>NW_023458558.1:20245603-20298212 GCF_013731165.1 Rhagoletis pomonella | reverse complement strand
TTTGCTAATAAACTCATTCAAAGGATGAAAGGGAAAGGTAGGATGACCGAGCGTCATTCCTAGTGGAATTAAGATGTTTTGGTATTAAAAAAACTAAAAACATTGGGGCACGGAAGCAAAAAGAGTGGGAAAATACCTTTATACTAAGCGTTTTTTGTGTCACTTTAGAGTCTCTTCAGTGATGTTAACGCATTGATAACACGGTGTTACAAAATAAAATTAAAAAAAAAAATTGCACGAAATCTTTAAGTGACCTAGTACAGGTCGTAGAGCTGGCCGAGTAATACGTTTTCAAAATTTTTTTAACACCCTCAAATTATCAACTTATTCTTAAAGAAATAAAAAGTTTTATAAGGACATTGTCAATATGTGGAAAATTTTTGGAATGAATTTGAAATTTACACCAACTATTTATTAATTTTTTCCATTTTACTCGGAACGAAACATTCTTTTCGAAGTGATAAATAAAGGAGACTATTTTCTTTGAAATTTTTGGTAAAAAATATTATAGAAGTTGAAAGAATTATAACAAAAACTAATTGTAAAAAGGAATATTTCTAAAGTTAGCTCTCTAAATATGAACAAAATCGGACTATAAATACTGGTTTATCATCGACTTATATATCGACTCGTTCGCCACCTATCGGCAAAATTTTTAGTGAACCTCTTCATGTAGTTAATATACTTTCTAAATATGAACCTAATCGGACTATAAATACGGGATTTTCAAAATTCGGATTGACTCATCAGGTTCTGAGCCAACTGTGAATTTGTGAATGGCTTTGAAATATTTTCTTTGGTTAACATAATTCGTTAAAAAGAAGGAACTAATCAAGATTTTTGTGAATTGTTAACCAAATAAAACAGATTAGTGGTTGGCAATTTTTTGCGTGCTATTATTAATTTTTGTTATCTTCAAAGAAGAATGCTAATAAAAGTGTCTTGTCTAAACCGATAAACTTCCTACGCAAATTCCTCTTAATCTAAATGGCTTTTTAATTTACTTCCACACGCATCGTGGCAATCAAAGCTCATTGCCATGACAAAAAAAATGTGCTCAAATCAGCGTAGAGTAGAAATCCGTCTTAACCACAACAAATTTCTTAACATATGCTACAATCCGATTACGACTAATTAGCAACGCTTTGCTTTATTGCAACACACTTTTTACCGCCGCGACGAACAAACAAACATATGTATACATATGTGTGTGCAAAAGTACTTTTGCTTAATGAGGTATTGCGAAGACTTGCGGTTTAAATCCTACATGCTGAAGTAAAGAACCCCCCCCCCCCCAAAAAAAAACAACTGAAGCTAAAGCAGCTACACTTTAGAGCTTAATAAATACCCGCACAGCGCTCAAACGCACTGCTCGAGCTGTGGCGTAAAATGTGCAAACAATGCCCAAGTTGGTGTGTCAGGCAAACAGAGACGAAGCGGGCTGCGCCAGGTAAGTTTACCGTGGGGAAAGGGTAATGAAAAAATAACGTAATATAAAGCGCAAGAAAAGTGCACTGAGAAATAGACATAAAAATTGGCAAAGAATGAAGCTGAAAACGTTGCTGCACAGTTCAAAGTGGTGGCTACAGCGGCGAAGGTGCCACGTGGAATGAGACGCGCAAGTGTGGGTTAAACCAACATTGGATTTAGCTAGTAACACGATGAAAATTCACATCACACCAAAGTGGATTTTGTAGCTAATTAAAAAACACAAATCATTTAAAATTTCGCACGAGAAATGTGTAAGACGTTCATGAGCAAGCTAAGCGACTCTGAGCGTGTAAGAACTAAGTGAGTGAAGTGCGGCAGACAGCAAAGAGGATTAAGCAGCAATCTGGAAGACGGCAAAAGCAATGGGAATGGGAATGGAGATGCCGACGACAGAGAAAAGAGCAAACAGCATACAGCGAAAGTGAATGATGGAGAGAGGGCAAACAGTTGGCAGCATGTTGGATGCTATGTGAGTTGCATTCATACATACATACATGTGTACATACAGCGCAGAAAACAGGAAACAGGACTTGTAATTGGCACAGGAAGAATGTCGGTGTTGGACGAGTAAAGAGTGGGAAGAACTAAGAAGAACTAAGTAAATGAATGAAATCGCAAAAGAGCAAGAAACAAGAAGTAGCTAGTGGCAACGTAAGTAACCCTAGCGACTTGCCACAACGCTGTAAGTCGCTGGTATTTATGGCTGAGTGGCAGCCTTAGACGGTTGTTGTTGGGCTAAACTAACCGACTACTGCATGTTTGTATGTGAGTGTGCGCTTACTTACACTAGCATTACACTGCATTGCTCTTGTGTTGCAATTTAATTTTAACGTATTTTTCTGTGCTGCTTGCAAGCAAATACTTAAAATTGGAAATCGGAAAGAGGGTAGCAAAATAAAACCTGTTTCTACGCACTATTTGCAATGCTTTTTATTTTTATTTTTATTGGCACTTAGTGCAGTCGTGTCTACCATCAGCTGAGCATCGCAATTGAAATGATGAAATTTACTTAAACCGTGTCGTACATTCTCAAGTACTTCTGCATTGGATTGCAGCTTAATTGCATACAAGGCCAATGTATGCGGCGAAGATGGATGTTTTTTTTTTTAAAGCAATGCATTTCAACAAGAAAAGAAGTAAGTTGTTTAAACAGCCTTGTTTACAGTATGACGCATGCGTGGCGTGATTAGGTGTAAAATATGGCATCTGTGTAATCAAATAAGACGTTCGTTTTTGAGTCAAATAACAATCATTAGTAATGCCAGAGAGAAAGCTAAATTCACGTTAGGCGAAAATACTATATATGCATGAAGACGCAGAGCTACGTTACTGGACGAATACGGTAGGTAACAGACAGGCCAGGTCCTTCATTCCGGATACATCAACAGGATGAACCGAGACCTCCGTCACCTCAGTAGGTATATAGGATCATCAGATTTAGAAGCACACCACCTAAATGGCATTCAGCCTGAGGACCTCGTGAAGTTCTTTAGCAATACGTTGATCAAAGAAGACTTATAGTTGAATAGAGGTTTCTTACAATAGACCGTTTCGATCGCGGTAACAAAAGCGAAGGAAAGGAAAAGTCTTAAGGGAGGCTGTTGATATGACTCATTATGGGTATGTCTCAGGAACATTGGTCTAAAGAGGCATAGATTGTGTTACTATTAGGCGGATCGTTACCGTACTTCGTGCAATCAATATTACATATGCACACACATCTTCGTTGGGGAACACTGCTGCGAATATCAAAACCATAAGAGGGTGCACCAGCTAACTTTTCTTTCTACCTCACTTCGGTCCACCGTAATGGGCGATCTCTTAACCAAATTACAGGAGTGCGCTTACATACACTGGTATCACACTGGTGTGCTACATAGTGAGATCAACAGCATTAATCTACGAAATTCTTTTCTTGTACCTTTTACAGGAAGTTATAAACTTGGTAGTTTCTGCGCCTGGTGGAAGACGTCGTAAAAAAGAAGCAGACCAATCTTCTTGGAAGAGAGAACGCGAAAAGCTAGCTATGTAAAAGTTTCTGTTTCAAAACTCGCTATATTAATTTTTTATATATTAAATTTGCCAAAACTACCATACTGCGATTTTGTTTTTTAATGTTATTAGGCACTTATTTATCCAAAATTTCAGATAATAAAAAAAGATACAATTTGGATTTTACTTGTGTTGTAGACGTCTTTTTTAGTTTAATTTATGGATTATTAAATATTATAAAATCACATCACGCTGTTTGCAACAAAATACATATGTACATATGTATGTATGTAGGTACATAAAGCACGCTTGAATCTTTGCTACTAACTTCGCTTGGTAGTGGCAAAGCTGAAATGCAAAATGAGATTATAAACAGGGTTCGGATTTGCCTCATTTTAGCCCCTCGCTCGCTCGTTAGTTTGCTCTGAGCTTGCGCAACTCGATATTTTCATATTTCATATTTTGTAATCGATTTGGGTATCGATTTGGATATCGATTTAATAATCGATATTTTTATTGATTTTGTTGTCAATATTTTTATTGATTTTGTTATCGATTTTATTAACGATATTTTTACTGATTTTCGGGTCTATTCGGGATTTTCGGAATATTCGAGACTGTTTCGGGATTCTCGGGAGAATGTCAGGAGTCTTAAAAATCCCGAAATAGTCCAAAAATCCTGAAATTGGCTTTAAACATCCCGAATTAGTTCCGCGGAGCCCGAAAATCCCAATATAATCTCGAAAAATCGAAAATAGTCCAAAAATTCCGAAATAGTCCAAAAAGCACGAATTAGTAGAGGTGAAGATTCCGAAAATCCCGGAGAAGTCTCAAAAATACCGAATTAGTTCCGAGGACCCCAAAAATCCTAAAGTAGTCCCGAAAACCCCGAAATAGTCCAATAATCCTGGAGAAATCTCGAAACTCCCCAGTTAGTTCGAGGATCTCAAAATTCTCAAAGTGGTCTCCAATATCGCGAAATAGTCCAAAAATTCTGAAAGAGTGCGAAAATTCCGAAGATTCCGAAAACACTAAGAAGTCTCGAAAATCCCGAATTAGTTCTAAAAATTAATATTTTATTTGCGTTGCATGACAAAAGTATTATTTAGTTGAAAAATAACAAATCAAATTGATTCGCTCTACAAATCAAATGAAAAATTTTCTTATTTTTTTTCTCTTCCAGCGATAAGTGTCCGGGACCAACAGCAACGGAAATTGTATGCAAATAACCCTTTCCCACTCAGGGGAGCACACATCTACAAAAAATAAACCACCTGTTCTGTTTTGTGGGTAATTTTTTCTTGTAAATAGGGACGGTTATTTTGGGACACTCTCAAAGTGGAGAGGGTTATTTTGGCCTCTGGTTTAAACTAATAAATCAAAAGCTCTCTTTTCCAACACAATTTTTTCTACTTAATACAATTAAAAGTAAGCCAAAATCTCAAACACGAACCTGTATGCCTTAATAGGCATACTATGTGGTACAGTCGTACAGTCTTGCCTTATTGCCGCGGACTTTTAATGAAACACGATTGCACCGAAATGAGGTTGGTTATAACAAAGAATAGATAGCTGCAGCTGATCACAATCACTATAAAACGCAAAAAGGCATACCCTCAGCTTGAATGCAACTCCTTAAAGCAACATCATCATTTGAGGGCAATTGGAAGAATGCCAACGATAGCTGAAAAGCAATCAAGCTAACGATACAGAAACTGAAACAGACACAGATATTACACCAAGCAGATTGCAAAGACGACGAAAATACGACCAGAGAATTCACCGCAATTGAAATGTTTTCATACTGAGTGGTTTGGCAAATGAAAACGTCAACGCCGGCCATTGCCATTTTCATTTACCTGTGGCCAAGAATTTACGGTTTTAGTTGACTGCTCAAGCAATAAGCCGACGCCAGCAATATCTTCATCAGCAACAATAGCAACAACAGCACTATATAGCAACAGCACATCGACCAGCAACAATGCCAATAACAATAAGAACAGCGACAACACAGTAGCAATTGCCTCACTATCACCAGACGATTGACAACTGTTGTAGATGGGCACAAAAGAAGCAGTCGGCCGGCGGCTAACCAGCAAAATACACACACACACACACACACACACATACATACCTTGCAGGAAATGCATCTAACTATAAGCCAGCTTTAAGCTGATTAGGAAGGAGCTTAAAAAGCTAACTATATATTTCTATGGCGATGGCCATTCCTTAGTAAATATTTATGTTTTTCTTCTTTTGGAATTGGAGTTTCGTTTCTTCCGGAATCGTTTTACATTTCGTTTGGAATCGAGTCTCGGGGTTCTACTGGAACCACTTTTCACTACTATTGGAATCCAGTTTGGGTTCTTCGGGAACCGTTTTTCGGTTTCTTTGGAATCGAGTTTTGGTTTTTCTGTAACTGTTTTTCATTTGTTTTTGAATACAGTTTAGGTACTTCCGAAACCGTTTTTCGGTTTCTTTGGAATCGACTTTCGGTTCTTCTGTATCGAGTTTCGTTTCTTGGGGAACCGTTTTTCACTTCTATTCGAATCCGGTTTGGGTTGTTCTGGAATCGTTTTTCGGTTCTTATGAAATCGAATTTCGGGTTTTCCGGAACCGTTTTTCAGTTTCTTTGGAATCGACTTTCGGTTCTTCTACGTTTGACATTTCTTTTGGGATCGAGTTACGATTTCGTTAGAACTGGTTTTCGCTTATTCCTAGAACCAGGCCGGTCGGTTCTCTAAAGTGCCCATTTCTCCGGTTCCGATTCCGGTTCCCCTTCCTCGGTTCTGTGCATCGCTAATAGAAACACATGTATGTACGCATGTACATATGTATGTATTTCTACTGATTCCATAGTTACGACTTTGCGACATCAGTTACGCCGAATTGACGGTGCTCAAGTTCACAATACTGTGGCTACCCTCGATTAAGTGACTACACATATACGCACACATACATATGTACAGTGAAGCGTGTAACACTTAAAAGAAACCGGAGCAAAGTTGTTAACAATTACATAACAAGCGTGTGGGTGAAGCAGAGCAGCTCATTGATGGTTGGCTGGATGGTTGGTCAGCTCGCTTGTCTGTCGCTGTGCTTTCCAATTCAATTGCTTTGGCCGGTCGTAATTAACTACATACGATTGATATATGTAGCTACACACGCACTCCCATACATATGTATGTATGGACGAATGTAAGTGCTTTAGTGAATGCAACTCTGTGTGTGTGTGTTTATGTGTTTACGCCAGTGCATCAAAGCATTTTACGTTTACGAGACGCTGAAGCTAATAAAATATTTCTTGCAGTACTACGTGCGGCTTGAAGCGTAAATAGCGAGCGAGGAAGCGAGCGCGCACAACGAGGGGGCGTAAGAGGGCAACGTGGAGTGTGAGACATCAAGAAAAATGTACAAGTGGGCACTCACTGTTTTATAGACTTGTAAACCCACTTCGATGCACAAGTATAATTGTTTATTTCTACTACTTGGCTTTTATTTCTGTTCGTTTATCGGTGTGTGTATACCACGCACGCAGGTGCTTGAACTGAGACACTTCGTTGCACATTTGGAATGTCCTCCCACTACCAATTTCACGTGTGACAGCACACACTCACACCGCAATGCAAAAGAACACACCGCGTACACCATTTGGGGGCGTGTATGTGGCATGCCACATTAGTGGGCTACAATGGGAATTTCATCCCCTCTTTGTCAGTTCTGTTAATCATAAATTCCTTCTTGAATTTAGCTGCTGAAAGGCTTTTATTTATCAATCGGTGAGTTTATTGTATGACTTTACTTTCGGTTTAGGCGGTTTAGGAGGTCATTAAGCAAAATGTTCCTTTAAATAAGTCACTACGCCAATTGACCTTTCTGTTATACATATTTACAGTGATGTGAGCGCTGGTAATTGACTGGGTGAATATACTAATTGGTTGTTTTGGCAACGCGTGGCACAGAGAAGTACACTCGTACGCTAAGTATTTATCTGTTGCCGAGAAATTTGTTGTAGTTCTATTGAAGTATCACGCTTGATATCACTTACTTGACTTGGTTTTATTGATTTTGGTTTTTGTTTGCATTAAGATGACTCATAAAATACATATTTATATAAGTATGTAAATAATGGAAATTCTACAAATTTCTTCGACAATTTTTTATCGAATTTATACTTTTATGGCATAATTCATAAAAAATATAAAAGGTTTAAAGAGCTTTATAAAGTGACACTTTCATACAAATTTATCGATTTTTAATGAAATTGGGTATTAGACTACCCTCAGAAAAAAGTCAGCCAATATTCCATATTTATCTCAACACATCATTTAGTAGCTATAACCAAATCATGTGTTGAGATAAAAATGTTTAGTTGACACAACTAAACTCTTTTCCCCTTGGAGTTTTATTCAATAATTGCATTTTATTTAATTTGTTAGCTCTTGCCAACCATGAATTATTTAATAACAGCTACGCATTTTCCTCTTAACTTTATCAATATTTTTCGCATACACTAGCATGGACATTCTTCATATCTATAAGCAAACGGGAAGAATATTGCCGAAAAATGTACACACCACTACACACAAAAGAACTCACATATGTACATACTAGGAATGTTAATCCCGGGATCCCGGAATTTTTAAGGTCTCGAAAATCCCGGTATTCTTGGCAAGTACTTCCCGGATTTTCGGGATTTGTAATTTGCATTGATGGCAATAATATAAACTCCTTTTCTTGACTAGTATTGGCTACATTTCTTTTGTTATTTAATAATTAATATTTTTTTTTATAAATTTCTAGCTCATTATACACACAACACCGCGCGATGGTAAATTTCAAACACAAATATCCATATATTCGCCAAACCCTGGGCTCTGACGTCAATAATTCAAAAATTATTTAAAAGGTTCAAAGAAATGTGCTTAGAGAAGATGTATGGGTATGAGGAAATCCTGTAGAATTTAAACAGATTCAAGTTTCTGATGCAGAAGGGCTGGTAAATATTGAAAATGTAATTTTAAAATTTTATCCTTGAAATTTCGCAATAAGAAACCAGACGAAAAATTAACATCCGTAGTACATACATACATAACTATTTAAAAAAATTTAAATGTATTGTGCATAATAACGAAATACACTCTTGGAAGATCACCTGAGTGCTGCTGTTCTTGGCAGCACTGTTGGCGCTGATGCCGGGTCTCCTCCATTCACATTGTTGCCATTGTTGTCAACCTTGTCAACAATCATTGCAATTTCCGGTCCGCTCTCACACATGCACATACATAAATGAATATATGTCCAGCTGGAATGGTAACGGCTGTTGTGTCTTTTAAATACTCAATGCCCCCAAAGGCTTACAATAAGTAATCTTTCCCTCTTCTCACCGCACTTTGGTCCTTATTTATTGTATCAACCACATAAAGGTTTGTTTGTACGTATGAATATGTACGTACATATGTATAGTATATGCTTCCTTCATATGTGACACTAACTTAATTCGTAAGAAATTTTTACTTTATTTTGTTGTCACCGTTCATACCTGATGCACAAACACGCACACGCATTCTCATATTTATTACCCTACAGTAAAAAGGAAAACTGGTCCACATATCATTCTTGAAGAGTAAGGGCCAGTTTTTCGGTGCCAGTTTAAACTTAGATTAAGTAAACTGAGTTTCAATTGACCAACTGGTTGGCATTTGATTGGCTGATCTTAGTTTAAATGAGGCAGATCGGGCATAACCTGATGCTAATGCTTACTAGTTCGCCTAAGGGATGGGGAAGGCTTTCAATTCTTGAAGTCAATTATTCATCTGGGATAGTGGACATCAAATGAATTTTTGAAAATTTACTAATGGAGCTTATGAATAACAAGTAATATTTAAGCAAACGCACAACCGACTTCAGTTCTCATCTTAAAACTTAGGAGTACCATTAATTTTTTCTTGATGAAATGTTCGGATCTAAATTTAATTAGTATGGCAACACCTGTGAGACACTACCATGCCGATAGAAAAATAATTATCGAAATAATATGTTTCTTTATTCGGTGACTGTAGCCCATCAACAGAAAGGCCAATGCTCATAGATTAGGGTCACCTCGTAACCACTCTTCTGTAAAGTGAGGAGAAGTTCAGCTGGAGAATAAGCACTAGAGCACGGCTAACCGATTAATCGGTTCACTTTAGACTAACCGTTCATAATCGACTAGTTGTTTTCATTCGATTACTTGACAGATTCGACTAATCGAATAGTTGTTTTCTTTCAATATTTCATAAGTTTTGCGGTTGATAGGCTTTGAATATTTATAGTACCAAAAATGGTGTGGTGCTGCATGAATTATGATGGAGATGAATACGTGACTTATAGAAAAATTTGCAAAATTCAAAGTGCATCCATCACCTTCATAAACTCATGGAATCCAGGCGTTGCAACAAGAGAAATGGGTAACATATTTGTTGCAATTAATAGTGCTATTGCACGAGAAATGGTATCTTGGTGCTCGTTTGAAATAGTTTCGCCATCTTCGTTTTTTCTGTTACGCCTACATTTTTGCCTGACCTGGTTCGGCACATTCACAATTGGCTACATCTGTGGTCCTGGGGTGGATAAACTATGGAAAATTACCACTTATTAGTTCGTTAACATAAACATACCTTTCCAGTTTCTGCTCCTTGTTCCTCTTATGAATGGCCTTCAAATGCGTTGCCAAAGACGATGTCGAATTATTATAGGCCATATTTTGTCCACATAT
Organism: Rhagoletis pomonella; assembly: GCF_013731165.1. Lineage (NCBI taxonomy): Eukaryota > Metazoa > Arthropoda > Insecta > Diptera > Tephritidae > Rhagoletis > Rhagoletis pomonella. The sequence goes on along the minus strand of NW_023458558.1, from coordinate 20,287,972 downwards.
TGTACACTTGACTTCTTTTCCACTTTCGGAATTAGAAAATAAGTTCCACACCCGGCTACGCTTACGCAAACTCATTTTGGATGAAGCAAATTTTTTGTTTTGAAGTGAGAAAAAATTTGTATTTAAACAACTTTCACTATTCGAATAATGACAGTTAATCAATTGCACGACTAGTCGAAGTTGATGAAACGATCGAATACTTGCTATTCGATTTTCAGTCAATGCAAAGGTTGCTACTCGACTATTCGAATAATCGGTTAACCGGATAATCGACTGTTAACAAGAGCTCTAGTAAGCATAGCCTTAGTTAATATTCCCAACCGAAGCTCTTTTTCTAATTACCCAACCTCCAAATTGTTTTCGTTACCACCCTTCCCGTGACGTATTTTGAGGCGCAAGTAAATAGTACTATCCCAATCGCAGTATAGCTTGTCCGCTGACATTTGTTTTAATTTGGAGGATCAGATCCTAACCGTTAGTATTTGCTTTCGTGAGCGATACACTTTGGAATGTGCTGTGGGGCTGCCGGTATCTAGTCAATGTCTTTTTTCTGACACCATCTCGGAATTCTTCCGACTTCGGAACGATTATCTCCACCCATTTTAGCGTGAAGTTATCGTTGCTCTTGAGGCTCCTGATACCACTAAATCGCTGCGTTCTAACAAACGAAGCCATGGGTTTGCCAATTTCACCCGCCGCACATGCAAATATTGGATTTAGTAACATGCTTCCACAGTTGTGTCCATTTGGATGGTTGCTGTCGATCAGCGCCACCATTAGTTGTCGTTTGTCCATCTCGTCCTCTTTTTTGAGCAGACTAGTGGTCAATTGGACTGGCAGTAGCCTGCGCGTTTAGTCAAACGTTTTTCTATTTACGACTCTGTCTGTATTTCAGTAGGGTAGCCATTGCCTATTGAACCTACTCCAGTTTCCGTGACTCTACATTCTAAATGCAGCTTAATTTATATAACTGCCTTGCAACGGGTAGAGCTCTCCATCCTTCCTTATTGAGCCTATTCTTCTGCCCGACCCCTCTCTACCCGATTTGCTGCATTTAAGGCCTCTTTCTGAATATTAAAAACAAATACGCTCTGGCATTGAGATTTGACCAAAATTAAAGACAAAATTTAAAAATCTTACAACAAATTACAGAATTATTTAACTGATGATGTCCACACAAACTATCTAATCAGCTGATGTGGAAGCCTGATGCTGACTATCTAGCCCTATGGCATAGTCCTGTTTGAAAGATCAGCTGTCAGTACGAAAAAAAAAAATAGAAGACAAACTAGTTCACTTAAAAAGCTATTTAGTTAGTAAGTAGTAGGCTGCCGTAGAGCTAGTAGCTTTTGCTGCAGCCTTTACGTATATATATGTATATATAGAGTACTTTTATATCTGTCTCGCTTTCTGCACTTCCTTTGCATGATGAAGTTGTCAATATTGCGTCGCTGGGAAGATGACATTGTGTCTGCTGTTGTTGTTGTTGTTGTTTTTGCATTATATGTTGTTGATTTGTCAGTTGAGTGACTTACCACAAACTGCCCAGTTGGGGAGCTACATAACAAGCGCTTGTGCCGTTGCCACTGCAGCTACGTAGTACTTCACCAATCGGCCTCTCTTTGCATTTACTTCCGCTGCTGCAGCTTACAAAATCTTTCTTTCCCTTTTTTTCACACAATCACATACACATACTTATTTCCTATTCGTTTGCGTTAATTCTTATTCCTTAAAATTCACTTGCAACTTATGCGCATATGTATGTACATATATTCGAATGGCAAGTGCATCTACATACATGCTGCTTACTCTTTCTTCATCGCGCTCTCATCGCAAGCTTCTTCAACATGTCATTGTTGACAGTGACACCTGTCAGTTTTGCTCAATCCTTTGTACCTCTAACCAATTTGCTGATATGCGTGTACACATGTATGTGTGTGTGTGTATGTGTGCGTGTAAATATTTGCCACTTTTTAGACTTTTAGTTATTTTTCTTGCTCTTCATTGCTTTATACCTGCTGCTCGCAAAGCGCTGGCTCTATGTTGTCCTTTCAACAAAAACTCTTAACGACACTTCTCCATGCAAAAAAAAGTAAAAAAAAAATCACTGCTAGTGAAAATGGCAGCAAACGAGTATGTGTGCTATGTGCAAACTTTGCATAACTTTTGAGCGTATGCCAACATCAAACAATCTCACATACGCACACCGTTCGTTCGCCGACATAGTAGTGGAAAGGAAATTAACTGCAGTGTGCAAAATTCGGCTTCATTAAATGCATTTTCCTCAAACGAACTGCTTTTGACTCGATGAACTGGGTTTTAAAGGTGCTGTGCTGCTCACTTGCTTTCCAGCTGGAATAGTTGAAAAAAATTTGAAATTTTGTGGTGCTTTTTTATAATTACATCAAATTGTTGTTTTTATTTTGCTACATTTTACTTCATTTCATTTTTGTTTTCATAAAGTTTTGAAGTAATTTAAGATACTCACATACATTGTTAATAAGTTAGAATAAAAAAATAACGGCAAAAGAATTGCGTACGGAACTTCAAGTTGCGTTCCCCGGAAGTCTGAACTTAAACATGCCGTCTTGTAGATTTTCTCAAAAATGTTTGGTAATGTGCATGCAATTTACGTTTAATATTACCACTAAGGTAGCTTGGTACTGGCATTTTAACATGGTAAAAAAAATTATTGAATAGCTCTAAAAACTCATTAATATGGAAAATATGTCGATGGGACTGTAAAGCGGAAATAATGCAATTTTGATGATTAAAACTGCGTTATATTTCCTAAGTACTGATAAATGTGCATGTGATGAAACGAACAGCCTATCGAGAAAGCCTAGGTTAGGTAGATAAATACTAGTACTTCCAAACTTAGCATATGCAAATTTTGTGTTTCTACTATTTCAGATCAAGAGGTCTGTGCAAATGGATTTCTTTCCAATGACCTGAAATATATAAATTTGTCCACAGATGCGTTAAGGATCCAAGACAGAGCAGATGCGTGGGTTTTTTATACCCTACACAAGCCTTTCTATTGTAATGGTCAGATGATTTACATTTTTTGATGCCGAGAAGCCAGGTTAAATATTGAAAAGGTTTTGGAGTGAGCTTTATAGCTAACTTTTTAAACAGCCAGAAGCTAACCGAACCTTTTCCAAAAGAATGATCGCATCCAAGCTGGTCGAAGAGCATTTTGATACTCTTCAATCCTTGAAAGAGGGAGAAACATAGTTGGGTACGTGGTCACTGAGAGATTCAATAAAACGGGGAAACTGACGAACTGCCAAGGTAAAACTCATTGTTTGCTCTTGTGGGACCGTAATCATTAGGTCTTCTTTGAGGTTTACTATTACCGAGTGGCAAAATCAGAAAACTGTTAGAGCGCGGTGGGTGGCTTTAGACAAGCCAGGACCTTTGGATATTGCTGCGCCAGAAAGTAAATAAATCTTTCGAAATTGCCTACATCAGGTTATTCACCTGATATCGCGTCGGTCATGATCATTTGCCCTTTCACATGCCTTGGATTGGGTTGACAGTGGAGTCAAAACCCGCAGCATTAGGAAGCTGATAGTATCTTAGGCATTCAGGGTTATGAACTTATCGTTAGGGTAAAGTAATCTTTTAGTAACTAACATTTTTGCATATGATGAAAATAAGTATATGTATTAGTTTATTTAATTTATTTGGATTTGGATGAACTCCTTGCTCGAAGATATTAAAGAATCGCTAGTGAAAATAACATAGTCGATCTATGTGAAAAAAAGGAGCGATACCCTTTTCAGTCAATTTCAATTTGATAATCTGACAAAATCTTTTCCGCTTGGAAAGTTACAGTCAATTTTTGTTCAAAGTGAGTTTCCTTACCATCCTTCTTGTAGCTTACGACATGTGGACGGATCTCCAACATCATCATGCATATTCTGTCGGTTCCATTGAATTTGTAGACTTTCGCCTTACCGATGGCTAGCTGAACCTCACATTGGTGGGTGTTGGCAGTTTGTTCATCTTTCTGGTCACTCGAAGTTTGGCTTTGTCCACCGAAAGATGCAGCGTGAACTGTCGTCGCGCTTCGTTACGTTGGACAACGTTCTGATGGTTGGGCAAAGCTTACTCACACCAAAGCGGAAGTTTTTCCGATTATTGAGGTTGAAATCTCCGCATCTCCGCGTTGAGATCATTAATGTGGGGATTTCCGGGATCGGCCTGGCGATGGTTATCACGCTTATAGTCTAGGAAAGCCGCTTCAGTCGGGAATTTTGGACGGGTTTCCGCGACTATCCAGCATAGATGAGCCTCGCGTAACTTACGATCACGTACATGAACGTCGGTTGGTGCGGGAAGGGAAAAGAAGGTGATCTAACTAACTTCCGCGAAGAAGTTGCAATCAGCTTTGCTAAAGCAGATCAGCAGATTTAACGATCGGGATGATTATGAGCAGATTATTATTATTATTATTGTCATGTTCCAGATTCTGGATGGATACGATATTCGCTATCTAAGGTGTATAAGTCTGAGTTGAGTTATATTCGGGCAATCACATAGTATATGCTCCGAGGTTTCATCCTGTAGCCCACAAAACCTAAAGTTCGTCTTCTCAGAGAGACCCATCTTGTGCAGATGCTGCCTGCAGTGTCCTGTAAGGTATCCGGTGCGAGTTCTTAAACGTTCTCTGCTAAGATTTAGTAGCCGTTCAGAGATTCCTCGAGAGGGGGGGTCACGAATCTGTTGGACTGCCTATTACCCTTTGTCAAGCGCCATTATAACTTGCAGCTCCTCATATCCCCTTAGGAGCTGTGCTGCGTATCCTTTAGATGGACCAATGAAAGGCTGAGGGCCGATCAGGCTCTGTTGGGCACTGATTTTCGCTAGAGTGACAGCCCTTTCGTTGCCATCGAATCCCTCATGACCCGGAACCCACCATAGGGTTACTCTGTTACTGGCTCTCAGTCTGACCAGTACCTTTTTGCAACTGTCTACCGTTTACAACAGTCAAGTGCTTTTAACGCTTGCTTGGCTATCCGACATGATGTTTGTTGGTGCCCCGTTTGTCCTTCTACGAAGACATTTGTGGACACAGACTTCAATTGCAAAAATTTCCGCCAGGAATATGGTAGGGACGCGTTTTAAATCTAGGTCCATATACGCCGGCCCCGCCCGAGCTACTGTGAGTGCCCATAATCCAGATGGGTGCGTCGTCGTTCATTGTTCGGAATTCGTCAAAAGTATCAAAGCAGCAGCTGCATTTAATAGGTTATGTCGCAACTGTGGGGACCCAGAAAAAATGAAGACTTCCTCATAACGATTTACTTTGCCGGATTACCTATAAGTTTATGTATGACACTAATTTAAAGACAACTTAAATAAGTTATTAAAATTTAAATAACATTGTTTAAATTGTCAACACGGTGTGTGGAATTGCCCTTATTTACACTTGCATATTTATATATAACCAAATATATTTATATGTATGTTTATATGCATGACGATGCATTTTTTTCAGCATTTACCACAAAATAAGTAAAAGATTTCTGCAAGAAATGAACAGCTCAAGCCTGGTCAATATATATATGCATGCATTAACATACTTTGCACACCTTGCAACAATGTTTTTACCGCATTTGTGGTGCGTGCTGGTGGTTGTTGCAAGTGCAATTTCTCTGCATTGCCACAACAGACATCAACTGCAGTAGATATCCGAAGAAAAGGCACATAGCCACAGAATGTTACATAAGTAGCATATATGTATGTATACACGCATGCACGCATACATATGCACGCATATAAATATTTGAAAAATGCATTTGTTCGTGATGGCCATTGCATGCAGACTCCAAAATAACCAGGGCATTTTGTTGTGGTTTGCCACGTCGGTACATATGTATGCACTTAGAAATTTGCCACATCACACAATGGGCCAGAAGACTGGAAAAAGTGACAAAAAACCAATGTTATTTAAAAACTAAAAAAAAAACGTATTTAAGCTAGATACCTTGGAGTATGCTACAAAAAAAAAATATTAAAAAAAAAATATAGCCAAATATAACAAAACATATCTACATTAATAAAAATCGGCGGATATTTTGCACTTTTTGTAATTAATTGTTGAATTTTCAAGAAAACGTGTGTTCGTCTATGATCATGTACGATACACGGCGTATGAGTAACCTTCCTTTATGGTCATATCATACATGCGTAGTATAAAGGAGATTCCCGAAAACTACTGAGCGGATTTGCACGAGATCTTCTCTCAGATATTCTGTATCGGCAGGAGAGTGACATTTGGTATTTAAAATTTCTATAGGATTACCACCTGTCTAACAAATTATAAGATCCGCACCGGTCGTTGGATCACAAAAAAATAAGGGGTCAAATGAAACAGATTGGCCTCTAGATAAGCAAATTACTATATTCAATCTTCATTAGCGAAGATATCAGTTCTGCACCATCACTGTCAAAGCATTTTCAGGCTTAGCCTCTAGATGTTCAGTAATGTATTATTTTTTGAATACGGTGGCCACATTTTTTAAAATTATAAGATCTTCACATTTCGTTGCACTTAAAATGAGGTACCAAGTGAAAGAATGTGGTTTCCAGATATGCAATAAGCTTTTACTTTTTTGAGTGGCATTTTTTGTTAATGACATCAGATATGAAGAAGAAAAGGGTTGCCACCTTTACGAAAAATTATAAAATATGGGATGTTCGTTGGACTAAACGCTGGTTTGTCAAAAGAAAGGACTTGGCCTCGAGATGTGCATTTAGGTCTTAATAAATTTAAATAACAATTAAAAAATAATAAAAAATAAAAACATTAAAATAATTAGATAAATAAAATAATTCCATTTCCGATGGCTACTATTACCCTGGAATTAATGAAAGGTGTTTTGATTTGCTTTTAACTTGTTGGGAATTTGCTCCGTTAATTAAATTGTTAAAAAAAAAAAAAAAAAAATAGTAAAATCAAAAAAAAATATTTATAAAATTGGGGTCTTCATTCCTGCAACCTCCTCGTAGTTGGCTCTGAATAAGGAAATTGTGGAAATTTGCAGGCTAAATTTTGAAAGAATTTTTAAAATCCATTCATCATTTTGAAATTAAAAATTTTTCAATTAAAATCTTATTTTTATTTCTTTGAAAATTATAAATTAAATATTTAAAATGATCCTCTTAGTGGATAGGTAGGCAAGCCTTTTCAAAAACATGTGGAGCTTTTCGATAATTGTAAATTTTCATATATGTGCCAGCCCTGTTTTTACAATTTTTTTCCTGAAACTTTTCACAGAAAATACCAAGCACAATGGGAGAAAATAAAATAAATCCGCATGTACACTTCAAAACATTCAAAATACGTGCCTATTCAGAATTTTTATAATTTTTGGACACCTAATTTACCATGGATTTGAATACTTCGATAATAAACTATACCATAAAAATATTTTATTTATGATTTTTTTACGTTTAAATAGTCAAGCAACAATTTTGTCCACTTTTCCGCCTCTTGGCCCATTGTGCATCAGCAGTTTGCATACAGACATGAATATTTATATATAAACATATTTAGCGCACTTGACTGCCTTTAAATTGATGCTCTTATGCTATTGTATGTATAGGAATTTCTCTTATGAGCTTTTCGCTTGCACTTTAGCTTCTTTTACGTACTTTTATTACTATTAGTTTCAAGATACATACTAAAAATATCTGTGGACATTTAAAAGAACAATTTAAAACTCTATTTTACGGATTAACAAAATAGCATATGTCGACAAACCTTTTCTCCGTCAGAGCAATGACTTTTATTTAAAAGAAAAAAATGATAATAAAAGAAACGGATGCTTTATAGTTTGACGTTTTGGAATACTTAATTCTGTCAAATTACAACATTTTTCTCATTGGCGCTAAAATTTGTTTTGTAGACATATTATTTTTTGTTGGTCCATGAAAGATAGACTTAAGTTGTTCTTTCAAATGTCCACAGATATATTCGTACATATACCCAGTCGGAAAAATAGTAATGTATTACATGCGTGATAAATAATATAATGTATTTCATATGAGTTTTCGATAATATTACCGCTAACTATGTAATCAGCATTCTAGTGTATCCAAAAAGTTCCAAAAATTTCATATTAAAACACATTCATTTCTCGATACTAGTTAATGCAAAATTGAATGCCCCACTTTTTTTAGGACATCGCCCTGGGAAAAAAATGCATTTTCGAATGTGAAAAGGGTTGTTTTACTGATTACTTTTTCGATTACTATACATTACACTTTCCCGCTGGGTACATATTCACACATACTTATGTAAGTACTTACTTTCGACCTCCTCAGCGTTGGTCGTCTTGCCGTGGCGAGGGGGCTTAAATGGTGTCATGGTATAACTCACAGTGTGAATTGTATCATGCCTCCATGAACTAAGAGGGAAGCCTGGTATTGAAGCCTTCGGCAATATTCCTTAACAATCCAAGCTGGAGTGTTGTTTTTATTGCTGAAGGTGGAAATGGCAGGATTACCGTACCAACACTACCCAAGCCAAGGTGTGTAGGCAACCGTGCCGATGGATGAATGGCCAGCGGGTAGTAAAAAATGGCTGGTCGCGTACGGTCCCCTCCGATGCCCGGGCAAGGTCGGTTGTAAGAAGTGCCTTCTCTATGCATGCCGGCTCTGCGGACGAGTGACTAACCCTTTCCGGACTACTCGTGGGACCACATATGGAACAAAAACAAACAAAAACAAACAAACAACAACAACAAACAAACCAACAACAGCAACAGGAACAGCGTACCGGCGAAGAAGGGGACGACGTAACGCTGTCAGAGGAGGAGCAGCTCCTCAAATCCCCAAGGTCAGGTAAGATGGCTGCAAGTACTCCTGGTGGCGCCAGCCATAGTACCCCAGTTGTACAAGCGCCAGAAACCAGCAGGGTGGAAGATGCCAGACAAAGTATCACCACTCTGCAAATAGTTAAAAATAGCACCGGTAGTGCCTGCCGTAGTACTCCGGACGAGCAGCCAACAACCAGCAAATCGGCGGCCGTTACAGGCAGCAACCCCGCCTCTAAGAAAAGAAAACCCTCGGGCGTGGTCATGAGACAGATGTACCAGAAGGCGCTGTATATGTTAAATAAAATTGACAAAAATGCAGCGGCCGGTACGGTGCATGAGCGTGACGAGGAAGACAAGGCAAAATACAGGCAAATAGTGGAAGAGTACGAAAAGCTACAGGCAGATCGTGCAGCCACAATCGAGGCCACCGAAGCGAAGAAGCGGAACCGCTCTCATAACGAAGGCGGCCAAGGGGCCATCGCAAAGAAGGCAAAGCAAGGTGGTGTTGCGGAGTCCGCAGCACCCGCGAAGCATCGCTATTTTAGTGACGTCGCCAGAGATCATCTACAGGCGGCGATAATAGATGAAAATAGCAAGACACCGCTAGCAGTGCAGCAAAAATGGGTGGAGATTGATGTGAGGCTGTCGAGCCTCGTAATGAACCACGTACTCGACAACCCCGAAGGTCCTCACCCAGAGTTCGACTCGTCGGAATCCCTACGGGGATACCGGGTAGTCAAGTGCGCGAACCAGTTCTCCCTGGATTTCCTTGCTGGGTGCGTCGCTAAGATCAGCGACACTTTTGTCGGCTTGAAGCTCAAGCTGATCCCAGCTAAGGACATTCCAAGGAGACCACGTGCGCGCATCTGGCTGCCTCCGATGGATGAACCAGGCGAAAAGTTGCTGCGGTGTCTTAAGCTACATAACAAAGACATACCGGCGATCGAGGAATGGGAACTTATAAAAGTTGAAGAGCCAAGAAGGCCTACAAATAAGCCCATTCTACTAGCTATTTGTGCAGAGTCACTAGACGCCTTAGAGAAGGCTGACTATCGGCTCTGCTTCGGTATCCGTAAGGCTAGAGTGCGGGTATTCCTCGGAGAGGTTAGCCCGGTAGAAGAAGATCCCGGGGTTGATGGAGCAGGTGAGCTTCTCATGGGTGTGAAGCTGACAGATGACCCAGAACCGGAAACTTAAAGTAGGCCAAATAAATCTGCAGCACTCCAAATGTGCTACAGATAATCTAGTTGTCCTTCTCAGTGAGGAGGATATAGACATTAGCCTAATTCAAGAGCCCTGGGTCAAGCACGATACAATCATGGGACTAAATATAAACAATTATAAACTCTACTATAAGAGCGAGGTGGGTAAACCGCGGGCGTGTATTCTTATCAAGAACGGTATAAATGCATTCCTTTGCTCTAATTTCAGCACATCAGATACAACAACGGTTAAGGTGGAGACCACCGGACAGCCAAGTATACTCCTGGTCTCATCATACATGGCCCACGATAGGGACAGTCCGCCAACCGAAATCCAGGAGATAATAGCCAAAAACCCCAGACAAATTATAGTCGTCGGCTGCGATGCGAATGCAAGGCATCCAGTTTGGGGTAGTTCTACGGAGAACGACCGAGGTGAGTCTTTACTACACTTCTTATTAAATACTAACTTAAGCATCTGCAATAGAGGTAATACACCCACATTCATATTCCCGAGTTCAAACCGGTTTCCTGGATGGGAGGAGGTGCTGGATCTGACCCTGTTGTCAGAGAACGACAGCGTGTCTGTAGAAGAGTGGAGAGTATCTGATAGGCCTTCAATGTCTGATCACCGTCTGATCCTCTTTAATCTGCACGGAATTTCCAGCACCCCCTCAAAATACAGAAACCCCCACAGGACTAATTGGGAAAGATATAGTAACACAATTAAGCATAAACTAAGTAAGCTCCCACTAAATACAACTGTCACTACAGTTGAGGACCTTGATAATAGAGTAAATAAACTGGAAGAGGTTATGAAGAAAGCCTTTGAAAGATCAACTCCAGTTAGTACAGCAAGAAAGAAATCCCCACCCTGGTGGAATGGGGATCTCAGAGCCCAAAGAGACAAATTAAGGAAAATCTACAATGATTGCTTTAGAACTAAAAACTGGGCGCCTTATAAAAGCGCCCTCAGATCTTATAAAAAGGAGTTGAGAAAATCTAAAACTAAATCCTGGCAATCTTACTGCTCTTCTATAGAGAACTCTAAAGACTCAGCCAGGCTCAGCAAAATCCTATCAAAAGAACACACAAATATCACACTCATTAAGGGAGAAAACGGGGTGTGGACGAACACAGCTAGTGATTCTCTAAACACGTTAGTCAAGTTCCATTTCCCAGGATGTATTCGACATCCACCCACATCAGGGTCAATTGAACCTGGTTCAACTAGCAGTATACTGTTGAACTCGATCGTGAGCAGGGAAAAGATTATTTACGCTATTAACAGCTTCTCTCCCTTCAAATCCCCTGGACCAGATGGCGTAATCCCAGCAATGCTCCAGAGGGTGAAGGGAGAGATAGCACCGTTACTCGTGACTATTTTTAAGGCTACCATTACCTTGTGCTACATTCCTAAAAGCTGGAGAAGGGTAAAAGTCGTGTTCATACCCAAGCCAGGAAGGAAAAACCACGAAACAGCAAAAGATTTTAGACCCCTAAGCCTTACCTCCTTTGTGCTTAAAACAATGGAAAGGCTTCTCGACATTTATATACGATCGCTGTTAGGTGAAGCGACACTCTCAACAGCACAACATGCATACATCAAAGGCAGATCCACTGAATCTGCTTTGCATGAAGTGGTGAGCTTAATAGAAAGATCGTTGCACTTTAAACAATATACTCTGGCGGCATTTCTTGACATCGAGGGCGCATTTAATAACATTGAGGTTGACACCATCATAGAATCTTTGATAGATATTGGTGTTGACGACAGTGTTTGTAGATGGATACGATCGATGCTAGTCAATAGAATCATTCAGGCAACAAATGGGGCTAACTCTATTACACATCATGTGAACAGGGGCACTCCACAGGGCGGAGTGCTCTCACCACTGCTATGGGTGATAGCCCTGAACGGTATATTGCTAGAACTCAATAGAGGGGGAGTCAAAGTTGTGGCGTATGCGGATGATGTTGTAATAGCAGCCACAGGTCCATTCCTCTCTACCGTTAGCGAAATCCTTGAAGGAACCCTGGGAAGACTACACGCCTGGGCTACGAGAAGCGGCCTAAATGTGAACCCAGCGAAGACAGAACTTATCCTATTTACAAACAGACACAAACTACCACAATTCAAGCTACCATCGCTGGACGGCAATGCGCTCTCATTGTCCCCCAGCGCAAAGTATCTTGGAGTCGTGCTCGATAACAAACTTAACTGGAAAACCAATATCGAATTCCGTAGACAGAAGGCCTACATAGCATACTACACTTGCAAGAGAATCTTCAGTAGAAACTGGGGACTAAATCCTAAACTTGTGATGTGGATGTATACCGCGATCATAAGACCAATTCTAACATACGGCGCCTTGGTTTGGTGGCCCGGCCTAAGCAGACAATATAATGTCAGCAAGCTAAGAAGCATACAAAGGGCAGCAAGCGCAGGAGTAACAGGCGCACTAAGATCCTGCCCGGCAGAAGCTTTAAACGCCATCCTCAATTTAATTCCTATTGATCTCCACCTGAAAGAAGTGGCTATGAAATCGGCGGTCAGACTCAGAGAGTCGGGCCTTTGGAGGACTAGACACTTCGGACATGGGTTGATCATAAATCAAATGCAACTAAATAGGACGACAGATTATATGGTAGGCAATTTGGACTTCAGCTGTAACGCGCAAGTGCTATTCCCATCCAGAAGGGACTGGAGAAGAGACCGAGTGGCCGACCGAGAAGAGATCTCTCTATACACCGATGGATCCAAGATGGATTGCGGTGTGGGAGCAGGTGTCTACTCCAAGGAACTAGGCGTGGCTCTGTCTCTGCGGTTGGGAAATAATACAAGCATCTTCCAAGCGGAAGTCCTAGGGATCCTAGAAGCCTGCAAAATCCTAGGCAATAGGGTTGGACACAGCAGTAAAGCAACAATATATTCTGACAGCCAGGCGGCGCTATTGGCAATAGCGTCACCGGTTACCAAATCCAAGCTAGTTGGGGAATGCAAAGTAATATTGCGCTCAGTGTCTCAGTCAAATACCGTCTCTCTTGTCTGGGTTCCCGGACATAGGAACATAGAAGGCAATGAGAAGGCGGATGAGTTGGCGAAGGCAGGAGCCGGTTTGGATGAACCCCAGGCAGTGGCACTGGGTTGCCCTCTTGGAGTAGTCCAAAGAGAGATTACTACGCATTTCCTTGAACTGGCTAGACGCAGGTGGTCAGATATACAGACTTGTAGGATAGCGAGAAAACTATGGCCTGACTATAACAGGGCGAAAACCTTAGACCTGCTTAGCAGATCAAGGCCAGAGGTATTCAGAATTTCAGCAACCATCACAGGCCACTGGCCCATAGGCAAACATGCGGCAAAAATAGGTCTACCCCATAATTTGATTTGCCGCAGCTGTCAACTAGAAGATAGCGAAGAAAGTGTCCAGCATTTCCTGTGTGAATGTCCAGGCCTTTCGAACATTAGACACAAGACGTTAGGGAAACATCTAATAGCTGAACTAACCGACCTATCAGGAGCTACCATTAGCGAAATCGGCAGATTCATTAGAGAGTCGAAATGGTTCGACCTAGCAACATAGGAAGTGCACAGACAAGATATTTATCCCCCGCGAGAAGTGCATCAAAATGGCGCAATAATGCGCTAATTGTATCCTGGGCAGCGACTAGGAAGCACTGCAACCAACCAACCAACTTACTTTCGATGTGTTCTGTTATTCTAAAAATTGGTCTATTTAGTGTGGAATTATGTAATGCCCTTTTCTGTTTTATTTTTATTTTCCAGTTTTAATCCTTTTTTGTGGAGCTTTTCTCCGCTCGTCTGCTTTTGGCATTAAATTGAAAAGATTTGACATTTTTTTCTTTGCATATTTAATCTGCAACGTATTTTGGGGATATTTTGTTGTTTATGTACATTACGGTGGTCCTTAAATGAAGAAAGCAAATTTTTACATCAGATTTCCTAAGCCTCAACCCCCACGTTGATGTTATTATAGGCGATTATATAACAGTCAGGACCAAGATTAATATATTATATTTGGGACCGTGGAATTACCGATTGAGGTGGTGAGGTAGTATCGATTTGGGGTATTAGATGAAAAAATAATTAATTTAAATTTTTGAGTCTCTGTAGAGAAATCTGAACTTTGCCCCCAGTAGTGCGATACGCTTTAACAGTTTCCAATCGGGACCAAAATTTATATGTGCTATTTGTGATGATTGAGGGAGTTCATTTGATTTTTAAGGACCAACCTAACGTTTATATGTAAATATTACGTATGTATATGTATATATGTATATACAAATTTAAATGCAGGAATTAAGTATTAGAGGAGTTTAAGTCAGTGTTGTTAATTTCTATCAACTTCAATGAATTTTTACTTCTTTCCTGGGCTAATTTTACCCAAAATGTGATGATCTGCTTTTAATAAATAACTTACGAAACAAAGCATAAAATACTGATTTTAAGCTTGTGCGAATCGGTTGTTGTTATCTTCTAATACCATGTCCCCACCAAAAAGTTAACCATCTCGAATCGAACTTAACCACATCACTAACTATTGGTGTCCACACTGCGGTTTGAGGTTTATAAAACAGTACATATGTAAAGAACAGTGTTCGGACCTCCAAACCTCGATTCAGGACTAAATCACTGCAAAAATCGGACCAAAAACCAATTTTCCGTACTAGATTGAATTTTTTATTTTTGTTTCTGACATTAATTGTTTGACCAAAATAAGAACGCGAAGCAATGCAAGGATAATATGTTACATATTTAGGTAATTTTTAGCATTTTCTATGAAGTAGAACGTATCTAACACTTAATTTTTTAAAAGCAAACCTTTTCTACTTTATATAAATTTCATTCTACATATATTTTTTAACAACTTAAGTAAAGTTCTGCATCCGCCAGTTTGTACAGCCATACGTCAAAAAATAACGAAGTTAATTTATTGACGCATTGCTATGAAACAGTATTTTAACAGTGAAATTTGGCTACTTTTCAATTTTTTTACTGAAACCGGTGGTGAACACTCAAAAAACGGCCCCAAGAGGGGCATAACATGAATGAAAAAAACGGAATAGATTTGAAGTCCAGCGGAGTAGAGGAGTAGATTTCAATTTTTTTTTAAAACCGGAGTAAATCTAATCTGATTTTAGTTGAGTCCAAACACTAGTAGGGAACGAATTCTTTACATTTTAACGCTAATGACCCACAGATGGCGGGAAAACACAGGGTTGTATCGGACTTTCGACGTGGTTTCGAGTTGGTTAGCTTTTAACCTTCTCAGTGAAATGGTTAAGTGCTGTCATTTTTATATAGCGAAACTACGCTAAATCAAGTGGGTTATCGGGATAACCAACTCAATAGCCATAACTACGTGGTTAGCTCCGGTGGGGACATGGTATAAGAGACAATTTACTTTAATTTTGTGCAGTCTTGCTAATCCACCTGCCAACTGACCCCAGCAAAAGCCAAGAAGGATAAACATGGTGTCCCCTCACAAAACTCAAAAACGGAGTGAGTAGAATATTCAAATCCACACTTAGAAAAAAAAAAACAAGAAAATAGTATCCTTTTTTAGAGCTACTACTTTTTCCTTAGCATTTGGAAAAATTCACTAAATTTTAAAAGTCTTTCCATAATTCAGCTTCAT
The DNA here is from genome assembly GCF_013731165.1 of Rhagoletis pomonella. Lineage (NCBI taxonomy): Eukaryota > Metazoa > Arthropoda > Insecta > Diptera > Tephritidae > Rhagoletis > Rhagoletis pomonella. The sequence goes on along the minus strand of NW_023458558.1, from coordinate 20,272,276 downwards.
GCGTCACTATTCGAAGAAGTAAATTTAATTAATTAATTTTAAATAATTTTGAATTTTGTCAGTGCTGTTAAGATAAAGTTAATTGCTTTCCTGGCAAATGTCGGCTGTGGCGTTGCGTGAAGACTAATACTTCAGGTTCTGAGGTCGCAGGTTCGAGTCCGGTTGGAGGTGGTTAGAGTAAGGTAAGTCAATTATTTCAATTTAAAAATAATTTACAAATTGTAAAATTAATTTCATATATGAAAAAACCTAAATATTCAAATACCATAAAAAATAAATTAGTATTTTTTTTTAAATACAGTTTTAAAAAATCACAATAAAAAAAATTAACAAAAACTAAAAACAAAAAAAAATCCTGCTATGGGACTCGAACCTTGCATCCTTCGACTCCTGCGCTTTGCTCTGTCGGTCATTGCCACTGTTTGTGCGCCCCAAACAAAAGGACATACTTATTCCTTCCACGGGGGATGAAATTGCCAGTAAATTTTTCCTAAAAACTACTCATATTTAGGCAGTCATGTCATTGGAGCCTTTTCAAGGTAATATCTTCCTAGAAAAATATACCTTTTTCCTAGCCACAAGGAACGTTTTTTGTCTGTTTGGCTAGAAGTTTGAATGAATTCGTACAAACCTCTAGTATCAAATTGCCAACAAGAAGCATACAAATTTTGAGCTGGCGCAAAAAGAAAAAATAAACAGAGAAAAAAAGATTGAATAAAAAGGAAAAAACTTAAAGGCACACAAACTTGTACATAGTTTAAAAAGAGGTGGCAAATTTCTGGCTTCGTTGCGTTGCAATTTTCGTCTCGTTATATCCTTACGTAATGTTTGTTATACTTATTTCCGTTGCGGCTTGGAATTTTCTTCAACTGTTTGACTGCACTTTACAGTACAGTTTTTTCCGCACTTGACTTTTCCCATCAACAATCTCGCCCGTTCTACTTTTTGCATTTCTTGCAGTTTACTACTTACATACATACATACATACAGTGTAGTAAATGCCTTGCTATTTTTGCTGCTTATTATTGTATTGCTGCTGTTGCTCCGCTGGCTTGTTTCGTACCACACAGCTTGTTGCGCTTTTGATTTGCTTGCCTTGCATTTTTAATTATTCTAAAAGGTGCAACCTGAGACCGAAAGTGATTACTCAGCGTTGATGACTTACAGCGCTAACATCATCCACCTTGTCGCTGCAACAAATGCAAGCCAAGAAATACACAAAAAACAAAGACACAAAAAAATGAAAAAAAAACACAAATGTTGCTATGTGAAGGGATTTGTTGCTGCTACCTACCTAGCTGTTGCAACAATTACTATCAGCATTGCTTCTTTTGCGGTTTGCTTGCTGCATTTCAGTTGGCTGCGCTGATTGCAAAGCGGTGCGGTCGGTGTTCTTATGTTATAACCGCCGTACAGTTTGTTAGTGCTGTGCCATGAAGTGAAGTGGCCTTTCAAGTGGGCGTGGTCGTAATGAGTGTTGCTCATTTTGTATGCTGACGCTTTTGCTTTTCTTCTGCTGCTTTTTTCAATTGTGGGTATTAGCGCATAACTATAGAAATTCAATATACATACTTACAGACTTTCGGCGTATTGATATTGCCTGTGTGAGTGTGCATATGCATTTAGTTCGGTTATTTCTGCAGTCTGAAATTCGTAGATTGCATGTCAGCATCAACGAAATTTTAATTTTTTATTCATTCAATACCGTTTTGGTTTCAACGCTCAGCTTTTTGTGGCTCTTTTGTTGTTGTTAGCCGAAATAATTTTTATTTCTTGGTTAATTAGCATTAGCAACTCTTTTTTTTACGTTTGGGGACTTAAAATACATTTAAAAGTCAGGAAGTAAGTTTTCTCTGCAGGCTTTCATTTGCTTGCATACCTTAAATTTTCCGTGAGAATTAATAAGGATAATGGCTTCAAGGTAGGCCAAGCAGGCTACTGTCAGTGGTTGGTTTTAGTTAAACAAAACAAAAAATAGAATTCTGGCCAAGCTTCTACTGCAGAAGTTAGGAGAGGGCGACTGGTTAGGAAAATTTTGTTTCTCTGTTATTTTCATCCTGGCGTACTCTGGTTGTGTTAGACTAATTTCAACAGTGTTATTCGGATTTTTCTTTGTGTTGTTCAGAACAGGTATCGAACATTCATACTCTTACCGAAAGGTAGTATAGTATGCACCTCTAAGCATCTGGTTTCAGTCCACCAATGAATAAAATGCGTTCAAAATGTCGACAAAAAAAATTTAAAAATGATGACGATGTTTGCAAAATGATGACGTAGTGATTTTGTATGGACTTCACAGCTGTCAACTGTCAAACTGTACATTTTATGGCATATTCGGATTTAGCATTACAAAAATACTACGATCGCGCAGTATTATTATAATCGTAACAGCCCTTCCAATTTTTCGCGTAAGACATGGGTCCACTGTGCGCCGCACTTTTCTTCGAAATCGCTTTATTGGTTAAATAAATGTTGAGAGAACCTGAAACCACAAACAAATATTTTTTAACAATGCGAAGATTCATAATATGACTTTGATGGTATCTACTTTGCTGTAGAGTTGACACCTGTTAAAAATATTAAATTCAAATTATTTTTAAGTTAAATCAATTTTTACACTACGATTATCGAAAAAATGGGTTTGAAAAGACTTTATTTCTTAATTATATGAAGAAGGGTTGCCACCTTTTTAAAAAGTCAAGTTAAACCTAATTGAAGGCAGACAACTTAAATATGTTTCCCGGTAGGGATGTCAGGCGAAAAAAGAATGTGTTAAAAAGTTGAATACAATATAAGCAAGAGATTAAGTAAATTAATTGAATAAGTTAAATTAATTATTTTAATATGGGCACCAATAGAAATGATTTTGAGAAAGCTTTATTTATTAATCATATGTGCCTGTTTCAAAAAGCAAATTCGACTTAAATAAAGGCAGAAAGGGTTGCCACCTAGTTACAAATTTAGATTCAATATATGCAATAGCTTAAATAAATTACTTCAATGTGCATATGCATCGAAATTGCTTTGAAGAAACTTTATTTCTAAACTGCATGTAGGAGAGTTTCCACCTGGTTTTATAATTGAACTCAATTTTAAATAAGAGTATTAGGTAATATAAATATGTATCACAATACAAGTGTCAGACGAAAAAGGTTTAACAAGGTTTTGCCTTACAAATAATTTGAACAGGATTGGCATCTGTTTGAAATATCGAATTGAAAATAAATTATATTAAATATTGAAAATATGGGCGTCAAAAAGGGAAGATAAAAAATATTTGGTTTGAGCATTTATTAAAGAGAGTTTCCACCTGTTTAAAAAGTTAAACTCAAATTATTTAATAAGTCAAAGTAATTCTTAAAAATATGGGTATCAAATGAAATGGGTTAAAAAAAGCTTTATTGCTGAACTGTATTTGGAAGCTGTTGAGCAATTAAAAAATCAAAATTAACTTAATTCATCAGGCACATGAAATATGTAGGTATCATAATATCAGAAGCAAAAGATTTGTTCATTTATTTATTATATGTAGGAGGGTTGCCAACTAACTCAAATATTTTAATGTGGTTTTCAAACGAGAGAGGTTTTACGAAAGCTGCATCTGTTTTGAAAATGGCTTTTGACGAACAATTAATAAGATTCGAAAATATTTTTTTGATACGGTTGCCACCTGTTAGAAATTTGATTCGCAAATTAAATCGAATATTTTACAGAACCCCTAAAAATCCTCAAATGGGTCCAGTATCCGGAAATAAATTGTTTAATAGTAACGCTTTAAATAATTTGCTAAAACGTCGCGAAAACCACCTAAAAGAAAGTTAAGCGAACGTGCAAGCTGCCAGTACCTTACAAACTTCGGTTAGAAAAAAAAAACTAAAAAAAAATTCACTCAAAGCAAAATATGCGAGTATGCACAGCAAACATCTCAATTTTCTCATCGCCTTTGCATTGCGTGTAAAGATATCCATATAAAGTCACTTACGCACACACACACACACACACCACCACATTCGCAGATTAACTTTACATACATATATACTTTCACACTTTGCAATAAGATAACTGCAATTGCATCAGCCAGTTGCAACATTCATACAGCAAATACCCCCCAGCGAGTTGTCAGCCGTTTAGTAGACGCTAGTACTCGGACGTAGCAGCTGGGCGTATACTTTACGTTCATTGAATGGCAGCTGCTGCTTGTTTGAGAATGTCTCTTGCGGCGTTGGCTTAACTGGTGTTTGCCGGACTGGATGGCTGGTGTGGTGGGGTACTGGCTGGGTGCCGGAAGATGCCCACCCGAAGAAGATTGCGTGCTTGGGCGCTTTCAGTTCTTTTATGTTCGCACAAATGCGGTTAATGCAGTTTTTGTGGCAGTTGTAGCCTGCGCTGCCGTTGCTGCTCTTTGCCTTGCGGTCGGGCAAGCACGCCATTGTTGGACTCGTCGGAGATAACAAATAAATTATCACTTAATAGTCTTGAATTGCGTCACTTTACCTTTTGATCTCGACGGTAAAAATCAAGGCTATTTTTTCGTTGCATTTTTTCCTTCGAAATAAAAGGAAGATTTAAAGGATGACATAAAGAGTAATAGAGCAGATAAACCGTCGCAGGCATATGGCGAAGTATTCGTATAAGTAAGTGTTGGCCATAACGAGCTATTTTTATTGAATGCAGAGGCTTTGGATGTTTGCCGTTGGAACAAAGAACACTGAGAGTTAAAGCAAGTTCAAATTGCCAAAGTTTTTAAATGTTCAAGGAATTTGCAAAGTTATGTAATTTATATCTGTGGAAGGATGAGTCAGTAAATATAAGAATAAATACCTATTTTTCTATAAGTTTGGCTGAGCTGATCCTGCGGTTTTTGGTATGCGTATTGATGTGAGTATTATTACACAAATGGGGGCCTAGAGTTTAAAGCTGCGTCCGAACGAAAGATGTTTTTATGAGAAGCCTTCGCATGGCATAAAATTTACTCTCAAATTTCCCATTGCCAGCCCAAGGCGACCGCTATGAGAAAACACTTCGATATCGCTTGGACCAGAAAAAAGAACCCTGTAGCTGCTTTGCGGTAGAGGCGCTCAACTCTAACCACCACGCGATGGTGGCCATCTAATCAGTAAATGTTTAAGTTTAAAAAATAAAAGCATATTTCACTCGCTTTTTATTTCCACAATGGTTTCCAATACTCAAACACTCTTTTCAAAGTGTACTTGTGTATCACTTCTTCGACCTTTATTTCCTTCACTTAGACTGCCATTAGGAATGCATGACATTCACACCGGAAGTGGCGCCTAAGTGCGGCCATTGACTCACTTCCGCTTTCAACACCGTATTCAGCGCCATCGAACAGATGCTACATCCTTTGATATATTCACATTTTAAAATAGCCATCAAGATGCGCACATAAAATTTAGAATTAGCTACTTTCTTATGCATTTTTTATTCATTTTGAATTCAGTTCGAATTTTCGCCGGAAGTTCCCCTAAAACGTTTTTCTTGTCTACTGGAAATTTTTTGGCGTTTAATCCCCTAAAATATGCAATCGATCGATTGAGAGTAAAATGTATTTGCGCAGGTAAGTATGTCCGGGTACCAAATGACATTGAATTTTAAATTCCACAACTTGGCTTATTTTATTTGAAATATAAATAATATTTTCTGGACGGTTATTCCTGGTGAGAAAAAAGTTGTGCATTCGGGTGGTAGCTTTTCTAAGAGAGAACAGGTCTAGCTTTGAGACTTGTGAAAGTTGTATGGTAAAGTTGGCCAGGAGATCTCTTCTGGGTGAAAGTCGTAATATATGACAGAAAATTAAGTTTACGTGTCTCCGAATATTTTGTGATAAATTTTTTAGCGTTGCTACAGTCTTGTTCTTGGGCGTTAAATAACTAAATAAGTTCTAGATAAACGCAAAATTTTCTTAGTAAACTTGCATCTTTAAGAACGTAATAATATATTTTTCGCGGAGCATCAAGGAATGCAAAGATTGGGAAAATACCTTTCCAGTGATATCTCATAAGTATAAATTGGAATAGCTCTTTGAAAAAAGTTAAAAACCAGCATCAAAAATCTCATTATTAAGATTCCGTTGAAAAAAAAATTTAAATATTTTTATGCAAATTTTTCGAGCTTAAAATATTTTGTCATCTGAAGGGATTTTTCTCAATAAGTTCTTTAAGAAACTATTTTTGTTCATAAAAAATTTTAATTTTTAGAGGTATTTTTAAATTGGTCTAGCTCACGTACATATATCCTAATATTCTTCCGAAATTTTTTGGTGGACGTCTTCAAATAAAATAGATTTTGTAATGCCGTCGGAAAAACTGCAACTTTGTTGGTGATGCAGTCTAATGTACGTATAAGTATAAGTATTTTCAAATGTATATGTATTTTCAAAATAAGTACTTTGCAGTTTTTATGTAAATACTTTTTGTAACAGCGTGTTTTGAGAAAAAAAGTTTTCATGATCCAAAAATCTGCATATAGTGGTCGAATTTTTTCAGTAAATTTTGAAAATTTATGGTTTTTTTTTTTGCCTAAATTTGTTGAAAATAGCATACAAACAAAATATAGGCCATTAAACAATGAATTTTAAAATTTTGGAGGAAAAAATTTGGCCGCCATAGGTACTCAGATTTTTAGATAGTGGAAATTTTTTTCTTGAGAAAACGGATTCATTTACTAAAACTGATTATGAGGCTATCAAACCTGCGCATAGACATCCTGCTTTTTTGGTTTTTTTTAAAGTTAATTTTTGTTCCACTTATGATGTGTAACCAATCCACTGGGCATGGAAAAGGCATGTAGCTTGGTTATTATGTATTATATAAGTACATTAAAGTAAGGGTTAAAAAAATCTAACTTGTCGAATTAAAGAAATAAAACATTCTTATATCAAATATCCCAATTAACTTTTTTCATTTTGAACGTATCTCGACTCTGATCGTCCTAGGCGATGTTTAGTTCTATATCTGCACTTCAGCTGATCAGGAATACTAATCGTGACGTAAAACTCAAATTTAAAGCTGAAATTACCTTACTGCCATTCCACAAAACCACAGACGCACTCAAAAACAAGTTGCCATGCATTTTCAACTATTGTACATTTATATTCGTTTTCAACTGACACTGCGAGCAAATCATTAGCGAAATTTTATTTTTCGATTCTTGCGAAAACGATCCATATTTTTACTAAATCAGCTTTCCTGTTGCACAAAATACATACAAATACTATATAAAAATAAAAATACAAAAGTGCTAGCCATAATGATTTTTTAAGGGCTCCTATATATACATACTGTGATCCGCAAAGTAATTACGCCCTTTTTCCTACGCGCATATCTGGCTGCGAATACATACTTCAACAAATGGAACAGTAATTAAATGTAAAGCATAACAATGTGCTGCACAGCGAGAACGAGCCTCAAAAACATGCCAAAAGTCAGAAAAACCGAACAGCAGAACTTTTCAATTCGCACAAAAGTTTTTTTTTTTATTAAATTTAAATATTTCAGATAGCATCTGCCGCGGCCGACTGAATCGCGGTGGTCAATTGAAAGCACAATAATCGTCAGCGTCAGAGTGACATGTAACGACGGAGCGTATACGTAACATTTGTAAAAAAAATATTTTAATACATTGGAGTAGCTGCGTTATTCAAGTGCGGCGGCGGCGGATGGGGCGCACTAGCGTTTTCGCACGAAAAAAGGGGCGTGAAAAAAATATTTAAATTTTCACACAATACGCATCAGTTGCGGAATTTGCAAATGAAATGTAAAAAAAAACAAAAAAGTAAAACGAAATTGAGGGCGTAGTATTGCGGGCAGAGGTCCTCAGTCCCCGATTAAGTGGTCATAAATCAAGTGCAGCACATGCGATAATATTAAGCACGTGCGAAATGTGGTGTGCAGCAGGTGTGGTGGTTGGCTTACAGGTAGGCGTGGAAGTACATTTATACACACATCTAAATAATACTACACTTGCAGTAAAGCGTTTGTTTCGTTGCATTTGGTTAATATTTTTTATGCAGAGACAGAAATGCATTTTATAATAAAAAGCAAAAAAAGTTATGAAAATATTTTCATAAAAAGTGAAGTTAAGATTTAAGTATAGAATCCATTTGCCCCAAAAGTTATCGAAAGTACCCGAAAAATTTTCGGAAAGTCGCGAAAGGTTTCCAAAAGCCCCGAAAAACACGACACGGCACCGAAATCGCTCCGAGAAAATTTGGCAAAACCTCGAAAAAGTCGTAAAAAATAAAACACGCAGAGTCCCCGGAAAAATTAAGGGGAAGTCTGAAAAAAAAGAATTTATTTATTTAAAAAGTGAAAAAGTTATATTTTCCGTTTCAACAAAATAAAAAATACAATTAATTTACAGTAAATTTAAGATGCAGTTGTATAAATATTCTAGATGAAAATCCCGTTATATTCGATAACAAAACTCTTTATTCGATTAAAAAAAAACCTTACAAATTTTTGGGAAAACCGGTCAATTGCCATAAGTATAAATATAAAATTATGCATTAATTTTATTTTTATAAAAACTGCGGAAATAGTTCAGAAATATTTCAATATCATTTCGTGAGTAGTTCCGTATTACGCCAGAATGATACCGAACTTATCTTAAAATTGTAATGATGTGGTTTCGAAAATGGTGCCTTGTTAGTTTCAAAACGATCCCGAACTATACCAAAATAATCTTAACATAGACCTGAATTAGACTCGAAATAGTGCCGTGTTAGTCCTAAAATGATCTCGAAGGAGGAAATATTCCAAAACCTGGCTCTGCGCCATGACCCAAAATGGTCCTCAACAACTCGTTAACTAGTTCCGATGTGATTTTGAACAGGTCCCGAAACGCTTCCTAAATTATTCTGCACTACTCCTGAAATGGTTCAGAAATATTCCTTCGCAGGTCTCGAAACGGTTAAAAATTGTCCCGAAATGTCAAACTGTCCCGAAATCTCGAAATGATGCTGTAATATTGCTGAACCGGCCGCGAAAGGGCAAACAAAATCACAAACTTTTGCCAAAGTGATCTCGAACAAGTCCTAAAACGGTCCCGAAATGGTCCCTTATTAGTCGCAAAATTGTACCGAAATAATTCCAAATGGAACTAAAATAGTCATCAATTAGCAACAAAATGATCTCGAACAAGTCTCTAATTATTCCTGAAATATGGTCGCGAAATGGTACTGAAATACATTTTTCTGCTGGGTTACAGAAGGAACAGTTAAAAGCTATCTGCTGGGTTAACGCAAATTTTTATCATACCGATATCTAAGATGCTTACACGTCAAAAGATTTCAATTTAAAGCGCCATCCGACGACATCTTTGTTGGGCCCGGCCCAGTATCGACGGCCATGGGTAGTTTTTATTTATTAATCTAAGCAGGTCGTGGAGTGAAAAAACAAAATCTTAGTTATAATATTCCTTACAACAGTTCCTAGCTAGCTTAACACCTAAGTCTTAACGAACTCACAAGTAGATTTTTAAATAATTCTCTCTAGTTCAGTGCCTCGAACTAACAAAATTTTCCAATACATTCATACCAAAAATGTAAATGTACGACAAAGTCGAGAATAGCAAATAATGCAAGTCGTCGGTGTTAGTGTCAAAAAAGCACTATTTACATAAATCAGTGCCTACGAAGAAGCTCATATTTAAACCCAGTTTACTATGTATGCATGTATGTATGTATATTGCATAGACGGTATTGCCACGCACTAACGAAGAAAATCGAATCCAAAGAAGCATCCGAATAAAATGGCAACGACATTCATGCAAATGCATACATACATAGTTACATAGATATATATATTGAATATTTGTGCAGACAGAGACGCATACTCAATAGTTCAGCTACACCTGGGTGCAATAACATATTGAAATATTTCCCATTTGCAATACAATGCAAACGAACGCGAGGTGAAAATTGTAGCTTATAGAGGCGATAAGAGTTGCGTAAGGGAAAAGATGTTTGCGCTGACAAAGATACTTGCGTCAGAAGGAACGAACAGGCGACGATGCCGCCCGCTGTCAGTAAATAAGTGTTGATGGTACTTAAGTTTGCAACCAGCTGCTCGACTTCAGCAACAACTGAAGCACAGACACATTCATCAAATTGAGCGACAGCGTACCCACTTCAAAAGTGCCAATTTATTTGAATTTCCAACGTCTGAGCATGTGTGTTTTGGGAAGTGCGGGTGAAAGAGAGAAAAATAGTGTGTGTATTTGTTTGGTAGTGGCAACCATGTTGCAAGATTTTTTTTTTTCAAAATTCAAATTTTCGGAAAAAGGTGTATTCTCGACAAAAACTTTACCTTTTAAAAACGAGGAGGGTTTTATAAGCATTAAAAATTAATAAAAAAACTATATATTGAAATGACATAAACCGTTTAAATTTTAATTAACTAAGCATAGAGCACCCTTTTAATACTTAGTATTTTCAGTTTGCCTTTAGTTTATTTAATACTCATTATTTTTTATAAAAATGTAACATATTATACAACAAAAAACCATGCAACTCCGATTTTAAGATTTTTATAAAAATAAAAAAACGTCAACAAGCGGATGCGCTGTTCATTTTAGAATTGTTTTTTTGTTGACACGTCACGCATTTTCTTCTACACAAAATCTGCTCGACAAAATTTTTTTTTCCAAAAAAAACTTATTCACTGCTGGCCATTAGATTTCGCGCGGTTTTGCTGAATTTGTTTTTTTTTTATTTGTGTAACATTTTAAATCGGATTTACATGTTTCTTGTCGTAGAATATGGTAAATTTTTATAAAAAATTAGTGAATATTGAACAAACAAAAGAAAAACTGTACATAAATACTGAGGAGCAAAAGAGTGCGACTTAGAGTGAAAATATTTATAATTTAAATCACATTTTATTTTAGTGAAATTCGGTTTCATTTTTTCGTATATTGCTTTGTTAAATTTTTTTTTAGTATTTTTTGCTCTTAAAATACTAGAGAGCGCTGAAAATTCTAGCTTATTTATTGCTTAACTCAAATTGATTTGGGAAAATATTCTTTCCACATTTCCTGTGGCGACTGGAATGCAAAACACTTCTTAAACCATTTGCTTAAAATGGGGAAACGTTGCTTCATCATCGTCTAGCATTATCTTAATAATTTCCTTGCAAAAAAACGTATAGAGAAATTTTAATTTATTCGTTCAAATCGGTAGTTTGTACAGGGAAGTAGTTTACAGATAAAACTGTGCATCTGGCAACATTGGTGGCAACCAACATACGACAAAGTCGCAAGCATACCATTCAATCGTGTGCAAAGGAATTTTATGTTGCTGGATGCGTGTATACATGTTCATATGCACATACATATACATATATACATACATATGTATGGGGCTTGCTGTGAATTTTATTTTAGTTTTTTTTGCTTCGGAAAAAACTTGTTTTTATGTGTGCAAACCTGTGTTGTGAGCAATTTACTTAATTTACTACACTGCTGCAGTGCAGCAGCAATAACACAAACAACAAGCATAACAAACTTTATTGAATAACAAAAGGAAACAAAGGAACAAAAATGTTGTTAGCCAAAAATGCCAAAAAAAAAAATAGGCATGAAAAAGTACGCAATAAAAAATCAACTCAACTCAGATTGATGAATGGCCAAGGGCGCGTGGTAAAGCACACATAGTAGGAAAAAAAAGCCAAACGCACATAGATGACCAACACATACATATGCATGCATAAAGCACATGACCTACGGACCCATGTGTGCACAGATATAGGCTTACAACAACATCCATACATATATTTATATACAGTTCTCGATTTAATCAAACAAAATTCTCTACTCTACATACACTAACTTGCTGCTCCCCCCCATCTCTGCGATATTCACTCGCTGCAGGCATTTTTGCTGGTGTTGAATTTATTGCACTATTGGGCAACTAGGTTAAACATTTTTGCAGCGGCATTTCAACAGAAAAAAAAAAATAAAAAACAAAATGAAAATATGCAAAAGCATTTATAAGCTAAAATAAAATACACATTTCAACGATAAAAAAAAAACAACAAAAATATTTTGTAAATGCAAAGGGACACGCGTATATGAAAACATGACCTTTACAGGCATTAATTTAAAAAATAAAATATTTAATAAAAAGTCGACTGCATTCGTCGACATTTTTTCAACTTGAAATTTGAATACATATACCATCAAGTGAGTAAGTGTATGTGAGTATGCGGTGTATGCGCTCTACATGCACTTATGCACTCGAACGCATTTTGTCGCTGCGCATGCAAGTTGTTATTTCACCGCAAACGATTGTTGCTGTCGCTGCTGTTGGCTTTTGACAGTTAGTCAGCGTCAGCCTGCAGGGAAATCAGTAATATTCATGTTATTATAAATTTTATTCAAAGAGGTCAAGCGGGCATTTTTTCAACATTATACACATAAATATGCTCCGTTGGGTGATTATATTCTGTGTGTATGTTTGTATAGCTTAATATCAAAAATAAGTGCCATTATGTTATTGGATTTTGGCCAAGTTAAAAATTGTTGAACATTTCTTTAAACACTTTGAGAGTTTTTATGTATTTTTATGAAGTTTATTGAACATAAATACTACCCAACCTACCATTCCCGTATAATTACATTCTGCGTCTTTCTGTCGCCTACTCTGCCTTTTGCAGGTGGATAGCGCTTTGCAAGCTATATTAGTTACTAAAAATTTAAGTAAATACTGGTTTAGACACCTTAAGGAATTCAACACCTTACCTTTACAAACGAAGAGGTGTATTAACTTACCTAGAAGTAAAGGCCAAAATAAGAGCACTTACTAGAAAAAGGTGGCAACAAACTAGATACCCTGAAGATAGAAAACTATTAAACAAGGTCACAAAAGAGTCCCTCAATAAGGAGCGGAACTCCCAAACTGAACGATACCTGAGCAGTATTGATGCATCTGCAATTAACGAATATTCCCTGGAAAGCAGCTAGCAAATCGAAGAGACCCACCATTATAGAATCTGCAATAAGAAAGGAAGACAACGAATGGACAAAAGATGATTTAGAAAAGGCTAACGAATGTGCCGCGAAAAACCGCATAAATTTGAACCTCCACTCGAGACAATGAATAAAGTCAACGTCAACGCCTGGGTTGTACACATAAAACTGACCCATACCCATAAGGGAACTTTTAAAGCAGAAGTAAAAATAGCAATTGAAATGTTAAGGGTGAAAAAATATCCCAGCTATAATCTTAATACCAGTCAATTGTTCAAATATTTAATTACCCAAAGAGGGTCTAGATTTTTTGCCTTAATTGCTTGAAGAGAATCTGCAGTAGAAACTGGGGAGTAAGTCCTAAAGTTGTGATGACCAATTCTAACATACGGCGCCTTGTTTTGGTGGCCCGGCTTAAAGCAGCCAATATAATTTCCGCAAACTAAGAAGCATACAAAGGGCAACAAGCGCAGGAGTAACGGGAGCACTAAGATCCTGCCCAGCAGAAGCTCTAAATGCTATCCTCAATTTAATTCTTATTGATCTTCACCTGAAAGAAGTGGCCACGAAATCGGCGGTCAGACTCAGAGAGTCAGGCCCTTGTAGGACGAGATCATAAATCAAATGCAATTAAGTAGGACAATTTCCATTGTTTTCCAAAAACCCAAATGTGCAAGTGTAGTATACTGCCATGATTCAATAATAAAAAGTTTGCTCAGAAAACAGTTTTCACGCTCCCGCTTGACGAAATCGGCTCCCTTAGCTAAGCCACTGTGTGGTTTCGGGAGTTAAGGGAGTGTCGAAACTCAAATGTCACTAGTAGGCAAACCTTTAAGTATTGAATCATGGTATATTGCAAGACTCTTTTTAACTTTCTCCTCAACATAACTTTACAATTTACTTTGGTATTCAGAATGATACTTAGATGTGTTGGTATTTGGCTTTACCTGAGATATTCAAAGTAGCTCCCTCTAATCTCGTAAAGGAAAGCTGGGAGGTTTTATTTTTCTTTTGGGCATAATCAATTCTGAGTTTTGGTTAAGAGAAGTTAACAGCCAAGTTGGTTTCCTTGGCTCATATAGAGATATCACCTAGTGTCCCTTCCATAAGCTGACTTATTGTACGCAGCAATCCGCCTGAGGTAAGTATGTATTACGAAGTAAGCACAAGCGATGAAAGGATTTCATACATCACTAAAACCAGAGTAGACGAGATAACACGCAACATTGCAAAATGCCACTTCTGATTGTTTTTCTCACACTTCCTGTAGCAATGGCGGCATTGATCACTCCACTCTCAAGCATGTAGTCAAGCCACGCTTTTATACACACATATATATAACTTAAGTTGCCATGTTTTTTAGAGGTGGCCTGCTGCTCTTTCCGTCCAGAAATTATTGCATTCTATTGCTCTTTAGTGTGTGCCTGATATAATTCCGTCCGGACCAAGATATTTATAGGGTTGAAGTAGCTGATAGCTCAAGCTACCTTGACTTCTGTGACATTTTCATCAAATGGTAAAGCGAACCTCCATTAAAACAAAAAGAGGTACTCCTCAGTTCTGAGCTGGATCTAATATACTAACATAGCAAAGCAATCAGAGTTAGGTTCTTGGACAGCGCAGCAGACCGGTTATAGTGGTATTTTTATTTACAGGCTCAGAGAAATAATCAGACTATATACATACATCCTACGATAGAAAGGAAAAACTTTCACGTGAAGTTTCCTTCCAGAATAGTCGATGGGTCTTTGGTACAATCCACGTAGATAAATTAAACCAACATAGATATATAATTGGACAAATCCGGGCAGTTAATATCAGGGACCACAGAGAAAGCGTGTCAAAATGATGCTCTTGGCGCTAGTTGGGTACTGAGCAAGTGCAAAACGACGAGGTTTTAAAATGTTTCAAGTTTGCTTTACATCAGCCACTCAAATATTAAAATATTTATTTACATACATATGTATATATTTATGTATGGCGCGAACACCATGTCTGCGTAATGTTATACAACGTTGTGGCCTGGAAAAAATTGGATAATTTCCAATAATGATTTAAAAGTAAGAAATTGATCCCTAAATTAATATCTAAATATGTATGTATGTATATTTAATCATTACTAACCCACTATTCCGCATTTCGGTTTCCATTCCAATTCAAATGTTAAGTCGCTTTAATATTGCATCAAAGATGTGAAGTTTCTCCTTAGCACTGCAGACCTGCACAAATAGCGCCATAAAAGCGCAGCTCAACACCACCATCGCAAATGAATGCAAATTTATCTGCAAAAGCCATTTAAATGTTGTTTGCCAACAAGCGAACGACCGATCGAAAGCGGCGGGGGGGCGAGCGTGTTTGTCTACTTTAAATCGAAGCTGCCGCTGATGCCGCTGCTGTAGCGCGCGTACACATGCCAAGCGGACATGCATGAAAAATCTGCTTTATTTATAGGCGTGAACACACAAGCAAAGTGGTGTAAAAAGAGTAAATTAAAAAGAAATCAATACATGCATCAATGTACCCATGTGCTCATCTGAAATGAAGGCAAGCCATACGCTGTGCGGCCCTATTCCTGCTGGAACAGCCACAGCCACAGAGGCAATGCCGGCAAATGGAAAACCACTTGAGATTGCAGTAGTGCAATGAGCCGCAGCGGCAACGGCAAGCGCAATGGCAACAGCATCGACGGCTGTGGCAATGGCAGCTCTAGTAACTAGCAGCCATGCCATGCTATGTATGTAAGTACATATTCAGCAGGCACAACGTCGCTCGCAGCCGCATTTCCCAGGCACTCTGGAAATACATATGTATGTATATGTATACATATCCTGGCTGTGGCGGCGTTAAATATGCGTTTGCCTCTTTTCAAAATCAAATTGCAAACGATTCGATTGCACAATTTCCAATTTGCAAGTTTGTTGATATGGAAAACGGAATTATGCTACTGGTAATAAAATGCACAAAAACACATGCAAGCACACGTACATACATGCATATGAAAAGTCCATGCATGCACTTCGTAGTATGTGTATCAAGCCTCGAGTGCCCTTCGGTTATATCTTCCTGACTCTGCCTTTTAGACAACACTTATGTAACTTGACATGCATACATACATACATACAGATATAAATATTGCGCTTTAATTCTGCCTGTCTACATACTAACTACATACATACAAGCGTGCAAAGCTCTATTTGGCGGTCCTTAACAACTTTCGTGTACCTCAGCCCTCTTCATTGCAACGCACAAGAGGCTGTGGGACTGCCACAATCAATGAGTTGCGCTGCTGTAGTCTCATATGTTCAGTCATATATGAAAAAAATAAAATAAAAAATAAAAAAATACTAATGCATATGAACATAGATATAGATATATGTATGTATGTATGAATCTGTAGTTATGTATGTTTTTCCATGTTGTATGCGTGCACTTACAAACTGTTGATTTTCTTCGCTTAACTGTTGTTTTTATCGTTATTTGCATTTAATAGTTGTTTTTACTGCTTTTGTTCGTGTAATGCTTGGCAACGCCTGCATTTGAAGCTTTTGTGTTCACTTGTAGAACTCAATTGAATGAATGTTTTGTTTGGCTTTTGCATTTAAACGCAAGTAAGTCAATACATATGTATGTACATACAAAAGCATCCCAAAGGAGTAATTCTACAATTCTTCTGCAATACGCTCACAATAACGAATGCAAGCCACAATAGCGCATACATATACATATGTATGTATACACACGTGCATATGTACATACATAGATATAATCTTATAATAGATATATATTTATATGTTAACCCAATTAACAAATATTTGCAACCGAAGTTGTTTAGAGCGAGTATGTATGTATTTTACAAGTACTTTGGAAAAAGATTATTTGCTATTTTTTAGATATTAAAAAAAAAAATAAGATTTAAATATATTTTTCGACCTGAAAGTGGCCAAGAAATGCCAAACGTTTCCGAAAGAATGCTAAAAATTCCGTAAAAACAGAGATTCCAAAGATCTCGATAGGTTCCAAAAAAAGAGGTGGCAACCCTCTTAAAATACCACAGAAAATTGTACATGTTTAAACTTAAGATATCTAAAATTTTTTGCGTTTTACACGAAAAATTGTATATAATTTAATCAAATTTGACTTTTCAAACACGTGGCAAACCTGTTAAAAATGTTTTCCAGCTATAACCTTATTTAACCTCTTCTTTTTGACACTCATATTGCGATACTTATTCCAATTGCCTATTACCCTTAGTTCAAGTAAATTTTGATTTTTCAAACAAATGGCAACTCTGACACATGTAACTTAGGAATGCAGCCTTTTCAAAACCATTTCCATTCATACCCATATTTTAAAAATTCACTTAAATTATGTAATTGAATTTAATCCTTGTAGAATACTTCAATAGCATAAAAAATTTTCAATTTCAACGTTTCTTTACAATATTCCGTTTGACATCCATATTTTTCATTTTTCAGACAGCTTGCGAATAATTATTTTAAATTTGACTGTTCAAATTGTTGACAACCTATTCCAAAATATTTTCAAACTAAAACTTTTTAAGCCCCTTGACACCATTTTCGTAATATAATTTTCGAATAAATGATTTCCTTTATTCAAGTTAAATTTGATTTTATAAACAGGTGGCAGCCCTCCTCCATGAGTATTGAATTGATTTTATATATCTCTATACCAAGTTCCAGTATCCTATCACAAATATTTCTTGAGATATGCTGTACAAAAAATTCCGTTGGTATGGAAGGTGCACGCCCCCATCTCTAAGGAAGATTAAGTCTTAAAAATACCATAAATACCATCATTTTTATAACAGGTTATGTTAAAAGTCGCAAATATGAGCCAATTGTTAGTTGCTCCTGTACGCGCTTTCTACTGGACACGTTGCGCGCATAGTTTCTTCATAGATGCAGTTTTCGAAAATATAAACGAAATGGAAAATACTCATTGAGAACATATTTTTAATGCAACTTGAATATTTATAATGTTTAAATTTAAAAAAAGTTTGTTTTTTTCTAAATTATGAAAATATATTTTTTTAAAGCTCAAATGTCACTACGCTTACAAACAAAATTTCATTAACTTTCGTCAAATACTTTAAGAGAAAATGAGTTTTGAAAAAAAGAATGCTTATAAAAACATTAAAAATTTAAATTTTTCAAAAAATTCTCAGAATCCCTTTCACATCTATAAATCTCTCTACCCATAAAATTTCACGCAAAAATTCGAACTTGACTGAAGTCCGAGGTCCAGTTGAGAAATTTTCAACCAAATGTAAAAAATACATTCTTTGAGATAAGATGTTTGTTTGATAAGATGTTGGTTTGGTTTGGTTTGGTTGGTTTGACTACAGGAATAAAAATTGTGGAATAAAATTAAATACAGGGTGCCCCTGCGGCATGCCAAAAAAATAATTTTTTAAATCAAAATTTCCAAAAGTAGTAAATTTTAATGCGTTGAATAAGAAACAATTGTAAAAATATGTTATTTTTTTTATCATATTAAATAATACGTGTTTTTAGCTTTCGAAAGAAGAAATAAAAACTTACTCATTTTTGCACTTTTTGAAGTAATGCGTTTTATGCTAAAGCATAAAATAATTTTTTCATTTATTGTCTGTGCCATCAGATCTGCACAATTCATTCTGTTTTCAAAAATGAAGTGTCGAATTAAAAAGCTTGACCTGTAGACAAGAGAGGTTTATTTTTTTTTTTAAAGAGTTGCCACCTATAGAAAATTAAATTATAATTTCTTAATAAGTTAAATGAATTATTAAGAGATGGGTATCAATCGAAATGTGTATGAAAACGATTTATTTCCTTATAGCATGTAGAGGGTTGCCACCTGTTAAAAAAATCAAATTCCATTGGCATTAAAGGAATTAGGTTAATGAAATAGATATATACCACAATATGGCAGTCAGACGAAAGAGGTTTAAGAAGGCTTTAGCTTGCAAATATTACGAAGTGGGTTGCCACCTGTTCGAAAAGTCAAATTTAGTTAAACTGAAATTATAATTGGGTCAAACCAAAGGTTTATGATATCGTATTTGTTATTTTATTGCAAATACATACCCTGTCAATCAGCGATTTGTTCTGATTACATTCCTTAAATTACAGGACTCTTAAATTAACTTGGGAATGGTTTTACTCTTCACACATACCCATATTAATATACTTATTTCAGTTACCTTATTCCCTTAATTAAAGTGAATTTGATCTTTTAGACATGTGGCATGGAATGGTTTTGGTTGTTAAAAGTAACGCATTTTCAAAACCATTTCAATTTATACCAATATTGTAATATCTATTTCATTTCTCTTCATGTAATTTGTTTAGATTTGTAGGATAAATCTGTTCGCTATAACTAAAGTTTCCCGCCCGAGAAAACTGAAAATTTATAGTTGTCCTTTTAGGTATATAACCCGTTTAAAATTCTCCTCGCCATCCTCTACATATTAAATTTATTGCGGTTTTTTATTTTTTATTTATTTTTCTGCAAATAATTAGAGTCGTTCTTGCATTCGCATGAACACAATTTTAGCAAAACTAACAATGTACATTTGGCAGTTTTCGTTTAGCCAGTTTGAATTAGTTCAGTAATCTTGGTATCGAACTCGTTACGAATTTCTGTGACGTTGGCTTACTGTGCAATTTCTAACCAATATTCAAATATGTAAGCACATTCATACCAACATACATACATACATACATACATGCTGTATGGTTTTAAGAATACTAAATAAGGACGCGTTTCTATGTACATACGTGTGACTACAAGTTGTTTGGTTGGTTGCCACCCACTTGTCATGGCACGCCCATGCTACTTTCATGTCGAATTCGATTCAATTTACTTTTATTTCTATTTGTATGCGCCTACTTATATTTTATGTGCGCCTTTTATGCCGCAAAAGTGCTTTACGAGTACCACCTACACATATGTACATGTGTATAACGGAAAAATTCAACAGATATTGGTGCATTTGCGGTTCACAACACATTTCCGTACTTAAATGTACATAAAATGTATACAGACATATTTGTGCTCATGTATGCGTGCGTTCATGAGGATACGCGATAAAATATGCATGCTTGCACGCTTGTTTGCTTGTATGTATGTTTGCGGAAGTCATATTTTAAGCGCCTGATAGTGCTTACAAGCGTTTGTGCCTTTTATATATTATGTATGGATGTATGTATGCACTCATATGTACTTGTACATATGTATGCATAATTGCTTACATACTTACGAATTTGCTTTTATTTTGGTGCATTTTTTGACAAGTTAAAAATAATATTTGTAAAATAATTTAAAGTTGTTTTCTTAAGGCAGAATTTGCAAACTATTTCGAAGTAGATATCACTTAGCCAAGCAAACAGCAGCGAAAAGTTATAGAAAAGCTTCTGGTTTTATGGAAAAGCATTACACTAAAGTGGAGTCTACTATGAAATGAAGTGAACTCAAAAAAGTTTCATTAAAATTTTAATCTTTTTAATTTGAATTCTTACTAAAATAATTTGTATGGAGTAAAATGCACGACATCGTCAGAAAAAAATTGCCAAAAATTAGCGGTAAGTCCTAGACACTTCAAACTCACACTTTATCCTACTAAACTTGAGTGGGCTATAAAACTGCATAACTAGATTTTTTCCTAAAATTCTAAATAGAAATTTTATAATTTTAATGAAAATTTCTTGAAATTCGCTGCGCTTTTGCAAATCTTGTAAAAAGTTTGAAATTTTGATTGGGTTTTCTTTATTGCGAGCTATAAAAAAATAATAAGCATTTAATAAAAAATAGACAAATTGCCAACATTTGTTAAAATGTCGCGTCCCTATTTGATTGCCCGTGATAGTACATCCTTAGCTGACGCTGAGAGTTAACCAGAACCCATTTGTACTAGGAAAGGCAATTCTGATTTCTGCTCAATTCATACTTTTTTTCTAACTCCCCTCTGAGGGGTGACGAGAAACTGAACAGACACTTAAGGCATTTCGGGCTAAGTGGACTGATAGTCTTTTGTTAGGCAAATGAAAGGCGCTGCTCCAACAGTCGCAATGGCCGAGTGAGTAAAGCACTCGAATGGCAAATTCGAGAGATCCGAGTTTGAGGCCTCGGGCCGGGGATTTTTTTCTTTCCTTAAAATTTTATTTTTAATGTATGTAATTTTCTTAACACCTTTGTTTTTATTGTTTAAAAATTTTTATTTTTTTTTATAATTTATTGTTTGAAAAATATATATTTTTTAAGATTCAGTATTTTTATACACATATATTTTTTAAAATTTTTTGATAATCTTTTTTAAAGAAAAAATAGCGCTTCTTTTAATTTCATTTAACCCTCAGGAACGTATTATACTTTTTCCTTTTTCATTTTTTTTTTTAATTCTTATAGAAATGTAAATATTTTTTAATTTCATTTAATTTTTAGAAAAATTACAGGCAGTTTCACAAACAATATAAATGGAAAATGATTTTTTATTTTTGGTCAATTTCATATCGAAATTAATTTTTCGTTAAATTGCTTTCGTGAAATTGGCTGCTATTGCTAGAAGACAAATTAAAAACACCAGTCCTCCTCGTTAGAAAGATCTTTCAATCAGTTTTTCGAAGGGCAGAAGAGAGCTCTCCAGATAGTAGCCAGTATTGTCAATTGTCTTTCTAAAGACTTTCATGAGTAGAAAGACAGCCGCCAGGATTGCCCTTTAAGGTACTGTAATGCCTAGGGGGCTGGATACCAAATTTCTCTTTCGATTTTTAATTACATTTTGTCGCTGTCAAGTAAACAAAATTAAACACCATTTTCAAAAGGCACATGGTTTTTTATGGCAGATGTACGGAATTACATATATTCAAAGGTTTTTTAATTACCTATGAAATATTCCGTTTTAATCATTTTTTTCTATTATTATTAAATGCTTTGCGGACAGGAAATCAAGCTTAGGTCCTACGGAGTATTATGACGTGAGTATTACTATCACTGGAATTTAATACTGCTAATAAACCGTAGTAGATGAATGTACATATGTATGTGTGAAATACATAACTACAAATATGTAAGGGAAAGAGACTGGAAGAAAGCATTCACAAATTCATATATCAAAAATCCGGTCTGGCATAATTTTTTTAATCAAGATAAGTCAACTGTTAAATTAAAAATTTTAATATTCACTACTTTGTAGTTAATACAAACGGATAACATGTGTGCATTTGAAAAAGGTTAAATTTGTAAAGGTGCCTGTGTATATACATAAATACATAGTAGTACATACGTACATATGTAAATGCGGCGGAAGTTGTTATAAAAGTTTGAATGAAATTGTAAATTAGACCCGAATATGATATTGTAAAAAATGTGCTAATAATTATAAATTCTACATTGGGATAGGAACTGGACCTTTGAAGATTTTGGTGTTGACCCTAACGTGGCTTTACCGATTGAGACTTCACTTGTGGCAACGCTACACTAAATATACAGGCTTTCAGAGGCACTTCTCACCCCCTTTCTCTGGACTTTGGCAGTGAACTCCTTGCTGCTGATCCCAGAGCGAGGGAGATTGCCACGTCACTGCTTATGCTGAGGACCTGACAATTTCCGTTAAAGGCAAATACGCAAATACCCTAATATGAGCACACATACAAACTGGCCAGAGAGTAGGGGACTAGGAATAAACCCCGATAAAACTAAAGTAATTTAACGCTAATTTTCAAAGGTGTGCAGATTCCTGGGAAGGAAAATGGTAAATATCCAGGGCCTACTAAATAGGAAAGAACTAAGAAGGCCAAAGAACGCGTTAATGCCTGGTCATATCAGTACCGTACGTCTTAAAGATCAGCCTTATATTGTTCCTCGGATATAGAGATATTGAAGGAGATTGCAGAGCCTTTGAGCTAGCGATGAAAAGTGCCGATCTTCCAATGGCAACCTGCCAATAAAACAATAGAAATAACATTGTTCTAGAGGTCAATAAGTCATGGTTAAGCAAGGAAACTTATATAAAATCTAGGCTAATATAGCCGAAAATTTATAAGAAAAAAAAGGAAGAACTGATCAGCCTCTCAAGTGGGGACAATTCGATGGTCATGGCTAGTGTAACCGGTCACTGATTATTTGGTAGGCACGCTTCGAGGCTAGGAATATTTTCCCATAAATATTGCAGAGATGAGGACGAAGAAGAAATAGTTGGCCGCTTTGGTCAAGAGCAGAGCAGGCTTTCTAGGTAGGCACTTTTAAACTCTCTTATGAGACTATCCATTGTAGGAATAAAACCAATTCTATGCTTCATAAGGGTTTCAAAAGGGTTCTTTACAGAATAGTCACTGTAGTTCCCCTGTTTCACAGTGCATCACAATGGACCTGCAAAGTCTAAGTAAGTTGGTGATTGGACCGACTGCCACATCAACCTTACTTAACCAAGGATCTGGACCTTTATCAAAGACAGTGCGAACACGCTTCATTATTTCCTTAGGGAAACCCATATCTGTAGTGACAGCCAATCAGCATTGAAGATATAAATATGCCTGCTCTCCAAATACTTCCAAACTATATCGACACTGCAAGCCTCTTCTAAATCAGTTTGGAAAACATAACGAAATTCTTTTACTCTGGGTATCAGGTTACTAGAGAATATCTACTGGGTCATGAGACATCTGAACACTAGGTTAGAGAGAGCTCGGACCAGATATTTAATCCTTGGTCCGCTATCAGCATCGACGACCGGAACCACCGTTAGCAATTAGGTGAATCTTTCACCCAGCTATCACTGGGAGACTTCGATGGTCATGCTGACTTCAATATCAGATGATCTAGTTGCGGGTTCGCTTTCATTGAGCAGACGAGGCTGCAGAAAACTTGTGAGATTGCTAATTGGTAGCGAGCTTCCTGATTCGAAGAAGATAATACGGTGGAACAGTGTAAATGTTTCCGGAAACTTTCAGTTGGAAGCAACAATCGCTTCCAATAAAGATTGGGGGCAGCCAACTTTTTATTCAACTAATCGCCTCTAAATTCCTGTAAAATCGTCTCATATGGGCAGCGTATAAGTCCGATAAACAAGACAAATCTCTATTTATAAAGTATTTTTTTTTGTAGTAGCGAATTCGATCTTTTAATAAAAGCTGGCGTGGCAAAGCGGGTCCTTTAACTTCTATAAGCACAATAAATGCACACAAGGGCAATCCGAACTGAATAATGGATAAACTCTTGAAAAAAATGAATTTGGTATTTTTTAATTGTTGTGGATAAGTGAATAATAAGATGACCAACGCTAGAAATAGAAAAATTTAACAACTAAATAGCAGGCGACATAAAGAGTGGCGAGTTTTAATTGACAAAAAAATAAAAATATAAATGAAAAATATATATATAAATATAAAAAATATTTTTTTCGAAGGAAATGCAATCGAAACCGCAAATATGTAAAAAGACAAATGAATAATACGATTAACGAAAATTACAGCAACAGTAGCACGTCCATTGCAACATTTACATGTTAGTAAATATTAAAAAAAAAAAAAAACGTGGTAAAAATACACAAATGCACATGAAAATGCAAGCTATCATGGCAAAAGGGGAAAAAAAACAACAGCGAAAAAATAAAGCTTAAAACACTGACTTGCACACACACACAAAATGAATAACAATGTTGTGACAAAATGTTGACCTTTTCGTGTGAAAAAACATGCCACACTTCGCCGCATCTAGGTGCCTAGCGGCCACGAAGCATTGACCGCCATCACCTTGGGCAATGCGGCCATACGCAATGGAGACTAAAACATATGCACGCACATTAGAATGTCGCACGCAAAGAAGTTGAAAGCATAAAATTTAAACTGATTTACGACATCAAAAAAAAAATAAATTTTAATTACATATTTCTATTCAATAGCATTTTTTAGTTGGAGCGCGCTGAAGTTTGTTTCACTAAAATCATGTTTTAACGTTTAAGTAGGGATATTTTATGGAAATCCCTTTATATGTTTGAATGTAAACTCAAAAGTATACCTAAAAGTATTGCAAACTAACATTTTTATTGCCACTTCTGGCCAATTTTCAATGCAGTCAACCTGAAAAATTGAATAATTCCGCCATAACTCAAAATATATGATGGACATTTGTGAGTTTTTTTTTGGGAAAAAGATCCCTTTCGGAACCATTTGGGGACAAGTTTTTGGAAAATTCCGGGACTATGGATTTTTTAGTGCGTTGCAGGATTGTTTGTTATTTTTGGGGAACATTTGAACTTTTTTCGGTATTTTTCAAAATTTATTCGCCATTTTTCGCTTAATTTCAATATATATTTTTTGTTTCTTGCATTTTCTTTTGCGGGGTTGCGTTGTGACCTTTAGTGATTTTTTTCGGCACAACAAAAAACTTTTTGTTTGTTTCGGTTTTTTCTTCGTGTTTATTTAAGCGATTTTGGGGGCTTTACGGGACATTTCGTGCTTTATTTTTCGTGATTTCTCAGCCTTTCGTTCAAAAATTTTTTTCGGAAAACTTTAGTACTTTTTCAGCACTTTTTCGATATATGTACTCTGAATAGTTCGTGTTTTGGTTTTCAACATGTTTCGGTATTTTTTTTTGCGAATTTCTCAGCGTTTTCTGGATTTTTGGAATTTTTTGGGTAGTTTTTCGGTTTTTTGGGATTAATCGTATATTAATTTTTTATTCTTCGGGACATAACGGATTTTTTTGGAAGAATTCTTATTTTTGTTTTGTACACTTGGAATTTTGTGGAATTATTTTGTGAGCTTCCAAGATTTTTTTGTAATCATTCGGATGCTCCAAAATTCTATTTTTTTTTCAGAACTATTTGTATCACTTGGAGATTGGTTTTCAGTGCTGCATTTCCTGAATCTACGAAAAATTTTTCAATATCTTTAGGGAATTTTCGATTTTTTTCGGAACCTCACTGGAATTTTTGGGAATCTTACAAAGTTTTCCGATTATTGTTTTTTGTTACTTTTTGGAATTACTTTTGTTTTGTTTGTTGTTTGTTTGTTTCTAGATTTTTGCTTTTGTAACACTGTTTCGAATTCCTCGATTTTTTTAGTGTTTCTAGGGCGTTTTGCGGGATATTGGTGGCCTCTCCGGGATTATTCGAGAATTTACACTATTTTCATAATTTTATGGAACTTTTAGAGTGTTTATATTTCAATTTTAACTTTCCTTCTTTGGACGTTTTAAAGTAAAAAGCAAATTTATCTTGTAGGAAAGTTAAAGTAAGGAAACTTTTTTTTTCATTTTATGAAGCGCGAGTTAGCCTAATGCAAGCATACATATGTATGTATGTGGGTGTACGTATGTATGCACATACATATGCGTAGTCAAATTTTCACATTCGTTTGTAGGCCGTTGTTGGGTGTTGGTCTAGCGGTTGCCACATACTACATACATATGTACGTAGTACAATCACGCTTACAGTGACACCTGATGTCCGGTTGCCTGTGGACAAGAGCAAAACAAAAAAAACATAGTGTCAAAGTGTCAGTGTGAGGTCAAACACCAAACATGAGTTGCATGTCAAGTGCAAAAGCATGTTAAGAATACCATACGCACGTGTAGGCATGTGTGTGTGTGTGTGTGTGTGTGTGTCTGGCAGTGCATGCGAACTCGTTGTTGCATACATAATTAATTGCAATTTAAATGCCACAACAGTAGATAGGCTGACCAAGTTGC
>NW_023458558.1:20201762-20225603 GCF_013731165.1 Rhagoletis pomonella | reverse complement strand
ATGGTACTCATAAGTGTGCGTGTATGTGTGTATATGTGTATGTGTAGTAATAAAACTTATATGTATATGAATATGTCTAATGTGCACAAATAAAATTTTTTATTATTATATGTACATAAGTCCTCGTCAATGTCAAAGGTATTTTAATAAAAAAAAAAAAAGATTTAAAATTCTTGGATAAGAAGGGAAAGTTATTAAAACAGCACGAATGGATTGTGCCTGACAAAGAGCCCATTACTTGGCTAAAGCTTAACAAAGCAAGCTACTTCAAAAAGCGACAAATTTGTTAATAAGGTATTTATAAACTTCTTCAACAGACATTAATTAATTAAATTTTCTTTATTACACACAGCAGAGAGATTGTCGGTAGATGCATATGTACATATGTATGTATGTATATAGAAAATACATAAAAGGATAAGCTATTATAGGTATCAACAAAAGTACGTACTACCTATTCATTTATTGGGCTACTACGAGATGCTTGTCACTTAATTTAATTAGGTTATATTTGTTAATAAAAGTTCTCGTCGCCTACATGAAAAATTAAAAGCAAAGTTTTTACATCCTTAAATATTAGAAAAAACCGTAAAAAGTTTTTAAACCAGAATCAAAAAAAAATTTTATTCCAAGAAAAAAGTGCTGCTAATTAAATTTTAAATTTCGCTGAAAAAAAATTTACTACCGCTTTGCATTTGAATTTCTTGTACTTCAATTAGCTTCAGGACTTTCGCTTGACAAAAAGAAAAATGTAGCATTTATTTTTCCATTGCCTTTGTTTTATTTTTGTTTTTATTGCTGTTTTATACGACCAGTTGTACGCAATGCAAAACCAAAGCATGTTTAATTGTAATTATTCAAATGTTACTCATACGCCCGGGAGAGCATTTAATGTAACTATACCTACTCATTTATTGAGCTACTACCAGATGCTTGTCACTTAATTTAATTAGGTTATATTTGTTAATGAAAGTTCTCGCCACCTACTAATAATTTTTATGACACAATAATAATAAAAAGAAAAAAGTTTTTACATTCTTAAAATATTAGAAAAAAATAAAATTCGTAAAGCGTTTTCAAGCCATCATTCAAAAAAAAAATTTACATTCCGAAAAAATGCTGCTCATTAAATTTCAATGTTCGCTAAAAAAATGTATTACCCCTGTGCATTTGACTTCAGTTAGCTTGAGGACCTTTGCTTTGACAAAAAGAAAATAATAACATTTATTGCTTCATTGTTTTTGTATTGTTGTTTCACACAAGCAGCTGTGCGCAATACAAAAGTAAACCATGTTGAA
Organism: Rhagoletis pomonella; assembly: GCF_013731165.1. NCBI lineage: Eukaryota > Metazoa > Arthropoda > Insecta > Diptera > Tephritidae > Rhagoletis > Rhagoletis pomonella. Next base: position 20,224,305 of record NW_023458558.1, on the reverse strand, counting down.
TTGTAATTAATCAAATGTTACTCATACGCCAGGGAGTACATGTAATATAACTACATACAAACATATGGCTACGTTTGTGTGGCTAGATATCGAGCCCTAACCGCCAAAATAACGTAAGCGACATTTTTTTCAAAATTTTTATTTTGATGCAGAAATGCATTTAGATGCTCCTGGAATATTTCTGCATCAAAAAGAAAATTTTGAAAAAAATGTCGCTTACGTTATTTTGGCGGTTAGGGCTCGATATTTTGCCGCAGTCAGATGTAAGTGAAAATTGATGACTGTTTCAAAACACACAATCAAACTTTGCTACAAATAGATATTTATATAATTATGTAAAAACACAAATGTAGTTAAACTTAATCATAATGCATAACTACATACATAAATATCGAGTTAATAGAGAATTATTTTCCTTATGAAAACGGTTCGGTATACCAAAGAAATTTTAGTTAAAGTAAATTTAGATTTGAGCTAATAAAAAGTTCAATAAAATACTTTTCCTCTGAACAAAGATAAGGTTTAGTATGGAATAGGTTAGTCTAGGTTAGTCTAGGTTAGTAAGTACAGTTAGGCTGAGTGAACTTAGGTTACATTACGCCATATTAGATAAAATATTATAACCAAACGTCATCGCTTTTTTTAAGCGTCAAATTAATGAGATTTTAGGTGTTTTTGAAAAACATAAAATTCATAAATTTAGACTATATCCTCCCCGAAATAAGTTAGAAGTGTAAGTTTATGCTTTGAAAACGAGGTTGAAGTATAAGCATTTCCTTCTCTCCATATTCATAATTAGGGCTCGGAATCTCATGCAAATGCAGTATAATGGTTCTTTTTTTTCTAGAAATCATGAAATTTTCTTTAAAATAGCATTCAACCGGTGCTCAATCAAGTTAGCAGCGCTGAAATGAAAAAAATGGAGAAAAAATTTGTTCTTATTATTGTGCTTATTGTGCGCTATATTCGGCCACTTTTCGTTTTTTTTGTGCTCTGACCATTTGGTAAATAATTAAGACCTTGCTAAGTTAACCATAACTTAGCAAAACATTCATTCAATGAAGTCTTTTTCTGGGCTTATTTTTTTGGGCTTTTCATCTGCATTCAAAATATTGCCCAGTACATATTGAAAAACCGCTTGACGTCACGCTATCTGGCCCACTTCTTAAACTTTGGTCGAACACGGATAAATATTATTGAGGAATTACGTGCTATTTTTGGGCTTTTTAGAGTCACCAAAATAATTATAGGAGCTAATTGAGTTTCCGAAATAATTCTTGAAATTTCCCAAAAAAAAATTTTTTAAGGTTGCCCAACCTACATACTTATATTTTGTTGAATATAAGTTTACTGCATATCTAAAATGTCTTTGTAGAACTGCGCTTTTCTAGAAAAAAGCCGTATTGAAATAGTTGTAATCCTTTTCCAAAGCCACTTTGAAACTTATGGTGATTTCGTTTCTACCAAAAAATGTTGCCTTTTAATTGCCCCTTTCTCTTCTCGTATTCGATCCTAAACTAAAGGCAAAGGGTGAGAAAATTGTGTGCTCATTTCTTAAAATGTCACACCCTTGTAAGGCAAAAAAGGCAAATTTTTTGCCCTGTAAAGCTTTGTCAGGGGAGATGGTTGCCTTGAAAATAAGATGCTACTTTAAAACGAAATTATTATGAAATGCGGTAGCTAGACAAGGACAAGAAGGCAAAAACATACCTTTTTACGGGGTGGAGTGTTACATCAAACACATTTTGCACTGGGGAAGGGCAACATTTTTTTGGAAGAAACGAGATCACCATTAAATTTTGTTGAAAATTAACTAAAGTAAATCGTCGAACATTATCTCTACCGATGTGCCGCACTGGCCAACACGCGCATTCAATTCTTCAGCAAGTACTTTCTAGATTGTTTAGCTGAATTGACCTGGGAGAACGTCCTCGACATTTTGTGCTATATAAAACACACTCAGTGGTTTAATTACTAAGGGAGCGAAAGAAACAAATGCCTTCGGTCAGTCGTATCAAAACGGTCTTTACCAGCCTACATACATATTTATTAAAACTGAGATGTCTACACTTTCAAGTTTTTAATCTGCTATTTCAAAGATTTTGAGAACATAATCAGTATTAAGTGAACATTTTTTGAAAAATGTACTAAATTAATGCATTCCAGTTTGATTTACATCTTTGACACACGATTATACACAAATACTCTGCCAATATAACATTGCAATCAATTAATTGTCTAACACTTTATATATCATTAATTCAGACACATTATTTGCAAATGAATTACCACAAAATAACACCTCTAATGTCTGCTCAAGCCTCTTTCCAGCTTCATTTCCCTCAACAGTAGTTGGGCTTAATATGTAATTTGTATTTACCCTTGAGCACTTTTAACGCCAACAGAAGGCTTAAATCAAACACACGGACAGCCGCACACTCGTAACCTTTGCTCATTTAATACTAAAACTGTGGTGTTGATATCATCTCATTCAAAATCTCTTCGGAAATCTATACCAATTTACTAATCGATAATTTGTTTTGCGTATTCCCTCAATTCAGTTTATTATCAAATTTGTTGTTTTTCCGTAGTTGATTTGTGCACAAAAATCGACACTTGTAGGCGCACAAATATGGATGGATGTACCGGCACTTATGTATGTAGATACGAGTATAACGCAAATGAAAAGAAATACTCTCAATGAAAACACATTTGCTTCAATTATGCCGAAGAAATAAACGATTTCCATGCAGCTTTTCTATGTAACTGAGCTGTGGACTGACTGGTTTGCTTGTTTGCTTTTTTGCTTGTGTCCAGCTTACCGATTGACCTTAGCAACGATTAATCAGCTTCAGTTACAGTCTCGCTAGACCATTTGTGGAACATTTTTTTCACCATCAACATTTGCCAGCCTCCTGTCAACACTTATCACTCATTGCCGCTTACGCATGCACATGGGCATAGGAATTGATGTGAAGCCTATGATAAGAGAGATAATTGTATTTGGGTACGTAGAAGGCTATATAGGAAAATTTTAAAGAGAGGGTAGTTCAAAATAATTCAGTATTATAATAATGTCGTCAAATGTTCTTAGCCTTTCCCTGCAATCCTAGCAAGTCAACTAATTGCAGTCCATCGTAAATGAGACTTGGCTAACATTTTACCTGGCTTCGTTGGGATGGTAAAGTGTAAAAAGCCAGAATTTAGTTCCATTTCGAGCCTTAGCACCTGCCGATTCTGAGCTGAAGTCGGTAGCTAAGTACACCAAATCGGAATAACTATTTAATTTAGAGTATAAAACTGCCTCTACCGGCGTACTGTGATGTCTTTTAAGCTGAATTAAAAGATATGAGGAAGGCTTCTCTCGTGTACTCCATCGCCATTTACTCTGAGAAAGTCAGTCATTGATTTAATGTCGACAGTGCAATAATAGCTCTGCGAAGGTAGCAAGAAGATTGTACGAGTAGTCTAGGTTGCCGGGTAAAGAAATATTCCAGGGAATGAGCTGCCATAAAAGGGAATAAATCTGTAGTCGATCAATTCTGCTCCAAATGCCGGCAATAAAACTATATATCCTCAAACGAACTATGACTTTGGGCGATTTTTGTTGAACAAGTTAATCATAGGTGGGCCATGAAACAATGCAAACAGATGTGAGTTTTTAGTTATTCTTGATCGTCTGTACATTAGCTCAGAGGTTGGTTTTAACAATGACCACTGTCCAATGGGAGTATTCACAGCCTTTACATAGGAAAGTCGATCTCTCTCTTTTTTCAAAATTTTTATATGCTAGGCTAAGGTTTTAGTTTTAAGAGACACAAACATTATTTGAATAGACGCTCTTATCGCCAGATGATTACTTTAAATTATCGCTCCAGGTCTTTTTTTCACGAAAGTCGAATAAAAAGAAGTTCACTAGTTTCGACTTGGCTGCAGAGAATCGCGGCCCTTTCCATGTATGTATGAACATAAACTTAATACTCTATACGTAATTGAAAGATTATTTTTTATTGAAATAGTTTCTCAATGAAAGAGTTCTAAAACAAACAAAGATATCTAGAAAATTCCTACTGGTTTCTTCGAAATACATCTGTAGCAAGCTTTGGATACTCTTACATTGCCTCCATACATTGCCTTTTTAACCAAAACACGCATCACTGCAGCTGCGTCGAACTAATTTGTTTTTGGCCTTCACAATGTCGGAATACATTGGCGTAGACAGGCTTGCATACATACATATGTGCAAACATTTTCTCACTTTATCTCTTCGAAACCAATGCCCCAGCTTATATGTATTATGTTTCGTGTAGTAAACGCCGCCGCTTCATCGCCTTCACTTGAGGACCACTGAAGGATTAATGACCATCGATTGGGCCACAAAATAAATCCAAAAGCAAACAAGCGATTGCGGGATGCTATCGCAGTGAAGGCAATGAAAATAACATTTTTTTTACAGCCAGACCAAGTATTTGGATAAATGGGTTGACGGATAGCATATATCGCAATGAAAATACAGTCAATGTACTGTAAGTTTATGTGTATGTACGTACATATGTATGTCTATAGGTTTATATACATATGTATGTAGGAGTATATGTCAGAACGCATGAATAGCTGTGTATTTACACACACCATCGTCGTTTATTTGACCAATTGACCGTTTATATTTGCGGCATCGCCTGTTTGTTTGGTATCCCCTATAATCGCTTACTCGTTATCGTATCCTATTCGATTTTCACTTTTGACAACCGCGCCAGTATTGGTAACCTATTGGAGGCAAAAAAAAAAAGAGGAAAAATATGTGAGAACAATAAAAACGAGGAAAAAATCGAGCAAGGCAGGAAATGCCAAAATAAAACACTAAATGCAGACATTTGATGCCATTACTGCTTGGAAAGTCTATGACTATATACATACATGTATGTATATGTAAGGTGATGCAAAAAAAAAGTTGTGGAAATTTAATTGTTCTATACCAAAAAAATACCCCCCTATTTCTTTGATATAAAAAAAAATATTCGCTCAAAGCGTTCTTCAAAATTCTCCATGTGTTTTGTGTGGAAAAAAATTTTTCGTAGAAATTGTATAGAATTCTTGAAAATAAATATTTTTGAAAACTCTGGCTCTTTTGTTTATTTTACCATTTTTTAATACTAAAGATTTTTCATTCTATTTTCTGGGGTTTTCGGCGGGCCTTTGTAATATAGCTACTATGAAAAAGTCGTTAAATAAAAAGTTCCGTGTTCTTATTGGGAATCAGCTGAAGAGAAACTGAGTTTTCCTATAGACAAATATTGATTTTCAAGAATTCTATATCATTTCTACGAAAAATGGTTTTTCCCCATATAAAATACATGGAAAACTTTGAGCGCCTTGAGCGACATCTAAATGTTTTTTGATTTCAAAAAAAAATATATGAGTATTTTTTCGAACATAAAATTCCGACTTTACTTTTTCACGTGCAGTTTTGGACCACCCTAATATGTATGTATATCTACATAAGTACATATGCATGTACTTATACATACATCCGGGCTCATGTGTGAAAGTTTTTGTTATATTTTGCTTGCCTAGAGAGGAATTTTACTTGCCTAAATAAATATATAAAATAGGAGTATACATATGTATGCATCCACACTGCCGAGATGGCTACTTAAGCTACATACCATGTTTGTTTGTGTTTTACACACTGCATTTTGCTTTTTGATTTATTTTGTGAAAAAGGATTCAACTCGACTCATTCCGCTTATTTTGTTCGGAATTTCGGGAATGTAGTGCAAATGTCATGAAAGCAAATAAAAATATTTGAGACAAGCTCAAGTCAGTGCATACATTCACTTACATACATATATATATATATATACTCACGTCTGTGTGCGCTAAACACTTTGACAAGCAATCGATTGGCGTAAAATGTTAGACAAGCAGTTTAATTCAAAGCCTGGCATTAAGTGTCCGTTGAACAGTCAAAGTAGATCCAAGATCACTACGGTAATAATCTGCTCAGGCAATTGAGAAATTTCAGAAAAAATACTTGTGCAATAGGGGAATATAGAATTTCAAGTAAATATGGCTAATAGCAGCATTATTTTGAGGATGGTTGGAAAAAGCAATTGTGGATACATGGATGTGAGCAGCGCTATTCGTTGTTTATCCTTAAGAGTGTGAGTCTAATGAGCACTTAAATAGGAGAGTAAAAATTTGTTTAGCAAGTACATAGTTAAATCCTTGAAATAAGAAAGCCACTTACAAGCAAACAAAAAAAAGGAATAAAATAATGTAAACGAGCACAAGCTTTTATTAAGCATGCGCACTAAAATAAATAAAATAAAACGAAGAAATCAAACTATGTATTTGTCAATGTCCAATTTTTCCTAATAAACAATCGTGGTACAAAGCTCAATAAAAATATCAAAGAAATCAAAGTTTCTTTTAGGATAGCGATTTAGCTTCTGTCAGCATGCCTACCCGAATTGTTCATCCGGGGAATATTCCTTGCACACAAAAATTGTCAAAGTCATTGAGCAGTCTCTTAAGAACAAAGATTTTGCAGCTGGTGTCTTCTTTGATATTGACTAAGCTTGGAGTCGAGAATTATTTAGTTCGGATACATACTACGCTGATGATGTGGCACTCATCGTCGGAGGAAAGTTTTTGGACATTCTGTATGACCTTATGCCAGAGTGCCAATACTTGGTCTGTTAGCTGCGGACTTGCGATAAATCCTGGGAAGACGGAGCTCGTATAATTCACCAACTTCCCTCAATGGAGGGTATTTCATTTGTTCTCTCTGATAGAGTCAAGTTATTGGGCGTGATCTTGAAGCCAAATATTAAGAACTGAGTAAAAAAGATATCAGTGGCTCTTTACCACTGCAAAAATGCCATGGGGAAAAGATGGGGTCTATCACTTGTGAAGGGCAACCAGCGGAGCGTTGTAATCAGCGGCAATCATACTCCAGCGCTTATTGCTATACTCAGTGTCGCACCTGTTTACATTGCGGGTAAAGTGTAGGCGTTTCGCTCGGCCAATAGGCTCAAAAGCTCTGACTTTTCTTTAAACTCAGCGTACGGGCAATCGATTATTCTGAAAAGCTTCTATTTTCTACCGGAAGAAATGGATCGGAGTGTTTCTAGGCGAGCCCAAATGGATTATCCTGCTGCACGACCCTCCAACGAATAGGAAATTGATAGTCTCTGCAGAAGAGGTCTAATAAACATATTCATGGATCGAAGCTAGCTGGGGGAGTTGGAGTAGGTGTCTACTGTGATAAACTCTTAATAGATCTTATGTTCAGACTGCCAGATCTCTGCAGCGTTCTCCAAGCACAAATGTTTTGCCGACTAAATAGTAGGGTAAATAGCTACTATGATAGCCAAGCGAGAATCAGGGCGCTGGAAACGCTAATGGCATGATCGAAACTGGTCGGGGAATACTTGATCTCTCTCTAAACTGCCATAAAGTACTTGCAAATCAAGCTAATTTGTATCCCAGGGCAGAGTGAGACCACTGGAAATTGCATGGCTGATGAATTGGCAGGGTACCCTCGAGGCCATCACATTGAACAGGGCAATCACCGTTGGCAACCTGCGGCATGCTTCTGAACAGATGAGCTCACAGTCGGCTCAGTGAGCGCTGGGCGAAAACCCCGACATGCAAAGTTGAAGGGTCCTTCTGGCGGGTTGTTGTTGTTGTTGTAGGTGTAGCCACCGGATATTTCAGCAGCTGTTTCAAAGACGAGGTAGAAGCAATCAGGATTTCCTGCGCAGATGCCAGCATTCGCTATTTTAGGGTTTAAGCACATCGGTTAACATTTAAATTTCAGTGAACGTATTTTAAAATTTTTTACTGTCCGTTTGCTATCTGATTATTTTAAAAATATCGTTGTTTATTATGCAAACTATAACTACAATTATCAACTTATTGAGCATTAGCCCTCTTCTCTTTCTAAAACAAAAGGTGAAATATTCGGTTATTTGTGCAATAGTCTCGTGGTGGGGAGCGGAGCGGAAGAGGGTGTGGCACATAAAACCCTACCCATTAGATAGAGAACAGTCCAAGATTTAAGAAAAATTACACCTCCTCTCTCCAACCCCTCAGTAGGCCCCTGCGGACCCGTTGGAAAATATGGTAAAACAAGCATTTTGACAGAGAAAATGTTAGCTCGGGTTACGGAAACCACAGTATTTAGCGCAAAATACTTTAGCGCGTTTTGGTGCTGTAAGCCCGCACAATAATATTCATATTTACATAATGATATTATTGTATCTATAGTATATCAAGAGATTTTATCTGCTAATCGTTTGTATTTTACACCAAACAATAATATAGAAATCAGCACAATTGTACTTAAATAGTTATTTTTATGAGGAGATTACAATTATTTATTTTTAAATTAGTATAGTATGTATTCATCAATCGTGGCAAATTAGCTTTCATTTCACACACGAGAATGGGGACAACGTGCTGACTGTTTGTGACGCTTCGTCTATTATTTTCGGTTTATATTATCTACTAGCTTAATGCACATTTGTTGTTGCTTTACTGTGTTTTTCATTATAAAGTTATTATTGCTTTGCGTTGTTCAATTGCCATTGTCATGTTACTACAAAGCCAGATTACACGTATTTACTTATCATTTATAGCAGTGTTGCAATAAATATTGATTGAATTGCATTGAATTAGTTGCTAAGCGCATCCCGCATCTACATTTGGCAATTTCTCACACTTAATCTCTGCAAATGACAATTTGTTAAGAGATTACAAATGATTTTACGAATTTTGCATTGTATAGGAGAATCATTGTTGATCGTTGATTATTCAAAATTTAATTGATTTATGTTAAGCTCATTGAGCCAAAAGGTGAGCTTTCTGGGGCGAGTTTATCAGTTCTAATTCGTAGGGTTTAAAAAATGCAAAAGAGATGATTGCAATTCAACATATCGAAGATTAGATAGCTTAGGGGAGAAAATGTTAAGTTGACTTCACAGATGCGCCCAGAACAGATCAAGTTTTTTGTCACTATACCTATGTATATCGGTCAGCTTAGAAAACCAAAAGGGAAGCTTTAAATACTAATCGCAAAATTAACGGCATCGAAGTAAATTGCGAAAAACGTTTATATACTACTTTCCAAGTTTGGCGGCGATTCCAGAGCTTCCTGAGAACCGCAGATCTATTTTCAACATCTCTTTAACCAACAAAAATAACACCGGCATAAAAATAAGAAAGTGTTGTGTGCTTTTAACCGGACCCACCCATCGACATGTATTTCCCACCAATAAATTCAACAAATCTGAGTTTTTTTAGATTACAAGTAAATCAGAAGAAATGAGTGAACAACTCCAACTTAGTGCGGTTCGGCAATCTTAAAAAGGTTAGGTTAACACAACAGACCTTTGTCGGCACATGGATGGCTGACTGTCTAGGGAATTGCGAGTATACAGACCTTAAAATTCCATTATCGCAAACCAATGCCACCTATTGCAAACGAAGAGCTCGAGTTGCTTCGCGAATATCGCGATGACACTAGCCACCTCTTTCTATGCCCACTCACTTCAGCTCATCTAACATCGCTCGCCGTATGACCCAAAACGCGAAAACACACTAGTAGCAAGTGATTTAGTGAATTAAATGTGTGTTTAAATAATCATTGTTTATAAATAAACTTTGAGAGCGACTGTGCGATATCGTCATCGACAATTTATCGCCAGGTCATGTATTGAACGAGTTTTTATGCATATGTATGTACATAAATAACTTCGTAAATGCTCACAGATATTGCGATAAGTCATGATAACCCTCTGCAAAATTACGGGATACCAAGCTCACTCACCCATGTAAGTATACATATGTGCATACATAGTAGCCAGCTTGATGCTTTAAGCACTACTAGATTTAGCGCTTTTTGAAAATTAAAACGCCAAAAAAAAATGCTTTAGTGCCGCTGCCTTTTTTAGTGTTTTTTTCAAACATGAAATAATTTGAAATTTCCAAAGCTGTGGCAGTACTGAATTTACAAGAATCTACTAATTAAAATGCACAAAAAGGCAACCATGGTTGATAAAAAGCTGAAGTTGCAAACCCACGTTCTTGTTTAATTGTATTCGCGTTGAAAATGCTAGTACGCAGGTAAGTATTTTTTTTCTAATTATTGGTACATATTTTGATTTATTACACAGTTCTACATATTTTTTCAACACCTGAGTAAAACACATCAGGGCTGTTCAGGATCTTGTGCATATGCTCTTGCATTTATATTATGAAAAAAAAAATTCGTTTGCTCATTTATACTTAGGGATTCATTCACGTAATACTAGTACAGCACTGTTCCGCTTTAAATTTCATCTTTGTTTGTTGCGCTTCGATTTTTCTTTCTCGAAAACTTCGTAACATGATTTACCTTAGCATGTGTAGAGGCTATTCAATCGTTATGAGCGGAACACGTTTGTGTATTGATTTATACTTGTAAATATTGTTTATTTTTTTAATTTCGTTTCCCAAGTTTTGGTGCTTTTTGAAACTTAAAAGTTGGCAACACTGTAGGTATGCATACATGTAAATACTTACGTTTCTGACAAACTCATTACTCATCGTTCTGCTCTTCCATAAATAACATCGCTGCTCCCATATATGTATGTGTATTATCATATCCCAGCAAAAACTTTTAATTTTTTGGGAAGCACTTATTTTTGTATCAATTGAGCAACGCAATACAAGTCGCTTTAAGAAAATTTTCGTTTATTCCGATTGGGGAACCACTTTTCGAGAATAACCGCTTACATTTTCGTTTACAGAATGCATTATTTTTACATATGTAAGCATCAGTGTTACCGTTGTGCGACTAAAGTGTCAAATTGACACATTTTGGAAACCGACTTTTTAGAAATAGGCTTATTTTGAAACTTTTTTTTTTAAATCATGCGAATTTTGCCCCTTTTCTTTGATTAAAAATTATATATACACATTTTGACATTTTTTTCATAAAACAATACTTTTCAAAGGCTCTTAAAAATCAAATCTCTGGCAAGATTTTGACTGATTTCAACCTTTTTATTATGTCAAAATTTGTGGCTTAGCATTTCCCCAAGCAATTTGCGTTAAATTAATTTTCGTGGCTCCCGGCGATAATTTATATATAAGCTTAAAAGGCTTAACCTTGTTGTAATAAATGTTTATCTACTAAGGTTGCTTTTGTGTTATATTGATGTAAGTACCTTTTTAACTGCAATTCTTTTTTCATAACAAATGCAAAATATCCACATTGCGTATTTTTAATATATTTCTCATCAATAGGTTTTTATTTTAAGAAAAAAAAGAAAATGGGTCATACTCGTAGATGAAATAAAGTCAAGTCTAATGTTGGGTGCAGCCTATTTGACAGATTTTCCATTGAAAATTATGTCAAAAAGCTAGAACTAGCCAAAGAGTCGATTTTATTTCCACTATGAATATCGACCAGTAAGTTTCCAGAGGTAAAATTATGAAAGTCTTTATATTTGTTGTATAAAAGATTTGAATTACTTCAAGACACATTTTTTTGCGGCTGTTACACTTTTTTTGCGACTTTAGAAAAATTTTCAGCGGTAACACTGATAAACATGTCATTGGAGGTAATCGAATAAATGTAAAATGTTTTGCCTTTGCAATACATGTAATGCAATGGATAAGCGAAAAATGTCTTAAGGCGACTTGTATTGCGTTACTCCATTGACACAAAAATAAGTACTTCCCTTAAAGTTTAAAGTCTCTGCTGGGATGTATGAAGCATTATACATATGTGTGTAGTAGAATGTAAATGGAGACGCATTTATATATTTAAACTAGCAAACGGTCTAGTCGTCTGTTGACAGTAACCATATCATTATTAATTATTCAATAAATTAATTAGCTATTGCACGGTAATTCTGCGAAAATTAATTTAAATGTGTACTGGCATTAAGACGTGTCGCACTCGCTCGCTGTCAACCGCCAGTGAGGCGTTTGTATTTAAGCAAACAATTTCGAGCTTGAATACAAACGTAACATTTGCATAATTACAAGTTGAAAACGATTTGGGAATTAATAAACAAATTTGAAGGTTTCCCTTGAACCTCAAAAGATCCTTTGAAGAATATGGGTGTGCAGAAATGAGGAAAATAAAATCTAGTTTCGATACATGTATTTATTAAACAGCTCACGTCTAGGAGTTCCAATATTTTATGTCTCGCTTTGGAATATAAGAATAACTCTCTCGTCCATAAGGTGCTCTACAAAATAGAAAAAAAAAATAATTTTATTTTACCGGTCCTTAATTACACCGAAGACTTTCAGAATTGGTTTGTTGTGCATATACACATGTAAATTTTCGTGACGGCTCAACGTACATACCCTGCAAACCAAAGTTCCCGAAATCTTAAGGAAATCGTTCGGAGTATCTCATTTCTGTAACGATTTTTTTACGAATTTTCAAAGAAAATTATATGAATTCGTAAAAAAATCGTTAGATTTCCTTAAGATTTCGGGAACTTTGGTTTGAAGGGTATGTAGATATCAACGATTTTGTTTCCTTTTATTTTGTAATTTTCTTTATTTGACAAAAAATGATTTTTGGGGATAGGGTATGATAGCATGAAATGTCACAACCTGCTTAATAGTCAGGTAGTTAACATGGCACCCAACAAGTGACGATGAAACTACCTTATTTTTTATATCCATGGGCATTCTTCAACCAAATTCTGAAATAGGCCGTTGTTTAAAAATTTTCGAACTGGCTGCCGGGATAGGTCGATCTTCCACTCAGCCATCGATATGTTGTATGTATGTATGAATGTATTTTTCATATGTACATATGTACATATTTATGTATGTATTAGAGATACCATTTTTAAATCGATTAAATAGAAGATCGATTAATCGAGCCCTTCCGATTCGATTTTTAGTTCCGTTTCTATCCGTGAATCGACTAAAAAATTCGAGAATCGGCACTCGATTTTTCCTCAATTGAAGCATATTGAACTACGATGTACCTCAGAAAATATTTAAAATTTTATTTTATTATTTATTAGAGGCTGGTAAAGAAGAAAAATGGGGCCTGACACCTCCCACCTTTCTAACTTGAGAGAGCAAAGATCAAAGCATTCAATGGCCTACCTCTCTTTCTCCTTGGACTAAAGGGGCTCCTCAGCTAAGCCTCTTTGAAATAACTCTAACAAACTATGGTTAATACTACAACAAAAACACTAAAAATCAGAATTCCAAACTTTATGCAAATTTTCATAAAAATTTTAGAAAAATTTTAGTACGTATGCAGTTTTGCAGCAAATCTTTTTTAAAAAGGGTAAATATAGTGTTAACGAAAAATAAAAAAAATAAAAATAAAAAGCGTCGGTATTACGAAAATATCGGATAACAACCATATAACGATAGTTTTCAGAAATACGAAAACTGCAATATTTTAGAAACTACTGGAGCATTTTTAGGCGAAAAATAGGAGTATTATAAATTTTTGGAAAATGGGCATAGCCACGCACACTTATGATTGCACGTGTATATCTTGGGACCGCTGCACCAATCCAAAATTGGCACAGTTGTTGGCCTTTGTACAGCATACCAAATGGCTGACAATTTTTAAAATCGGATAATAAATACGCGCACATCCCATACAACGGTAATTTAGAGAAATGCGCAATCTTCGATAAATCAGTAAATACTGAAGTTCAAACTTAATGCTTCTAATAATTCTTTAGCTAGTAATACGTTTAGGACAACATTTTGAAAAATGGGCGTGGCACCGTCCGCTTATGATCGGTAACCGTTCGACCCATATATACCAAACGGGGTGTGATTATTGCACTTGCCACATAAAAGCAAAGCGTTGAAAATTATTGAAATCGGACTAAAGTGAAAAGTGGCCGTAATACTTTTCATCTAACGGTAAATTTCAGAAATGCTCGAAACTTCGATATTTCGAAATACAACACCTTGAAAAGAAGCAAATTATTTGGAATTTGGGGAAATGGGTGTGATACCGCCCACATGACTATATAAGTTCATCTCAATATGTCTAACTGAACGTTCTATCGAAGATGTTTGAAATAGGGGTAGAATGTAACAAATCGTGAGATTTGTTCACATACTTATACTATTTCTTTTTAGCTGCCGTTTTTATGCCTTTCCTTCCACAACTGGTTTTCCTTCAGTGGATGCTAGCTCTTTATACATACATATGCTTATCTATATATCTACATGCACATATTTGGATCCACATGCAGAATACTCTGCTCACCCTTTCCAGTTTCCTCTTTGATTGCCACTTAAGAGCCACAGCGATGGGTTCAGAACTGGCACTGCTGCAGTGAAGTGTGTTAGAGAGCACGGTTCACCGGATATGGGTAAACTCGTATAGGGTACAGCCTTGAAAGTTATGGCTTACTTGTTGTAATGCAACAGTAGTCACATGTTGCAGCAACAATATTAACAACAACAACAACAAACAGTGGTAAAACATAATCATCACAACAACGAGCTGGATATGCAAAAGAGCAAAGCAAATAAATTAGTAGTTAGAATAGGAAAGGGGAAGAAGGCTGTGACGAGTGAATGCACACAAAGTCACTTGAGTATACTACATACAAACCATTTCACCATTAACATGTGTACTTGTATTGTTCTTAAGAGAAGCGCAGTGTTTAAGTAGCAACCAGTCGCGCCTGAAATTCAGAACAACGGTGTTAATGAAAGTACAGCGGCGAGTCTTACGATGTGGGTCGGCAACAACGGCGCTATTGTTATTGCTCAGAAATGTGTACTGCTTGTTGTATTTTTACCTCAACTCATTAATTAATAAATACGTACTTATCTATGTATGTATGTATGTATTTATACTTGTACTATATTTGTTTTGAACTCTATGCCACAAAAAATATTTGTTTGCATATGGTTGCATGACCATGGACTTTGGGCAAATTAATGGCGAGTGTATTTAGTACGCTGATCATCATTAAAGTTCCAAAAGCCAATTGGATCATGGTTCGCGAATTTCCAAGTCTAAGCTGTTTGGTAGTGAAATGAAATGTTTTAGGGAAATCGAACCATCTTTGTATAGATGTCAGATCGAAATAAAGTAAATTGATTTTAAAATCGATTCGTGAAAAATTAGTCGATCTGCCAAGATTGATTCATATACTTTTTTGAACAACGCCTTTTACTTAATTTGTATGACGAAACTAAACACTGCGCTCTGACCAACATTGAAATTTAAAACATTTTTTTTAAGGAATTTTTAAAACATATATTGTTCATAACGGTTTCAATATCAAGATTTATCCAAAAGCTGGCAGGTAGTTCACAATCCGTGAATGCTTAAAAAAAACAAAAACAAAAATGTGAGATGAAAACAATAATAATAGATTGGAGCTCACACACACGTTAATGTTTGGCCAAGCTTCTCCTTCGTTTTTTTTTTAATTTTCTTTCCGCATTCCGCTTCCTCCTTACACTTTCAAAAAATTAAGTTTGCAGCTTTGAGGCCTATTGAATTTTAGTATAATTGTCAATTCTTGAAATTGTTAGTTATGTGGTGGAAGAAGATAAGCATGAGCGTCAGGGGAAAAAAAAGCGACAAAGGCCAACGGCAAGTTCCTCGACGGAGGTTTCCACTTACATTGCGGTGACCTGCAACTATAAATTTCTTTTCGACTCCAGGATTCAGCTCATATTAACCAAGGCATAAACTACTTGTTTAGACTCACTGCGGTTTTCTTAGGTCACTGGGACTTGGGAGCTTACACGGCTAGAATGAAACTAAACTCAGACATTTTCTGTTAAAGCTTTAACTCCCACAACCTACAATACATACCTATTAGGGTGGTCGAAATTTTAGACCACCCTAATTTACTTACATATATATAAAACTACACATACAAATGCACATACATTAATGCATAAGTAGGAATGCGTGTGGTACTTTGATACGCGTAAGTGCAATCACATTAAAAGCGCGCGCCAAGGAAATGAGGTTTTTTCCCATTGGATTATGACAAAATAAGGTAAAATAAATAACCTTAATGTAGTTCTCGTGTCGGCGCTAACGCGAAGTGTTGCCACAATGCCAACGCCTACATTGCTGTCCATACAACAACAACAACAACATGATCAGCTGCTGCTTTACACGTGCGTATCGCTTGTTTGGTATTTAATCCACATCCACACTCGACAGTCTCTTGATGCCGCATTGCTTTGCACTTTTAATGCATTTGTGGTGGCCAGGGAAGAAATGGACATACTACATGCAATCATAATATACACATACATACATACATATATGTATGCATTTATGCATGTATCAATTTACAACGTGTAATGGCATTAAAGCACATTAAGAGTTTTCATGTAAGTATGGATATAAATACCTATGCAAGTAAATATGTATGCAGATATATGTGAATGCAGACGCAGGTGATTGGGTCAATAGCCCAGTTACAACCTCCTTGACTCTAGTGCTGAGATGCATTCACTTGTTGTTTGCGTGCCATTTCCGGGGTACTGTTTATTGGCTACTTCAAAAAAAAAAAAAAAAAAAAATATTGCAGCAGAGTATAGATGAAATGCACACTGGTTGCCAATAGAACATTTTTAGCATAAATTAAACTAAAGCAGCTAAAAATTAGTTACTTTCGAAACTTAATGGAATCTGGAGTATACAAGAATGAGACAAATATTTTTAGACCCATCATAAAGGGCACTTTGGTCCTTATTTTAAAAAAGTGCATTCATTGAAAATGGCAGAAAGAGGGTTAAAATTAGCCAAACAAATATTGACTCTTGTTTATTTATACAATATTTTTGTAAAACACTTAAAACTTCGGCCGCTGTGGTGTGTTGGTTAGCAGTGCCCGCCACCATTCCGCAAGGCCTGGGTCTAAGCCCCGTTTCCGACCAACTTAAAAAATGAATCAAATAAAAATAAAAATTAATGGTTTTATTCATAAAAAAAATAAAATTGATTTAAAGAGCTCAATAAAGAGACATTCTCATAAAAATTTTCGATTTATAAATCAGTTAAAGCCTTCTTTATTTTACATGGATTTGGCTGTAAGTTTTTCTAATAGCGATTACGCCTCGGCAGGCAATGGCTCAAACCACCGACTGTATTCTGTCATGAAAAACCGCTTCTCATAAGAATACAATCGCGATTCGGACTCGGTGTAAATCCTGCTTATTTTCCCATGGCCCTGCATTTAATTAGGTACATACATACATACATATGTATGTATGTACACGTGTATGTATGTATGTTCTTATGCGTGGGCGCTGTTTACAGAAATGTGTGTAAAGGATGGACATTACTCTGAGTGCTGGGATTAACATTTAAATCGACTTTTCTGGTCAATGATATCCGCCTACGCTTCTGCTCTGGCATTGCATGGCGTAAGACACATATCTATCATATTACATATGTAGTTTTTAACCAGTGTTCTTTAAATGCCGTATATATTTATTTTCAAACATATATGTACATATGTACATACATATTCAGTGACTCAAATAAATTTTCAGGTGTTGATTTTTTTTTTTAATATTCACAAAGCTTTTAAAGTAAACTTTTTTATTATTTCTCTATAAAAATATTGTGCAAACCAAAACCATTTTGTTCAAAGTTTTAAACATTATACAAAATTTAGGAAAATGTAAGAAATTTTTATGAAAGTTTTAAGCTTTTTAATATGAATTTTTAGAACATTTTTGGTTATGCAGTTTTATAGCCCATTAAAATTTAATATAATAAAATATAGGCTTACAGCTTCTAAAAAGTTGCGTTGATTTACATTTTTTTTAGCTACCAGTTTTTTCCACTTTTTTCCATGAAAACATGAAATTTTTATGAAATATAACTTGCAACTAACTTGACTGTGGTAGCGGCCTTATATACCTGCGCTCGCACTCATGGCAACTCTAGAACGTTCGGAAGTCATTGAAGGGCATTGCCACCTGTTATTATATTATATTATATTAATTAATTTATTAAATAAAATATGACAACGTTGCGAGCATCAAACGAAAGCGGTTAACAACGATTTATTTCCAAAATATTTTTAAGGTGGATTGCCACCTGTTCAAAAAGTTAAAATTCCTTTAATTAGCAAGTTAAAAGAAATATTTTAATACGAGTAGCAAGCGAGAGAGGTTTAAGATAGTTTTTTTAAGGAAAGGATTTTAGGCAAGCTGCCATCTGTTAAGAAATTTAAAATCAATATAATTAAGAGTTAAATAAAATATTTTAATGCTTTAACAAACGAGAGAAGTTTTAAGAAAACTGTAGCAAATTGGAAAACCACTTTCTTACAAATTTTAGTTTTTTTTTTAAATCATAAGTTTATAGAAATATTTTAAAAACAAATGAGGTAATTATGGATTTTTGGAAAATGGGCGTGGTATCGCCCACTTTTATCTCTGTAAAGTTATTGTCCTTATAATGCAGTTTATAGGCAGGTGAAAAAGCTGACTAATTTGTGCGCTGGGTATATAAATTCGAACGAAACCGAACTTAAACTTTTTTACTTGTTGCAGTTAATTTCAAAAATCTACACACTCAGCAGTGTGATTCTTCGCGGCATGTGTTGAACATACATATATACACGATTCATTCATACATACATACATATGTGCATACAATGCTTACATACATACAAACGTACGTTTATACGAAATACTGTATTTATGCTGCGTCAGCTATTATTCATCTTCATAATTGTATGCGTACGTAAGTGCATAAATATACTATGTGGGTACGTATCTTTTTGTTAACTTGTTTGCAAAATAAATTTACGGCAATTTGCCTTTTTACGATTTTCTTGTTTACATTTTGACTTATGAGCCATGTAACCACAGGTCACACCCACACTATTACTTGTGCAAGCACAGGAATATTTACTGTTTGTTCATGTTCATACGCATATGTATGTATGCATACATAAGTATGCCGAATATGTGTTTGGTAACATACATAACCATGTCTGTTTGTTTGCATACAAATTAACATTTTAACATTTGGCAGTGTTTCATCTGATAAATACAGGTTCATAGGTGAGACACTTGTACACACATATGTATGTATTTATGTTAGAAAATTCTGATTTTCGCCTTACTGCCATTTAAGTGTATGTATTTGTTTGTGTCATTACAAATCTAACCATAATTATTTTTACACGTAAAATATTGCAATTGTGCGGCCGACGTTGGTTTGAAATAACGCGAATATTCGTTTCAAAAACTGATGGCATCGGCGTATTTTCGTACTATGTGGATGTATGTAAGTGTGTATGTTTAGGATTGGAGGTATAAAAGCCAAACTCAATATTGAAAATAATTTGGAAAATTGAGTTTGGCTGTTATTTCTTCTTAGCATAGATTTTTGGTTTTAATTTTATAGAGACTTTTTTGTTTTAATTTATATAGAGACTTTTACGTTGGTGCCATGAAGTTTTTGCCTGAGAAGACTCCTAGTGAAATTTTCCGAAGAATCATTTTCTAGAATGTATTAATTCTCTAAAGAACTTCCAAATTTGTTTTTTGTGTGGTTTTTTGAAGTAAGGATCAAAACGACCCTTTCAGGCGGGAGCTAATGGCTTGAAATGTTCTACGAAAATATTTCCCATGAAATTTTAAAATATATGCTTTAAACTTTAATTTCGCTTATTTTGTATTTCAACCATTTTTTCCACTTCTTTGAAAACTACTTAGGCCGGCACATGAAAACTTTAGTAGGCCATAAAATAAAAATACGAGCTAAATTTTTGGAAATCCATCGATACATACATTAGGGTGCCCATGGATTTTTTTTTGAAATTTCAATTAGAAATATTATTGCCTCTTTTTGTCGCGACCTGTCACTTTAGGTCAGAAAGTATGGGTTTGAAGATTCATCAGTTTTTGAATGACTACTTTTTATTAGATTTCAAAGATTTAATATGTTGTCATAAGAGGATTTATAGGCTTTTAAAATGATTTATAATAATTTATAACCAGATTTGGATTGTTGGGAGTTTTCATAGGCTAAATAAGAATAAAACCGGGTTTTCTTATTTTTTTAAATTTTGACAAATGATATAATACAGTAAATGAGCGTTGTCGTTTTCCTAAAATTTTACGAAAAACCAAAATTTTGCGAAGAGCAAAGCTGCGCAAAATATGTATGTACATACAAGTCGGTACACACGCACATATAATTTCAAGGTTGTTTTTAAGAAAAGTTGCCTAACCTCGAAAAGTTGTATGCGATTGCAATAAATGAAGTATCAATTTATTTGAAAATAGTTTTCGTATGGGGAAAAAATTATTTATCTTCATCAGTAGCTTGATTATTTTGTAAAAGAAGGAGCTTTTCTGCAAATAAAAAAATGGCAATATATATCTGTTATATTTTAATTTTTTCCCTGTTAAAGCTTGAATTTTTCACTCGCAATCCAAATTTAAAATGAAGATATCCAGGGAAAATGATCTGATCTAGTAAATCGGTATCTATACGGATTCGTGATATACGACCTAAAATTAAGTTTACGTCTCTCGGCGTTTGTCTGTGAACTTGCTCAGTTCTACTGTGCCCTGCAAATTGCGGACTCAGTCAGGGTTTCAGTTTTCTTGTTGTACTCCAAAGAAAGTAGTCTGTAGCTGAAGTTGCGTCAGTAGCCAAGAGTTCTCAGGTAGCGCGAATTTTTGATATTACTTCCATTATTAAGGATTTCTTTGTCTTCAGTATGTCAAGTTAGCTACCATTTAAAAAAGACTGGAATGCATTCCATCCAAAATTCAGTTTAACATTTGAATCAGTGAATCAAATAAAATGCTCTTTTATCTGATTTTTAGAGAGAATTAAAATTGCGAATAACAAAAACTAATATAAAATGTTACTAGCCCCTTAATTAACATTCACAGTTTGCATGGAAAGATGGGCGAATTCAAGAGCATTAGAATACTAAAGCATTGTTAATATTTAAATCACGTAAAGACTGTAACTAATATAATTTGATTGGCTGCTAGAGATGAGCAATAAAAGAGCACGAATAGATATGTACCTACGTAGTATTGTGTTCATAGTATAAATAATTCTAGTGTTCAGTTCAGCTATGTAAATCTACATACATACATATGCCTGTTTGCGTGGCTATACATCCCTCTGGGAAAAGGAGCCAACTCTGCAGAAGTTTTAAAATTTACACTGTCTCCTTTTCGCTTTGAACAGAAGCGTACGTAAAGCTTTCGCTTGGAAATAAAGTGGAAGCATTCTTTAACGCTAGTCGTAGAAAGTCCGAAAGCACCAATAAAAGGTTACGGTTTCACCGAACAAGTTTAAAATGAAAAACAAACAAAGAAGTGTCTAGTTGTGGGTAGGAGTTGAAACGGTCAAAATGTTTTGTATTTAAATTAACAGAATTTAACTAAGATATGTGAATTCTTTTTACCATTTGATGAGTGCTATGCCTTTTTAAAACACTTTAACGTTTACCAAAACCGATAAATATCGATAACAAAATGTATGAAAATATCGATAACTACATCTATAAAAATATCGGTAAAAATGTCCATAACAAAATCGATAAATATCGATAACAAGACCCATAAAAATATCGATTATTTTATCGATAAGTCCCGAGAATCACGAAAATCTCTAAAATCCAAAAATAGTTCCCAGATTGAATCTCTGTGTCTCTCTATATCCTTTCCTCTTTAATTACCTTTATTTTAATCTTTATTCCCCTATCTTCATCTTTACTTTTATCGGTATCCTCATCCTCCTCTTTGTCTTTACTTTTATGTTTATCATTTTCTTCATCTACATATTCCCCTTCACCTTTGCCCTTATATCGATAATATCGATAACAAAACCGATAAAAATATCGATTATTTTATCGATAAGTCCCGAGAATCCCGATAATCCCTAAAATCCCAAAATAATTCCCAGATTGAGTCTGAGTGTCTCTCTCTATATCCTTTCCTCTTTAATTACTTTTATTTTAATCTTTCTTCCCCTATCTTCATCTTTACTTTTGTCGTTTGCCTCATATTTGTTTTTACTTTTATGTATATCATTTTCTTCATCTACATATTCCCCTTCACCTTTGCCCTTATATATTGTATAAGTAAAGTGTTTAAATTTACCTTGATCTTTATTTTTGCCTTTATCTTTACGCATCTTTGTTTTTGTTTTTATTTTGACTTTTGCCTTTATCCTTTTCTTTATTTATGTACGTAGTCACCTTTACTTTCATTTTTGTATTGGTCTTTTTTTATTATTTTTTAACCTTTTATTAGCAAATTTTTGTTAAATTAATACCATATGCATACACACAATAAGTACTTGTTTCAGCCCCAACCATTTCCGTTGCACCATTTCCGTCGCATTTTCCGTGTGTAATTTTCGTTGAATTTGCCAATTTACTCCCAACCAACCAACCGCCGCTAAAGAAGTTTCACTTCAAAAACAAAACCAATTTCTTGTGTGCACTTCAAACTTGCACTTTGTTATAATAAAATTAAATGGGCTATAAAACTGCATACCCAAAAA
>NW_023458558.1:20189093-20201662 GCF_013731165.1 Rhagoletis pomonella | reverse complement strand
AGTTCGCGAACAGGAAGTTTTGCCACTTAATTTTATATATATAGATATTACATGTACTCCCTGGCGTATGAGTAACATTTGATTAATTACAATTCAACATGGTTTACTTTTGTATTGCGCACAGCTGCTTTTGTGAAACAACAATACAAAAACAATGAAGCAATAAATGTTATTATTTTCTTTTTGTCAAAGCAAAGGTCCTCAAGCTAACTGAAGTCAAATGCATAGGGGTAATACATTTTTTTAGCGAACATTGAAATTTAATGAGCAGCATTTTTTCGGAATGTAAATTTTTTTTTTGAATGATGGTTTGAAAACGCTTTACGAATTTTATTTTTTTCTAATATTTAAGAATGTAAAAACTTTTTTCTTTTTATTTTTATTGTGTCATAAAAATTATTAGTAGGTGGCGAGAACTTTCATTAACAAATATAACCTAATTAAATTAAGTGGCAAGCTCAATAAATGAGTAGGTATAGTAACAATAAATGCTCTCCCAGGCGTATGAGTAACATTTGAGTAATTACAATTAAACATGCTTTGGTTTTGCATTGCGTACAACTGCTCGTGTAAAACAGCAATAAAAACAAAAATAAAACAAAGACAATGAAAAAATAAATGCTACATTTTTCTTTTTGCCAAGCGAAAGACCTGAAGTACAAGAAATTCAAATGCAAAGCGGTAGTAAATTTTTTTCGGCGAAATTTAAAATTTAATTAGCAGCACTTTTTTCTTGGAATACAATTTTTTTTCATTCTGGTTTAAAAACTTTTCACGGTTTTTTCTAATATTTAAAGATGTAAAAACTTTTCTTTTAATTTTTATTGTGTCACAAGAATTATTAGTAGGCAGCGAGAACTTTTATTAACAAATATAACCTAATTAAATTAAGTGACAAGCATCTGGTAGTAGCCCAATAAATGAATAGGTAGTACGTACTTTTGTTGATACCTATAATAGCTTATTCTTTTATGTATTTTCTATATACATACATACATATGTACATATGCATCTACCGACAATCACTGTGCTGTTTGTAAAACAGAAAATTTAATTAATTAATGTCTGTTGAAGAAGTTTAGAAATACCTTATTAACAAATTTGTCGCTTTTTGAAGTATCTAGCTTTGTTAAGCTTTAGCCAAGTAATGGGCTCTTTGTCAGGCACAATCCATTCGTGCTGTTTTAATAACTTTCCCTTCTTATCCAAGAATTTTAAATCTGTTTTTTTTTGTATTAAAATACCTTTGACATTGACGAGGACTTACATATAATAATAAAAAATTTTATTTGTGCACATTAGACATATTCAAACGTGCATGTATACATATAAGTTTTATAGCTACACATACACATATACACACATACACGCACACTTATGAGTACCATGGCATGCGTGTCATCATGGACTACATCCACACACAAGGTCATACGGCACTTTATAGAAACTTTTCCAACTACCTAACTAGTAATTAACATCTAACATGCTCTAAAGCATTTCATTAACGCTTAATCAAAAGATATTGTCGTTTAAAGTACAAAACCGCGTATCAACAAAATGCAAAACCGCGTATGTGAGGTTGTATAAATAATTTTCTAGACAGTAAAAACACTCACATTTCAAAATGGTTCTCTTTTTTTATAAAGCAATCGCATTTATGGCCAGTATATTTCAGGACGAATGGATAAGGCTTGAGCCAAGAGCTTTTGTAAGCAAATCCAATTTTTGGCAAAAAATTTTAGTTACGCGGTTTTGTACTTTAAACGACGATATGTTTTGCCATCCTCTTTTTCATTTTCTCACAATTCCTTTGCTCTTCGAATGCCTACGGATGTAGATTCAAGTTATCTGTGTATGTATGTATAAGTGAAGTAACAATAATTGCCACAATTTTAATTAGCATACATATATATGTGTTTAATTTCTTCGTGGGTATGCACGCGTAAGTCTATATTGCTAATGAGAATCCATTCAAAGAAGGGAAAACAAGCCTCGCTAATAACATGCGTAGTGTAAAATGCATATGTACCCTTGTACATACATAAATCCACATTTCAAACTTCGTACAAAAATTATGAAAATTCAACAAACTTTAACATTTTCACCCAAAAATTTTAAACTTTTTATTCAGAATTTTTAGAAAAATTTTGGGTATGCAGTTTTGTAACTGATTAGATTTTAGTAGGCTAAAGTGTGAATTTCGAGACGCTAGAAAATCGCGTTAATTTTTAATAATTTTTTTTAGCTGACGGTGTTGTGCATTTTTGCTCGATGATTTCGTTTGTAGAAAGCAGCCTTGGTTCCCCACTTTTCTAACAGATTATTATCAGCAAGAATGAGAATGGCAAAATTTGGTGATTCATCTTTTCGGTTTTGTATTTTTATATTTTTTGATTGGCATTCAATTGATGCGAATTTCGTTGCTGTTCTGTTTTCCTAGGCAAAATATTGCGGCGAATATTAACCGAAGGCATTTCTCCGACCGATTGATCTTTCATTTAATTTCAGTAAATAGTTCTATAAACTACGCTCGCTCACCTTTCTCGTACATGACATTCGCATGCGTATTGTTCACCTTCGCACGCAGTTCCGATATCAAATCACGTTGATCGTTTAGACTGTACTAAATAGTTGACAGTGTAATTAGGATTACTTGTAAAATATGTTCAGAGATTGTCTGAAAATACTGACCGCTCATTGAAATCGTTCAAGCGCACGCGCATCTCCGAATTCGCGGCGGTCAACAGATCCACATCATGCTGTACTTTTCGTATAACATTCGAATAAAACTTGTTAACATCAGTCTGCAATGAAAAATATTAGCAAAATTAGCCGGAACACATTTAACCCACAGCTAGTCACGTGGGGTCTAGCAGACTCTTCGGAAGTTTTCAACCATTATATTTTTGAAGTGAAACTTCTTTGAGTTCGTTTGGTAGTGTCATCAGCTATACACCGTTCGTTCTATTTTCAAACCCGACGACTCAAATTTTTTTCAAAAAGATTTGCAACTTGTTAAGAAATTATATTCAAATGATTTAATAATCAATGGTTTCAGATCTACACCCGTCGCTATATTTTCTGCAGCTTTTAAAAAGAGTTCAAATCTAATTATTTGATAAGTTAAATTAAATATTAGAAGATGTGCATCACTCGCAATGGGCCTGAAAAGGCTTTATTACCGAACTATACTTATGAGAGTTGCCACATGTTAAAAGATTTTAGTTTAAAAAAGCGTTGACCTCCTAAATGATGTCTACTTCGAACATACTTAACTAAACCACTACCTCCATCTGGCATCACTAAGGACCTATTGGGGGGCAATGTGGTGCGGTCAGCCAGACTATTTAGGCGCGACTACTAACACCAGGCGCCTAAATGCATGATATGTACTGTTGCATGTGAAAAAATTTCCTTCATTAATTTAATGAGATTTTTGCACATGCACTTCTCAACTGCCATGTAATAAAACTTCCTGCAGCCATGCAGAGGTGGTTGTAGTTGATTACCAATGGCCGCAGTGTCTACCCACTACTTTTTGGTCCAATAAATATTTTTTTTATATAAATATATGCAAATATATTGGTCTCCCCTTTCGCTAAGTTATTCACAGCCACAATAATTTAACCTAACCTAGTTTAAAAATATTTTGAAGAGGGTTGCCACCTGTTTGAAAAATCTAATATAATTAAATTATGCACAAGTTATATAAAATTTTAAATATGCATGTCAAACGATTGTTAAAAAATAGAAAAGTATTTCTGAACTAAATTAAAAAAGGGTTGCCAACTGTTTGATAAATCAAACTCAACTTAATAAATATATAAATTGAAATATGAAAACCCAATGAAAGATATTTAAGAAGATTTATGTTCGAAAATACTTTTGAAAAAGGTTGCCACCTATTTAAAAAGTGGAATGTAGTTAACTTAGACACAAGATATGTTTATGATAAAATAAAATATCAGTGTCAAACGAAGGAGGTTTATGAAAGATTTAGTTTGAGAATACTTTTGAAAAGTCGTATTTATATTAGATACTTTGTATATACATGCATATATAATACGCGAAGGCATTTTTTATGATGGTCGTCAACTCTGCCCCGTTCCTTCGAATTTCAAAAGGGAGCTGTAAAATTAAAGAACTATTTTTTTCTATGCTATTTCTATTGTTTAAGTTAAAACTTTTTTACTAGTACAGAGTGATTTGTTAAAATTCTGGTTTTTATTTGAATTTATTATTTCAAAACACGAGATTATTCCTACTTAAGTCGTTTACAAGCTGTGTGTTAGGTAAGTTCAAGAGGAGTCTTCCAGACTCCTGGCATGTTTTTCCATTTTGAAATAATTATATGATCTTAGTCCTTTCTGTCAATTTTCAAAATGTTTTTTTTTTGTTTTGGGTATGTCCTTATTTAGACGGCGTGTGCAAAAATGTAACCAGGTTTCAATTTCCGAAAAAAAATCCAATACGGTTTGGTTTGGAAGACATATTCTGCCTTATCCTGCGTTTCACCCGAAAATTTTTATTCCGCCCATAGTTCGAGGAAAATGAAACTCATGATAAAGCTTATTAGTTATATGTTTTGGTATAAAATGAATTAATACTGCAGATGGAAACGTTTTTATTTAATCAATTTCAATAAAAATACAAGCAACCATGAGAGGAGTCTGATAGACCACACCTCACTGATTGTGTAAACCGTTTTTCACGTCACTAGTTGCGGGTTAAGACGTTTGTTTTTGCATACGCTATCGCAGCTTTCGTGTGTTATTAATTTAGAATTCCGTTCGTTTTACCATATTTTCACTATCACAAAACATTCCGGTAATTCCGAGCTCACTGCTCTCTCAATGCAGCTCAAAGTTGATAAACAAAGATAAAGCGTAAACCATTTCATTATATGAAGGTAAAAATACATATACTAAGAATTCTTAAAATAAGTGAACAGTTAATTAAATTCATAAACTAATTAAAGTATTTGACCGGTTTGTTGTTTTCCGCTTGAGCGCTGCAGCTGCACTGCAGTACCGGGAATTCGCTGTTTAATCGCGCGCCAATGCCAATGAATGGGAAACTATTTTTCGAAATCACAAGTTGATTCTACATTACATTGAATAAATTACAAAGTACTTGTTAACCATATAAGCATATAAACATACATATGCACACAAGTATAAGCATTATCCCAGTGGGAAAATGGGAATGCATTACCTTTTTATTACCTTCCTTTTATTAGCTCGGGATGTAACTATGTAATATTGATGCGCCTAAAAGATGCAGCGATTTCTATTCTCAAGTTACATACCTGATGACAGTACGAAAGGCAATTATAATAGGAAGGTTTTAGTTTTTTAAACTATAATTTTATTCTACCAAAACCAAAAATGCATCACAATGTAAGCGAGCGGAAGCCACAAACAAGACAAAAAGTTTGAAAACTAGCTAAAATATGTTTTTTCACGTTTTCTCAACAGCTGCTATAGCCGAATCAAATCAAAATCTGTGGCACGGACTTTATTTTTTTATTTTTTTTAATATTATATTTATAGTCTCGTAAAGCGATATGCGATACATTATTTTCGTATGACATCGCTGTGGAGAAATTCTTGCTTATTTTCGTGAGTAGTTTATAGGGGCTACCCACTACTTTTTGCATTGCCAGACATTTCCTTTTCCTACTGGGATGTTTTATCTGATATACATATGTATATATTTCTCTATTATAAGCAGTATAATGCTTAGCTAAACGCTTGACAACTGGTTTGGTTACTTACAATGAAGTCTGTTATACATTTTTCTATAGCGGCCGCCAAAGAAGCGAAACTATTAAGATCTCATATTTTTTATAAAAATTTCAGAAAACTTTTACGGAATTATTTTGCGCGGCAAAGCGTAGGTTTGAAAGCACACTTACAAGTTGTGCCTATAGCTGAGTGCGCATAGATGCTTGCTACAATTGGTTGCTGCCAAGAGTGTCCAGGTTCAAATCTCATTAGGCGAAACATATAATTTAAAATTTGTATCTTCGGTTTTTCATAATTATGAAAAAGCATCTGTGAGGTGCACAACGAAATCGTGTTTAAATGAAAAAATCTCCAAAAACAAATCTATTCAGCACTTGTTGGTAATAGTGAGTCTTCAACTATATGCCAAGGCTGACATTATTATCGGTGTTAAAGCTGGCCCCTAAATAAAGGAATTAATCTACTCTTCAGAAATTAAAAATGTAAGGATTTCCGTGAGTACTAAAATTCGAATACACAGACTGTTTGCTTGAGGACAGTATAGGCTGTCGTTCGTCTTTTCCTCGTTTACCTTCTCGTTCTCTTTGCTTACACATCCAACTTCGAAAAGTTCACCTACTTGCCACTTGTAAGGTTGCAGCCTCCCATTGAGCATTTACCCTGCCGTAGACTTGCGGTGTTACGCCAGTATGATTCTCTGAGTCTGTTGCTCCCATTCCTGAGCCATGCGGCGTCCTATCGCAAGAAAGGGCTCAGACCCTGTAGACAACGAGGCCACTCCTGTTCTGGCTAATGAATTTCCTCTCAAAGTCAGCTAATTTGGGCCTATTATCTCTGGGGACCAAAGCTAATGGAATATGGGATCCTAGCTCGTTTTTGTTCCTTGATTATAGAGTTTGTCTCCGCCAAAGTCTTCCCTGGTGAAGTTTAGTAGAGTTCGTTTTTTCTGCCTATTCTATGGTAAGATGAAGTGTCTCGAGCTCGATAATCATCTCTTCTGCGTGATGCATATAAACACCAGACGCTGAAGCTTGATAAGGGATTGCCTTGGGACCCAAGAACCACCTACATGGTATACATCGATCTCAGGATTTTGGAACTAAAAGTGTCAAATCTTGCCTGCCAGACGTTTTCACACCATTAGACGTAGCAGACTTCAGTAGGACCTTGAACCGTGTTGAACATGGGTTGTTGGCTTTTCCCCAATAGATATCTATAAATAGTTTATGGGCATACACTCCAGCTTGGCACACCGATGCAAATTCAGCCTTGCTGAAACATAGGACCACAGTATATTTGCTTGTCTACTTTGCATTAAAGCTAAATTGTAAATATTGTAACAATAGAAAATGCAGATGTCGCTCGACAACAGAAGTGCGTTGCGCGAGCGAGGCACCCAAGCATAAATACATATATGAATGTGTATGTGTGTGAGTGGCATGATGCAAGCAACATATTACGTGTTGCACATAAACAAAAAAAAAATTAGAAACATTGCAGATACGAACATCAAGGCAATAGCAAAGGAAGCTGAGTGCTGAGAAACAGCTAACAATGTGCAGGATATGCGCATCTGTGAAAGAAGAATAGGAAAACGAGCGTAAAAGATGGCGTAAGCAAAATGTTTCGCAAGAATCAGACATACATACATACATATGAATGTACACACAAACAAAGTACAGCAAACGTTTTAAAGTGTGTTTGAGTCACGCGTCGCTGCACACTTATCGCAGCTGAGCGCCCGGCCGCCGCCACCACCGCCGCCGCTCGTGCTAACAATGCCCCTCTATGCCCTTATAGCTTGGCGTTTCAGCTGTGATTTATGGCGCCGCTTAACGTTGGAAATTTGTCAGGATATTGCAAATGCATGGCAAAGCACAAAGCGCGCACGGAAGCGTGTGACAACGCGCAACAGCAGCAGCAGCAGCTGCAACAACAACAGCAAGCAACGAGAGATAAGAACTGCAACAGCCAGCAAACAGTGGCAGCAGGGTGCATCATTTGTGGGCAAGCGTGTACACGTCGTGCGAGATGTGCATGTGGCCTTGCAGCGCATGAATCGTCGAAAACAAAGGCAAACACGCTCGTTGCCAAGAGTAGCAAGCAGCAAGCTACGCACAGCAGTTACACAGCTGCATGCCAATATGACTGCTGTTGCCGCTGCCATTTGCTGTTTGTTGCATGCATGCGATATATCGCATAAATGTGCAACTACATCTGATGCATTTCGTTTTCAGTTTCGCTGATGTGCGTGTTTTTGTACTGTGTGTGTGTGTGTGTGTATTGGTGCTGGTGTTTGTGCATTTTACCTTTATGTATTTTATGCGCATTTTCCACTTTTCGATCCTTGCCGTTTACGCTTCCAGGAATATTAGATGCTGCCTCACTTTTGGCTCTCGCCGCGCTTTGCCCACGCATATACCTGGGCACGACAGCACCCAAGTCTGCTAAGTTTTAACGTTTTCGTTTATATGCAATTTTCAGCTGTGACTTGCATATTAACGCTGGTGTAGGTATATATGTACATTAGGGCGGGTTGATTTTTTTTTTTTTTAAATCGTACAGCAAAAACGTAAACTACATAAGATTCTAAGAAAAATCTCCGAAGAAACCATGTATCTAAAATAAAATCCTAATCCGCGCCTCTCGACTTGAAAATTTATATGGCCGCCTTTGCCAAAAAAATAAATGTTAGAAAAAATTGGTTTTTCCAAAAAGAAATCGAATTTTCTGAATAAAATTGTTTAGTAAGGTAGTTCTTTTGCACTTTATATTTTTTCTACACTCAAAATTTTTTTCATTAAAAAAAATATTCACCCAAGTAAAAAAGTTTGTAATCATGTTTTTTTGCTTTTTTGATAATTGAATATTTTGATTAGTCTCAAAACAAAACCTGTATTACATAAACTATAATATAATATAATAAAATATAATAAAATATAATATATTTCAAAAAAATTCAATAATTTTAGCGAAAGAAGAGGAAAAAATTTTCAAGTCGAGAGGCGCGGATTAGGGTTTGATTTTAGACCCATGGTTTCTTCAGAGAATTTTCTTAGAATTTAATGTAGATTACAAATCAACCCGCCCTAATGTACATATATGCTCGTACATACATGTATGTATGTATGTATTATTACTTTATGTGTGTATTGTATTCTCATTAGCATTAATACAAATTCAACAAGACAAAATAAAATATGTTGCGCTTCTACAGCAGGGAAGTGGGTATTTTCTGTAAAACAACAACAAAAACAACGTTTACATATTTATGGCGGAGCAGACGGATATTATAAGAATAATCTTTTGCATATTTCATCTGAATGAGTTACTTGCAATTCAAACAATGGGTACTTATTAGGGTGTTTGACACAGTTTTTCCAAACCGGTTCCCACCGGATATCTATAGGCGGTTTTTTTTTTAATCTGGATTTTTTTTATGTCGTAGAAAACGGGTTTTTTATCGAACAAGCCGGTTTTTTTATTTCATACAAATCTGGACCTCTCAATAAAAGAGTTTTTCGAAGTTTTCAAGACTTTTCGAATTTAAGGGAAACCGCTAAATAGTTTTAATATAGTTTTAAAGGTATCTAGATACCTGGGGAAGAACAGTAGATCATATTTGATTCCAATAAATAAATGATTAGTGTTCTTCTTCTTGATTCTTCTCCTTGATGTTGTAACACAAATGGAGAGATCTCCATTACTCCACCTCGCAGTGAGCTTTTTTAAGGCAGAAGTACCCTGGGAGAGGTTAGCCATTGTCTGCCGAGGGGCGACCAATATTCAAAATAAAGTTTTTTTGATGTTGCTGGGACCAAAAATTGAACTATGGACCCACCTAGGGGCAACAGGCACCTCTAAGCATTCGGCTGTGGCGGCTAGAGTAACACTCAAAACCGAAATAGTCAGAAAAAATGCAAAAACGTATTAAAATTAAGTTACAATAGGACCAAACGTGAATTATAAATTTTACTATTAATCTAAAAAAACTTTGTACTTATTTTGCTGTCTTCTTTGCTTAATAAAAGCCATCTTTACTGTTAGTTTTTGGTCATTACTTCATGCCAAAATAAACATTTTCACTGTACGAAAACTATATAAAATAAAGTCGGTTTATTCGGTTTTTCTTAATTTCAAAATTAGGAACTGGAAAAGGAAATTTCAATTTTCCGAATAACTCGAAAACCGGTTTTGGAAAACAGGCGAATAATCGAACACCCTAGTACTTATATGTGTTTGTATGAAAATATAACCTGCATGCGTACGAGTAGAGAGCAAATAGCAAGAAGGTTGACACTTTTTATAAAAGTTAAAAAAAATAACAGATTTGGCTATTTTTTATTGCAAGCTTTTATCCTGCAAGTTCGTGTTCCAAGTATTTTAAGTAATTCTGGCTAAGATAGTTGAAAGTTTAATGTAGCACTATTGAAAGGCAGTAAGCAGGCAAGTTCGTTTGAAAGATTTTGTTTATTCTGGCATGAAATTCCTACAAAACAAAGCTCCCTCGCCAACTTTCATGGTGAAAAGCTCTCGCGATAACCGTGGAGCGGGTCATTTTAGAATGCAATGTTCGAGTCCTCGGTCATTTAGTTTCTCTGCATTTTTCCATTTTATTGTTCTAAAAAGAAAAATCAATTCGCCAGTTACACCAATCAATTTTAAAATTTATCAGACTCTTAAAATTTAAAATTTATGGCACACTTTTTGGAAAATCTGTCATTTTAAATTTAAGCAAGCAGTTCATTTGACAAAATCATCACCGAAGAGAAAGTAGCTTTGACTATTAGATCCTTCCAACTCTACAAATCTCCGGGTCCGAATGGAATCTTTCCAGCAATGCTACAAAGAGAACGTGCCATGGTAGCTCCCTGGCTGACAACCATCTTTAGAGCGAGTCTCCAGCTTAGCTATATTCCAAAGCCATGGAAAGAGGTAAGAGCGGTCTTTATTCCCAACGCAAGGAAGACTGACCACAGTGGTGCTATATACTTAAGACCCATCAGCCTCTCATCTCTCTCCCTCTCTCTCTGTAGAGGCTTCTGAGTCTGCAGAGCACGCGACGCTTTACTCTTGAGAACTTCAGCGAGGCCCAACATGCCTACCGCAAACGTAGGTCGATTGAAACAGCTTTGCACTAGGTTTTCGGAAGTTTTCTCTATACTCCTATCGCCACATTCCTCGACAGAGTGGGGTGGAGTACAGTAGCTGTGACTATCAAGTCACGGATAGTGACGTCAATCGGAACTTTGATGTCCATTTTTCCGACAGAAGTGACCGGGAATTTAGTATTTCACGCACGGCTCTAAAATGGATATGGGAACAGTATCTGGCGTCTTCTCTCAGGCGTTATCCCTGGCAATCGACATGGAGGCAAGGTGTGTGAGCATGATCAACCTAGCTCCGTCTGAACTTGCCTTCGTCAAAACCCTAGCGTCGGCAACGACTAACTCGATATATTTTAAGGAATGGTGAAGAATCAATCTTTACTGGGCCCCGGGGCATAATAGTGTTCCGAGAAATTAGAAGCCAAGCGCTGGGCTTTTCACAGGAATACTAACGGGGCACTGCACCAATGGCCATTTGGCCGCCAGACTCGGAGCTCCACATAACGATTTCTGTAGAAGCTGTAGAGATGAGAAGGAGAGAGAATCCGTCCAGCACTTCCTTTGCGCGTACTTCCAGTACTCCAAGGAAAATGCTTGAAGTTTCTTGGGGATCATTTATTGGACGGCTTGGAAAGCTCCACTGGTAGGACTGCTAGGATTCGCCATCAAATCAAAATGGTTCAAAGCCTGGTAGGGATAGGCATGGGGTAGCCCTCCGGGGCTTTGCAATGGCTCTTGAAGCCTATGAGTGAAAATTTCGTTGAAAGTATGCCACTTAATAAATATTAACATTCAAAGAACAGTAATGCAAAGAGCAATTACAGGAATCCAGCGCTATGCTAATACCCTCTTCTATCTTACAAGCTGACACACTTGCTCATTACACTCTTACATCGTTATGGACTGTCGGTAAAAACTACATTATTAGTGTAACGAGCGATGGTCCAAGAATAGAGAGGAATATGTATGTAACTGTAGCTACAAAGCAATGGAATTGACTCCAATCAACAAGCAATGGCAACTCGAATGCTGCAGCGCTACAATTGGCAGCTGGCAATCACTGTGGTAATGTCAAAAGGCGTGGAGACGAACGATAAACTGGAATAAAATCTCGTGTCCAACGCCTTCGGTGCGTGCACACATACATGCATATATCACTCACACATAAGTAGCAATTGGTTGAAAGAAAAACCCTGTCAAACGCAACAGAAAAGGCACTCGCAAGCAATGAATGAGGCAACTACGTAGATTGATAGACAGACAAACGCTTTCCTCATAGCAAGTTCTGCATCAACAGACGCCGTATCACATTAGTGGCACATCCAATTGGGAAGCTAGCATTACCACAAACAAACCAACGCACACAGCTTTTCGGACACCGTTCGCTTGGCTGGTGCCGTTGCACATGCAATACAGCTGCAGGATATTGCGAATTTCCTTGCGACAAAAATGGTTGCATCCTTAAGTTGCAACATTCCAACGATTGGCCAGCACACACATCGATTGCATAGTAGCATGCAACACTAATCGATTTCGTTCGGTGTGTCCGGTTAGATAGCAACGCAGTTGTACGTATGTTTGTATGCATGTGCAACACACTACATACATACATACTTAGTGACATGATCAATGCTTTGCTGTTCGTCACTTATTGCTGCACTGCAATTGCAACTTGGTCAGCCTATCTACTGTTGTGGCATTTAAATTGCAATTA
>NW_023458558.1:20178791-20188993 GCF_013731165.1 Rhagoletis pomonella | reverse complement strand
TAATTGCAATTTAAATGCCACAACAGTAGATAGGCTGACCAAGTTGCTATTGCAGTGCAGCAATAAGTGACGAACAGCAAAGCATTGATCATGTCACTAAGTATGTATGTATGTAGTGTGTTGCACATGCATACAAATATACGTACAACTGCGTTGCTATCTAACCGGACACACCGAACGAAATCGATTAGTGTTGCATGCCACTATGCAATCGGTGTGTGTGCTGGCCAATCGTTGGAATGTTGCAACTTAAGGATGCAACCATTTTTGTCGCAAGGAAATTCGCAATATCCTGCAGCTGTATTGCATGTGCAACGGCACCAGCCAAGCGAACGGTGTCCGAAAAGCTGTGTGCGTTGGTTTGTTTGTGGTAATGCTAGCTTCCCAATTGGATGTGCCACTAATGTGATACGGCGTCTGTTGATGCAGAACTTGCTATGAGGAAAGCGTTTGGCTGTCTATCAATCTACGTAGTTGGCTCATTCATTGCTTGCGAGTGCCTTTTCTGTTGCGTTTGACTGGGTTTTTCTTTCAACCAATTGCTACTTATGTGTGAGTGATATATGTATGCATGTATGTGTGCACGCACCTAAGGCGTTGGACACGAGATTTTATTCCAGTTTATCGTTCGTCTCCACGCCTTTTGACATTACCACAGTGATTGCCAGCTGCCAATTGTAGCGCTGCAGCATTCGATTCGCCATTGCTTGTTGATCGGAGTCAGTTCTATTGCTTTGTAGCGATAGTTACATACATATTCCTCTCTATTCTTGGACCATCGCTCGTTACACTAATAATGTAGTTTTTAACGACAGTCCATAACGATGTAAGAGTGTAATGAGCAAGAGTGTCAGCTTGTAAGATATGGGTATTAGCATAAGCGCTGGATTCCTGTAATTGCTCTTTGCTTTACTGTTCTTTGAATGTTACTATTTATTAAGCGGCATACTTTCAACGAAATTTTCACTCATAGGCTTCAAGACCCATTGCAAGGCCCCGGAGGGCTACCCCATGCCTATCCCTACCAGGCTTTGCATCATTTTGATTTGACGGCGAATACTAGCAGTCCTACGAGTGGAGCTTTCCCCAAGGTATCCAAACTATCGAATAAATGGTCCCCAAGAAACTTGAAGCATTTTCCTCGGAGTACTGGAGACGCACAAAGTAAGTGCTGGACGGATTCTCTCTCCTTCTCATCTCTACAGCTTCTACAGAAATCGTTATGTGAGGTTCCGAGCCTGGCGGCCATATGGCCAATGGTGCAGAGCCCCGTTAGTAATCCTGTGAAAAGCCCAACGCTTGGCTTTAAAAACCTTAATAAACTCCCCGCTCTTCGTTCATCGAGCCGCGGCCAGAACGGGCGCATTACCGTTTAGATTTTCCTACCTGCTGTCGGTGGCTGCCCTGGTCACTCTCTCGACTTCTGAGGATAGAAATCGCAGGGGAGGTTCCACGATCTGGATCGCTTGCTCAAGCCCCATCTCAGATCCCATTCTAGCATATTCAACCGCTTGCTAATTTCTCGGGACACTATTATGCCCCGGGACCCAGTAAAGATTGATTATGTGTTGCTGTAGAGCTTATAGGGATCTTCATCAATCCTTAAAACATATCGAGTTAGTCGTTGCCGACGCTAAGGTTTTGACGAAGGCAAGTTCAGAAGGAGCTAGGTTGATCATGCTCACACACCTTGCCTCCATGTCGATTGCCAGGGATAACTCCTGAGAGAAGACGCCAGATACTGTTCCCATATCCATTTTGGAGCCGTGCGTGAAATACTAAATTCCCGTTCACTTCTGTCGGGAAAATGGACATCGAAATTCCGATTGACGTCACTATCCGTGACTTGATAGTCACAGCTACTGTACTCCACCCCACTCTGTCGAGGATTGCGGCGATGCTTGCTCAAACCTCAAACCGAAAACCTCATGCAAAGCTATTTCAATCGACCTACGTTTGCGGTATTCATGTTGGGTCTCGCTGAAGTTCTCAAGAGTAAGGCGTCGCGTGCTCTGCAGACTCAGAAGCCTCTCCAGAGAGAGAGGGAGAGAGATGAGAGGCTGATGGGTCTTAAGTATTTAGCACCACTGTGGTCTGTCTTCCTTGCGTTGGGAATGAAGACCGCTCTTACATCTTTCCATAGTTTTCGAATATAGCTAAGCTGGAGACTCGTTCTAAAGATGGTCGTTAGCCAGGGAGTTACCATGGCACTTGCTCTTTGTAGAATTGCTGGAAAGATAACATTCGGACCCGGAGATTTGTAGGGTTGGAAGGATCTAATAGTCAAAGCTACTTTCTCTTCGGTGATGATTTTGTCAAATGGACTGCCTGATTAAATTTAAAATTACATATTTTCCAAAAAGTGTGTCATAAATTTTAAAATTGATTGGTGTAACTGGGGAATTGATTTTTCTTTTTAGAACAATAAAATCCAAAAATGTAGAGAAACTAAATGACCGAGGACTCGAACATTGCATTCTCAAATGACCCGCTCCACGGTTATCGCGAGAGCTTTTCACCATGAAAGTTGGCGAGGGAGCTTTGTTT
This sequence comes from Rhagoletis pomonella, assembly GCF_013731165.1. Classification (NCBI taxonomy): domain Eukaryota; kingdom Metazoa; phylum Arthropoda; class Insecta; order Diptera; family Tephritidae; genus Rhagoletis; species Rhagoletis pomonella. Next base: position 20,186,446 of record NW_023458558.1, on the reverse strand, counting down.
TGTAAGAATTTCATGCCAGAATAAACAAAATCTTTCAAACTAACTTGCCTCCTTACTGCCTTTCAATAGTGCTACATTAAACTTTCAACTATCTTAGCCAGAATTACTTAAAAAAGTTGGAACACGAACTTGCAGGATAAAAGCTTGCAATAAAAAATAGCCAAATCTGTTATTTTTTTTAACTTTTATAAAAAGTGTCAACCTTCTTGCTATTTGCTCTCTACTCGTACGCATGCAGGTTGTATTTTCATACAAACATATATAAGTACTAGGGTTTTCGATTATTCGCCTTTTTTTCAAAACCGGTTTTCGAGTTATTCGAAAAAATGCAATTTGAAAAAAACCAGTTCCTAATTTTGAAATTAAGAAAAAACCGAATAAACCGACTTTATTTTTTATAGTTTTCGTACAGTGAAAATGCTTATTTTGGTATGAAGTAATGACCAAACATTAGCAGTAAAGATGGCTTTTATTAAGCAAAGAATACAGCAAAATAAGTACAAAGTTTTTTTAGATTATAAGTAAAATTTTAAATTCACCCTTGGTCTTATTGTAACTTTATTTCAATACGTTTTTGCATTTTTTATGACTTTTCGGGTTTGAGTGTTACTATAGCCGCCGCAGCCAAATGCTTAGAGGTGCCTGTTGCCACTCGGTAGGTCCATAGTTCAATTTTTGGTCCCAGCAATATATAAAAAATTTTATTTTGAATATTGGTCGCCCCTCAGCAGACAATGGCTAACCTCTCCCAGCGTACTTCTGCCTTAAAACAGCTCACTGGGAGGTGGAGTTAGCAAGAATCAAAAATCAAGAAAAAGAATCAAGAAGAAGAACACTAATCATTTATTTATTGGAATGAAATATGATCTACTGTTCTTCCCCAGGTACCTAGATATCTTTAAAACTATATTAAAACTATTTAGCGCTTTCCCTTAAACTCGAAAAGTCTTGAAAACTTCGAAAAACTCAAAACTTTTATTGAGAGGTCCAGATTTGTATGAAATAAAAAAAAAAACCGGCTTGTTCAATAAAAAAAAACCGGTTTATTCGACACTAAAAAATCCAGATTTAAAAAAGAAGCGCCCATAGATATCCAAAAATCCGTTGGAAACCGGTTTGGAAAAACTGTGCCAATCACCCTAATAAGTACCCATTGTTTAAATTGCAAGCAACTCATTCAGATGAAATATGCAAAAGATTATTTTTATAATATCCGTCTGCTCCGCCATAAATATGTAAACGTTGTTTTTGTTGTTGTCTTACAGAAAATACCCACTTCCCTGCTGTAGAAGCGCAAAATATTTTATTTTGTCTTGTTGAATTTGTATTAATGCTAATGAGAATATTATACACACATAAAGTAATAATACATACATACATACATGTGTGTAAGAGCATATATGTACATTAGGGCGGGTTGATTTGTATGGATGAAAAAAAAAATAAAAATCGTATAGCAAAAACGTAATATACATTAAATTCTAAGAAAATTCTCTGAAGAAACCATGGGTCTAAAGTCAAACCCTAATCCGCGCCTCTCGACTTGAAAATTTTTTTCCTCTTCTTTCGCTAAAATTATTTTATTTTTTGAAATATATTGTGTTTTATTATATTATATTATAGTTTATGCAATACAGGTTTTGTTTTGAGACTAATCAAAATATTCAATTATCAGAAAAGCAAAAAAAATTATATACAAACCTTTTTACTTGGGTGAATATTTTTTTTAATGAAAAAAATTTTGAGTGTAGAAAAAATATAAAGTGCAAAGAACTACCTTACTAAACAGTTTTATTCAGAAAATTCGATTTCTTTTTGGAAAAACCAATTTTTTCTAACATTTATTTTTTTTGGCAAAGGCGGCCATATAAATTTTCAAGTCGAGAGGCGCGGATTTGGATTTTATTTTAGATACATGGTTTCTTCCGAGAATTTTCTTAGAATCTTATGTAGTTTACGTTTTTGCTGTACGATTTAAAAAAAAAAAAACTCAGTGCGTGTAGTCCCTACGCACGGAAGAAGTGAAACTTAATAGAGGAAATGCCAGAAAGAAAGAAAATGCGATATCTATACACATGTACATATTGTTACGATTATCCTCGAAACTTTGAGGGATTACCCAAATATACTCGGGCTCGTATCGCTGGATTGTTAAATAAATGCTAACGATGACCGAATTGTAGTACAATTAACTTTATTGTACAACAAACAATTTACAATTCTTGCTAATACAGTAAAAACACTTTACAATACTTGTTAAAGCAATAACAACGCTTTACTACTTGTTAACACAATTAATCTTATAGCTTGCTTATTCGCAACTCGATTCTCCGCTCACTTTACTTGTAGCTTGCTGACTTGTAACTCACTCACCTCGTGGTGGCGGCGCCCTTATATACCTGCGCTGGCACTTATGGCAACTCTAGAACATTCTGAAGTTTATCGCTCATTCTCTTTCTCTCGCTGTTCGCAGTGTTCATCCAACTTGACGTTTCTCTTTGTGGAACATTCTACGTCATTCTTCGAACATTCTGCCTATTTCTCGTTGTTCGCTTTGTGTTGCCGCAGTATTCGCCACACTGCCCTCCACCTAAGTCTGATCGTCCCGATCAGACACACTTGCGTTTCCAAACGCTGCAAGCCTTTCCAAGTGGACCACCTTCATCTTGTTTCTTGGTCTCCCGACGGTCTGGATCCGATACACTACGTCATTTAGCCGTTTTACGACCTTATACGGACCTTCCCAGTTGCATTGTAGTTTTGGGGACAAACCTTTCTTTCGTTGTGGATTATACAGCAACACCAAATCTCCTTCCTGGAAACCCTCGGAATTCATCGCCTTATCATACCTGGCTTTCATCTTGTCACTCATAATTTGTGTGCGCTGTCTCACAAGAGCATGTATCTCTCTCAGCTCCTCTTCCAGGATGTTTGACGTCTCTTTTCCAATCCTTCTAGCATCACCCCAAACTTCAGATCACTAGGCAAACGGAGCTCACTGCCGAATATTACCCTTGCAGGAGTTTTACCCGTTGTTTCATGCACTGCTGACCGGTATCCCATCAGGAACAAGGGTATGCGGACATCCCAATCTTTTTGATTCTTGTCCACGACCTTCCGCAAATGCTCTTCCAGGGTTCGGTTGAACCGTTCCACCATGCCGTCTGATTGGGGATGAAGAGCCGTCGTTCGAGTTTTCCGGATACCCAGTATCTGGCACATCTCTTGGAACACTGCCGACTCAAAATTTCTTCCCTGGTCAGAGTGCAGCTCTATAGGTACACCGTATCTCGCAACCCAATTGTAGGTGAATACCTCCGCTACTGTTTTAGCTTCCTGGTTTGGAATCGGGTATACCTCCGGCCATTTGCTAAAGTAGTCCATAACCACAAGGACGTATTTGTTTCCCTGTGCGCTCATAGGAAATGGGCCGGCTACATCCATGGCAATCCGCTCGAAAGGTGCACCTGAGTTATATTGCTTCATCTGGCCATGACTTCTGGATTTCGGCCCCTTAGCTGCAATACACTCCGCGCAGTTAGCAATCCACTCTGCGACCGATTGCCGACAACCAACCCAATAGAATCTCTGCTTAACCTTCTCCAGGGTCTTCGTGATTCCCAGGTGCCCTCCACTAGGACCATTGTGGAATTCCTTGAGTACATCCGGAATTCTTACCCTTGGAACTACTATCAGGTTACGGGAGCACTGGCCATCTTCGCTTTCCCATACCCTATGCAAACAGCCAGATATTAATTTTAAGCTGTTCCATTGTGCCCAGTACGCCTTTGCGATGGGGCTTTCCGCTGCCATTTGCTCCTTAGTTGGCCTCCTGTCCACCTCCAGTCCATGCATCAAAAGCTCTAGATCTGGATCTTCCTGCTGACACTTTCGTAGCTGTTCTTCCTTCCACTCTTCCGCTGGTGTTATTGTCGTTAGACGGACGTCTATAATGTCCTCTTTTCCCTCAGCTTTTGAGCAGTGTTTACATTCCAGGCTACATGGTCGGCGGGACATGGCATCAGCATTACCGTGGACACTTCCCTTGCGGTGTTCAATAGCGAAGTCATAACTTTGCAGTCTCTCAATCCACCGAGCTAGCTGTCCTTCTGGATTCTTAAACTGTAGTAGCCACTTCAGCGCTGCATGGTCCGTTCGAACTCGGAAACGTTGCCCATAGAGGTACTTGTGGAAATGTTTGACGCAGTCCACCAACGCTAGTAGTTCTCTCCGAGTTACGCAGTAGTTTCTCTCTGGTTTTCCAATCGACCGGCTATAGTAGGCAACTACCTTCTCCTGCCCATCAATTACCTGCGACAGTACGCCTCCTATGGCATAACCACTAGCATCCGTATCCAAAATAAACGTTGCACCTGGAACGGGATACGCTAGCATAGGTGCAGTACATAGTCGTTCCTTCAGAGTCTGGAAAGCCTCCTCCTGCTCCTTGTTCCACTCGAAGGCTCTATTTTTCCTAGTGAGCTCGTGAAGGCTTTTGGCAACGCTGGCGAAATTCGGAACAAATCGGCGGTAGTAGGTGCATAGCCCAAGAAAACTTCGTAGTTCGTGTAGGTTCCTAGGTCTTGGCCAATCCTTTACTGCTTCTATCTTTTCCTTCGCAGTACAGATGCCCTCCGTTGTCACCCTGTGCCCTAAGTAGTTCACCTCCTTCCTGAACAGTGAGCACTTTTTAGGACTTAGCTTCAGACCAGCGCCAGCTATCCTCTGGAAAACTTCTTCCAAATTGTTCAGGTGTTCCTCAAAGCTTTTACCCAATACGATAATGTCGTCTAGATACACCAAACATGTTTTCCAATGCAGTCCTTTGAGCACATGGTCCATAAGTCGTTCAAAAGTGGCAGGAGCGTTGCATAATCCAAAGGGCATCACCGTGAATTGCCACAGACCGTCTCCAACGCTGAAAGCTGTCTTCTCCTTATCCTCGTCACTTACCTCCACTTGCCAATAACCGCTCTTAAGGTCGAGTGTTGAGAACCACTTTGTTCCAGTCAACGAGTCCAGAGTGTCATCGATCCTGGGAAGAGGATAGCTGTCCTTTTTCGTCACATCGTTTAGTTTCCGGTAGTCTACGCAGAACCGCATTTGACCATCCTTCTTCTTCACAAGTACTACCGGCGAACTCCATGGACTCGCTGATGGTTCAATCACACCACTCTCGCTCATTTCGTTTATTATTTGGCTAACAGTTTCACGTTTGGCAAGTGGAACACTCCGAGGAGCTTGACGGATTGGCCTTGCATCGCCAGTATCAATGCGATGTTTCACAACGTTAGTCCTGCCTGGTTTGTCGCCGTCCTTGTCGAATATGTTGCAGTATCTTCGGAGAAGTTCCTTAGCCTTGTGCTGGTATTTTACTTCCAACCCTTCCGTCCATGTATTAATGTCTTCCGCAATGTCATTCTCGCCAATGGAATCGCTTTCAGGTAACTTTTCGCAGTTGAAGATTGCCTCTACCTCTCGACATTGCCCCAGTACAGTTCCTCTTCGGAGTTTGACTGGTGACTTGAACTCATTGAGCACTCGAACTGGGATGCGTCCATCTTTTTGCGTCTTAGCCAAGGTTTTACCAATAAGTACGTCCGGTGTAGAATTTTGTGTTGCTTCAACAACCCACAATTTGTTTGTCCCACAATCTCCATCAATCTTTGCCCACACAACTGCTTCTGACTTCGGTGGAATCTGCTCGCTTTCCTCTAGGATCACTCGCTTGCTGCTGTACGGACCATCATACCCAAACCTAAGGGGCACTTCCATGTTGTCGTACGTCATGATCCTGTTCTTCATGTCGATCTTCATGCCTTGACCAAATAAAAAGTCTAATCCAATGATGACTTCATCCATAATCGCCGCGACTATGAACTTGTGTAACACCGTCACATTCCCTATTGCGACTTTGCATGTTACCTCTCCTACAACTTGGGTGTCCTCACCAGTTGCTGTCCTCAACCTTGCTCCAGGTAATGGCCTTACCTCTTTAGTGACCAAATCAGATCGAATGATGGAATGTGATGCGCCCGTATCAACAGTTAGTACTCGCTCATGTCCGTCCACATATCCACCAACAGAAACGTTGCTCGCTTTTCTGCCAATTCTCGAGACGGAAATTATGGGGCATTCAATTGCGGGAGCCAGCGTGCGCCCCTTGCTGCTGGCTCGTTTTAGTTTAACGACTGGTCGGAGTTGGGCTCGTCATCCTCAGTCCTGCGTTTACGTACTGCTGAACTGTTTGACCTGTTGGAACCCGTCTTACATTCGCGTGCGAAGTGGCCTGGTTTTCCGCAACTAAAACATTTTCTAGCACCATCCTTCCTCTCGGTTGCACCAGGAGTATTCTTCCCTGCCATCGACTTGAGTGTTTTCAGGATCTCGTTCATCACGTCAGGTGTTTCCACTTCTACTCGATGGGCTTTGTAGGCTGGTCTACTTAGGAGCGCTGCCGTTTCACGTGTCTGAGCATACGAGACCGTTTCAGCAAATGTTGGCTTTGGATTTGCATACGTCTCGCGCTTGGTATACACGTCCCGCATTCCGTTGATGAACCTCTGGATTTTTACTCTTTCGAGGTGCTCACCAGATGCATCTCCAATTGCCAAATGAGCCAACCTTTCAACCTCGGAGGCGAATTCCTGTAGAGTCTCATTGGATTTCTGGCAGCGATTTTCCAGCTCCATCTGGTAAATCTGTCTCCTGTGTTCGCTACCATAACGTCTTTCCACTGCACCCATTAACGCATCGTAACTGTTCCTTTCACAATCAGGAATAGTCTGCAAGATTTCCGCTGCAGGTCCTTTTAATGCAACGAACAGTGCAGCGGATTTATCCTCCATGCTCCAGTGATTTGCTGTAGCTGTCTTCTCAAACTGGAGCTTAAAGACTTGGAAAGGAATCGTGCCGTCAAAGGATGGAGTCTTTACCTTGGGCGCGCTGGTCGAAGAAGGTGGGCGATTCAACTGCATATCTCGGAGGCGACCTTCCAACTCTTCTACCTTAGCCTCGACTTTCTCCTGAATTAGCTCTTCGATTTTATCTTGTCGTTCCTCGATTTTATCCTGTCTCTCTCTGAGTTCCGCGTTATCTTTAAATAAATTCTCTTGTAGCTGAGTAATCTTTTCATCTAGCTGCGATGACATGTACGTTTTCTGTGCTTCCAGCTGCGAGGACATGCGTGTTTCCTGCACTTGCAGCTGGGATGAAATCTGTGATATGGCACCCAATAACATGTTCATGTCTATAGCCGTTGACGCACAAGGAGCCTTTCCCTGCTCTTCAAGCTTCGCTGATGTCTGTTCCACATCATCCGATGAACCAGCAACCTCTTCCTTGTCTTTGTCCTTCAAGGATGCCTCGTCGTCCTCACGATGGAAGTCGTGTTTGTCAACGTCGATGCCTTCCTTTTCCATAGCCTCTCGCAACCGTGATAGCAACTCCACTTTTCTTCCGGAGGTTGCTAAATTTCGTTTCTCCAACTCCTGCTTGAGTTCCTCAATCTTTAGATCCTGAATTTTTGCCATTTTCAGTAGTTTATCCTTCGGGATTTATTTAACAATCCCACTTCTGACACCAATTGTTACGATTATCCTCGAAACCTTGAGGGATTACCCAAATATACTCGGGCTCGTATCGCTGGATTGTTA
>NW_023458558.1:20171511-20178691 GCF_013731165.1 Rhagoletis pomonella | reverse complement strand
AAAACTTGAATATTGTATTACGTATTTTTCTACAATTTTTGGGTATGTCATTTTATAAACTATTGTATTTTATTATAACAAAGTGAAAGTTTGAAGTACCGTTGACTGTATGTGCATATGAAAAAATTATCGACCTTAACCTTGAGTAATATTTTAAGGAGCGAATTTATCGGCAGCAGCATTCATTTCCATGATTCTACAATAGCAAGATTTTGTAGTAAAACAGTCTTCCCGCTTTCAAACGTAAATTTTGCTCACTCTACAGCAGGCATGCCCAGGCAGGCAGCGCACGGCACTTGCTTATGGAGTTCTGCCGGCGTTGGGCATGCCTGCTCTACAGTTTCTAGTTATAATATAAATATTAATAGTAAGACCCAAAACTTCTTCTTCTTGCTAAATATTCCTTGGAATTACTGCGTTTACGTAATTTCCTCTACCAAGCGTTTACCTATGGCCGTTTAGCTATGAAAAAACCAATAATGCAAATTGATAGAATTTTTTACGCTGATTTCAGCTGTACCAAATGGCTTTGTTTATTTATATTTTTTATTATCACTAAATTCATAATTCCTTAACTTTCTACGAAATATAAATTTCTTTAGCATTAATTATGCAGATTTTTTCAAAAAAGGCTATACCCTAAAAAAATTAGGCTTTTTTTATTTTTTAGTGTTTTTGGCTTAAAAATATAAAAAAGCATATAAATTATGTACATCGGCTGAAAGAAAAATTTGTTACTTTTATTGTGACGTCATTATTTTTTAACCGGTTATGAAGTTCACAAGATATTAAGCAATGCCATTCAAAAAAAATCAAAAAATTAATTTTAACGTTTTATATCTTCTAAAAAAATTCTTGCGCCAAATAAATTTGGTATTGTTGAAATCAGCGTAAAAGCTCTATGTAAAATTTTTTGTTTTTGCTTAGCTAAACGGTCGGTATTCTGGACTTGTTCCAGGAAACGACACACTAGTTAAATAAACTATGAATATTTATGCGTATTGTTCAATATTTCCATTAAAGCACTATTTATATTTTACATTTTACTTCTAATATGCATACTAAGTATTTCTACCACTGTTTTCGCATAACGCGACCACATTCTTTCCCTTTCAAGGCTTGTCCAAACAAGTGGAATGTTTTCATCGAATTTCCTAAAGGGATATTTTTAAGTTTGAGCTATAATCGTCTACCCACATACGGATGTGTGCGTGTGCAAAAATTAAAAAGCATAGTTGCCTGTGCAGACGTTGTAACTAATTGCTAGACAAACATGTCAAGGTAAAGCGCCAACCAGCGCAGTCAAGCGAAATTGAATTGTGAATAATGCTCTGGCATAACTAACAAGAAGTTCATACATACATACATACGCATACGTATATCCAGTTGTAAAGGTACACTATAAAATACATACTAGTATGTATACACCATAGGCCAAGCGCCAACATTTGCGTTGTCGGTGACGTTGAGCAACACTATTTTTATACGCCACCGCTTATACGGCCACGGATATACTCGCTAGATTACCGCCTAAACGCCTTCACATTGGCAAGCGCATATTTTTCGGTAGCAACTCCTTGGATACGTAAGCATATGTATGTATATATGTATGCACATATTTGTATGTATATATATACTTAAAATTGTACATGTTTCATTATTTAACTAGATTTTATTCTCTTCTTCTCATTGTCACATATATAAATAAATACATACATATATACTCTTGGATGTGAACTTGTATGTTTGTAAGTGCTGTACCAGCGCACTCACCTACTTAAATAAAGCAGTTAGTTCTAACTGTCTCTATGTTGCGAGTACATTTTTAATTAAATAAAAAAGTTCAGGGGGAATGGTATGCATGTATGTGCTCCGTAAGTGAATAATTAGATGAGCTGTGCACGAAACTCATTGTTGGCATACCGTTGTTATTTAATTAAGATGCAGACGTTTACATTTTTCGAAAGAGCACACACAAATTCGTTACAATTGTTCGTTTGAACGAATAAGGAATACATAATACCCAGCAGGAAAACACGTACGTATGTACATATATTTTCAAATGTTGTTTGAAGTTTATTTAATTTTTTAGTTGGCAGATTTGATAAGTTATTGAAAAAAGGAGGTAACACAAAATTTCATCTGCAACGAACTTTTGAAAACTTTTTATTTATTTTCACGTGTAATCAAATTTTCCGTAAATTTTTAACCAGCTTGCCGATGAGGTAGAGACTTCAAGCCACAAACGCACAAAAAAGAAAAAACCGTATTTATGGTCCCATTTGGTTAATGTTGGGAATGCACTACATATATTACTTACATGAAAAGGAATAAATTCTCGAAAACTTTACGGGTATATTTTGTTAATACCTTATGTTCATCAAATTGTTTTCTCAATCTTCAAGAACTTGCTGGGACTGTGAACGGACTACTACTTCACGATTTTGAATGGCAAAACAGGTGGCGTTTGATGAACACGAATCCGGACCAATATCTAGATATGCAACCGCCTAGAACCGCCTCGTTGATGAGGAAGGACCCCACGGGAAAGCTTTAAGACAACTCAGTTTGAATAAGCCACCTCTAAGAATTGTGTTATTGTGCGCAGGCAGAAAAACATTGACCTGAGTTCCTTGAGTAAAAAATATGGGGATATTTCCAGCATTCGGAATAAATAAATCCTGGGAAGCCTCCAGCTGTGGGAATATACCCACTCCTTATTCAATAATGATGCCCTTATACGCTTTCGTAGAAGGTTCTTTACGAAATTTTGTTTCTAGTAAGAATAAATTTTCCTTCTACGGGCTCTGCGAAGAATTGTCTAGAAAGGTTTATATCCGATCATAAAAGGTAACCACTGAAATATTTTAGGATTCCTCTTATTGGTATGGCTACAGGCAAATCCAAAAAATACCACTAAGACTCACAATCAAAGATGTTACACGATTCAAAAGCCATGATCTTCATTGCTAGAGAAAAGTCTATACCATCGGTTTGTGTGCTGACATAAATCTGTAGAGCCATATAGGCTAGCACTCTGTAATTTTCAGAGATATTCAGACTGAAATAAAAGCCATTTCCCACTTCCGCTTCAAAAATAAAATCACGTGGGGTATGGGAATGTGCAGAGAAATTAAACACGAAAGAAAAATCACTTGTTACAACTTGTGTGGATCCTGGACCTTTAATGCCTATAGAAGGAAACCAGCAGCTACCCGGCAAATAGTAACAAAAGCCCTACTTGTCTAGGGACAACCTTATATCCCTATCAGGGTAGAGTTAAGAGCAAAAGACTGGCCGCTTAAAAGATCCCATTGGGAGAATTCATACGGGCTATGCCAAGGCAAAGGCTTATATGAAGCTATAACTGAAGGATATTGACGAGGCTAATGACATTTCCCAAGACAAGTTGAAGTCATACTTATACTAAGTATACTGCCGTGTCATTGCCGGCTATGAATACCTTAGTCGTTAGCTGAGATGGCTCCTCTCGAAGCTGTGATATGACGACAGAAACTGTACATCAACTTCTCCTATATACGACATAGCCACTAGAAAAGTCAAACACAATTGGGGGAAATGTGGCCTTGGGTTACGTAAATTCACTCACTTTCGAAGTCGAAGGTTTAAATACACCACTATATTCGAATAACTAATTAATTGATCTTAAGGCACACAGAGAGAAGCACATAGACCAAATTACCCCCCGAACTTTGGCGAATTGCAAAATGTTTTGTAACATCGCGTAGCAAAATCAAAATTTGGCTGATCACCTCTACATGGATTTAAAGCACCCACTTGTGCGATTTGGTCGGTGGAGATCTGCTCCGCTCTACGGATCGTGCAGAAGTTTTATCATAAAATATTATTAGATATTTTCCATTCCTACAACAATATACACTTTTCCATTGGTTGACGTGTCCATAGAGCTTACATTTTACCTTCATTAAAGTTACAAGAATTTTCCTAGTGGAAATCTGCGTTCAAATATTTCGCATTGCCTTGTATTACCTGTATGTTGGGACCACATAACTACACATACAATTAAATACCTTTCTATGTACATACATGTGTATGTAAGTCTTTTTCAACAAAAGTGTAGCCAACATTTTTGTGCTGGCGGTTTGTGGGCACATCTACAAACCAGATTTCTTTAGCAAATTAAAGTGTCACCGCCTAATAAGTAGTAGCCTCGCACAAACACACACTTTTGTGAGCAAACATGCAAGGCCATCGTTGTCTGCTGCTATATGTATGTATTCATATGCCTGTATGTGCGTACATGTGTGTACGTGCGCATGAGTAGCATATGTGCTTTGTTGCCGTGAAATTTCTTCATTGTTCCTTGTTAATTTATATGCCATTTATTGTTGTCCTCCTACCTGTTTTCACTTACTTCTTACGCTTCACTGCTCTCAAAAGTATGCTACATACGCTCTGTTGCTTTGTCTTTTCTTGCTTTTCAGCATTAAATAATTTGCAACAATTCTACTAATTTTTCAAAAGGATAAAATAAAAGAATATATGTACACACACACACACATATGAATCCTGCGCATTACAGTTTATCACTGCTACTTTCCTTCATTAATTTGTACTTCCCCTTTGATGCTATTAGCTTGGATACATATTTGTACATATGTACATATGAATGTACATATAATATGTGTGTACATACCTTTAAGGTTTTATCTATTCAATGTAACAATTCGTGCGCTTAATTAACATTGTTTGGGCTCCTTCTTTTATGTCCTGTTGTTTTTTTTTTTTTTTGTTTCTGTCGTCGGTGCTGATTTTTATTGTGTTGTAAATATGCAAGGTACGTTTGTACATAGATACATATGTATGTATGGGTGTTATGCTGGTAAGTACTTTTATTGTTGCTCGTATTGCTTTCTTCATTATTAGCATGAGGATTGTAATGAGTACTTGTTAATGTTAAAATGTGGTGATTGGACATACTTACATATGTACTTGCATAGTATACTTTATGTGACACATTGTACTCGTACATATTTAGGTATGGTTAATAAGCTGGTATTCTTCCGTGGTCAGACAGACGAGCAGAGGCAACGAAAGTAATCTGGGTTCAATCGCTTTTTCTGTAGTTAAATGCTTTGGTATATGAAGTTGATAAACTATTTTCAAAACACATTAATTCTGGTCTGAATAGACGATGCTGCCTACACTGCTCAATAAAGATACTGTCAACTGCCTTTCAACTCACAAAAAGTCTTTCGTAAGGCAATTGTCAATTTTGCAACTATCTTGAAAACTTTTTACTGTCTTCGAACGACTAATTGAAAGATCTGCTAAAGAGGATGTCTTAGCATTATGCTGTTCGACTTTTAGCAATGTTTTTAAAAAATTGAATGAAATTAAAAAAACAGTATATATATTTTTAATTTTAAAACAATATAAACTACAAATTAAAAAAAAAAGTCTATAAAAAAAAGAAAACAATTAAATTAAAAGAAAAACTAAAAATAGTTTTTAAAAATTAAATGCTATAAAAAATGTGTTTCTTTTCAAAACAAAAAATTTTAAAATTTAACGAAAATTAAACTTAAAAAGTAAATAAGATAAACGGAAAATAAACAAAATCTTTCAAGCTATCTCGCCTGCTGTCTTTCATATGTCTTACAAAAGACTCTAATGGGGCAATTCTGGCAACTGTCTTTCAACTCACCACAGTCTTTCCAAAGATAAAAGTCGTAGCATGAAAAAATGTTTATTTCCAATGGAATAGAAGATTAAAACTATCCACGCACAGACCATTAGTCCCAATTAGGTTTAAGATACAGCATGGCTAGTTTCTAGTAGGAAGAATACTAAAAAATTTGATTTGAAATCTTTGCATTTGAGAAGGGTGCAGTAGAAGTACGTACAGATGATTCTTGGGATTTGCCGTAAGATTAAAAGTGCTAAAAATGTATGATATAAAATGACAATTTTTTAATGTTTATCTACAAATGGGTTGTTATATTGTTTGTAATAAACTAACTTCCTTGACTTTAAAAACGTTTTTTTTTTCACCAAATTTACTAATCGTGGTTGGATAAATTTGGTGAAAAAAGACTGATTGAATAGGAAGATCGACGCTTCATATGACCCTGATGGTCAAATGAACCCCACTAAGATATATTATCTAAGCGTAGCATTTTTTATTTGTTTTTAAACGAGACATATAACCACCCTTACATGTTGACCTCCAGTTGACCTTGAAGTCGACCCTCACCTTATTTTGGCACACAGCATTGGAAAGTTTGTTTTTTTTGATGAATTTTACATATTTTTAAAAAAGTTCTAAGTTATATGAAAAATTGGCAGAGGAGGAAGGGGGTATCTTTCGGAAAGAATACCCCAAATTTAAAAGTACAACTTTTCTTTAAATATTTAAAACTTAAAATTTTCACAAAGATTTGAATCAAAAGTTTTTTGTTTTGTAATAATTACCTTTTATTTTAACATTGAAACTATGGTTTCGATTATAGCGAAAATTTGCTGTCGCGAATAACGAACTCGCTCTGTACGAGGAAACGATTGCCTTTTCTTCATATTATTCTTGGCTTTGTGGTTTGCTATTTTTCAGGCGTGTCCCGCAATGGGCCCCATCTCCCTCTAGCTTTTGTCGTTCACGTGCAAAATGTCCACCTTTTACTGTAAATTTAGTTTATTGATGCAAAGAAATTGAAAAATGTATGAAAACGTCAATTTATAAAGTTCTTTAAACCCACTTAATTTTTTAAAAATAAAATCATAAGTCTATAGGTGAAAGCGGAAATAAGAAAACGTGTACAACTACAACGCCATCCACATACCATCACATGGAACATCTAAGTTTAAGTTTGAAATCAAAATAAGTTTTCACACACCATGTATACATACATACATACATATGTACACTCAAGCAACTGACTAACAAGCTTTGCAATGACATTAATTTTAGCATCAAAATTTCGTGAGCTAAAATCACACCGCCGTTAAATTTAGATACAATACGTAATCGGCGCTGATTTTAGTAGTTATAAGTTGCACTTGTGTAGTCACGCGTGTCTGCATGTTAAGATGTGTGAAATGCGTGGTAACAGTTGTGTACTTGTTTTCCAGTTTTTTGCTAAGCGTACTGAATCGGTTACATGTCTTTTGGTACACAAGTCTTCTGATATTAGAGTGCGAG
>NW_023458558.1:20163670-20171411 GCF_013731165.1 Rhagoletis pomonella | reverse complement strand
CTCGCACTCTAATATCAGAAGACTTGTGTACCAAAAGACATGTAACCAATTCAGTACGCTTAGCAGAAAACTGGAAAACAAGTACACAACTGTTACCACGCATTTCACACATCTTAACATGCAGACACGCGTGACTACACAAGTGCAACTTATCACTGCTAAAATCAGCGCCGATTACGTATGTATTGTATCTAAATTTAACGGCGATGTGATTTTAGCTCACGAAATTTTGATGCTAAAATTAATGTCATTGCAAAGCTTGTTAGTCAGTTGCTTGAGTGTATATATGTACATATGTGTGTATGTATGTATACATGGTGTGTGAAAACTTATTTTGATTTCAAACCTAAACTTAGATGTTCCATGTGATGGTATGTGGATGGCGTTGTAGTTGAAAGTTTACACGTTTTCTTATTTCCGCTTTCACCTATAGACTTATGGCCTTATTCATAAAAAATTAAGTGGGTTTAAAGAGCTTTATAAATTTGCGTTTTCTTAAATTTTTCAACTTATAAACCTTTTAACTATAAAGCTACTTTATTTTTTATGAATAAGGCCATTATTCTTGCACTAGTTGTGATCGATGGAGATACAGCAATTTTATCTTCTTGTTTTTTGGGCAACCATGTACTCGGTTTTGTATCAATAAACTAAATTTCCAGTAAAAGCGGGACATTTTGCACGTCAACGAAAAAAGGTAGAGGGAGGTGGGGACCATTGCGGGACACGCCTGAAATATAGCAAACCACAAAGCCAAGTATAATATGAAGAAAAGCCAATCGTTTTCTCGTACAGAGCGAGTTCGTTATTCGCGACAGCAAATTTTCGCTATAACCGAAACCATAGTTTCAATGTTAAAATAAAAGGTAATTCTTACAAAACAAAAAACCTTTGATTCAAATCTTTGTGAAAATTTTAAGTTTTAAATATTTAAAAAAAAAATTGGAGTAATAATTTGGGGTATTCTTTCCGAAAGTTAGCTTCGAAATGCATTGGTGTTCTTGATTTCGATTTCGAAAAAATTTTTTCGATTTGAAAAGTTTTCACTTGGGCTAGTCGGAATGAAAAGTAATTGGCTAATTAAACCCAAGCAGTTTGTCCGCCAAATATTTTCTTTTGAATTTTTATGACATTGAGAGAACTTATAAGTCGTTATTGCTCTAATCCGTATTCAAATACTTTGATAAATCTGTATCTTATTGTTGCTCTTAAAAACTTCTTAAACAAACAAAGTGAAACCGATCGTAATAAAACCGACCTGTTCTTGATTTCGCTTCAGCGCATGCGCAGTATTCATCGAAAATTTTCATATTGTGCTAGTGAGCACAAAGACGTTGCATATGCCAAGGCGCTTGTATGATCCCAAAGGTCACAAGCATTTTATATGGAAGAAAATGCGCTAACGTCTCGACAAAAAAAAATCTAAAAATTCAACGTTAATCTTTTGGGTACTTGAAAGTACCACTTTGTTATATTAAAATTGAATGGGCTGCAAAACTGCATACTGTAAAATTTTCTAAAAATTCTAAACACAAAGTTGGAAGATTGATTTATATGGTTTATTTCCCCTCCATCTACAATCGCTTGATGATCATTTTCGCTCTCCTCTGCAGCTCTCCAGCTCCTGTATAGCAAAATGCAATACCTTGGAAAAAAGTGCTTCTGCCTATGTTGACATCTTGGTCTTTAGCTATTCCAATCTGATAGGAGCCAGTTGCTAAAAACCGGAATGTGGCTGTCAGTTTCGTTTCGGCAAAATAAAACGATGCCTCTCCGCTAACTTATTTTTTATTTTGTCTAACAGCATTTTAAAAACATCTTTATTTATGCGATAAAATCCTATAAACCTAAAAGGTATCTACAGATCGAGTTAGATAAAGAAAATTCCATTGAAGGGTAAACTTAGTTGGGGTCCAACTTTAGGAAAATGTCCACATGCATGCTTAGCTGACAATTTTTTTGTTTCGAGCGTGCATTAGCACGTCTTTTGGACTGAGCACTCCCAAAAATCATTAGCACTGGCATTTTTTCAGTTTTATATTGATTTGAATTAATTTTTATATAAATAACTGTTGCAACTTATTACCGAATCGAAATGAAAACGATTTCGAACTAGAGAGGTCCGGTGTTCGAGACTGCAGGCAGCATAATTTTCTGTTTATCTTATTTACTTTTTAAATTTAATTTTCGTTAAATTTTTAAATTTTTTGTTTTGAAAAAAAGAACACCTTTTTTATAGCATTTAATTTTTATAAACTATTTTATTTTATTTTTTTATTTAATTGTTTTCTTTTTTTATTGATATCTCTTTTAATTTGCAGTCTACATTATTTTAAAATTAAAAATATATATAATTTTTTTAATTTCATTCAATTTTTTAAAACCATTGCTAAAAGTCGAACAGCATAACGCTAAGACCTTCTCGTTAGCAGATCTTTCAATTAGTCGTTCGAAGACAGTAAAGAGTTTTCAAGATAGTTTCAAAATTGACAAATTGACAATTGCCTTACGAAAGACTTTTGGTGAGTTGAAAGACAGTTGACAATATCGTTATTGAGCGCTGTAGGCCGCATCGGCTATTCAGAACTGAATTAATGCGTTTTGAAAGTAGTTTATCAACTTCATATACCAAAGCGTTTACCTACAGAAAAAGCGATTGGAACCACATTACTTTCTTTGCCTCTGCTCGTCTGTATGACCACGGAAGAATACCAGCTTATTAACCATACCTACATATGTACGTACGAGTACAATGTGTCACATCAAGTATACTATGCAAGTACATATGTAAGTATGTCCAATCACCACATTTTAACATTAACAAGTACTCATTACAATCCTCATGCTAATAATGAAGAAAGCAATACGAGCAACAATAAAAGTACTTACCAGCATAACACCCATACATACATATGTATCTGTGTACAAACGTACCTTGCATATTTACAACACAATAAAAATCAGCACCGACGGCAGAAACAAAAAAAAAAACAAAAGCACATAAAAGAAGGAGCCCAAACAATGTTAATTAAGCGCACGAATTGTTACATTGAATAGATAAAATCTTAAAGGTATGTACACACATATTATACGTACATCCATACATATGTACAAATATGTATCCAAGCTAATAGCATCAAAGGGGAAGTACAAATTAATGAAGGAAAGTAGCAGTGATAAACTGTAATGCGCAGGATTCATATGTGTGTGTGTGTGTGTGTGCATATATTCTTTTTTTTTTTTTATCCTTTTGAAAAATTAGTAGAATTCTTACAAATTATTTAATGCTGAAAAGCAAGAAAAGACAAAGCAACAGAGCGTATGTAGCATACTTTTGAGAGCAGTCAAGCGTAAGAAGTAAGTGAAAAACAGGTAGGAGGACAACAATAAATGGCATATAAATTAACAAGGAACAATGAAGAAATTTCACGGCAACAAAGCACATATGCTACTCATGCGCACGTACACACATGTACGCACATACAGGCATATGAACAGAAATATAGCAGCAGACAACGGTGGCCTTGCCTGTTTGCTCACAAAAGTGTGTGTTTGTGCGAGGCTACTACTTATTAGGCGGTGACACTTTAATTTGCTAAAGAAATCTGGTTTGTAGATGTGCCCACAAACCGCCAGCACAAAAATCTTGGCTACACTTTTGCTGAAAAAGACTTATATACACATGTATGTACGTAGAAAGGTACTTAATTGTATGTGTAGTTATGTGGTCCCAACATACAGGTAATACAAGGCAATGCGAAATACGCAGATTTCCACTAGGAAAATTCTTGTAACTTTAATGAAGGTAAAATGTAAGCGCTATGGACGCGTCAACCAATGGAAAAGTGTATATTGTTGTAGGAATGGAAAATATCTAATAATATTTTATGATAAAAGTTCTGTACCGACAAAATCACACAAGTGTGTGCTTTAAATCCATGTAGAGGTGATCTTAATTCAGCCAAATTTTGATTTTGCTACGCGATCTTACAAAACATTTTGCAATTCGCCAAAGTTCGGGGGGTAATTTGGTCGTTGTGCTTCTTTCTGTGTGCCTTAAGATCAATTAATTAGTTACTCGAATATAGTGGCGTATTTAAACCTTCGGCTTCGGAAGTGAGTGAATTTACGTAACCCAAAGCCACATCTCCCCCAATTGTGTTTGACTTTTCTAGTGGCTATGTCGTGTACAGTTTCTGTCGTCATATCACAGCTGCGAGAGGAGCCATCTCAGCTAACGACTAAGGTCTTCATAGCCGGCAATGACACGACAGTATACTTGGTATAAGTATGACTTCAACTTGTCTTGGGCAATGTCATTAGCCTCGTCAATATCCTTCAGTTATAGCTTCATAAATATAAGCCTTTGCCTTGGCATAGCACGTATGAATTCTCCCAATGGAATCTTTTAAGCGACCAGTCTTCTGCACTTAACTCTACCCTGATAGGGATATAAGGTTGTCCCTAGACAAGTAGGGCTTTTGTTACTATTTGCCGGGTAGCTGCTGGTTTCCTTCTGTAGGCATTAAAGGTCAAGGATCCACACAAGTTGTAACAAGTGATTTTTCTTTCGTGTTTAATTTCTCTGCACATTCCCATACCCCACGAGATTGAATTTTTAAAGCGGAAGAAATGGCTTTTATTGCAGTCTAAATATCTCTGAAAATTACAGAGTGCTAGCCTCTTATATGACTCTACAGATTTAGGTCAGCACACAAACCGATGGTATAGACTTTTCCATAGCAATGAAGATCATGACTTTTGAATCGCGTAACATCTTTGGTTGTGAGTCTTAGTGGTATTTTCTGGATTTGCCTGTAGCCATACCAATAAGAGGAATACTAAAATATTTCAGTGGTTACCTTTTATGATATAAACCTTTCTAGACAATTCTTCGCAGAGCCCGTAGAAGGAAAATTTATTCTTACTGGAAACAAAATTTCGTAAAGAACCTTCTACGAAAGCGTATAAGGGCATCATTATTGAATAAGGAGTGGGTATATTCCCACAGCTGGAGGCTTCCCAGGATTTATTTATTCCGAATACTGGAAATATCCCCATATTTTACTCAAGGAACTCAGGTCAATGTTTTTCCGTTCGTTTCTAAAACAAACGCTGGAGACCCTGATCTACTTGCGCACAGTAACACAATTATTAGAGGTGACTTATTCCAACTGGGTTGTCTTAAAGCTTTTCAATGGGGTCGTTCCTCATCAACGAGGCGGTTCTAGGCGGTTGCATATCTAGATATTGGTCCGGATTCGTGTTCATCAAGCGCCACCTGTTTTGCCATTCAAAATCGTGAAGTAGTAGTCCATTCTCAGTCCCAGCAATTACAGCCAGAGCCCAGCAAGCTCTTGAAGATTGAGAAAACAATTAGAATAAGGTATTAAAAAAATATACCCGTCAATTTTTCGAGAAGTTATTCCTTTTCATGTAAGTAATATATGTAGTGCATTCCCAACATTAACCAAATGGGACCATAAATATTGTTTTTTCTTTTTTGTGCGTTTGTTACTTGAAGTCTCTAGCTCATCGGCAAGCTGGTTAAAAATTTACGGAAAATTTGATTACACGTGAAAATAAATAAAAAGTTTTAAAAATTTCGTTGCAGATGAAATTTTGTGTTGCCTCCTTTTTTCAATAACTTATCAAATCTGCCAACCAAAAAATTAAATAAACTTCAAACAATATTTGAAAATATATGTACATACGTACGTGTTTTCCTGCTGGGTATTATGTATTCCTTATTCGTTCAAACGAACAATTGTAACGCATTTGTGTGTGCTCTTTCGAAAAATGTAAACGTCTGCATCTTAATTAAATAACAACGGTATGCCAACAATGAGTTTCGTGCACAGCTCATCTAATTATTCACTTACGGAGCACATACATGCATACCTTCCCCCTGAACTTTTTTATTTAATTAAAAATGTACTCGCAACATAGAGACAGTTAGAACTAACTGCTTTATTTAAGTAGGTGAGTGGTGCGCTGGTACAGCACTAACAAACAAACAAGTTCATATCCAAGAGTATATATCTATATATTTATATATATATGTGACAATGAGAAGACGAGAATAAAATCTAGTTAAATAATGAAACATGTACAATTTTAAGTATATACATACATACAAATATGTGCATATATATATATACGTATGCTTACGTATCCAAGGAGTTGCTACCGAAAAATATGCGCTTGCCAATGTGAAGGCGTTTAGGCGGTAATCTAGCGAGTATATCCGTGGCCGTATAAGCGCTGGCGTATAAAAATAGTGTTGCTCAACGTCACCGGCAACGAAAATGTTGGCGCTTGGCCTATTTAGGCAAAGATGCTTTATACATACCAATATGTATATTATAGTGTACCTTTACAACTGGATATATATATATATATGTGTGCGTATGTATGTATGTATGAACTTCTTGTTAGTTATGCCAGAACATTATTCACAATTCAATTTCGCTTGACTGCGCTGGTTGGCGCTTTACCTTGACATGTTTGTCTAGCAATTAGTTACAACGTCTGCACAGGCAACTATGCTATTTAATTTTTGCACACGCACACATACACAAATGTGTATGTGGGTAGACGATTATAGCTGAAACTTAAAAATATCCCTTTAGGAAATTCAACGAAAACATTCCACAAAATGACAGAAATAATGCTATTTTTTGGATAACCCTTGCGAAAACAGTGGTAGAAATACTTAGTACGCATATTAGAAGTAAAATGTAAGATATAATTAGTGTTTTAATGGAAATATTGAACAATACGTATGAATATTCATAGTTTATTTTACTAGGGAACAAGTCCAGAATACCGTCCGTTTATCTATGCAAAAACGAAAAATTTGAGATAGAGCTTTTATGCTGATTTCAACAATGCCCAATTTGTTTGGCGCAAGTAAAAAATTAAGAAGATATAAAACGTTAAATTAATTTTTTGATTTTTTTTTTTAATGGCATTGTTAAATTTCTTATGAACTGCATAACCGATTAAAAACTAATGACGTCACAATAAAGGTAACACATTTTTCTTTCAGCCGATGTACATAATTTATATGCTTTTTTATATTTTTAAGCCAAAAACACTAAAAAATAAAAAAAAATAATTTTTTTAGACGATTACCTTTTTTAAAAAAATCTGCATAATTAGTGCTAAAGACATTTATATTATTTAGAAAGTTAGGGTTTTAAGAATTTAGTGATAATAAAAAATATACTATTTGGTATAACAGAAATCAGCGTAAAAATTCTATCAATTTGCATTATTGATTTCTCCACAGCTAAACGGTCTTAGGTAAACGCTTGGTAGATGAAATTACGTAAACGCAGTAATGCCAAGGAATATTTAGTAAGAAGGAGAAGTTCTGGGTCTTACTACTAATATTTATATTACAACTCCATAAGCAAGTGCCGTGGGCTGCCTGCCTGGGCATGCCTGCTGTAGAGTGAGCAAAATTTACGTTTGAAAGCAGGAAGACTGTTTTATTACAAAATCTTGCTTTTATAGAATCATGGAAATGAATGCTGCTGCCGATAAATTCGCACCTTAAAATATTATTCAAGGTTAAGGTCGATAATTTTTTCATATATGCACACGCAGTCAACGGTACTTCAAACTTTCACTTTGTTATAATAAAATACGATAGTTTATAAAATGACATACCCAAAAATTCTAGAAAAATACGTAGTACAATATTCAAGTTTTGATGAAGCTTTTTTGATTTTTT
>NW_023458558.1:20156677-20163570 GCF_013731165.1 Rhagoletis pomonella | reverse complement strand
AAATGCAAATACAGATAGAGATATGTGGAAACATACATACATACATATGAACAAATGTCTGTCTACAAAGTGGTTTATGTGAAAATACAAGTGACGCAAATAAACATATGATTGTACGCACATACATACATACATACATAAATAACAGTTAACACGCACTCAACAAGAAACCAAAGCGCGTGTGCGTAGTTATGTCGTTACAAACATACATACATGAATTTAGAGCACAAACTTACATGCAAACTCTTGAAATATGCGTGAAAAAGCAGGCAGACTTAGTGGCAGGAAGGTAGTCAAACAAGTTACATGCATCCACATATGTACATACATTTATATGATTGAGGCAGACAGCTAAAACCAACGACGACGTATCAGAGTAGTCGATGGGGCGAATGGGCCGCCAAGTGATGGTGGCAGGGGTGCATGTAAATTTTAACACTCATAACCTGCTTATTGGGTATGAGTTGTATATAAATATGGACATGGACGTATGTATGTAAGTAGACTTGAGGTTACTAAGAAGTAAGTCAAGCAATGTCCACAGTCAGCGAGTTAATGCAACCATCGCACGTACCAAAATCACACAAGATCACTGGAAATCACACCTTAATCATTTAGAGTGTGATTTTGATAACATGTCAAGGGAATTTATGCAAATTATTGGTATATTTAAGCAGCTTTCCTTTGCCACATAAACTGATGTGTGCACTATTTAGATGGAAGTGACAGGTCGATGTAAATAGATACATACGTAACAGCAAGTACAACTAAATAGATGCTTGCTATATTTATTTACATGTGTGCATACATAGTTATGTACTTATTTACTTACACACATATGTATGTGTATGCATAGCGATACGTATATTTTGTCTTATGTCAGGTAGTTTGGTTTACCTCAACGACCGCATTATTAACTACAACTCAGTGGTTATCTGAAGTTTGCATACATAAATACATACACATGTAATTACATCTGTATGTGTTCGGATACTTGTAATGCTAAAAGTCATCATATTTGAATAAGGATTTGTGTCACAAAATTTTGACTTGTACTCGCATTTGTGTTAAATTTTTTCTGACATCTTATTTTGAAGTAGCTGAAGAAAGTGGATTTTATAGATAGATCACATTGAACGACATTAAGGTCTGTATTGTCTTTTTGCTTCAATGCGCCCATAAAAAGGGGCAAGCTTTTGAAACGACTGCGACATCTATTTTCTAGAATTAGCAATGTTTTCAGTAAAAAATTTGGTACATTTGACAACTTCACTCGGCGCCAAGTTAATAAAGACTAGTTGCCGATCGATTGTTCGGCTTCGACTTCGGTTTGCCGATTATTTTCATATTCGGCTAAATGCTCCGCTTCGCCAAAAAAAACTACCGAAACGCTGTGAAAGAAGGATAAAAGCAAAGCGTTAATTTTTGCCAGATTCGGGTGAAAATATTCAGAATTGGTTACTATTAAATCACGGAGATAACACAAACCGTATAAGAAAGGAGCCTAAAGCAAGCTTTTTGAAACCGATTTCAGATACAGATGCTCCTCTAGTAATTCTGTATTCTCAGGTGAACAAGAAAGCCAAAATTAACTTACTACTAACAGCAGATAAACTAATCTCGTTACTGTAGAGCAGAACTACTTACTACAGTAACTGAAAAGTTATTCAAAGTTATCAGAATAATAAGTTTATGTGTTTCAAGTCAATCATTGGTAGTCAAATGAAAAAATTACCATAATTCATTTATTTCAGAAGCCACGCATTTTTTTTTTTTATTATTTTTATAGCGAGCAATTTGCGAACTAAGTCTGCGTAGATTCAAATTTTTTCACAAAACTACAAAGAATTCCTAGCCGCTGTCCAAAATCTGCATTTAAATATGAATTTCTTTTCTCGCTATTTGCCATTGCGTTGAGAAATTTGTTAGACACAGTGAAATGAAATAAAATAAAATAAAATTGTCTGGTGCAAAATTAATACAAAAAAAGCCCAAAATCTGATGCATATCTTAATACAAAACTATTTCTCCAGCGGCGAAACCTCGGCCGCCTCTGCCTCTAGCACGATGAGGCAGTGAATAAATTGAACACGAAAAGCAAAGAGAATAAAAATAAAACAAAAAGCAATGCAAGAAAAATGTCCCACACTACTCTACACACAAATTACCAGCTCCTTTGATAGCTGCAAACGAACTACTAGATTTATCTGATTTAACATTAGATTTACATATATAGGGGCATACATACATATGTATGTAGTACATATTTACATTGGCTGCACAGACACCTATAACTAACAACTTGCTTGCTCTGTGAAATCCCAACGCGTTTCAGTCGATATATACACTCACGTTCGTGCTTTTTGTATAATATCCCAAAAGTCACTTTGCGTCATACAAAGAATTGTGTGTATGCTCCAAAAAAAGGACAAAAAGTTTTTCAAAAAGTTGCCGTAGCCACATTCTATTTGTTTATGTTTTTGTTTTTTTTTTTGATAATTTTCTTCTTCCTCCTTTATCGAACCGGCAGTGAAAGTGCCATCGAATGTACATATGTATGTACGTATGTATTGCATTCGCACTTTTCTCACTTCACTTCAAAGTCATGTACATATGTATGTATGTACGTAGATAACTTTTTTATGCATTAGTGTACGATTTTGTGCGTGTGTGACTGAGCTTATGAGCGATGGTTAGATGGTTCAAACTTTTCAAGAGAAAAATTCAATTTGCATAATTTAAAATAAAAAATAAAAAAAACACCTGCGTAGGTTAGAGACATTTTGCAAAATAGCATACATAGATAGAAATAGCATCCTTTTGAACCACTGAGCTGGGACATATTAGGCCTGCTACATATCATTTTGTCGCCTTGTGCTACGGGGCGTATGAGCAACGCGCGAGAATCTAGGAGCATATCGTTATCATCAATGCAGTAGACCCCAATTAGCATTTTTTGAAATTAGATTTTTGATGGTTTTTTTGCTGTATATGTCGTTATTTTGCGCTGAGTGACACCCTCGCATCTTTAGAATAGTTTCGGGAATAGCAGATATGTACGCACATACATATTTTACCAATTTACATTAAATCTATCTATTTGCGTTTCCATAACACTGCTTCATAAGCTGGCCTGGGACCCAGATGCCCTTATTTGGCCACAAATAACAAAACAATCTGTGTATATACATATATGTAAATGTATGTATATATTTAAAAAGAAATAGGGGCTTGCTACAAGTTTGAAAATTTTAGTTACAAAAATTTAAAAGATGAATAAATATTGCAGTAAGAGTTTTAAAGAAAGGCGTTTAGAAGAGTTACAGCCGAAAATATTTTTGACGCGGGTCTCCACAGTTTGAAAATTTGAATATAATTATAATTAAGTTGAAAATATAAATTAAAGATTACATTGTGGGTATCAAACTAACGGTGTTAAAGCAGGCTTAAACCTGAAAATATTTTTGGAGTCGTTTGCCACCTTTTGCAAAAATTTTATTAAATTAAATTCATAAGATAAATGCAATATTACAATGCAGCTACCAAACTAAAGAGGTTTGTTATGACGTAAATATTTATAAGGCGCTTATTTGAAAAATTTAATTCAATTAAATTGAAAAGATAAACTAAAGTAATATTACCAGCGTCAAGCTCATTGAAAATCTCTTCAAGGGTGCGTGACTTTTTGCATTAAGCTAATACTAATTTTCAGCCTCGTTAACAACGCGTACAAATAGCGACAAACCGGCGGCAACACAATAAGCCGCATTACCTGTAACACCTAACTAAACCAAAAACGGAAAATCATAAACAACAACAACAATCACTACGCACCCATCCGGTTGTTTAGAATTCCACTCATGTCGAGCCAAACGGGGCTAACGGAGCGTACGGACCATTTTTCAGGTGAATACTCCTCCTCCATCCGAAGCGCCCAAGCGCCGTGGCAGCGCATTCTTTGTGTTAGAAAATCTACAGTGAAAAAAACAAGCGTGCCACGGCGTTTGAATTGTATTAAAAAAAAAAAAAACTAAAAGAAAGCAAAAAAAAGGGCAAAACAAGAAAGTACAAAATAAAATCTAGCACAGAAAAGCATAGGGCGAATGTCATGCGACACGCTGCCAGAAAGCCAAAAGGTGTAAAATTCCTGTGCTTCAGCCGCCGCTAATGCAGGTGAGGGTTAAATTGCACGTGTGTATATATGTATGTATGTCAAAAAACTTACTATGCCAGCCCATTGCTTGTGTGTATGGAGAAAGCACGGTGTAGTGGCTCTAACAAATTTCCCACGAGGTCGCTAAGTCAAGTAACTCCATGGCATTCTTGCACCCCACTCCGCATACGCGGCCGTCAGCGCGATGAAAGGGTTCTTTTGCATACACTCACATACACCAACACTCGCATGCACTCATTGAAATATACATAAGTACGAGTATGTATGTACATTAAAAGAAGCTTGAGAAAAAAAAGCAAAACTCTTCTACTACCAGCATGCCATGAATGAATAAATAAACTTATTCATTATGGCACTTTGACATTTAAAACGGCAGCGCAATAATCGTTGAATTGGCCACTTTAAAAAATGCCAAACAAAAGCAACAACAACAACAACAACAACAGTAACATGCATTCAACAGTTTGTTTGTAAAAGTATGCAAAGCAGCAGCGTTATATGTATGTATGTATGTATGCGTGTATAGCACCACTGGATGGCTAGGCTAGGTTGTGAGTAATGAACCAATTTCATAAAAAGGTTGAATGCAACACGCCCGAGTGAAAGCGGGAAGCATAATATTGCGCCACTTGAACTCAAACAACAGCAGAAATCGTATGCATGCAGTGGTGGAATAATTTTTATTTTTTTTTTCAGAAAAGTGCATGAAAAGGCGCATGGCATGGCGGTTGTGTGCGGTGATTGACAAGTGAATTGCAGCAGACATTAGGCGATCATGAGAGTGCATGGAAAATGAGGCAAGGAGGTGCATATAAAAGTGTTCACACACATACTATGTACATTAGAGTGGTCCAAAAACAGTAAAGTCGGAATTTGAATGTCGCCACCTCCTAGAATTGTTCTATACTAATACAATATACCCATATTTTTTTATTTTAAAATAAAAAAAATATTTAGGGAGTGCTCAAAGCGCTCAAAGTTTTCCGTGTATTTTATATGGGAACAAATCGCTTTAAAATGGTATAGAATTTTTGAAAATCAATATTTTTCGATCTAAAGATTTTTTATTGGGCCCCCATTGCATTTTCTGGAGGTTGTGGCGGACCTATAAAATATAGTTGCCATGAAAAAAAGTTTAAATATATCTACAATTTGGTATTATTTTTAAGAATCTCCTGAAGATAAATAGAGTTTTCCGATCGAAAAATATTTATTTTCAAGATTTCTATATAATTTCTACGAAAAGTTCTTTTTAAAAATGTCCTATCTCAAATGATCATAATTCTAAAATATGGTGGTCTTGAAAATTTGTCTGAGATAGAGCGTTTTCGAACTGGTTGCCGAGATAGGTCGATCTTCCACTCAGGTGACGATATACATACACTAACTAAAAAGCTAATTTCATTGAATTTGTATGCAGTTATATTTACCGATCTAATATGAGTTAGCTTTATTATGAGTACAGATTTAAAGAAAAAAGTTGTTTGCATTAATTGGAGGTAAGTCCTATGAACCAAGGCTTGAATTAACTTTAAAACAATTGTATATGTGCGTTCGGGACGTTACGTTGCGGACGATACTCTTTTTCCGTTGAAAAAATTAATATTGTTGTATTTTGTTAAAAGATATAGTGCTTAAAACCAATGCTCTTGCATGCATTTTTTGCGATTTTGGTAGACTATTTCTCAGATTCGCCCATTTGCGTGTACGTATAAACACGCTACAGTTGTAAGGCTTCTGCAGCATCCATACGCCAAGGTGCACCAGCGAAGGAAGCTTACAATCAGCTGCACAGTTTCAGCGGATATACAAAAGGTGTCTTCAAAAAGTTAAAATCAAAAAATTAGCATATGTGAGTTTTCCCCTACATATATTTGCAGCAGCGCTTGCAAGTAGGGTGTGCATACGCCGACACACACTAATTGTGTTTAGCAAAAGTTTCGCTGCTAAAAGTAACCGAATATCAAATAAGAAATTTAAATTTCCACAAAATGTTAAACATTGCGAAATTTGCAATGTGAAAGGCAAAAGGCAAATTGTGTGTGCGCAGGCGAAATTAGAGAAATGCCACTGCCTCAAGCAAGCAAGCAACTTTTCTTAAGCGCGAACGGGTGCGCAGGCAGCCTTTTCCGCTTTAACTTAGACTGCCTTTCGATGCTACTGCTGCGTAAAATCGCGTAAATATTGTCGCTGTGTAAACAACAATCAAACTTGTTAGTTGTTAAAGTTTTAGAAAACAAACGCGTAAATAAACAAATAAACAAACAAACAAACAAACAAGCAAGCAAGCAACTACGTAAACAAACTATTGTCAGCAACGAGACGAGTTAAGAATGCAATAAACGGCGACAGGCGTTACGCTGCAAGAGAATAGAGGCGCGGAGTTGAAAGCAATCTGCCCCAAGAGAGTGACTGAAAGCGAGCGAGCGAGCGGGCGGGCGGGCGGTCGGGCGGTTGATTAGTCAACAAAAGGCAACAGCTGTTTCCCAGTGGCTGCTTCAACACCTACTATTTATGTAGGTATGAATTTGAAGAGTGTTAGCGCACACACACAAGTGTATGGTATGTGCCCATGGCTGTACTTACGAACATGCATTGTGAATGCAAACTAGTGGCATACATTTAGGCATGCCAGACATCGTCGACAATGGCAGCAAAATAAAAAAAAAAAACGCGATTGCAAGTGAGACAAGAAATCAGCATGATAACGGTGCGTACT
>NW_023458558.1:20140606-20156577 GCF_013731165.1 Rhagoletis pomonella | reverse complement strand
GGTTACATGTCTTTTGGTACACAAGTCTTCTGATATTAGAGTGCGAGAAATTTTTGCTTACATATGTAAATATGTATAGCATTTAGTACATATATGGGCAAATCTAAAAAAACCGGTACACTTTCAAAGCAAAAACATTAATTTTTTAATTTGTGGATACACCTATGTTTTATATATGATTCGTAATCTCTTAGTAAATCGATAAATATAAGTGTAATTCATTTTCATTAGACGATGTTTAAAAATTTAGGTAGCTGAAATAAAAAAAATAATAAGAATAAGCTGGGTTGAAATTACACTGTGCAAGTTGTAAATTTTGGTTCGGTTTGCGAGATAACGGTACTTGAAATGTCGATTAAATTTTAATAATTAATTAATAATACCTTAATTATTCCTTAAAATTATTGAAATGGGTTCACTTTAACATATAGCTCCAATACAACTGATTACTCTGATATGTGTTTTTGCGCTGTAACTCTAGCTTCATATCTGAATAATAAATTGTATGCGTGCTATATGTTAACATATATATGTAACCAATAATTTTAAGTTATATATAATTTTTACGTCTTAATTGGAGGAGTTATAACGCAAAAATATCGTATCTGAACAATCAGTTCAATGGGAGCTAGATGTTACAGTGAACCAATTTCATCGATTTCAAGATAGTGAAGGTAGTAAAAACTGAGGTAGTTTTTTTTTTATAAAATAGTTCAAATTAAAGCAGAGCTTCAAGTACCGCTATCTCGAAAAGTGGAGCCATTCGGCCAAAACTGGTGACACCATTAAATTAAGAAGACACCCATTGAATGAGATCAACTATCAGAACCTTTGCCGAAAAACGTTGATTTGATATCACGCACGAAATATTTTGACTACAAAAAGGAGCATCATTAAAAGTAGTAAATCATTTTTTAAGCATTTTACAGGTATTTGTAACATTTATGGCCTAGTGGTTACAAAAGGATTTAGATCGTTTCGACGTATTTTCCAAATGTGCCTTTAATCAAGATGTTTTTGAAATAAAAATTGCGCTCAAGATCACAAAATATTTTATCTTTAAAAGTTGGTTTATTCTGAAAGCACACCTCTTGCTAAGGTATCAAATTATTCGTAATTATTTGCAAAAAAAAAAATACATACTTAAAAAGTTTATAAAATGAAATGCTTCAAAAACTATACGCGATAAACCAATAATTATTTAAATTGTGAAATCTATTTATTAATTTTTTAAGCATACTTTAGTTACCTACTACATATGAAGTGTACACATAAGTACTAATCGCACATAATACTTCAAGCCAGTATATGATGTGCTTCAAAAATTATGACTTAATTAATTTTTCCCGTCTTAAAACTACATAAAAAATTAATTTGTTTTTGATATATTTTTTTTTTAATTGGTACATCTATAAATAAAAAGTTATGCAAGAAATTGATTTAAAATATTTTTGGGGCTTCGAGTATACGTCTATGAATTATATCCAAAACCAATCAGCTTGATATAGTTTGCAACAATGAAAATAAAGCTAAATAACACAAAGGTTACCTGTTTTTTTAGATTTGCCCATTTGCTAATTTGTATGCGTATGGGTGTCTGCTTGTTGTTGCATATAGGCTTGGGTGTCATTGGCATTGACCAATACATACTACGCAAGTTTCGAGTCATATTTTCTTACCAAAGTTTACTCTTACAAATTCTATGACAATCTTTCTAAAATGGTAATAAAACTGGATTTAGAAAAGCTGGAAACCTCTTGAAAACAAAAACAAAGTCAACCAATAAAATTGGTTATTTTGTATTGGATCAAAGTAGAATAGAAGAAATTATTCCCTTAGATCAATGATACTTATTGAAGCATTGAAAGGAAGCAGCACAGGGCAGGGCAGCGCACTATGGTTAACTTGATCAGTTTTTGCGGATTTTTTTTTACAAACATACAATTCTGCTCTTTGCATTTGATAGAGAAAAACTTCAAGCCAAGGTCCTAGCTACTAATCAAAGTCATTTTCCATTTATTTTCGAACAACTATATTTAGTTAATTAAAAAGAATTATAATTTCTTGATCAAATACTATGTGGAAAATCATGTGCCAATTAATAAAAACACAACATTTTCTGGACATATTTAATTTTTTCCAACAAAAACGGCACAAAGAGACCAAAATCTTAAAAACTTAGAAGACTCTTTAACCAAGCTTTAAATTTTATCAGAATTTTAAGAAGCCTGATTAACACTTACATATGTCTATTCAACTAAAAAACAAATGATTTTATCCCACCGTGAACTGGAATGCTATTTTAGTTACAGCTGATGTTGCTACTGTATCTGTTGTTGTTGTTATTAGAAGAGTTGCCAGCTTGATTTTATGTTGACAGCTGCATCAGCAACCAACACTCTGGTACATTAGTTTGCTCATACATATGAGGATGGTATATACATATGTACATACATACATACATGTAAGAATTACAAATTTCAAGTACGCACCGTTATCATGCTGATTTCTTGTCTCACTTGCAATCGCGCCTTTTTTTTTTATTTTGCTGCCATTGTCGACGATGTCTGGCATGCCTAAATGTATGCCACTAGTTTGCATTCACAATGCATCTACGTAAGTACAGCCATGGGCACATACCATACACTTGTGTGTGTGCGCTAACACTCTTCAAATTCATACCTACATAAATAGTAGGTGTTGAAGCAGCCACTGCGAAACAGCTGTTGCCTTTTGTTGACTAATCAACCGCCCGTCCGCCCTCCCGACCGCGCGCCCGCTCGCTCGCTTTCAGTCACTCTCTTGAGGCAGATTGCTTTCAACTCCGCGCCTCTATTCTCTTGCAGCGTAACGCCTGTCGCCGTTTATTGCATTCTTAACTCGTCTCGCTGCTGACAATAGTTTGTTTACGTAGTTGCTTGCTTGCTTGTTTGTTTGTTTGTTTGTTTATTTGTTTACGCGTTTGTTTTCTAAAACTTTAACAACTAACAAGTTTGATTGTTGTTTACACAGCGACAATATTTACGCGATTTTACGCAGCAGTAGCATCGAAAGGCAGTCTAAGTTAAAGCGGAAAAGGCTGCCTGCGCACCCGTTCGCGCTTAAGAAAGTTGCTCGCTTGAGGCAGTGGCATTTCTCTAATTTCGCCTGCGCACACACAATTTGCCTTTTGCCTTTCACATTGCAAATTTCGCAATGTTTAACATTTTGTGGAAATTTAAATTTCTTATTTGATATTCGGTTACTTTTAGCAGCGAAACTTTTGCTAAACACAATTAGTGTGTGTCGGCGTATGCACACCCTACTTGCAAGCGCTGCTGCAAATACGTATGTAGTGGAAAACTCACATATGCTAATTTTTTGATTTTAACTTTTTGAAGACACCTTTTGTATATCCGCTGAAACTGTGCAGCTGATTGTAAGCTTCCTTCGCTGGTGCACCTTGGCGTATGGATGCTGCAGAAGCCCTACAACTGTAGCGTGTTTTACTACGTTCACGCAAATGGGCGAATCTGAGAAATAGTCAACCAAAATCGCAAAATGCGCATGCAATTCGAATTTCCTCATTTTTGTGTCGAAAAAAGACATATTCTTATTGCATATTTCTTTTCACATTTATTTGAGAAATCTAATTTGCCTCTCTTACTTCTTGAAACAAAGCTCTAATTAGCATTGGTTTTAAGCACTTTTTTAATAAATACAATACAATGATATCGTTTTAAATAAATAAATTTTTTCAACGGAAAAAAGAGTAACGTCCGCAACGTAACGTCCCGAACCCACATATACAATTGTTTTAAAGTTAATCCAACCCTTTATGCTTTTATAACAGATTTTGTAAACTTCATTATTTTCTCTTCAAAGTATTTTTTGTAGATTGAGCTCTCCATTATCCTTATCTTTGATTATATTAAAAAATATATTTAGGGAGTGCTCAAAGCGCTCAAAGATTTCCATGTTTTTTTTTATGGAAAAAAAGAACTTTTCGTGGAAATGGTATAGAATTCTTGAAAATCAATATTTTTCGATCGGAAAACTCTATTTATCTTTAGGAGATTCTCAATAATAATACCAAATTATACATATATTTAAAAAAATGTTCATGGTAACTTTATTTTATAGGTCCGTAAAAACTTCCAGAAAACGCAATGGGGGCCCAATAAAAAATCTGTAGTTGTTTTTTTCCATATAAAAAAATTGAAAACTTTGAGCGTTTTGAGCACTTCCTAAATATTTTTTTATTTCAAAAAAAAAAATAGGGGTATATTTTATTAGTATAGAACAATTCTAGGGCGTAGCGACATATGGGTGTTTCCATACGGCCGTACGCGACATTCGTACGCTTATAGAGTAACGTAAATCTATCAAAAATAGAAGCTACTGAAAAAAACAGATTACGGTTATGTTGCAACCAAAGTGTACTATGTTTGAGAAAAAAATTAGCAGCCTCGAAACTTTGGTGTGGAAAATATCCGTTCAAAACCAGGTGATACGCGACAAAAAAGGAAGTGGTTTTAAGGCTCGTATACATATATGCGAAAGTCTGCGAATCATGGGAGTTTTTCTTTTCTTTAAAAATTCCTCAACTAAGCTAAATAATGTACCTTTACAATCCTTTCATATTTTAAGAGAAATTAGCTCTGGCTAGTTTTATATTTAAAAAAAAAAACAATAACGTACGCGACATAACGTACGCGACAATTTTTCTCGTAAGTAATAAAATGTATTTATTGAGAAATTTACACTTAAGTTAGGAAACAAAATCCAAATGTATATATTCTTATTCAAAAAACTATGTGATAATAAAAATAAAATCAAATTCGTAATATATTTATTAATATTGATTCATTAAATACTTATTAACTAAACTCTAATATTTTCTCGTAATGAGTATGCAGTTCGAGCAACACTTATATGTTGACTGTCGACGAACGAAAAAAAATGTTGCTTTTTTATTTGTGGAATAGGCTGCGCACTTTTCCATTTTTCATTTAAATTAGAAGAAGAGTGTTCAATTTCTTCTGCGCATACATACAACAAATTAATGCCCTCAACATATTCACAAGCGCATTCATAAAATGAAAAAGCGTCTGATAAAATTATATTATTTGCTTTTACTATTTGCCAAACCTTCCTCTTTACAACGGCACCTATTCCATCCACTGCACCTTTTCCATGCGAGGTAGCAAAGAAATTCCATTCAAAATATTTGCAGTTAAATTTGCTTACAAAATAAGGAATGCTTGTTAAAATAAACTTGTTTTTAAATTGGGCACTGCTCCCATCAGAGAATACAAATACGCTGTAAATACCATTATATTGATTTAGTATTTGAACAACAATTTTCGTAATGAAACAACAAACATCAAACTTATTATGGCTCAACTTGTCGCTAATAATAGCAAATGACTTTGTTTCTCCAAAAACCCACGCCACGCATGTGAAAATGGTAACCTGATGATAAGGAAAGTGAGCATCTTGGATCTCATTCTGATTAATTAACCCATAGTCTTCCGCGAAATCTATTTGTAAAATCAATTCGGAAGCCTTTACGTTTTAACGTTAACAAAGCTATGTACCTTAAAAACCGGCAGTTGAGCTTCTATTTCATGTATGAGATCAGCCAATGAAGCAGTGGTGTAGCTTAACGTTAAATGGTTATCAACTTTCCTCCAATGTTTCCACTTCACATTCTTATCCATGTTGGTACGAAAATATACCGGAACCAAATCCTGCTCTACATCTCGTACGCAATTCTCGCAATCATTGGTCATACAATTTTCATCCAACACATTACAACAAGTCAATTGCAAAAATGTTTCAAATGTATTTGGAAATGATGGTATGACTTTTACGCAGGCTTCCAATAAAAAAGCAAAGTGTGCGTGATACTTACAAACACACATGTTGTGTGGCGTTTTGTCTATTAATTTTAAAAAGCTAGGTCGGTACTGATACAATAGGGATTTACCTACACATCCTGAGGTAACCGCGCCTTTGTATAATTGGTAAGCTTCAGACACAGTCAAAAGCATAAAGCGCTTGGCGACTATTCGCCCATTATAGGTTACCGTGTCTTTACGGCCTGGAGCTTGCACACTAACTCCATCTCGCAAGTAAAAATCTTTAACTAAGTTAAAACTTTCAACCGAACCCGGGTGTGTTTCCTGTTCATAATTTGTGGGTTGTACATACTTCCCGTACAGAACTTCAAGTACTTCCACCTTCTTTTTCATGTCCATTTGCAACATATTTTCTACCTTTCGCACTGCTTTCCCCAAAGTTTGTCTGCAGCTATAAGATGATCCAGCAGCCACGTTACTTACGTGTTCAATTTTTTTTTCGCAATTTTTGCTGCCGAATTCGATCTGTTTTTCTTTTTTCCTGAAGTAATAAGGCGTCTTCTTTTGCCGCATCTGCCTTCCTTTTTCGATAGGCCCGCTGTCTTTTAGCCTCCTTTTTTTGTGCTCTTTTAGCTTTGCTTAATTTTCTTTTAACTTTTCTCGCCACCGTTTCATTATTTACAACTATTCTAAATAGTTTAAATGGAAAATTTGCTATTAACATTGATTTTGATGTATTTGCTTGAAATTTTCGTACCTACAATACCGTATGCGACAAACTTTAAAGGGTAATCAATTTTTTTTTACTTCGGTTGGAAAGAAAATTTTACTGTATATCTTTAGCTGGAAGAATTCTCGCTTAAGAACTGTAATTTGCATTACCTGCGACTGCCAATATACAAGTGACATAGACATACAATGTTTTTGCATAACGTACGCGACATTAGAATACTATCAGAAGCAAATCAAAAAATTACCGTTATTCGAGCTCTAACTTCCCCTTTTTCTCATTTTTATAGTTAGTTGTTATTGCGAATTTGATTTTAAGATGTAATTGCAATGTTTCAAATCTCTTAATTTAGTTAATAGGAAAGAGAAAATAATTCATTTCATTAGAGAAAACTGGGTCGAAGAGACACTCAGTTTTACTCTTCAATTTTTGAGTTTTAAAATTGCAATAACCTGAAATACTTCTATAATATAAAAATTCGAGTATTTTTCTCTTATTAATTCGTCTTAAAAACCCTTTTCAGTTGTTTTTATTTCTTCAGTCCTGGTTGACATTTTCATGGAAACACCCATATGTGTGTGAACACTTTTATATGCACCTCCTTGCCTCATTTTCCATGCACTCTCACGATCACCTAATGTCTGCTGCAATTCACTTGTCAATCACCGCACACAACCCCCATGCCATGCGCCTTTTCATGCACTTTTCTGAAAAAAATAGAAATAAAAATTATTCCACCACTGCATGCATACGATTTCTGCTGTTGTTTGAGTTCAAGTGGCGCAATATTATGCTTCCCGCTTTCACTCGGGCGTGTTGCATTCAACCTTTTTATGAAATTGGTTCATTACTCACAACCTAGCCTAGCCATCCAGTGGTGCTATACACGCATATATACATACATACATATAACGCTGCTGCTTTGCATACTTTTACAAACAAACTGTTGAATGCATATTACTGTTGTTGTTGTTGTTGTTGCTTTTGTTTGGCATTTTTTGAAGTGGCCAATTCAACGATTATTGCGCTGCCGTTTTAAATGTCAAAGTGCCATAATGAATAAGTTTATTTATTCATTCATGGCATGCTGGTGGTAGAAGAGTTTTGCTTTTTTTCTCAAGCTTCTTTTAATGTACATACATACTCGTACTTATGTATATTTCAATGAGTGCATACGAGTGTGGGTGTATGTGAGTGTATGCAAAAGAACCCTTTCATCGAGCTGGCGGCCGCGTATGCGGAGTGGGGTTCCAGAATGCCATGGAGTTACTTGACTTAGCGACCTCGTGGGAAATTTGCTAGAGCCACTACACCGTGCTTTCCCCATACACACAAGCAATGGGCTGGCATAGTAAGTTTTTTGACATACATACATATATACACACGTGCAATTTAACCCTCACCTGCATTAGCGGCGGCTGAAGCACAGGAATTTTACACCTTTTGGCTTTCTGGCAGCGTGTCGCATGACATTCGCCCTATGCTTTTCTGTGCTAGATTTTATTTTGTACTTTCTTGTTTTGCCCTTTTTTTTGTTTTCTTTTAGTTTTTTTTTTTTAATTCAATTCAAACGCCGTGGCACGCTTGTTTTTTTCACTGTAGGTTTTCTAACACAAAGAATGCGCTGCCATGACGCTTGGGCGCTTCGGATGGTGGAGGAGTATTCACCTGAAAAATGGTCCGTACGCTCCGTTAGCCCCGTTTGGCTCGACATGAGTGGAATTCTAAACAACCGGATGGGTGCGTAGTGATTGTTGGTGTTGTTTATGATTTTCCGTTTTTGGTTTAGTTAGGTGTTACAGGTAATGCGGCTTATTGTGTTGCCGCCGGTTTGTCGCTATTTGTACGCGTTGTTAACGAGGCTGGAAATTAGTATTAGCTTAATGCAAAAAGTCACGCACCCTTGAAGAGATTTTCAATGAGCTTGACGCTGGTAAGGATGTTTGAAAAGATTTTGCATTAGTTTTTAATTTTCTCGATGAGATATTAATGGCCGTTTTTTATTTATATTTCACATCGCTAACTAAAATATTTGAAAAAAGTATGATATCATTTTGGACACTTTAGATACCAAGAAAATACACTTAAATGCTGTTTTTGTTCTCATGATACCACCTGTTTGATGTGCGTTGGCTTCAACTATTTTGAGCAGTCATATTTTAATTTTGGTCAAGAGTTCTCTTTTAGTCAGAATATGTGTTTGTATGTTTTCAAAGAAAATATGTAAAATAAAATCTATTTATCTGGTTTCTGCTTGGTATAAAAGTGCCGAACCAAATTCGAAAATCGATTTTCGAAAAAGGCGAATAAACAAACATCTTAGTAATAAATCAATTGAAAATATTTCTGGATCAAAAATTCCTCAAACAGTTTTTTATACTGTTCTTATAATATTACTTTAGTTTATCTTTTCAATTGAATGGAATTAAATTTTTCAAATTCGCGCCTCAAAAATATTTACGTCATAACAAACCTCTTTAGTTTGGTAGCTGCATTGTAATATTACATTTATCTTATGAATTTAATTTAATAAAATTTTTGCAAAAGGTGGCAAGCCTCTCCAAAAATATTTCAAGATTTAAGCCTGCTTTAACACCTTTAGTTTGATACCTACAATGTAACATTTTTATACATCTTATCAACTTAATTATAATTATATTCAAATTTTCAAACAGTGGAGACCCGCTTCAAAAATATTTTCGGCTGTAACGCCTTTCTTTAAAACTCTTACTGCAATATTTGTTCATCTTAAAAATTTTTGTAAACTAAAATTTTCAAACTTGTAGCAAGCCCCTATTTCTTTCTAAATATATACATACATTTACATATATGTATATACACAGATTGTTTTGTTATTTGTGGCCAAATAAGGGCATCTGGGTCCCAGGCCAGCTTATGAAGCAGTGTTATGGAAACGCAAATAGATAGATTTAATGTAAATTGGTAAAATATGTATGTGCGTACATATCTGCTATTCCCGAAACTATTCTAAAGATGTGAGGGTGTCACTCAGCGCAAAATAGCGACATATACAGCAAAAAAAAACAAAAAAAAAACAAAAAACTAATTTCAAAAAATGCTAATTGGGGTCTACTGCATTGATGATAACGATATGCTCCTAGATTCTCGCACGTTGCTCATACGCCCCGTAGCACAAAGCGACAAAATGATATGTAACAGTCCTAATATGTCCCAGCTCAGTGGTTCAAAAGGACACAATTTCTATCTATGTATGCTATTTTGCGAAATGCCGCTAACCTACGCAGGTGTTTTTTTATTTTTTATTTTAAATTATGCAAATTGAATTTTTCTCTTGAAAAGTTTGAACCATCTAACCATCGCTCATAAGCTCAGTCACACACGCACAAAGTCGTACACTAATGCATAAAAAAGTTATCTACGTACGTACATACATACATACACGGCTTTGAAGTGAAGTGAGAAAAGTGCGAATGCAATACATACATACATACATATGTACATTCGATGGCACTTTCACTGCCGGTTCGATAAAGGAGGAAGAAGAAAATTATCAAAAACATAAACATATAGAATGTGGCTACGGCAACTTTTTGAAAAACTTTTTGTCCTTTTTGTGGAGCATACACACAATTCTATGTATGACGCAATGTGACTTTTGGGATATTATACAAAAAGCACGAACGTAAGTGAATATAGACTGAAGCGCGTTGGGATTTCACAGCAAGCAAGTTGCTAGTTATAGGTGTCTGTGCAGCCAATGTAAATATGTACTACATACGTATGTATGTATGCCCCTATATATGTAAATCTAATGTTAAATCAGATAAATCTAGTAGTTCGTTTGCAGCTATCAAAGGAACTGGTAATTTGTGTAGAGTAGTGTGGGACATTTTTCTTGCATTGCTTTTTGTTTTATTTTATTCTCTTTGCTTTTCGTGATCAATTTATTCACTGCCTCATCGTGCTAGAGGCGTTGGCCGAGGTTTCGCCGCTGGAGAAATAGTTTTGTATTAAGATATGCATCAGATTTTGAGCTTTTTTTGTATTAATTTTGCAGCAGACAATTTTATTTTATTTTATTTAATTTTTCTGTGTCTAACAAATTTCTTAACGCAATGGCAAATAGCGAGAAAGAAATTCATATTTAAATGCAGATTTTGGACAGCGGCTAGGAATTCTTTGTAGTTTTGTGGAAAAATTTGAATTTACGCAGACTTAGTTCGCAAATTGCTCGCTATAACAATAACAAAAAAAAAATGCGTGGCTTCTGAAATAAATGAATTATGGTAATTTTTTCATTTGACTACCAATGATTGACTTGAAACACATAAACTTATTATTCTGATAACTTTGAATAACTTTTCAGTTACTGTAGTAAGTAGTTCTGCTCTACAGTAACGAGATTACTTTATCTGCTGTTAGTAGTAAGTTAATTTTGGATTTTTTTTCACCTGAGAATACAGAATTACTAGAGGAGCATCTGTATCTGAATTCGGTTCCAAAAAGCTTGCTTTACGTTTTCTAGCCAAATAATCAGGTATATCGCATTTCTTTCTTCTCGTGGGATTGTTTGGTTAACGGATTTTGATTACGTGATTAATTTATCAACATTATAGTGGCTCCTGACAGTACTACAAGTTGTGTTACTACATCCAGTCCTAATGTTTTAAACCTTTCAGGGTCAAGGCCTACAAAAAAATTCAAGTTACTGATGAAGAAAATCGATGGATAAATACGAGATAATGAGTGGTCAAATAAAAATGCGCAAGATTATTTGTATGAAAATTGAGCATGAAAGAATGTTACTCATACGCCGCGTACATCTAAGTATTAATTAAAAAAAGCTGGAATGACTAATTAATTTGTCTGAAACTATAAGATATACGTTTTTTTGTTTTAAACTGAATAGCGGTAAATTGCAAATATCTCGAAAACGTATCCATACAAAAAAAAAAATAACCCGAATTTCTGAATCACCGAGCAATTCTACATAGAAACTAGATATTACCGTTTGGAGAACAAAAACCAAATCAAAATTTGTGATTTTTTTTGTCTGTCTATCTGTATGTTTGTACGCGTATCACTCTTAATGTATGAAATTGAATGAAAAAAATTCGAGAGTTGCAACCCGTTTGAAAATTGCAGTTTAAGTAAACTGATAAGATAAAGCAAAAATTACATTATGGCTGTCAAAAGAAAGAGGTTTAAGAAGGCTTCTGGGCGAAAATATTTTTATGGATGTTGCCCCATGTTTGAAAATTTTAATTTAATTTAGTTGATAAGATAAATTAAATATTGCAATATGGGTATCGAACTGAAGAGACTTAGGAACGTTTACAGCTGAAAATATTTTTGAGGAGAGTTGCCACCTGTTTGAAAAATTGTGTTTAATTTAATTGATAAAATATATGAAATATTACCATACCGGTATCGAACAACAGAAAAATACTTTTATGGCGCAATGGAGCACGCCGGGTATTTGCTAGTTCAGAATAAATGTATACATTTATATTATAATACATATTCAGGCAAATCTAGATAGCAAAAAGTTTCGGCTTCGGCAAAAACTTCAGTAGTTTTTTTTTGGCGAAACCGAGCATTTAGCCGAATATGAAAATATTGCCGAAACCGAACAGTTGGTCGGACTGTAGTCTTTATTTTAAATTGTTTACTGAAGACACCGCTAATTCTAGAAAATAGATATCGCAGT
Organism: Rhagoletis pomonella; assembly: GCF_013731165.1. Classification (NCBI taxonomy): domain Eukaryota; kingdom Metazoa; phylum Arthropoda; class Insecta; order Diptera; family Tephritidae; genus Rhagoletis; species Rhagoletis pomonella. The sequence goes on along the minus strand of NW_023458558.1, from coordinate 20,144,312 downwards.
TGTTTCAAAAGCTCTCCCCTTCTTATGGTCGCATTGAAGCAAAAAGACAATACAGAGCTTAATGTCGTTCAATGTGATCTATCTATAAAATCCACTTTCTTCAGCTACTTCAAAATGAGATGTCAGAAAAAATTTAACACAAATGCGAGTACAAGTCAAAATTTTGTGACACAAATCCTTATTCAAATATGATGACTTTTAGCATTACAAGTATCCGAACACATACAGATATAATTACATGTGTATGTATTTATGTATGCAAACTTCAGATAACCACTGAGTTGTAGTTAATAATGCGGTCGTTGAGGTAAACCAAACTACCTGACATAAGACAAAATATACGTATCACTACGCATACACATACATATGTGTGTAAGTAAATAAGTACATAACTATGTATGCACACATGTAAATAAGTATAGCAAGCAACTATTTGGGTGTACTTGCTGTTACGTATGTATGTATTTACATCGACCTGTCACTTCCATCTAAATAGTACACACATCAGTTTATGTGGCAAAGGAAAGCTGCTTAAATATACCAATAATTTGCATAAATTCCCTTGACATGTTATCAAAATCACACTCTAAATGATTAAGGTGTGATTTCCAGTGATCTTGTGTGATTTTGGTACGTGCGATGGTTGCATTAACTCGCTGACTGTGGACATTGCTTGACTTACTTCTTAGTAACCTCAAGTCTACTTACATACATACGTCCATGTCCATATTTATATACAACTCATACCCAATAAGCAGGTTATGAGTGTTAAAATTTACATGCACCCCTGCCACCATGACTTGGCGGCCCATTCGCCCCTTCGACTACTCGGATACGTCGTCGTTGGTTTTAGCTGTCTGCCTCAATCATACAAATGTATGTACATATGTGGATGCATGTAACTTGTTTGACTACCTTCCTGCCACTAAGTCTGCCTGCTTTTTCACGCATATTTCAAGAGTTTGCATGCAAGTTTGTGCTCTAAATTCATGTATGTATGTTTGTAACGACATAACTACGCACACGCGCTTTGGTTTCTTGTTGAGTGCGTGCTAGCTGTTATTTATGTATATATGTATGTGCGTACAATCATATGTTTATTTGCGTCACTTGTATTTTCACATAAACCACTTTGTATACAGACATTTGTTCATATGTATGTATGTATGTATGTTTCCACATATCTCTATCTGTATTTGCATTTCAATTTAAATCTTTATTTGTCACAACAATGACAAATTATGTGTCAGCATTTTAGTGGGGTAACTAAACTGTCAGTTGATATTTTGAATTTGTTGCCACAAGTTAATTTATATGTTAATACGTGCCGTACTATCTGCTCTTTCGCTGGTTGCCGCTCAATTTTGGCGCAGTCATTTTCAACTACATACTGGCGTGGGATGACTATTATTTAGTATATATGTATATATGTATAAGCAGTTGTACTAGGAAAACTTCCGTCACTATAGATTTGATCAGCTTGAGACAAAAAAGGGGTTTGATTGTGAAACGGAAATGACTAAACGTGTTTTTTCAACGAAAATGATAACTAAAAATGAGAAAGTGGAAAAGTAGCGTACAGTAGACTGGGTCGAGACAAAAATTTTGTAACTATCCCCACCTACAAATGCACATATGTATGTTGTTTGAAAGCTTACCTCTGCGTATTTTGGCGTACATATTTTCGACCTTGCCGATTTATTCAAACGGCCGAAACGGTACTTTTTTAGAGCTTATATCCAGATATGTCGAAGAAAATTTGACAATAAATGCAATGCTTCTTTGGTCTGGTATATCTCGATTGCGCCAAAGTACTGACGGAAAAGGAGGACGAGGCATATTGAGACCTATTTAATGTGAGCATTTCAAATACGTTCACGAGCTTTTCCTCAACTCGATATCAAAGTCTTGCAAGTTTATTTCAATATCCGAGTTTGCAAGGCAGAGACCTTTCTTTTACCGTCGGAAAATGTACTATGAAGCATCCGCTAAATGACTAGGGCTGGATTTTGGTTCCCGGAACATGGCAGTCTGCAACATTATGCATCAACATAAAATCTAAATATTCGTCGAATTGAGATGGTCGTGTAAACAGTTAAAATTACAAGTTGAAATTATATGTCCAAACTGCGCAATTTCGGGCTAGTGGAAACACACTCTAAGGGTGGATATTGATTTTTTTTTATTTTGTGCATTCTTGGCTGCTAATCTGACATTGAAAGATGGTAAATAGCAAAGTTCGCAACCAACTCAAGTACAAATGTATTTTTGAATAAAAGGATCTGATAAAAATACAAATATATATAAAAAGAAAAACGTTTACACCGATCCCAAGTCTGTTTAATTACTGCATGTCAGTCTATGTAAAAATATTCTTCGTATGCCATGGCGTATGGGTTATCTTTCAACACCAACTTTTAGTAGGGTCGCTGTAGTTGCCCAAGAAACATTGTGGCGAACGTTTGAGAAAGGCCTTCGATATCCAGTATGAATATCGAATTGAGAAATAACCCATAACCAACCTTAGTTTTCCAATTTTCATAGTATTTAAATATTTTGGAAATACACTCGAGATGGGTTCCAACAAAAATGGAAATCATAGCAAAAGGGAAAGGAAATGAAATCCAGCACTTTTATCGAAGGGAAATATCACTCTTTCTCATTAAAATTTCAATTCAAATGGGCTGAATTTCGATTTCATAACGAAGGGAAAAAACATTGCTGGAGAATGGCCTGGTTCTCGAATCGAATACTAACCTATGGCACATTCGTTATCGAAGGTGAGACTAGAAAAAAAAGGTTTTCCAATCAATTCGAATTGTGGCTTGGCCCAATTTTTATTGGGTGTTTTTTTCTTTTTACAAATTTATTTTAGTATTTTATTTTATTTTAAGGAAAAAATCATCGCTTGCTATTTTAGCAAATCTTATTAAATCTATAAAGAGTGAAGTTTTATTGAGTTGGTTAGGAAATGAGTTATTAGAATTTAGTAAGCTAAGGAGCTTCTCTTGAAGAATCAAGCTAGAAAGCTTTTGTATTTTTTTTGAACTCACCAAGGACTCCAAAATCGTGTCAAATTAACCTTTCCGAGGGTATTTAAGTCCAAACTTTGTCTGTTTTTTTTTGTATAGATACCAAACTAGTGTAATGAATATTAATATAAAATAAAAGTTCTAACTACTTTTCTAGCGAGATCCAGTACAAAGGCCGGTAGATTAGTTACTAAAGACGCAATAGAGTTTAAAAACAGCTAGTATGCCAATAAACTTTCGGTCTCATTTTACATTCTCAGAATTCTGAGTGTAACCCTCATTATGAGCGCAAAAAGTAGTCATATTTCCCTTCTTAGAAAGGCACACCCATAGGGTCAAAGTTAGGAGTCAAATTAGAGTCTGAAATATGACGCTGTTTGAGTATTAACAACAAAAACTCCTTATAATTTCGATTAATTATAAACTTTTAATGTGTATTTTGCTACTTTTGTTCCACTCAGAATTTATGATACCAAAAGAGTCCGAAATGAGCCAGCCTGGTTGATTGGTCTTAGAATCATATTTATGACGATAGAATTGATAATTTTATGCTCGTAAATTCTGAGCACTCAGAAAATTTTTTAAAGAGAGCATTTCTATATCGATGGCTGAGTGGAAGATCGACCAATCTCGGCAGCCAGTTCGAAAACGCTATATCTCAAAAAACTTTTCAA
>NW_023458558.1:20116063-20140506 GCF_013731165.1 Rhagoletis pomonella | reverse complement strand
AGCGTTTTCGAACTGGCTGCCGAGATAGGTCGATCTTCCACTCAGCCATCGATATTCAGGAAACCATGTGTACGTATGTATATCAAATGAAAAGTTCTATCTAACTTAATTTTTTATAAATTTTAGTTTTGTATTGCCTTTTTATCTCCTTACATATGTATGCGCATATTCTTTTAGATATTCAATTAATGTCCACCAATTTAACACATTTTGCCTTTTAAATGCAAATCTTTTAACACTTAAATACGCCATATTCCTTTGCTAGTTTTTTTTGTTTGCTAACATACTTGTGTACCTATTTGTCTACATATTGTTTGTATATGCGTACACATGCATATGTACGTACGTAAATATAGTCGTTACAAGTTTTTGTGTGGCCTGCGGCGCTGCGGTACCACACTGCGTATGCGGCTGTTGGCTGCCGGCTGCTGGCTACTCTCACTCCCTTCCATTACATTTCATTCCAAATTTGAAATATTCGTTTCGTTTGTGACGTGATTGTGGCAAGACGGCCCGGCCCGCGCGTTGCGGTTTTCATACAAATAAACACTCATTCATATACGTACGTATGTATGTGTACTTACGAATTTATGTATGCACACAAATTGATGTATGCTTACACATACATACATACATATTCGTAGTTTGTATTCGGTTGCTCACATTTAATGGAATTATTTGCTATGCACGCAAAATTTATTCACATTTTAGTGTACTGGGGATCAAGTAAATAGTTGATGGTGGGTGAAAGATTGCAGTGAAATGAAATATGAATGACGCTTAATCTGTACGGCATACCACATACACACACACACACACACAGTATCGGTCATATCAATAGCACTCCCCATTTCAAACTGATATTGTTGGCCACTACCGTTTATTTATTTATTTTTAAGAATTTTCTGAGAAAAACGTTTGAAATTTGGATGAATATTTTTTCATTTTTTTTCTCTTAGTTTTCTGTTAAGATTTAAACACAGGTTTGTATGGGTTTCGTTAGAGAATAAACTGCATTTTAATTGAAAGCTTCAAAAATAAATAAAAAAACTTAAGTGGCAACAATATTGTCTACTATGAAATGGTGGTGCTAATGATATGACCGGCACTGTATGTATGCACTTGTAAACATGTATGTATTTGCTTTCTGGCGGTAAGGAGTGTTTTAGTAATTTTAGTTATCCCTAATATTTTTGGTTTGCCTTGCGTATATACAATTTTGTGAGGTCAATTATTTCAGTTGATTATATTATCTATTAATTTCCAGTTTAAATGAAACTTTTTTCAAATTAAATGAAACCTTTTTCAGATAAAACGAAACCTTTTTCAAATTAAATGAAACTTCCTTTTAAGAATATTTCATTTAATTTGAGAAAAGCTTCATTTAATTTGAAAAAGGCTTCACTTAATTAGAAAGTGCTTTCATTTAAACTGAAAACGGTATATACATATATTGGGTAACTCATGTCAAATGTACCAAGCGCGCAGAGCGGTGCAAAACAAGCTAACTTTCGACTCTCTGGGTAGCAGACAGAAAATGGTGGTAAAAAAATAGAAAACTATAGTGTTTTTAGATTTTTGTACCGGCTATCCGATGGCGCTATGGCTTTTCCAAAATTTTTCCATTTACATGATGAAAATTCGAAACGAAAATTTATTTGAACATTTTCTCAATTATGGTAGCTATATTTTAATTTTGTTTTTAGTTATCTCAATCGATCTTTTTGTAGACTTGCTAACTCGATTAAATAAAGTGTTTATACATGAGGGTTGAGCTCACCCCAGTTGAATATAACCGAGTACAAAAGAAGCATAAACATAGTAATAGATTCAAGTGTGTGTTTGAATGTCGAAGTACTCAGAAGATCTATGAATGCTTCGTAATTGGATTTTATTCCAAACCGATATTACTATTTACTACCATCCGAAAAAATAATCTGACAAATATTTCAGGTGATTTCATTTCAGTTTGCAATTTAATTTGATTTAGAAAAAAATAAACAAGCTGTGAAGCGCAAGCTCAACGCTCTTATGTAGGTATGGCACTCAGTACGGCATAGTCATACCAACTACGAGTACATAGATATTTGCATCTCGGTCAAGCAAGTGTATAGAACTTTTCTTTCTATGTGCAACTCAAACCGACCGCCGGGATTATTCATACCAACATTAATTTAGCGGAACCCCCGCGACTTTTCTACGGAACTCTTGGGTTCCGCGGAACCTACTTTAGGAAGCTGTGACCTATAAAGCTATCGAGCACCATCGATGGTGTTTTCTTCAAACACTTCCTCGTAGCCTCCTCCACTTAGCACAAAACCTTTTTTTACCAGGAACACGAACTCTTTACAACATTTACAGAGTCGTTGTTGAGGAAATCTAGTTTATCATCAACAGGGGTAAGAGACTAACATTAATGCCAATTTACGTTATTCAGGTCTGCATACAAAGAGTTTACATTCAACGATTTAAACACAAATTCAGACAGATCAAAAAATAATGGATCTAAAGTGACTCCCTTATTAGGATTATTAACACATGTTAAAATAGTTAAAATTTTGTTCACAACATCAAATACTGCAGTGAAGATTTTGCCAGTTTCACAGTTATTTGATTTTGCTAGCAGTTTGGATTACAGACTTTTCTACAGTAGCCTGCAACTCGCCCCTTTTTAAGACTATGAGCATGACTCAATATATTAAAGAAACGAATAACCTAGCAGGTCGCACCGATTTGGAACCAATCGAATATACTCAACAATTGCAGTTTTAAGCTAAAAGTTTAATGCATCCGCTGCAGCCTTGCCACAGGGCGCTTATCCAGACTTTTAATTAGTTATGACACAGAAAATCTTGTTGCCCAAAAGTTGTTATTTTTGTAGATTGGCAAAATAGCAAAGCCAAATGAAAACTGTGTTGATTAAATTTGTGTATGAAAAAGAGGTAGATGTGAAGAAAATAGAGAACGAGCAAGGAAGGGCTCGAGTTTACAAAACCGGATACAGCGAATGCAGTGAACCAACCCAAAAAGAAAATGCAAAAGAAGCGTTGAAATTGCCACTTCTCTCTTTTGTTATGAAATAAACTAAGTTCAAATGAACTCAAACGGAACAGCGCAAGTGTTGAGTGACTTAAAAATTGTACTTTATTGCAAAATATGCTTTATATGTAAAAGATATGTGTGTATATTAGACTGGTTCAAGAAAATATGGTGTTTCCCTTTTTTTAAATTCTATTGTGAAATATTTGCGGGACAGTGTCAAAGGCGGCTTTCAAAATAGCGTACCCTAATATTAAGATTTAGAGATCACTAATCACGAATTTCTATTTTTCTTGTAAATAACACAGGAACAAATTTGTTCAAATTTAAAAGTTTTGTACTAGATTTTCTGAACCATTCTAATGTATAAATATACATAAATGTATTTACTATAATTTATAAATGTATGTTAATTTATACTTTGGATTAACTCTCATTCTATACGATAAAAAAAAAAATAAAAAATCGCAAAAAATATAAGGGAGGTTCCATGAGAAAGTGGACCTCAGTGCGAAAATTATTTTCTTTATAAAACTAACAAACGTGTGGATAACACATTTGTAAAAATCTGGAATCAACCAAAAAATAACAAATTAAAGCTTTAAATGCATTTTTATTACCTTTTTTACGTTTTGAAATCAAGTTCTAAGTAAATTTTTTGATTCAGTTTGAAGTAGGTTGTGTTGAATGCACTGTCAAATAATTTGCGATTCATAATTGAAGTGGTTGGTAAGAAAAATATTTAGTAGAACTTATCTACTTTTAAAAAAGTTGTGTTATACATTAAATTTTGTGAGTGCTTAATCTATATTATGCGTTATTATTAAGCAGTCTTGGTCTTGTCCAACCCGTGTCAAAAAAGGTGAAAGTTGTTATATTTAATTACAGAAGTTGAGGCTGTGTTTCGTGTTTGTTACATAATGATAGAAATTCATTGAAAATATTTACCACAATTGCATTGTCATTTCCACGTTGTTAGATAAGAATAATTCAAAAGAGAAACATGTCCCACCCGTGACAGCTATGTGTTGGACAGTTGTCAGAGGTAGGTTTGCAGGGCTGATAAGCTTTATTTGTTTGTTGGGGTGGACGCAGGAGAGGAGGGGAAATGCGCGTACTCGTCCATTATCTACATACACTTGTGGTCAGCTGATTAAGTTAAGTTACATTTTGACCAGTTTTGCTTTTCTATTTTGTTAATATAATGTCTATAGTTTTTTTTTTTATAAATATCTAGCACATTACCTAACCAGAACCACATAAATCCACATTTCAAACCTCTTATAAAAATTATAAAAATTCAACAAACTTTAACAATTACACCCAATAATTTTAAGCTTTTTGTTTAGAATTTTTAGGTATGCAGTTTTGTAGTTCATTAAATTTAAGTAGATAAAAATTAAAATTTCAAGGCGCTAGGAAATCTCGTTCATTTTTAATAATTTTTTTGGCTGACGGTGCTAAGCATATTCTTTTATATAAAATGCACCATTCTAAGATAAAACGTGACTGAATTCAACCCCTACTTGGCTTCTTATATTTTTTAATAACTAATTTATTTATGGACACTAAAGGCTCCTTTCCATATAAAAATTTGTGCGTGTCCTTCCCGTGACAAACGTTGTCCCACCCGTGACAGAGGAATTTCGGATTTTTTTATATAATAAAACTATAATTTTTTTGTAGTTTTTGCTTTGCTTGTGTTCCTGGTTCTATATTTTATTATAAGACATCAAGTTCACACAGAAAATTGAAAAAAATTCGCAGAGTTTCCGTAAAATATATCTGCTCCAAAAAGCAGATAAACGACCATCAGCTCACCCTGGCCAAAGAATCGGGCAGTCGCAAACAAATTACTAAGCAAAAAAATTATTTCCTTCAATTGGATTTAATGCCAATTTATGAGAAGATTTTGTATAGCAAAACGCTCGAAAATTTGCCACCGATAGCAATGGCAACAGCTATTAACCACTTGAATTGTTGAGTATTTTGAGAACACAAACATTAACTGTGTCTGTTTAGTTAGCGTTCTTCTACCTACATTTGCTTTAGGAAAGAAAAGTATAGTTTTTTTTCCTTTATAATAGAAATGAGTCGAAAATTGCTCAAGGATTTAAAATCTAGCGATCAAAACCTCATATATGAAACGCTTGACAAATTTAAAAACTATATTTCAAAATTTCTTAAATCAATTTGTAGATTTAAAAAAAAAAAAGTGTTCGTCCTTATAAGTACGTACATATTTATTTTCTCAAGAAAATTTACAGAAAAGTACAATTCGTTAAAATTTTTCGTGAGGCATCCCAATGTATAAAGCATTTACAAATGCGTTTCGGTTACATGCCAGTTTTGCAGCGTTGCTTCTTTATGCTGCGAAAAGTTTTGTCGAAGACAAGCAAAATGCTACGAAATAAAACATTTTTTGAAATTAGAATGCAATCAAAGATGTGAAAGCGCGGAAGTCGCCAAACAAACAAAGTTTTTTTGAGCTGTCGAAAGTGTTAAGTAATTATTAAAATCTTTGCAATTAAGAATATTTACTTCGACTTAAAATATTTAGTTGTTTACTTATTTTTTTAAGATGTGCATAAATTTATTTGGTTTCCCGTTTTGTTTTTGTTGACAAATGCAACCCTGCCTATCGTTTGACACTTTTCATGAATTTGCCTTAATTTTTGCATACGGGAACGTCCTTGGACTAAATCTTGCATAACCTGCAAATCCTAAACATTCTGGAAAGCACTAAAAGTTTCAAAAGTGAAATCAAACGAAAGATTCGCGCATTCTGTCCGCCAAAAAGCAAAGGTAGTCTGCAAAACATCCAACAAATTAGAACTTTGCATCTCCTGTACCAAAAACCTAGTTTAAGCGTTCTTTTAAACTTATGGATGGAGCAGAAAATCTCAAATTTGGATTTCCTTAAAAAAAACCTCTATTCATTTAAGCGTGCTTTCGCTTTAAATTATCTTTTTCGACGTTAACCAGCGCGTTTGCAGCCACACTAAGCTTACAGCGGCCTGGTAATACATTGTTGACTTCGAACAAGTCTACAACTGTTTACAACTTTGCCTGTGCATACATAAGTACATACATGGGTAACAGAATAAGTAGTGGCACATATATGTATGTATGTATACATACCCTGCAGGGAAAGCTACTAGTTGTGAACTAGAATTGTACCAGTTTTGTTATTTTTTAATTTTCATTTTTTTTTATTTAGGCTTTTATTGTAATTTTTAAATTTAATTAAAAATGTATATTTTTTAATTTCTTCCCATATGTATCTATGTTTTTTCTGCAATGCAACTAGATTTTCAAATTTGTTATTTATATTTAAATTGAAATAATTATTTTAAATTACATTTAAAGGGTTCCCTTAAACTCCTAAAGTTTTAAACAGTAAGTTTTCGAGGCTTTTATGTGAACGCCCCCTTTGTGAAAATGTGTAAATAGGTGCGCAAAGTGACTGTTTGACAGATTAACTAGGATTTTGTGAAGCAATTTTTGTTTTGTAGTATTTTCCACATCATCCTGCCATCTTGTCTCTATCACTCTTGGCTAAAATACAATTACAAATTCCGGAAATTAGCAGAAACCCTAAGTCCATGCAGTAAATTTTTTCATTTATTTTCTTTATTTTATCATATATTTTAGTATAATAATTTCGGTCCCTCGGCAACACTGAAGTTTACGGAGTCTTTGCGCATCAAATTTGCCTCGTAAATTTACGAGGGGCTAATAAATAGAGCTCAATACAAATTTTGACAGTTCTTTTATGAGGCTCGTAAATTTACGTAGCTTTTACGAGTTTAAGGGGTGAAGACCCCTATTGATTTAATGTGAAAATTTTCAAGCACCTCCAAGCGGTCACCGAACCTGCGATCTCAGAAGCAGAGCCAGTTGCCTTCACGTGATGCCACAGCCGACGTTTGTAAGAAAAGCAATGGATTGCGTTTTATTTTTGGCTTTACCAATTCAAAGACCGATATCGCTGAACGCTTAAGTTCTTCGAAATTGTCTAACTAGTAGGCACATACTAGTTAAGGAACTAGTATTCTCTCTAACTGGTTTGACTTTTCACTTCAGGGTATATGCGAATGAATGTACCTGATTATAGGTATTGATAATAGCTGCTAACCGTTGTTTAGCAAAGGCAATTCTAAATACATATAAAACAAATGCAAATGAGCAGGCAAAGATAGTGGAGCACATCCGCTACTCACCATACTTCAAGCTCCCTTCTGCACGCTCAACACCGTCCTCTCAATTTGCCCTTAGTTTGTTTCCTCTTTGGTTGCATACTTTGCTTGTTTCTTGTTATTCCAAGTTCGAAACTCCAGTTGCTGTTGTTACCTTTACTCTGCGCTACATTCGTCACTCACTACCCGTTGTTTATCTGTCTTGTTGCACCATTTTCCACTACTTGAAGATTATGCAAATTCAGTTTAGTCAAACACACGCTAAATTGCAGCGGCGGCGACACCATAACAACAACAACAACAACAACAACAACAACAACAGAAAAAAGTGTAGTGTAGGAATGGGCAGTTCACCAACCATTCCAAATACCAGCATCAAATCAAATGCTATCATGTATGTATGGACTTGTGTATGTATGTATGTATGTAGATATTCCAACTGCTAAAGTTGCTGTTGCTGCAACACTTGAAAGTGCCATCAAGTTTTGTACAACTTTGCATCGCCTAACGAATGCAGCACGAAGTGGCATTATCAGAGGTGTACGTGTAGGAGCGGCGGTAAGGCGGCGGTAAGGCGGCGGTAAAGCGGCGGCAATGCGCGTTTTGAAGTGTTGAAACGATTCGAGTCTTGTTGAATGAAATTTTGCTGAGTATTTTGCTTCGCGTAAATGCTGCATTTGCAATTTGCATTCACTTTGAAGGAGCAAACAACAACGGCATGTAGTTGCAACGGCACCAATGCAAATTTCGATAGGCAGCAAAAACAATCAAAACAGCATAAATAGTTACATACTAATATACATAAATGCATAGAAACAGGCATAACAAATGGATTAAGAAATTGTGAATGAAATGAGAGTGGCAGTATAAGGTGTAAGTGAAAGTGGGGAAAGCGAAAATGGTAGGTTATAAAACGAGGAAAGAGCAGTTGAAAAGACTTAAGTTATGTTCGTACTTGCAACTGTTAAATAACAAGTAATTTTAGCAAAAAAGAAACCGACTTCAATTCTCATGAAAAAAAAAATATATATATATATATCTCATGATCCACTGATCGGATCTTAACCAGATGGTAGTATGGGACCACCTCTGAGACACTACCTTTCCGATGCAAAAAAAAATCGGTTGACGTGGTCCAAAGTAACATATGTACATAAAAAAAAATAAAAAAAATATTCCGACGAACTGATAACCTTCTCCTTTTTTGGAAGTCGGTTAAAAACAAAGAAGATCTGAAGGTACATAAACATATGTATGAATTTATTAAAATTAACAAAGTTTTTGATTTGCTTGTTGAAGTTTGAGTGCTTTGTTTACAAGGCTTAAACTTCAAAGCTCTTACCTCTGCTAATAATACTGTTAAACAGTGCAAATAAAATTTTCAAATGACTTAATACAATTTACTCAGGGATACCTGAATTTATCTTGCAGGAAATTTAATTAATGTGAAAGTAATATAAAAACTACTTCATTTTCGAATGATAACTAAATGAAATTCCCACTCTTTTCCTTGCAACTGAGTTTATTTTACACTAAATAATTTATGTCCCTGTTAACTTTTGAGAAATTTCAGAATATAAAATATTTTGCAGATATTTTTGGGCGAGTTTATAAAGTACGCCAGTCGTTGCTTTTACGTGTCAAGTGAGGTCTTCTGCAAGTGCCAAATGAGGCCAAGTCTTTCTATACCTGGTTTTTCTTTCGCAAAAGATGCTTTACTATCACTCTCGGATTTCTATTGCATACTTTCAGGACTTGAGCAAGCGTAGCACAGTGGTTCGGATCGCAAATCTAGCTGGACGAAACTATTTAAACAATTACTCGTTGATGGATCTTTACACCCCTTCTTACCTAGGGGATTTTTGAGTCGCTGATTACGAATCTGAAGTCACTTATCAAAAATTCAAAATGGAGGATCCAATATGGTGGATCCCCTCCCCCCCTCTTCCCCGTGGATCCGCCACTGATCTTATATTTATATTCAGATACATTCCCGTTAATAACTACTTTTGAATTTTGAGATTTGACATACTGTCACTAAAATGTAAATATCTAAGCCAATTGGTTAGACTTGGTTATCGAACTTACCCACCGCATTTGCGAAGGTGTAAAGAATAATATGCAAGTGGTTTTATAACGGCCTTCGGCGGCCTTTACTTTTCCTACTCTTTAATTTATTTTTTTAATTAATCAAAACAACGATTTTTCAGAATAAATTTGCTTATACCAATGTGGACATAAATTGCGTTATGACCTCTGAATCTATAGCGGAATAAGTGTAATTTTTTGTTTATAAAGTCAATTTGCAATTATGCAAATATTTTTGAGTGCAATTAGCAATCTTTTAAGTTAAATTTCAGCCTTTAAAATAGAGTTCTCAAATAGGCGGCGTTGACTTACCTTTTTTTGTTTGTTTTCATATGTTAATGCTTTAATAAATGCAGTTTCTATTTGAATGTATTGTCAGGAATGTATTCCAAGTACCATTAAGTATTTTAAAAACAAAAAAAAATTTTGACTTTCGTCCAGCTAGATCTGCTATCCGAACCACTGTGCGTAGCTGCTCTAATTCGATACTTTTTCTTGATGCCCATTTCAAAGAGCTTTGAAGGTATCTTGAAGCTGGCTGGCTCCTTCAAACTGCTTGAGGACCAAACACATCGCCAAGGCTTGGAGAGTCGTTTGACTTCCGCAAAGGACTTTAGGCCCATCGTTTTTTTCTAAAAATGTCAGGCAGTCTGACTGACTGGGTATTTCTCGTGACTGTCTATCGTATATTCAACATGCCTATTTGGGGACATTCAACAACAACATTCTTCGAGAGATTGAAACCGACTTAATAAGGCTCGCCCACAGCCGTGCCGTAGAGCCTGCACACAGCGAAGAGTAAATAGGGATACCACGTTTCCTTTTGATCTGACTGGAGGAAGAGAGCATTGAACTTTTTCATGCATGGATCTAACCTTCCAGATCGGTGCAGTGTATTTTAGGACGAATTGGCTGTAATTAAAGAAGCAGTGCACTCGCTGCTAAAGAGTTCGAATTTCGTCAAGGATTCTTTGATCTCCCTATCAAGCGCGTCGGAGTATTTTTTTTTATCAGGCTCACCTTTAGAGACCACGTCTTACCCCCTGTAGTTCATTCTTGGGCGGTTGGGCCTCATTTCAGTTCAGCGAGAGATTGGTGAGATTTAGCATATTAAGGTATCTGCCTCATTGTGTGGGAGCACACTTGTTTTCCTGGAAATATTTGCTTTTCCTACACTTCCTAAAACTTTTATACGATTTAGATGAAGGAATACATTCTGTCAATGATATCGTCAGAGATCTTCATCATCGTAAATAGTCAACGCATTTAACTACGAGTACATAAAAATACATTTTTGGTACATCCCACGGCTTCCGGCTAAATGGACAGTTCGCTTAATATTTTCACTATTTTATAGCTACACATTTCTTGTTTACTTCAAAGGCGTAAATACAGTGCCAACTACATAAAATACAAAATCCTAGGAACGGCTGCTAACAAAAGGATACGAGAGCACTTTCGAGCGCATCAAATTCTGGAGGATGAAAGTTAAATAGCAATAACAACAACAATGCATGCGTATAAACACTGATAACTAAAATAATGCAAACAATAAGCAATTACGAATACTGTAAACCGGAAGTGAGTACAACACTTTATGGTCCTTACCGGATGGTGATGGTGTTGTTGACTAAAACGTTAACAACACTACAGCATACAGCAATAACTACAACCACCCTTAAGCTGCTACAACAACGTACATAATATAATCCAAGCAAGCAACAACAACTGCAATAAAGTAACATTTTTAACACCTACAAATTGGTGTTCAACACTTTCGTGCCAACAGATCACTGAGCAACTTTAGTTTTACACTTCAATTTTATGTGCAAATGGCTTGTAAAAGAGTAAGGGGGAAAAAATTCTATACGGCAAATAAAAACCGTAACGAGCCCAAATGGAATTGTGTAACAATAGCTCAAGCAAATGCAGCGTGAGCAATTGTAATGAAAAAAAAAAAACGAAAAGTAAAAACAACTATTTTGGCAACAACATAAAACTGTTGGCCGGATTTTCAATAGTAGATTCGCACACGCACTAAATTTCGAAATGACGCATTAAATATTTAAAGTGTTGGGAAACATAAAAATAAGGCGCGTAAAATGGAGCATTTATATGCAAAACGGTAAAGTAAACCAGCAAGCAGTAAAGAGTTGGTTGTAGCGAGGCAGAGTAGTTCAAAATGGAGATAGCATCGATATAACGGCGGGAGCGATGCCATCACAACACTAAATAGCATAAAGTGTCGAACACATTGAAAACGACGAGCTACTGGCCACAGCTTCCAATTCGCTATCTCCATTAACTAAACGCTTGGTCGAAGGCGACATGAACTTTTTGAACGCGGCAGCGACGTCATGAATTTATATGAAGAACCTTATCTGTCGCTGGAAAAGGAGAAATTGAACTAATCGGGCCACAACCACAGTCGTAGTGTAGCTCTGTCGCCGCCAAAATAATTATCTACATAAGAGTGCGTGTTAAAATAATTTGACAGCTGTGGTTCGTAGTTCGTCGCTCGCAATGTGTTCGGCACTTAAGCGGCAATAATTTGAGTACATACTGCCACCACCATAGCGCCCATTGTGAGTAGTGGCGGCAGCTTTTGTGAAAGTGCCAGCCAGCGCTAGCATTGAGCGATGGCACCAAGACCGGAAAAATTACTTTGTGTGTATATAACTTATGTCCGAAATTAAAGGTTATTATTGTTGTTGTTGTTGCTGTTGCTATTGTTGTTGTTGCTGTTTTAGCCGTTGTGTTACTGTTATCATCGGGGCCAATATCCTTAACTCGTTTGGCAGAAAAATATTGCCTGAAGGTCATAAAGTTTGTAAAGTTTACAAAAAGGATCTTAGCACGTACGAGTGAGCTCACATATATGTACATAAATATGTAGTTATGTACGCACATCGACACACGCACAATAATATGTGATGTGCCACATGTAGCCATGAATATCAAGTGTATATTGCGCATTATTCGTGTTTGCCTATTTTAATATTTAACTTTTCAGCTGTAAAGTGAGTAAACGACAGGCGACTTGCTAAGCGTGAAAGCTTTGGAAAATGTTGAAAGGATACAAAATTTTTGAGCAAAGCAAAGTTATAATGAAAAGTACTGCAGTCGGCTTTTGATACGGGTTTAAACAATTTTGCAAAAAAAAAAAAAACAATGTGTGTTATTGAATAGCAGAGTTAAGTAAGTGTGAAGGCTTACAACTGCTTCTTTTTTGTATTTGGTTTTGTGAACAAATTTTTACATATATATTGCCAGGCGACATTTTGATGTAGTCTTTATAATGAGAATTCTTCTAGTTCATTGACGCTACAGCCCTGGCACTCATCTTTTTGTCTGCTAGCAATTCATTTGGCTTCGAGGTTCTTGGGGCTAGCTGAATTACCTTTCTTTATATTAAATGCACTTTTAGGCTATTTGGTGGCCTGTGTCAAATGAAACGACTGTTTTAACTGCGATCCTGTATGCAAATTTTATTGCCAGTCACAAAAACCCACATAGAAAAATTGGCAAAACTGCAACCTTCTATCTTTAATTTTCAGTTAGAAAATGACTTATTTTTCTATTACTATCTCCTTCTACCTCTATTACTTTTTGCTGGTAGGTGCGCAAGGCGTCAAAACACCAAAATTTTATTTACAATTTTAAACAGTTAGCAACCCTCTTCAGAAACATGGTGTAATGAACTGAAGGTGGCGCATTCCCGAAACCGCTACTTTGGTTTTGCCGACTTTGACGTTTATGGCAATACGTAAACAAACTTTTTGTTTATAAACAAGTGCAAACGTATTGCAAACGTATTGTGTATTTTCTAGTGAAAAATCGAAGTAATTCGTGCGTTCTGAAGTAAAAAACATTTTATTTGTAATAAAAACTTTATAAAAATGTCGTGTCGTGTGTTGAATTGCAGCAGCCGTAGGGGTAAAGGCCCTAAATGCAGTTTTTTTTTGTTTCCCCGCGACGACGCCTTGGCCAGAAAGTGGGTAGAGTTCTGCCGGCAGGAGAAGCCATACAATTTAGACACCAGCGTAATATGCATGAAGCACTTTACGGATAAGGATTACATGAGTAACTATCATTTATTTTCATTACTTATATATGTCGATATCTAATAAAAGACTTAGGAACTGCTAGTCGACCATCGCTTCGCCGCGACGCCATGCCACAAGCTGCAGGATGACATTCCCAGCACGTCGTTCAGGAGCAATGACGACCATTCATTCTCCTGGGCGGATCACCTTAATGAGGGTGGGTTATCCCTACCAAGCTCCTCTATGATGGTCCATATGCGAAGTCTTGAGTCAGTCTTTAAGGCATTGAACGAAGATGGCTTGCTCATTACAAATGATTTTGTAAAAACTCACATTGAGCATGCTGCAACAATTCAATGCGACATTAAAGTAAAAAAATTATTTTTCAGGGCAAGAATGTTCTTCAAAATACGAAAATTAAATAAAGAACTCGTTGAAAATGCCCACAAAAGAAAAAGAAAAGCCAAAAAAACTCTGACCTAGATCGATCCATATGGTACCATTATAGAACCGTAAGTATTGCATAAAATACCAAACATGTGGTAAGTTTTGAACTAAAGCGTTTTTAAATTTGTAGAAATTAACCGTTCTTTACTTGCAGCATGAATCAATGTCCGCATTTCACACGCACTGATCTCAGTATTTCAGACTCCTAAAATTAAAATACTTGCATGCTACGTAAGTCCCTAGTTTTAAAAAATCATCAAGCGTCTTTTATACAAATATAAACTTATTTATTTGCAGGCAAGTAATATGATTTATACAAAGGCCCTTTTCAGGGCCGCCAATTAATTAACAAAGAGATTAAAATTTTATGCTTAGATAAATACATATATACCAATCAACAAGAGGCCCTTTTCAGGGCCGCAATTAAGTTGACAAAGAGATTAATTTTATATCCTATATATATTTATGTTCTTAACGTATATATGTATGCATGTATCTTTTTAATGTCATTTAAAATGTATATTTTTTTACTTAGATTTAAAAGCAATTACTTGGTTTTACACATCATTTTGCTTCGTTATAGTTAAACTTAACTAAGCGGATCAATGAAAATATAATATACTGCAAATATATGTATATAATATACTGCAAAATAAAGACTATAGTAGTAAAAATTTCAAATCGAATAAATGTTTATTAAAACTATACCTCATTGCACTAGCTTCCAAAAACAGAGAAGAAAAATAACTATGACGTACTGAGCTCTGGTTGTTGATGCAAGACTATTTTGCTGAGACTGACGTGACACACACCAATACACCAGGTTGGTTTGCACTAGTTGGTGTCGGCTGGTTTACAGAAAAACTATTAAACTCCAGGTTGATTTTCGGCGCCGATGAAGCAACTGAGCCGAAGATATCATCAAGGTTGACATTTGAACTTGGTTGTACATTAATTTCTAAAATAGAAATGTAGGTCTCTATTCAGAACTTAGCAAATATTAATTTGGATGGCCGCCTAAAAGTCTAAGACTTTTTTGAATCTACCGAATCCTTACCTAAAATATCAGGTATTGGAGCCGAGCCAATGCCAGATGAATTATCATCCCCGAATGCTCCAAGCAAATCGAAACTAGCGACACTCGTTGTGGCTTGTGGATCTTGCACCGGCAGCTGGGGTTGGGGCTGGTTTAAATTGAGCATGTCTATTGGTGGTGATGGTTGAGGTTGGATTCGAGGTACATCCTCTTGCTTTATTTCGGTAGCATCTGGTAAAATAGGCGTTATCTACGGAAGCAGCTGACCTAACAGGCGTAGGTTTGTTGATCGAACTAGGTTTTGTCACTGTTGTAAGGAAAATAAATAAATAATTGAAATGGGCGGAAATACTATAGGGACTTGCCGAAATTATCCACCATTTCCTCGAATTCTAATTGCGAACTAAATATATGTTGTGCGTTTCTTATGGGCTTTGCTGGTAACCAAGGAGGATTCCTACTCGGCGGAAATTCGTTATCCGTGAAACTCAACGACAGCGAAACCTAAAAGTCATGAGGAACCTGATCGGCATCCGGTAAATCATCGAGATCATTCGAGGAAGATGTTATCAATGTTTCTTGTTCCGGTATGAAGCCCGTGTTGATTTGGAATTGACAAATCTTTAAACTCTGAGGACGTACCATGCCTTTAAGTGCATTCCGCGCATGATAAAGCACCACTTCATTTATGGAAAATATGGAAATTAAGCTGCATCACCACCGGCATGCCTGCCGCGACTTATTTTTTCCAAACCCTGTAAGCAAAGTTTATATTAATACGACACAAATTTGTTATTACTGCCACGCACTCACCAAATTAAATGATTCCACAAGCACAGTGCATGATTTACAAGGCGGCAACTTAGTTGATTTTTCCTTTTGGTCCTTTGGAGATTTGTCAAAAGCTTCCACAGCTTCACAGTTCTCAAACAGCAACACCAGCCCACATACAATTGAAAGCACCACTTTTAAACACGACATGTTAAGTTGAAAACGTTGAAATACCACAATTTACAAATTAAAATCGGAGGTAAGCAAGCATCGACCACTTTGTGCAGGAAAACATGCGCTGCGACAAGATATTATCACTTTTCCGGCACCTGCAATACAAACACAAAATTCTTTCTATTCTTTTGAACACATTTCAAGAGAGGTTGTATAATTTTTGTTAACGTTGTGCTTAATTTGCTATAAGATGGCTTGAAAAATTGGTGAATTGTGAAGAAAACACGTTTTCTCATTGCAAATTCACAACTGTCAACTCATTGTTCTTCGCCAAATTCTTTGTTTACCCGTTGCCGCAAATGTCATTCTGCGGGAATGCGCAATCTTGTATTCTATCGTTCTTGCTTCAGAAACCTAAAAAATATTCCAAATGCTAGTCTCAAAGTTATAAACGATCCATTTTTGAGTGGAGGGCAGTCTCGCCCGGTTCGGTTTCTTTAACCCTAGTGTGCTCAACCAAGTTAATTAACGTTACGGTTTTATTTATATCTAAAAGTCGGCTGTAAGTTAGTAAAACCCTGGATGTTAGATGTATATGGATATATTTATTGTTAACGAAGTTCTTTTTATATAAATCCAACGAAAGTTTTATACACAAGGACCTTTGTAATACAAAGATCGATATAATCTGTAATCAGCCAGAGCTTATACTTGGGAATTCCGAGAAGCTTTGGCACTACAAACTGAATAAGAAGGTCTCTATGATATTTTTTTTTTTCAATTTCAAAATTTTCTGGGCTGAAAAGAAATATAAAATATTTCAAATGCATTTCTCCATATAAGAGCAGTCAAATCGTGGGTATCCGGGAGGATTTTAAATAATTGTTTCAAGAAAAAAGTTATTTGGCACAATATGTGTCGATGAGTACCCGGATACCCGGTTGGGCAAACAAGGGTTAATTTTAAATCACTCTGCACTTCAAAAAGTAAAACGCTAATTCACGTCGTCAGAAAAAATGCTTTCGAGTATTATGTATGTATGTATTATTATGTGTATGTATTAGTATGCATGTATTATGTATATATGTCATAGCTGGCAACCTCAACCAAAAGTATTTTAAAACTAAAGCTTTAGTTATTTTATACACAAGATATGTACATCATATAAATACATATCTTGTGTATAAGTCAACTAAATTCGAATTTCTATTTAAACAGCTGGCAGCTCTTTTCAAAATTATTTTCAAAATAAAATCTTCTTAAATACTTTCGTTTGAAATTAGGGTACATATCTTATCTTTCTTATTACATTAAACGAACAATTCTTATATATATTATTTAGCATTTTAAGGTTATCTGAATAGGCATTATTTTCAAGAAAACTCCTATAAGGTTACCACCTATTCGAAATTAGTTACTAACTAATTAAAACATCATAATAGGTATATCAAATGGAATATCCCTAATTGAATATTTTTTAATAGGGTTGCCACCTATTTTGAATCGCATATTTGTGTAATTTTTTGTTAAAAAAAATTAAAATATTAATATTCATGTGTACCAAGAGAAGGTTCTTAAACCATGCTTTCCCTTTATACAAAATGTTATCCCATATGATAGATAATAGTGTAAGGTTGCCACTTATTTTCGAATCTACACAATTAATCTAAAGCGTCACAATGTGGATATCAAATGAAAGGTATTGTTGAGAAATTTGCCCCGAAAGTATTTTTGATCAGGGTTGCCACGCTTCTATGTAATAAACATTTTTATTTTGTTACTTTCAATCAGTATTTTTTGTATTAAGCATAGTAAGCATAGTAGTAGTAGTTACATATACGCTCGAGATATGTATTAAGAAATTTACTTAATAGATATCGAAATCCATTTTTTTTATTTCCAAAATATGTTTTAAGGCTATCTAAATGACAAGCCTTCTAAACTCATTTCGATTAATATCCACCAATAAATAATTAATTTAAGATATATGATAATAAGAATTCAACTTTGAAAAATATAATTGCTTCAAAAAATTACTTAAAAAAATTAGTGCAATATACCAAAAACCGTATGGGTATCAAATTAAAGAGAAAGTTCGTTCTCTAGAATTAAAGCATATAACATTTTGGTTTTTTGTATCCTTTCATAATTTTATCCTTGAATATCCATGAAATTTTGAAATACTTTGTTTTGAAAAAAACGTATGTTAAATAATTTACACTCGACCAGATACTAGAGTTTAGCCCTTTTAACTTTATTTATTTATTTTTAATTCAACAGAAATTTCTCTCTCATGTGGTGCCTATATTTTTGAAGTAGTTTACATTGCACTGAATTTTTAATTAATTTTTAGAAATAATCGTATCTTGGCGTCAGAGAAACCAAAAACGCTGTTTTACTATATTTGGCTGATAGTTTCGTGAGTTTCGTGATTGTTGTATGTGTTCTAAAATTTTTGGGTTTTGTCGACCGGTATTACCACACCAGCTAAAATTATTTGTCAGAAGTTAAAAAAATCGAATTAAGCGCAGAATTCAACCGCATAAAATTTTTATTTTATTATTATTATTTTTTTCAGGGATAGTTAGGTTGGGTTATGTTAGATGCCCAGTTCTTTTCAAGAGTCCTATTTTTGCCCACAGGGTTACAGGTTTTTAAATCCTATCCCCTTGTGTCCTCAAATACAGAAAGTTACATGGTTTTGTTAGTGAGCTAAATACTTTTAAAGAAATAATGAACATCAAATAGAGAAAAGAAAAATCACCAAGTAAAACCATATGATATACAGTCAAAGCTGCCATAAGCGGACATCGATGTTCACCTACTTTTTGTCCGCCTATGAAAGATGTCCGTTTATGGGAATTTCGTGGAAAATAATATTAACATTCAAATTTAAAAAGTTAAATTTCGGGCTTCCAAATTCAAATAATAATTTATAGACCGAAACAGAATGAATTAAAGATAAATTCAAATTTATGGCGTTTTATAAATGCAAGGCAACCACTTAAGTGATTTTGATTTAATTTTTGAAATTCTTCAAATGCATAGAGAGGTGTTTCCTAATTTCCACATATATATAGCGTCTTAGAGGCAACTACTCTTCGCGCTATTTTAAGCGGTTTTAAAAATTTGGATGTCCTGGCATCATGCATATAACTTTGAAACCAAAGTACAAACTCTGAATTGTAAGGCTGTTACAAACATTCGTTCCGGGGAAAAATAGATAATATTCTCGACCACTAGTAAATATTCACCATTAACTTTTTTACGCTTAGATTTTTTTTGCTAGGATTTTAAATGATCTCGCCTGGTGCTATGGAAATTGCTTTCAACTTGAAAAACAGTAGGCGGTATTTTGCAACATAGCACGTTTCCTTTTTACTATCATATTCTCATTTGACTTACAATCACTCAGCGCCTTTATCTACACTTCGAGCAAGTATGCTAAATTGTAAAATAAGCATAAGAACTTTGATGAGAAATTAAAGCGGCCAGTGATCGGACTTCAAAAAAAAATTCTGTGTGGTAGAATCTGGAAAAAAATGTGATAGATTTCAAAAAAATATGTGGTTGATCTCTGGGCTTGGATCACACTTTGTACAAAAATTAAAAAAAATTCTGCAAGGTTTCACCTAAATGGCAATCTTTTTAATTAGACTCAAATAAATATTTAATTTTAGTATAATAAAGGGCAAGATTTAAGTTGACAGCAACCTTGCGGAGTGCTGCCAGCTTTTATTTTTATCACATCACGAAGTAGCAGACAAATGTGGCACATTCCAGAAACAGCAAATTGGGATTTGCCGATTATTGTCAATTCTCAAGTAAAAGTAAACAACGCCATAGAAACCTTAGATGTACATAAATTTGCTAATACTTTCACAAAAAGCGCCGTTTTTAACATTTTCACTATTATTATTTTTTTCATAAATCATATCTTTTGCAATTTAACACAATAAAACGGCGTTTCCTGACGAAAAATTGATTACTGTGAAAATTTACAATTTTACAGTTTATTTTATCCATCCATTCGGCTTTGTTTACCTTTGCTTGAGAAATTTCCCTGTCGCCGGGAATGCAGAATCTTGTATTAAATCATTCTTGCTACCATATAGTGCTTAGGGTTGGACAATTTTTTCGCTTAAAATTAAAAAAAATTATGTGAAGCAAAAATAGATTTCAGACCTTGAGTGGTAGATGCTCAAAAAAATGGCAGATCTAAATACCACAATGTGGTAGAAGTCCGATCACAGAATGCGGCTAAAGAGTGCGCTCAATCCTACAGAACTCACACACACACACATAGTACGTTATACAAATTCGCATGCAAGAACGGCAAATACATTCTTATAGCTCTTTTTTAGAATATTGAATTGCAGCATTCCGTTTTTCCGAACTGCCTTCAGCAGTTTGAATGCCATCAGCAGTTGTCGGCTGCACGTCTAAATTTACTTTAAGCGTCGGTGGATTTACTACTGCCATATGTACGTGTGCCACTGCGAAATGGTGAAGGGCTTGAATGCTCGCTAACATCAAGCCGTGCATGTGTGTGTGGCTGTGTTAGTTACTCGTATCACACGCCTGGGTGCCATTCGACATGAACTCACTTTGTTACCCACACACCAAATGTCTCTCTCCCCCTTCTCTTCTGTTCCTATCGCGTGCTAGCGTGTCAGACACGAACCACATAAATGAAATTGCGACATTTATGGGTAGTTTCTGTAAATGGAAACCGGCCATTTTTGCGCATTTATTTAAATTGCGAACGCCTCGTGCCCCGTCGCCAAAACATTACCTCCTCTGCGCTCGCCAACCATTTCTCTTTGTTATGCTCTTTTGTATGGCCTTGGCTTTCACGCTGACTACACTTTGGTTTTAACCTTTTCAATTGATGGTTCGCTGTTGTGCTTGTTTGTTTGCTTCTCCTTTTACATTTCTTACATTTTATGCTTGCGATTATTTTATATATTTTTTCAATCTTATTTTGTAGTCTCGCGTTTGTGCTTAACGAATTTTCAAATTTGTCCCCGCCACTTGGGCTGACTGTTGAGCGCCAGTTATCCTGTCGCATGACAGCGAAAAACACTGTAACAACAGCAAAGCTCTGGAAAGCCATTTAAGTTGGCATTTACATACTTGAAGTGAAGAAGAAAAACCACTCGATTCTATATAGTAGTTGTTTTATGCTTCTATTTTACGTTGCTTCACTTTTATGTTCCCCTTTACTGATGCTTTCCTGCTATGGCCGGCTGCTTGGTACTTTAGTGTTGGACACGGCAGCTATTTGGTTTAAATTTTGAGAGCTTTTAGGTGATGTTTTTTGAGCGCCGAAAATGTAAAAATATTTTTTCTTGCATTTTACTGAATTTTGATTTGCCGTTTTTTAAATTGGGAACTTTGTTTAGTTAAGTTTCGTGTGCTGTCCGTTAACGTTTCTTCTCATATTGTAGGTGTTCTGATAAGTATCGAAATTTGTGCAATATTAAAAAAAACATATTTTCGAACTTTTTAAAAATTATAGAAAATCAATCGAAATTTTTAGCTATTTTAAGCTCGTACTTTATTCAATTAGAATTCAATGGGCCACAAAACTGCATGCACAGAATTTAATTAAAAAACTCGAAATTTTAACGAAAATTTGCAGAATATTTTTTTTTTTAAATTGCCATTTTTAAGGAAGTGTCACTCGATTGGTTTATTTTTTTTACAGATTTGTACGATTTTATATCGGTCTATTGGTAAAAAAAAAATGTGAAAATTTTTTGTAGTTAAAAGATTGGTACAATACAGCGCTACTCGTGCTATCATAGTAGCACAATGCCACTCATATTTGACTTACGAATAAAATACGCGCAGGAATTTCAAGATTTCAACCCTGTTTTTATGAAAAATTTAATTATTATCGGTATTTTTCTTTTAATCAAAATATGTTGAAATGAAAGTGAAAATAAAAAAAAAAAAATGTTGCCAGAGTTATATAATTTTCTTCATGAATTTGAAATAATAAACTATGTGTTTCTAGTTCGGCTTTCGGCATACGAATATTTTACCTCAAAGAGGTGTTTTATTTGATACCAATTAATTTGTGATTTATACTAAATATGTTGTGTGTACCCACATGCCCCCTTACGTCGAAAAAAGTAAAAAAAAAATGTAATTTTTTCGCAAAGCTTTAAGTTAATTTTTAAGGGTTCGCAATATTCTTTATGAAACTTGGAAACACTTTCTGAACACACTGCAAGACCTGAAAACATGTTACAGGTTCTCACTTTAAAATTCTCTTCAATGGATGTTGCTTATAATTGAAGAGCCGAAACTTAGCGTAGCTTAATGCCACGTCGAAATCTGTTTCATTTTGATTTTCTAGGTTCTAAGTTCCGTTAAGTTAAGTTAAGTTGCCATAATCAGGCTTTCACTTGCGGGCACTGCCGTGCTGCGTGCAAAGAAATATTGGTTCAACAACAATTTCATTAGGAAATAAACCAAAATGCTTTAATATCATACAAATACATCGAAAAAAATATTATTTTTAGTTTTTAAAACATTAAATTCTAAAGATTATTAAACAAGATATAACTAATAAAAAACAGAAAAAAATACTAAAAAATAAAAAATAAAAAAACCGTCTACATTCGAGCAGAACACGAACCCGGACCCTCTCGACCGGCAGCTTAATGCTTTGACCATTCGGCCATTGTGACTCTGGGCGGCGCGGGCA
Organism: Rhagoletis pomonella; assembly: GCF_013731165.1. Classification (NCBI taxonomy): domain Eukaryota; kingdom Metazoa; phylum Arthropoda; class Insecta; order Diptera; family Tephritidae; genus Rhagoletis; species Rhagoletis pomonella. Next base: position 20,117,988 of record NW_023458558.1, on the reverse strand, counting down.
AAAGGCATACATAAACGCATCATTTGATGACTTTTTTTGTGACTCTCTCCTACTGTATAACCAAATCATCTGAAGTCACTAATAAGACTGCTTGCGTCACTCGAGCGCACTGACGGGCGCAGTGATCTGGTAAATACATATACATCTCTGTTGTGTAAACCCAGCCAGAAAAGACATCCGAAAACCGTTCCGAAAAAGGAAAAAAGTGGATGAAGTGAGGATTTTTGTCCGTTTACCGATTTCATTTTCGGATACTTAGACGATCCGTTTTCCCACTAAGGGCCGGTTGTTCAAAGCCTGATTGACACTAATCACCGATTAACATCGTTATCGACGTTTTCGGCTCCATGCAAATAACATGGAGTCTGTAACGTCGATAAAGATGTTTAACCGGGGGTTAGTGTCAACCAGGCTTTGAGGAACCGGCCCTAAAGTGTGCAGCAGAAACTTATGTACAGACAACTACCGAAAATTGCTTGTGAAACGGATACTTTATCACGTGTTTTTTCTGAAAATTTTCTGATTGAATTTTTCGTTCAATACGCTTTCCTTCTGCACTACACAGATAATTTGCCATGGTAAAAAAAAATAAAAAAAAATTAGGAAGCGCCTGGCGGACCTTCTGGAAGCTAACAAATAGCGGCACGCTCAGCCACTGCCGAACTATTGCTTTCAAATAACATCACCTTTTTCGAAAGTTTCGAACGTTTTCCGGATACGAACTGTAGTCGTTTTCCATTCGTTTCCGGATACGGAAAATTGTACTAGGCTGCCCTGCGAGCAAAATTTACGTTTCTTAGCTGGCTGGGAACATATCTCAAGACATACATATGTAGATATTTCTCCATCAATCTCAAGTATAACCTCATGTATACAATTTTATTGTAACAAAACTTTATAAAAAAAAGAAGAGAAGAAAAATTACCAAAACAGAAACTTTAAGAGCTACAAATCTCCAATGAATTAGTCCACTTAATGAAGCAAACTTTCTCTGTCACAAAATGAGTACTTGTTAGATATTTAACTTGAATTTTGGAAAGGAAGAGGGCATTCGACGCACAGATATGTGTCATTAGTATCCATACATTTATGTACATACAAATGTGTAAAACATGCCCCGCACGCTATGTCACGCACGCGTACACACATGTGCATACATATATGCATGCGTACAGAGGCGCATGAGATAATGTAAATTGTAGTTCACTTGGAGTAATGGAGCAAACTTTGTTGGCACGTTTCAGTGTCCAGAAAACTATTTGAAACATAAGAGAGACATAGAGGAAGAGAGGACAACATAAACGCAATAGGAATAAGTTAAAAACAAAATAGTAGCCACAAAACCAGAATGAAATGAAATCAAATATAAAGTATCCAAAAATATATTATATACTACATGTGCATGAAAACGTACATATGTATGTATGTACAATCGTACAGTTACACAAGTGCGTGAAAATTGTACATATGTATGTATGTATGTACTTTGGCGTTACTGGAAAGTAGTTTGCTCCTCGGAGGCAAAAAGTACGCAGAAAATTTGTTTAAAACTTTCTTTCATTGCACAGTTGAACGAATTTAGGTTCAGTTATCTTTATATAAATTCGAGAACAAAAGTAAAGTAAGCATGTTACTTATTTGCGCCAGCGTGCGGGGACTGTCACCAGAACACCCACAAATGGCCAGTGCAAAATATATCTGACACATTTGTGAACAATTTTATCTATTTACGTATTGAAGTAAATTTATAGATGTAACATGCACGCATATGTAAGTATCTACTTGAATACAAAATAACGAAGATGAGTAGCTTCCATTTCAGGAAATTGTGATATATATAACTAATCAGTAGGAATATGGAGGCAAAAGTCAGAGAATATAAGGATAAGGATAAGGATAAGGATAAGGATAAGGATAAGGATAAG
>NW_023458558.1:20113999-20115963 GCF_013731165.1 Rhagoletis pomonella | reverse complement strand
AGAGTTTGTACTTTGGTTTCAAAGTTATATGCATGATGCCAGGACATACAAATTCTTAAAAAAGCTTAAAATAGCGCGAAGAGAAGTTGCCTCTAAGACGCTATATATGTATATGTGGAAATTAGGAAAAACCTCTCTATGCATTTGAAAAGTCGACGCACTTTCGTAAGAGTCCCTCAATTTTAAACTAGAAAGCAAAAATTAAATCAAAATCACTTAAGTGGTTGCCTTGCATTTATAAAACGCCATAAATTTGAATTTATATTTAATTCATTCTGTTTCGGTCTATAAAAGAATAGATATTATTTGAATTTGGAAGCCCGAAATTTAACTTTTTAAATTTGAATGTTAATATTATTTTTCACGAAATTCCCATAAGCGGACATCGGTTATAGGCGGACAAAAAGTAGGTGAACATCGGTGTCCGCTTATGGGAGCTTTGACTGTATATCATATGGTTTTACTTGGTGATTTTTCTTTTCTCTATTTGATGTTCATTATTTCTTTAAAATTGTTTAGCTCACTGGCAAAACCATGTTACTCTCTGTATTTGAGGACACGAGGGGATAGGATTTAAAAACCGTTTTCTCCTCTGTAACCCTGTGGGCAAAAATAGGACTCTTGAAAAGAACAGGGCATCTAACATAATCCAACCTAACTATCCGTAAAAAAATAACAATAATAAAATCATAATTTTATGTGGTTGAACTCTGCGCTTCGAATACTTGAACTTGTGAGAAGTAATTTTAGCTGCCTATTCAGATAACCTTAAAAAGCCAAATAATATATAAAAGAATTGCTCGTTTAATGAAATAAGAAAGATGAAATAAGATATGTACCCTAATTTCAAACGGAAGTATTTAAGAAGATTTTAGTTTGAAAATAATTTTGAAAAGAGCTGCCAGCTGTTTAAATAGAAATTCGAATTTAGTTTACTTATACACAAGATATGTATTTGTATGAAGTACATATCTTGTGTATAAAATAACTAAAGCTTTAGTTTTAAAATACTTTTGGTTAAGGTTTCCAACTATGTACATATATACATAATACATGCATACTAATACATACACATAATAATAGTTACATATATAATACTCGAAAGCATTTTTTCTGACGATGTGAATTAGCCTTTTACTTTTTGAAGTGCGGAGTGATTTAAAATTAACCCTTGTGTGCCCAACCGGGTATCCGGGTACCCATCGACACATATTTTACCAAATAACTTTTTTTTTTAAATTATTTAAAATCTTCCCGGATACCCACGATTTAACTGCTCTTACATGGAGAAATGCATTTGATATATTTTATATTTCTTTTCAGCCCAGAAAATTTTAAAATTTAAACAAAAAATATCATAGAGACCTTCTTATTCAGTTTGATGTGCCAAAGCTTCTCGGAATTCACAAGTATAAGCTCTGGCTGATTACAGATTACCCAGGATTATACTAAGTTACAGCCGACTTTTAGATCAATTATATAAATAGGCAATCATGTTTCCTTTACACCCCTTTTACGGCTAAACTATAATTCTAAGGTATAGACAATTATATATCATTAGAAAGGTATTTTGATGCTGATGTGCAGGCAATTTTTAAAATTTCAAATTGGTTTAAAATAGAGCGGAAAAATCAATTCAAAGTGTGAATTAAAGAAACGTGCTAAGCAGCAGTTTAGGAATAAGATGTATGTATGTATGTACATGAATAGATTAGCCTCAAACAAGGAAGAAGGTAAAGTTGAGTATGGAGAAGAAGAAAGTGATAAATACAGAAATTAAAATAAAAGTAAAGAAACCTAGATATAAAGACAAAGAGGAAGGAAATTTTAAATTCCTAACCTAATAACAATGGTGGGGGTGAATATGTAAATGAAGAAAAGAATGGACATATTTAGATCAGGATAAAGGAAAAGATAAAGATGAAGATGAAGATGAAGATGAAGATGAAGATGAAGATGAAGAT
>NW_023458558.1:20112556-20113899 GCF_013731165.1 Rhagoletis pomonella | reverse complement strand
GGATTCGACCCAATGACCCCAGCTGACTCAGCCAGTGGTCTACCCACTATTCTAAGTTGTTGTAAAATGTTGGTAAATTGTTCTAATTTTCAAGAATTTGAAATTTAGACTTATGTGGTTTTTGTCCGAAGAAATCTCGATTTGGATCTTTATTTTGGACATTTCAAGGACGAAAACTTTTGTGAACTCAAAATCTTCACAAACTACATACATACATAACTTTTCAAATAAAGGAGGGTAGAAAAAAACGGTTTTCTTGCACATGGTGGCTGACCCAATCTAATGTACAAGGATATTTAAGAATTTATTGCACTTAAATCACATTTCCATTTAAGTAATAAAATCTGACATCCTTATCGTCATTTGACGAGCACATAATGGAAGTAAGAAATTTCTGGCAATTGCAGCACACATACAAACATTGTGCTAACCACGAAAACGCTTGAATGATAAATTTTAAAATTTAATCAAAAAGCAAATCGACATAATGAAGCAGGTGTGATAGGCAAACGAACAAACAACGCCGGCACTTGAGTGCTGATTAGATTACACACTTGACTGATTCAAAAACCTATTTCACTTAAATGGATTGACAAGCATACGAAAAAACCCATTACCTACAAATAAAACTATTTATGCATCCATATGTACATGTGTAAGCAAATATTCATTTTATAAATGTCTCCTATTTTAAAACATTGTATGTGGGCATAAATAATATGTATATGTATGTAGGCATTATGTGGTTTGTGCTTTCTTTATTGACAGACTTGTAAAGCGTAAATTAAAGATAGTAGAAATATCGAAATTTTAATGAAGACGTTATATGAAAGCAGATATAATCAACTTTAGAATTTTGAAATATTTTATAATAATTTTTGCTGAAATTTTCACATTTTCTCTTGTGCATGTGCTCGTTCTGTCCTTTTAAATTAAAATCAAACGGTAATAAATTTACAAAAGCATAGTACATGTGGATACTCGAGCCAAATATTATGAAAATATACTGTGTCCGGCAAATGTGTGTTTACATTTATTGGGCATATGTCCTCTTTATACCGATGAGAAGAGAATGTGAACAAAAATAAATATATATTTGGCGTTCAGATTTTGTTTGGGGATTTGGTCGAGCTTCTTTTCCAATTTCTGATGTGTGCTTTGACGTTATAAAACAAACGAATGAGCCTACAAATTCACGGGACATCCCGAAGGCAAATCCTTATCCATATCCTTATCCTTATCCTTATCCTTATCCTTATCCTTATCCTTACCCTTATCCTTATCCTTATCCTTATTCTTATCCTTATCCTTATCCTTATCCTTATCCTTATCCTTATCCTTAT
>NW_023458558.1:20102405-20112456 GCF_013731165.1 Rhagoletis pomonella | reverse complement strand
GTGGGTAGACCACTGGCTGAGTCAGCTGGGGTCATTGGGTCGAATCCCACTGAAGAAGTCTGATTAGGAGATGTGGTAATCTCCGAAATAGCAGCTTAAACTTCTACCATTTGTAAATTATTGTTGTTTTCCCACAATAGTTTTTATTCAAAACGGCCTCAAGATCAATAAAGCTGTTGAATATCTTACAACAACTACACATTTTTTTTATTAGGAAGTTAGCGAAAGTTTCAAGTGGCTAAAAATTCGAGTGGGTAACTTTTTTTGCCGATGATATTATTATTTTCTTCCACAGAGAGTCACTTGCTCAAGTGGTCAAATGTTGCTTTTTTAATTTTCAGAATTTTTTTCAAGTAAAGGTAGTCCTTAAAAAAATTTTGTCAAAAATCAAAGCGATTTTTTAGTCACTTGAAAATTGCACTTCATCAAACAAAAATTGTATGAGCTATAAAACGGCATACACAAAAATTTTGTAAAGATTTGGAATGAAAATTCCGTAAATTTTATGAATTTTCCTAAATTTCGAATAAACTTTGATTTATATGGTTTTGGCTAAAGCCTGGAAAATATTTTTATAGAAAAAGACCAAAATAAATTTGACATGAAAAACGGTGTGAATATTAAAAAAAAAATCAATACGTTAACACTTGTGTACTTTGTATGGAAAAATATGTCAACCGTCAGCAAAAGTGTAAAAAAATGGAAACCGTCAGCAAAAAAAAATTTCCAAAATCAAAGCGAATTCTTAGCCACCAATCTGCCAAAAATTACATGACTTCTGTAGAAGCTGTCTGGATGAAGAGGAGGACGAACCTACACCTGTTGTCCCAGTACCCTGTTAAATTCAGACGAAGACTCTCTACTCTCGGTAGGCATTTCTGCGACAACTTCGAGGAAAATCATTTTGGGAGGGATTGCGAGTTGCTGAGCCCACATACCGCATCCCCACGGACTCTGCGCCTAAGTGTGTCTTATAGACGACCGAGACAAACTAACCTAACCTAGCAACTACACCAAGTCGGAATTTTTCAAGCTGTATTTTTGGAGCACTATAACTTCTACTAATAGAATCGAACGCACACAGAGCATTTTTTTTAATTTTCACTTCAGCCTCTCAACTTTATGGATCCCATAACATACTATTTTGCTCGTCTCATGCTTATAAGTCTCAAGTTCTTAGAAACTAGAAGGTTTACACTCGTATCTATACTAAATTCCATTAATAATAATGGTGATTGAAATTTATAGACTTAAATATATAAATAAATAAATATAGTAAAATATCGTGAAAATGATCAGATGATTCTACATCCCGCTCTAATCAAAAAAATCACTATCAGACTGAGGAATAAAATTAGAGCAAAAAAATACCTTTCAGTAAGTACTTTCTGTAGAACAATCTTCCGACCTGTAGATATATATGTATATGTTTATAAGGGCTTACTTTTACGCAGCACACGCTTTTATCACCGCTAATTTTAGCTACAGTTGTCTTTTGCGAAGGGCTTTAGTAACTGGAAACTTAGTCGTTAACTGGTTAAATAAAACCAAATACAACTACAGTTGCGGCTTAACAAAGCGGCCAATAGGTAAAATTTCAACAAAAGCAGCATTGATAATAGGACTAACTCTAACAAAGGCGAGCTGAATGCAACAATATAGCATAGCAGCTGCAACAATAAAACCATATCGCTGCTTTAGTTGTTGCTGCTTCATTTGAATAGCTGCAAAAAACGACTAGAGCACGAGTATAAGTAAAAGTCAAACATTTGTTTTTTTTTGTGCATTTGAGATTCTAAAAAAATATGTATTTGCTTGCGCAGGAGTATGTAAGTATTTGACCGCCGCTGCTGTTGTTCCTGTGCCAGGTCAGTTATTATTGACCTCAATTTGTGGCAGTTACTGCAAACAAAGCCATGAAATGCATTGCTTGATAGCAATAACAACAGCAACAACAAACAGATAAACTGCAAGAAGTCTAGTAATAACGGTAAAAGTTGCTGCCGCCGCCATTGTCTGCAACAGGCAAAAGCCAACGGTGAGTGGACTGAACTGAATTGCATGGCAGGACATGGCAGGACTTCGCATATGTATGTGTATGTAAATATCTATGCATCTGTTGAAGCCAGCACGCTGGAAACCTAGTTTCTGTTTGCATTTGTTATTGTTTGCACTCCTTTTTCTGCTGCCATGACTGCACTGTGCCCCCCATAAGGTCGCTTTTGTTGCTGCTATGAACGCCAATCGTTGCAACGCACAAACGAATGTCGGCAACAGTGGTAACAAAAACAACAATCGAATGATTACCATTAACTGTAAGTGCAACATCAAGAAAATTGCATTACAAAAACAAAATTTGTGGAACAGTGTTGGAGCGGAACTCGAAAGAAAGCAAAATAGCATAAAAGCAAAGAAAACAGCAACAGAAAACAATCGAATCACATAGCAAGTGGCTGCGTTAGTTTCACAACAGATTGACAACAATTGCGTTGACCAACATGTGGCGTGGAAAATACATATCTACATGTGTACATATATATATGTATGTATATATGGAACAACATAGGGCAACAGGTAAACAACACAACAACGAAATTGGCAGTGGCCAACTGTAAACACTAATCAGCTCTGAAAATTTTTTTTTAGGAAATGTGTGTTTAGGAACAAACATATTTATTCGAGTATTTAGCTGCTTGTTTCGATCGTTGTGTGATACGGCTTCAAAACGCTATTTTCACAATTTTTGGACGAGAAACTTCTTAGGCTGTGGTCTCGCAAAATGGAGAGTGAAATTCTTAAAACTGAAAATGTTACATGAGTAAGAAGGAAGATCGGGTATAGAGAAGTGGAAAAACGAAGGAAAGCGACCTATGACGGCTATACAAAGCAATAGCACAAACATTTTCAACGCGCATGAACGTACATGCATACATATGTATGTTTGAATGCACGTATGTACATACATATGTATGTATGAACGAACTCATTTGGCATTTCGCATGTGTGTGTTGTTTAAAATATCTAACCTATAAAAGCCAAGGTTCCCGCTGCCCCATATGAGTTGCAGTTTATGTCTGCCGCAATAGTCCACTAGACCCTGTAGTGGCAGAAACTCGAAATCTCTGGAGTTGCCGGGGAGGTACGTTGAGCGAATTACTAGCTCTTGCGTGCTTTCTCCGAGAGATAGGCTCACCTTCACTGCGATCTGCTCTTTGTTGGTAAATTATGGAATGAGAAAGGCGTTGATATGATTAGCTATCATCAGAGGGCCTCTACAAATTCTTCGTTGAAGGAGCCAGAATAGCTTACCCTGTAGTCCCTTTATCTGATTCCTTTAAAGGCGATGTCAAGGCGATCCTCATTAAATGACTTAGCATGTAGTAGGTTTATTTGGATGTACCTTGCTGCCGTAGTTATTTTTCGAGTCGTCCGGCTGGTTACTATGTCGAGTGTGGACAATGTCAGTGTTGGTAGGGCGGGCATGGGAAGTGTTGCCTTTTATACCTTGGGTGTATGCCAAATGGAACTCAAAAACGGGTTTTCGATTTATTTAGATCAGAATAGGCCTTCAGTCGTGTATATGTGCCGTTAACTTGGCTACCAGTCAATTTTTTGGCTTATAATATAATCGGTAAAGTTATGAAAAAAAGAGATAAAGTTGTGTCAAAATATGTTGGCAAACTTTATTGTCAAAATATGACATAGTGAAAACCAGCCCTAAAACTATCAAAAGATGGATGAGAATGAGAAGTGTGGGCCAAAGTCCATCAAACTTCTGATTGTTAATTTTTTTCGTTGCCTTGTTCAGAGCAAAACTTCACTCCGCTACGCTGATGACAATTGAAGTTTGAAATAAAATAAGCAGTCAAAAAATCCAAAAGCACCGCAAGCAGTAAGAAAGTGAAATCTCTACACAATATTATACTTGACGTATAGAATTACGTTCCCACCAATAGGAGCTGATGTTGATGCTACTACATTCAGAGCTTAAAGTTATCTGAACTTTTGTTAACAACAAACTTTAACCAAAAAAAAAAAACCCAAACACGTTTCCAAGCGCACCCGAATGTACTTTTTAGTATTCCCTTTGCAGCAGCATTATAAATAATTTCCAATGCTTCCAGTGAACTGCAGTCACATTTCAACAATTCATTGTAGGGAATATTGCATTTCGTTGCGCAATTTAAGTTTGTCTTGCAATGTAACGCAACGCAACGCAATGCAACAAAGCAAACAATGAACAAGAAACGAAAAAACCACAACAACAACCCCTTGGTATTAAACGCAAGTAGTAATGCTTGGACAATGCCTGCAGCAGTTGTGTGCAGTTTTCGTTTCTAACTACCCACTTCTCCTATCCTTAGCTTGTTTCCAAACATTTTTCTTCTCGCAATCTTCCTGCATTTAAATCCAAGCTATTTTGGCGCCCCAGAATTACTAAGCGCAAGGAGAATTATAATGAGAAAAAGTATAAGAAAACAACAAAAGCCTTAACAACAAAAAAAAAAAATTCATGAAATTGTCAATAAAAAAACTGCCATACGTATACATATCGTCGTTTATAGTACAAAACCGTGTATCAAGGTAATGCCAAACCGCCTATGTGAAGTTGCCTAAATTATTTTCTAGCGAGTAAAAACACGCATATTTCAAAATGATACTCTTTTTTTATAAAGCAATTGCATTTTTGGTTAATATATTTAAGGACGAATGCATTAGGATTGAGCCAAGAGCTTGTGTGAGCAAATCCAATTTTTGTTAGCAAATGTCAGTTACGCGGTTTTGTACTTTAAACGCAGATATGTATCCATTTAAAGTGTCTTGCAATATAATATAAGTAGTAAAGCTCGCAAGAGTCTGCTGTCCAGCGCAGTAATCAAATTTCAAATGCACTCTAATGTCCTTCTTCGCTTTCGCGTTGCTTCCTGGTCGGTTGTTACAAGCGTTCTCCTGTTGCAGTTCGGATTATTTCGCAAATTCGTTGTCATTTCATTTTGTCTGCAAGTCTTAGTTTTAAATTTCTTTGAAAGTGGAAATCACTTTTTTATATTTTCATACATACATACATACATATTTACTGTCCTACAATTTTGCCCAGTCCTGCATTTGAGTTCCTCTCCATACTTTCTTCGCTTTCTGCAAGTGATTTGTTATGCAGATTTTTGTTCATATTTATTTGTTTTTTTTTCTGCATTTCTTGCGAGACTTTCTCTAATTCTGTAATTCGCTGTAAGCATTGACGAACTTTTTCGCTGAGCTTTTGTTATCGTTTTGAGTCAATTAGAAAGTAGTTATCAATTTAATTAAAATGCAAAGTGATTGAATTTGCGGAGTTGTAGAAAAGCAGAAGCGGAGAGGCGGAGCGACACTGTCATCCAACTAGTCAAGTGCTGGGATGTTTGTAGCTGACAAGTTTAAGTTTTCAATTATCTAAATAATGATAATGTTGTAGTGAACTTAAATCACAGAAGACTTATTAAGTATGCAAAATGTACGTCCTTCTTAAGAGGTGTCCTTAGGAGGTATTTTAGTACTAACGTAATACTTTTGTAGCCAAAAGTATTGATATGAGTAGGTATAGATGATTTAGATCCGCTACTTTTCAAGTATCGATGTTTTATTTCGATACTACTTCTATACAATTATCGATACCTGCACGTTACCGTTTTAACCCTGTGTGAGTCTGGGTGGGCATATTAACTTTTGATGACTCCAACTTTGTCAATACCACCTTATCCAGCTCACGCCTACATTTGATCGACAAAAAAGGGGAATCGACCTTCTCTGCAAAAACTTTCCCCACTCCCCCACTTAGTATATAACTGCTCATTCATTCATTCGTTTTCAAAATAAATAAATAGTGTTCGCTTAACGGTTGAAGTTCAATCACTAACATTAAAGAGAATTAAGGTGAGTTAGGGTGGGTTGAGCTGAGTTGAGTTGAGTTGAGGTGAAGTGAAGTGAACTAAAGTGTAGTGAGTTAAGGTAAGGTGTGTTTAGTGTGCTAGTTAAGGTGAGTTGAGCTGAGGTGAGATGAGTTGAGGTGAAATAACATAAGTTGGGGGAGTTGAGTTGTGGTGAATTGAGTGACGGGAGTTGACGTGAGGTTAATTCATCCCCAAATGTTCCTAAAGCATCTAGATGCATTTATCAATCAGAAAAAAAATGTTGTGAAAAAAATTTTGCTTATATCTTTTTGGCGGTTAGGGCTCGATATGTATGCATGTATGTATGTAAAAAGTCAATTGTACAATTTGATTTTCCGCTACGCTTTTTCATCTTATCTTCTGCCACTTATGCTTAGGGGAAGCATCAATAAATTAAAGTAGATCAAAGTAAGTTGACGTTTTTAAATTACTCCAAAAAGATACAACTAAATTAACATCAAAAGCTGTAAAATGAAACGCAAAATTTCCGTAAAATTTTTTCTTACCTTACCTAAAGGGTGGGGATACTTTTTTTTGTTACAAACACTAGGATTATAAAAAATTGCCTTGCGTGCAATAATTTTGACAGTTAAAGAACACACCTAATACTCGTAAATAACTCAAAAGTGTTTAGCTGTCAATTCACCATAATTATCACTAAAAGCGCCAAGCACCTCTTTGTGTCCGATATAATCACTGTTCATTAACCTTGCCTAAACCTAATTTATGCACAAAAAACTACCACAGCAATTTTTTAATTTAATCTTGCAGCTTTACACTCGCGCATACCGAGCGTCAATATCGCACCCTTTTACACGTTCTGCCAACGCAAGGTATATTCTAGAACAAAGGAAATCAAAAGTCCTAAGTGCAAAATTCACCTCTACCCAGCTTAGGCCCATTTTGCTTTAAAAAATTTATTTTTTGTATCTCGTTTTTTTTTTCTTTGGTTTTTTTTGACATTAAGTCATTGTAAAATGCCACCTCATTTTAACCATTTTTATTGTTTTGACTGAAATTAGCATAGCCATAAAAATGCCTACCCTACCCTGCACAGCGTGAGGTTGGAATGAGAAACGGTCGATAAGCGTGTTGCTCGCTTGATTGCTGCAATCTCTTCTGCCACCGCAAAATTTTGCTGCTTTAAATTTTATGTAAATTCAGCGTTAAAGCAATGTTTTGTTATCTTTTTGTTTACGCTCTCCATCTTTCTTTTTAATTTTTTATGGCTAATAAAATTTCGGATTCATTTTGGTTTGCTGCCGAATTTTATCAAATTTATTTTTGGAGGCTAGAATTCGCCTCCGTGTGTTTGAGTGTGTGTCTGTGTGGGTGTTTGCGTCTGCGTATGCGTGCGTCTATGTGTTGGTCGTTTAGGCAACCGGAAGTTGGCATTTTATACCGGAACTAAATATTGGCCCCGTCGAAAGTGAAAACTCTGATTTTTGTTGTTTTAATTTTCGCAGAAAGTTGGTAGTAAAAAATGAGCAAGCAAAGTTGAAACGTTTAAATATTTAACTGCAATTGAAAAGTTATTCTATTTTTAACTCAACAGAAATAGCTCAGAAATAAGTTTAAATTTTGAGCTTTCATTTGGGCAACATTTTATAGAAAAATGTTAGACACAGTAATACCATTTTCAAAGTACTCTCTCGGTATATAGAAGTTGAAGCCTCTTGATATTTTGAATGCAACGTTTCTTCTCCTTTTTAAAAATAAAATAAAATTTTTTTTTCACATATTTCCACCAAGGCGAATTTGGATGAGGAGGTAGCGGGTGCAAAAAAAAACAAAAACTAGCATGTTTTTTTTTTTGTTTTTCGGAGGAGAGGGAAAGCAAGTGCCAACACTCTTGCTTTCGCACTCACTCATAAGCAGTTTTGACACATGTGCACCGAGCCGAATTAATGCAGCTGTTCAAGCAACACCGCCTTATAAGAATACGCCTTGTATCTACACATTGTAAAAAAGAAGTTAAGCATTTTCCAAAGCAAACTCTTTATTATTCTTATATATATATATCTTGATATTAGCAAACGCTAATATTTACTGACGGAAATACACGACGTATGAGTAACATTGAAATTTTAAACCGCTTAAAATTCGTAGCAGTAAATCTTTCGGTCTGCATTGAAAACTCTTTACCACAGAAAAGTATTACACGTTGTTAAATCGCCGCTGGATAGAACGCCTTTAATAAACCCAAACTAAAACAACCAGTCAAATAAGGCGTTCGAATGCCACTATGATAAGCGTGAGACAGGCAACAAAACAAAACAAAACAAAACAAGAAAAAAATGATTTTTTCATTTTCCAATTGAATTCAATATTAAAACGTGTCAGTGGCAGGCATTTGTGGCGCCAATATGGTGGTACGCAGTAGAGCCTACTTGCCACTTGCTACCCGCACCCAAGACCCACAACATGCAACGATATCAGCAGAAGCAACAGCACAACAAAACTGTAAACAAAATCAAAAGCAAAAGCAACAACAACAACAAAGCAGCAACAACATGTGACCTGATTGCGATGCCGATGTGTTAGCGAATGCTGCTGTTTCGCGCATCATCGGGGCGTCAGGACCTGAAATCATGCAACCGTGACATAAACATCAACGCGTAGCAGCAGTAAAAATAACAACAAAAATGCCAAGAGCAGCGGCGGCAGTAAATATCTGCCGCCAACGACGCGACAATGTATGTATGTATGTACGTAAATATGTGTATGTAAAAGAACAACAATAGCGAATGCAGGCAGCTAGGTGGCATTCAACGCTTTCGCGACACCAATATTACTTTTTCGTTGCTCAGTTACTTGTTGTTGTTGCTGTCTTTGTTATTGGATTCAGTGTTGCCACCCATGGGCTTTTCCTGCAAAAAACTGGTAGGTTTATTTCCTATTGGTAGGTTGGTAATGTAAGATTGGATTTTGGCAGGTTTCACGACAAAAATAGTTATTCGCGAAAAAGAGAAAACATTTTAGCAACCTTGAAAAGGGCTTGTCAATGAACCCACTGAAGTCCACTATTGTCGCATTTACCAAAATAAGGAAAGTCAACTTGACTAGATCCCACTTGACAGGGACAGAAATTTAGTTCAGAAGAGGCGAAGTGTCTAGGGACAACTCTGAACAAAAGGCTCAGTTCGAACTAAGCGTTCTTGGTCTCGTTACCGGCATTCTTCCTTTGTTTATTCTGAGTGAAAAAGAGCGACGTAAGGCTGCCATTAGCATGATAAGTGGAGTTATTGGGATCAATTGGAGGTTCTCAAGTAATTCCTGGATGATCCCTGGTTATCCTTCTACAAGCCCTATAAGGTCAGAACTTTTGAAAGCGACTGCTGTGAAGCGATAATAACTATTATTGGCGAAGGGTCCCAAGTATGGTATACGGACAGATCGAAGATGGACGGCGGATGACAAGCGTACTTGGACCAGGATTTCAAAAAAGTCTGCCAATAGGCACATATTCAACGATATTCCAGGCGGAAGTATTCGTAGAGCAGAAAATGTATATATCGGATATCCAGGCAGGGTTACACTATTAAATCGGCATCAAGGCTTGTGGACAGCTGTTAAATTCATTTGAACTAGCTGGGAGCAAAGTGGGTTCAGGACATGAAAGCAAAGAAAGGACTAACTTGGTATTGAAAAAAATTAAAAACTAAAAAAAAAAAAATTTTTGGTTTTTGGTAGGAAAAAAATAGACCTTGGCAACACTGACTGAATTATCTGCAGCCGCAGTTGCTGCTGCTGCTGAAACTGCTGCCATACGCCGGTCAGTACAGAAGCGCCAATATAGCGCTCAGTTCACTGGCCGACATGATTTTGTTGTGGTGCTTTCGCTGGATATTACGTGGCTAGGGAACGGCTTTTGTGGACGGCTTGTTTTCATTGTTGTAATGCCTTGTGTTTGTTTGCTGCTTGGTTGTTGATTTGCTTGTAATCATGAGAGTATGTGTGTGTGTGTGTGCGTGTGTGTGTGTGTGTGTGTGTGTGAGCGTTTGTATACGTTGGCTGGTTTAAAATAACTTGATGACAATATCCTGTCTGCGCGCATAAATGAGAATGCGCCGTTTTTATTTAAAAAGATATTAAATTTGAAAAGTTTTTCGGCACCAAAGCAA
>NW_023458558.1:20100355-20102395 GCF_013731165.1 Rhagoletis pomonella | reverse complement strand
AACTGCGTATACAATAAAACAGTGTACGTATATATGTACATGTGAGTGTGTGATACCGCAATTTTATATGTATGTATGCATGTATGTATGTGTATTGCAAGTAGAGAAGTCATTAATTATTAAATGCATTAAAATCGAATTGATTTTAAAACAAACGGCAAACGGCAAGTAGTTGGTTCCCAATGATGGCAGCAAGTTGAAAGTTACGAAAACAATGTATTACTATTGTGTATTTAACTTTTTTTAAATATAACCAGTGGTAAAAATAAGATGGCTTTAAGTTACGAGTATGTTAAGTTGAGTGTAGAAGCTCCCAGTTTTGCCATCGCCTTTCGAGGGGCGAATTTTTCTAATTTAGATGTTGGTTGAACCAGGGATTGATCCCATGTCCAACCAAAGCCGAAGCCAAGCAATTGCATGCAACTCGAGAAAACTTTGAGATTATTTACATATGTAAGCATATTTTGAAAAACCCGTAAAGGATCCATGTACAATAAATAAAAGTAAAAGATAAAATAAAGCAGCTTAAAAATTTACGACTTGCCATTGTACATAAACTTATTTTTCTTGCGGCTAAAAGAGCTAAGAGACGAACTAGTTAAGCTATAAAAAAACTGCTTGAGCGCTAGTTCGGTAGAACTTCCTTTCACTGCTAGGGTACTTTTGCAGCTATGCATACGTACGTAATCAGTTTAATTGAGATCAACAACAGATTCCACAGTCATGGACAGAAAAATTGCAGAATTTTGATTGAAAGGTCGATAATAAATTTTCTATTTTTATTCGAAAACCCCATACAAACATATAACAACAAATGTATGTATGTAATATGCATGCAATTATATTGTAACTCAAGGTTAGTTGTAAGCATTTGAAAACTGCCTCTGCAGGCAACATCGCATTTTCATTATATACTCAAAATCGAAGTCATATCTATTTCCAAGTATTAACCTTGCCCGCATGCTCTACTGAATTCCATATCCGCGACTACTGTAATATTCGTTTTGACCTTTCAGCAAAAGTGTGATATTCCTCTGCCCACCACTGTATATGCGAGTAAATATGTATGTGAAATTCAGGTGTAGCCGCTTTTAACGTTAATGATTCCTTTAAAATCCTGCTTAATTGCGGATAGTCGATGTATAAAGTAAATTTAATGTGAAATGATGCGCCTAAATGCTTTCGAAGCCACCTCAGCTTATTTTCGCCGCCAATCGAAAATGTTTAAATAGTTTCTTATGAAAATTAATGAATTGACAGCTATACAAATTATTTTAAATAACCGTGAAATTAAATTAATGTGAAATACGCACGGCATCTGTAGACTTCCACATAAAGCAATTCATGGCGGAGTTATTCTGTCGGTGATTTCCATTATTTAAGGATTCAGGTGAGGTGAAATAATAAAAAGCTATGAATTGCTAAGCTATTTGCCTTTGCTTGTATTTTTATTTTTTAAAGGCTCTTTTTAATTATACCAAATTCACTTACTCAGTTGCACATTTATGATACGAAAAATATTTGTACAAATTGTTTTAGGTGATTTTTTTTTTGTATTAACGAGATATAAGTTGTGGTCTTACATTCATTAGTCAAGGCTTGAAATGTTTTTTTTTGTTTGATCAAGGTTACGGATCTCTATACCGGTTTTCTATGTACTCAGATCAAATAGTTTTCCCAAAAGATTTTCATTTTAAGTTTGTATTGCAAATAAAAAAAAAAAATCGAACTTTAACTTTGTAAAGGTTACTCATACGCCATAGCGTGCCATGTATCAGAAAGGACGCTTACGGTATGGCGTAGGAGTGATATTGTTTCCTGCTCTTCTGTATTAAAAAAAAAAAATTATTGCACATTTTCATTTGGCCAGAACTCGATTTTTATCGTTTGAATTTTTTTACTATTAAAAACGAAGATATCTTGGGAAAATGTCTGGATTTAAAAAACTCTATCCAGAGCCATTACACGGTGCGCAAAAAGAAGTAAGTGGGCCATGGCCACACTGGAGAAGTGAAACTTATTTTACATATCTATTTTGTC
>NW_023458558.1:20093367-20100255 GCF_013731165.1 Rhagoletis pomonella | reverse complement strand
TTTCGTGAAGAGCAAACAACCGAAACCCACTAAACGAAATAAAAAAACCAAAACGAAAATGACAAAATAGTTGATAGTGAAGGTTGATGTTGGTTAAAAGGATGCGCAATTTTGGCAGCTGTACTAGCAGCAGAGACAGCTGTACAAAGCAGCAGCTATGGCAACTGAACCGATTGCAGTATTTTGGTCGCCTACGTAACGTTTGAGAATGGCATAGCATCATTCACACCCACAACAATAACAACCACCATGTGGAATCAAAAGCATCTTAGCGCATGTGGCAACATTTGTGAAATGGCAGTTGCATTGACAATGTACTCTTCGAGTGCGTGTAGAATGTGAGACACTTTGATGTCACGTGTTTTTTGAGGTGGCAATAAAATGAAACGAAGAAAAAAAAAATTGGAATAAAAGATGCTTAGCTTCAATTTGATACTTGAAGTTAGAACTACAACTACTTACATACAAACATACTCATACAGACACACCGCACATCTGTGCCTGCGAATAGCCAAAGTTAGACATACAAGGTTGTAGTAATTCGCGTGAAGCCGAAAATTGGTACACATGTTGCGAAGATCATTATTCCTAGAGTAGACGCGTCTGATGTTGGAGAAGATAATAAGAGCTGCAGAACTGCACCGCTTAGGAATAATTTTTTACAAGAGCGTGCTGGCGTTTGTATCAACAGTAACAGAAACCGTGAAGTCTGTTTTGCTTCTTCCAAGTTGGATTAGGAAGTAAAGCGCTTGAGTCGGGTGGTAGACGAAGAAAAGTGGCATTCCAATTCGCGTCAGTTGGCACAAAAGAGAAACGACTGAGGTGCTTTATTGAACTCAGCCAAAATCTTTTAAGCGATTTCAGCTAGGTATGCAACCGATGCAACGATATTTTTGAAACATCGATAATATCGGTTGAAACTTCGATGTTTGCCCTTGATGGTTACAATGTCCTATAACCGCTAAATTGACGATACATCAATGCCAGTTCCAGCGATGTTTTAACATCGACTTATGCTCCTAAAATTAAAAAAATGTATGACGAGATAAAAAGTTAACACCTAATTTCACGAAAGCAATTAAAATAAAAAGCGGTTTTAATTTTTTGAATTTTACTATATACATACATATTAGAGGGCTGCATGAATTCATTCAAACTTCTAGCCAAACAGAGTACAGTTTATTTTACTTCACAAACAAAACACTCAGCGTTTGGAATTTTGTATGTTATGAATATACATTTTGTTTTAAAATTTCTACCTTCGTATGGAAGAGTGTGAATGAATGAATGGAAAACATTCAAATCATTCAAACTAATTTCGGTAAAAGTTTTTTTCTACAAACAAGTTTTGTATGTATAGGAGCGCAGCAATACATACATACATACATATGTATGTTTGTACATATGTGCATAGAAAAAATATTTTTGGATATTCATACAAAAAATTGTCATTTATTTCAATTCAATTTATTTTCACTTTGTTTGAATGTTGTAATGTCGACACATATATCAGAACAGCTATTCAATCAAATTCAAAAAAATTTTAAGCCAAAATCATTCATTCGTTTTGTATATGAATAATTCATAAGCCGTTTTGAATGCATTCATGCAGCCCTCTAATACATATGTATGTATGCTATATGAAAATTGACAGAAAATAAAACAATCATTTTCCATTTAAAATGCTGGTGAAACCCATGATTCAATAACTAAAGGTTTACTCACTAGTGACATTAGAGTTTTGACAGTTCCCTAACGCCCTTGACGCCTAACGCCGCTTTGCACACACACAAGAACCCACACACAGTGCCTTGCTAAGGGAACCGATTTTGTCAAGAGACTGTTTTCTGTTTTTATTATTGAATCATGGCTGAAACCGGATCTAACTGTTAACAAGAAAATTTTGTGGAATCGGTACATCGCACAGTAGCTATTTTTTTTGAAAATCCTGGCCAAAAGTCGATAACTGGTATATTTTTAACCAAACCTTGTTTAGCCTATTATTTGTCTGTTGATTTTAAATTTCACATACTATCTAAATCCAAAATGTCGAATCCATAATGAGCATTGTATTCGGTTAAAATAATCCGATTTTTAGCAAAACTAGTGTAGTGAAGTATTACTGGTCACCATTAATATATTTTCTGTATTTTATTTATTTTTTGTTACATCATGTGATCAATCGGAAACGGCTGATTTGGGTCAATTACATAATTTTTTTCGTGCTGGATTTCCGACCAGTCATTCAACTCGCTGTTCAAAGCGGCATTAAAAACACAAGGATTTATTCCCCGCGGGCCATTATTGCTCTTTCGTAAAGGTGGGCGCTATATCGGATTTTTCAGCTGATATATCTTCATTGCTTGATTTTGGCTCCTTGTGTCTTTCCGCAGAGGATGTCTCTAAGGGGATCCTTGCACTTAAATCCTCTACACATACGGATATTGATGGCCTTTCGGCTCTCTTATTAAAAAGTTGCCCTGCGATGGTTCAGCCTCTGTGTTTAATATTTAATAAATCGCTTTCCTCTGGGATTTTTCTGGATGATTGGAAAATAACCACCATTACCCCTATTTTTAAAAGTGGTAAAAAAAATGATGTTCGCAACTATCGGCCTATTTCTAAGCTCTCAACGATTTCTAAAGTTTTTGAACACATAGTTAAAGATAAGATTAACTTTGCTGTTAAATCGCTTGTTTGCCATAATCAGCATGGCTTTGTCGGTGGCAGATCTACTGCTACCAATCTCACAGTTTTTAGTGAGTATTGTATTGCGGCCCTTTCGTCCGGCCTTCAGGGGGATTGCATTTACACTGACTTCTCAAAAGCTTTTGACAAGGTTTCACACAAGATTTTAATTGAAAAACTAGCTTGCTTGGGGTTCCATTCTATTTTCTTGGACTGGATTAATTCCTACCTGTGTAATAGGTGGTGCGTAGTTTCCCTTGAAGGTATCAACTCAGAGCCTTTTTTAGCGTCTTCTGGGGTCCCTCAAGGTAGCATCCTAGGCCCTCTTCTTTTTGTGTTATTTATTAACGACGTGACTAGTTGTTTTTCATTTGCTAACTACCTACTTTACGCCGATGACTTGAAAGTATTTTCGACAATCAAGGATACATCAGATGCATTTTTGCTGCAACGTGATCTCGATAGCCTTTACACATGGTGCTTAAAATCTCGTCTTTCACTCAATGTCAAAAAGTGCGTTAGTGTCACTTTTTCCAGACTACTTAATCCCATAAATACCATTTATCGTATTTCGAGCCGCGATTTGCTCTGTGTCTCTGAAATTAAAGATCTTGGGGTTATCTTTGATACCAAATTTTCATTCAGTAGTCATATCAATTATATTACCTCTAAGTCCTACTCTGTACTTGGCTTCATTAGACGTAACTCTACTAAGTTTTCTGACCCGTATACTATGAAATTACTTTATACATCATATGTTCGTTCTCATTTAGAATATGCGGTTGTTGTTTGGAGACCTAGTAATCAGCTTTACAGTAATAGAATTGAACGTGTTCAAAAAGTATTTTTGAATTTTGCCCTACGCTCCCTGAGATTTCAGACCCCGATTCCATCGTACGAATCACGTTTATCGCTAATAAATTTAAAAACTTTAAATAATCGTAGGACAGTGTTATCTCTATCTTTTACACACGGTATCATTAATGGACTTATTGATTGTCCCTACTTGCTAAATAGGATTACTTTCAATATTCCTCGGCGGACCCTGCGCAACTTTTATCCCTTCTACGGGGAGAATCACAAAACCATCTTTGCGAGTAATGCTCCAATTGCGCGAGCTACACGGGATCTTAATCTCATTGCTAACTCGGTAGATCTTGACTTCTCATTGTCGAAGGGCTCTTTTTTAAATCTTTTGTATACCATTTTCTAGTAAATTTTTCCCAATTTTTATTTACAACTTATTACACATATGTAAGTTATTTGCTAGTCTGTAAGAACTTTGTATGTTCATAGACAATAAATAAATAAATAAATAAATAAATATCTCCTTCGAAATGGAAATAACGCCCATGGGCTTTATTTCTCTTTTTTTGGGAAATAAAGCCCATGGGTGTTATTTCCACTTCGAAGGAGATATAGCGCCCACCTTTACGAAAGAGCAATAATGGTAGGTTGGTATTGAAAATGGGTGAAATCGGACTGTAACCACGCCCACATCCCATATAACGGTAGTTTCCAGAAATACGAAAACTGCGATATTTTAGTAACTACTGAAGATTATTCACTAAAAATTGATATTTACAACAATTTTTAGACGAAAAATAAGAATATTATAAATATTTGGAAAATGGGCGTAGCCACGCCCACTTATGGTTACATGTATATATCTTAGGAACCGCGGCACCAATTTCTTCCAAACTTGGCACAGTTGTTGGCCTTGGTACAGCATGCAAAATCGCCGAAAATTTTTAAAATTGGACGATAACCACGCCCACATCCCATATAACGGTAATTTAGAGAAATACAAAATCTTCGATAAATCAGTAAATATTAAAGCTAATTTATTCAAAATTGATGCTTGCAACAATTCTTTACCAAGAAATACGCTTATGGTAAAATTTTGGAAAAGGGCGGGGCACCGCCCACTTATGATGACATTTATGTATATCGGTAACCGTTCTACCAATTTGTACCAAACTTGTTGTGGTTATTGTGCTTGCCACATAAAAGCAAAGCGTTGAAAATTATTGAAATCGGATTAAAATTACGGCCGCTTTTCATATAATGGTATATTTCAGAAATGCTTGAAACTTCAATATTTCGAAATTTAAGGACGCTAATTTACTCAAAATTGATACACCCCGGCTTACCATCTGCGGTAGGTTTCGGAAAGGTGAAAAAACACATATTTAATATTTGCGCCGGGTATTTAATGTTTGGCTCCGCCCGAACTTAGACTTTCTTACTTGTTTTGATGGCAATTCTGCATCCGCACTGAAAATAGCGAACATTTCACGTCTAGTGCACTCTAATAGGCGCCATATATGGCACAACTGACTCAGAAGCCATCTGTGTTCGTGTTGACTCGCCTTTCGACTACGCACAGTTGAGTCATTCAGAGTCATGTCAGAGTAATGTCGGTCCAAAAACGTACTACTCGCGAGATAAAAACTGACGTCATAACTACAGTGGTGCCTTAAGGCAATTGATTTAAACTAAAATATATGGGGAAAATTTCAATACACATATGTGAAGAGGAAAAGTAGATCGCTCATCTCGACCACTCTCGTAACTATTTGCCTAATCCATCATAATGAGTCAACAAAAAAAAAAAAAAAAACAATCAAACCGTGAATAGCTTTATACCTTACGTCAATTTGTAGATAGCATAACACTGGAAAATTTTGTTTTATATACTTTAGTTAACAATGTCCATAAACGGATGCTTGAAAACTGAAAACTGTTATTTTGGAAGACAATACCACAATTTGAACAACAACGAAAAATCTTGTTTACGAAAAGTTGAAAGCGAATTGCTCGCAACAGTCACTTCGAACTCCAGTCACAATAAATGTCTAAAGAGGATCGACTTGTTGTCTCACAACGGTACGCAGTAAATCCTCCTTGACAATATTAGATGGTTATGCATACGAATCTACTATTTTTTATTTTTCTTTGCCAGGTTTTTCGAAAAATTTACCACTGTACATCACACCACACGCCAAGACATGCTTTGTACAAGTTTTCATGTTTGGGGTGGTAGGAGCTGCGATCCGGCGGTTAAGTACTAGAACGGCGTAATTGAGGTCGGCCAATGAATTCTCATCAAAAAACAAAAATGTCTCAACGAGAGAAGGACATCGATATTCCGACCTTAAGATCCCATTGTAAGTGTCGAGGATATGACGAAAAATGTAAAAAGGTGACCGCCAGGTTAGGGCAAGATTTTTTCCCAATTGAATTGCAAAAATAGTTCAAACTCAGGGGCGTCTGGCAAATTTTTTTTTTTTTAAGTACATACCTCTTAGAACGCCCTGTTCAAATGTATGCGTTAAATGGTGAATTACACACGCCAAGCACTAAACAAATAGCCAGACGCATACCATTTTTTTTGCTAAGTTGCAAATCCTTTTAAGATGATCCAACACCAGCATGAATTTGACGCACACACCAGAAATGAAGCAGGCGGCAGCAACCAATCAACCAACCAACCAAAGAAAACGTACACTGAAAGCATAAGCAATATTTTGGTCCGTATCAGCCCTTTTCCCCTTCTTTCGAATGCGTTGATGACGGGCAACTAGTTGAAGTGAAAATGATGTCTGTTGCTTGTGCATCTGTGATTAGCATTCGGAGCATATATCATTGAAAC
This sequence comes from Rhagoletis pomonella, assembly GCF_013731165.1. NCBI lineage: Eukaryota > Metazoa > Arthropoda > Insecta > Diptera > Tephritidae > Rhagoletis > Rhagoletis pomonella. Next base: position 20,093,912 of record NW_023458558.1, on the reverse strand, counting down.
TTGCATATTTATGTTGTTTACGCATGTATGTACGTATGTATACGTTTCTTAGCGGATCATCTGAGCCGCCAACAGTTCCTTTGCATCCTTATTTGCTATAGCAGTGGCTGCTGATTTATGCTGCTAATATTGTTGGTGCTTTTTTTTGCTGTTATTTCGTAATGGCTGCTATTGTTGCTACTGTCGGCAGCATTGAGTTCGCAATTTTGTGTTGTTGTCCTTGGTTTTAACGAGTTCATATGCAGACCTCGTTGCATTGGATATGGTTCGTTATCCTTTTTTATAAGCGCAAAAAGGAGAAGTCTTTTATGATAGTGGTAATGTGAATGTGCGACTAATATGCGCCTGGTTACATACATATGTATGTGCGATTGTGTTTGTAGATATTGGTGTTGATGGCCATTTTTGTGTTTCAATACGAAATAAAAATAAGTCGAGAAATTCATGTTCGCTTGGCTATTTGCTTTATACCCAATGCCTACAGAAAGTGGTTGGTTGTACATAATTAGTTATGTACAAATATATTGAAAGACTCGCCTCTTAAG
>NW_023458558.1:20091894-20093267 GCF_013731165.1 Rhagoletis pomonella | reverse complement strand
AACCGAACATTTGCCTAATGAATCCTAAGTATTTCAAGCAGCGCGAGTGCCCCAAAATATTCGGCAGCACTGCACTCTTCAACAAACACAAGCAATTTAACATTCATATGCTCTATGCACAACGAGGCGCTGTGGCAGGCCTTTGCGTTGTAAAGAATAAAAAATAAATAAAACAAGTAAGAAAGTCTAAGTTCGGGCGGAGCCGAACATTAAATACCCGGCGCAAGTATTAAATATGTTTTTTCACCTTTCCGAAACCTTCCGCTAGATGGTAAGCCGGGGTGTATCAATTTTGAGTAAATTAGCGTCCTTCAATTTCGAAATATTGAAGTTTCAAGCATTTCTGAAATTTACCGTTATATGAGAAGCGGCCGTTATTTTAGTCCGATTTCAATAATTTTCAACGTTTTGCTTACACGTGGCAAGCACAATAACCACACCGGGTTTGGTACAAATTGGTAGAACGGTTACCGATATACATATATGTGATCATAAGTGGGCGGTGCCATGCCCATTTTCCAAAATTTTACCATAAACGTATTTCTTGGTAAGGAATTGTTGCAAGTATCAATTTTGAATAAATTAGCTTCAATATTTACTGATTTATCGAAGATTTTGTATTTCTCTAAATTACCGTTATATGGGATGTGGGCGTGGTTATTGACCGATTTTAAAAAGTTTCGGCGATTTTTTATGCTGTACCAGGGCCAACAACTGTGCCAAGTTTGGAAGAAATTAGTGCGGCGGTTACCGAGATATACACATGTAACCATAAGTGGGCGTGGCTACGCCCATTTTCCAAATATTTATAATATTCTTATTTTTCGTCGAAAAATTATTGTAAATATCAATTTTGTGCGAATAATCTCCAGTAGTTACTAAAATATCGCAGTTTTCGTATTTCTGAAAATTACCGTTATATGGGAAGTAGGCGTGGTTATTGAGCGATTTTAAAAATTTTCGGCCATTTAGTATGTTGTGCGAAGGCCAACAACTGTGCCAAGTTTGGAAGAAATTGGTGTAGCGGTTACCAAGATATACACATATAACCATAAGTGGGCGTGGCTACGCCCATTTTCCAAAAATTTATAATATTCTTATTTTTCGTCTAAAACTTATTATAAATATCAATTTTGAGTGAATTATCTTTAGTAGTTACTAAAATATCGCAGTTTTCGTATTTCTGGAAATTACCGTTATATGGGAAGTGGGCGTGGTTAAAGTCCGATTTCGCCCATTTTCAATACCAACCTACCTTGGGTTAAGGGAAACCTACATACCAAATTTCGTTGAGATATCTCAATTTTTGCTCGAGTTATCGTGTACACGGACAGACGGACAGACGGACAGACGGACAGACGGACAGACGGACA
>NW_023458558.1:20074760-20091884 GCF_013731165.1 Rhagoletis pomonella | reverse complement strand
GACGGACAGACGGACAGACGGACAGACGGACAGACGGACAGACGGACGGACAGACAGACATGGCTTAATCGATTTCTTTTTTCATCCTGATCATTTATGTATACATTTGTCTATATCTATCTCGATTCGTTTTGGCTGTTACAAACAACCGTTATGTGAACAAAATTAATATACCCTTGTGCACAAGTGCGCTCGGGTATAAAAATAAAAAAGCAACAGAATATAGAGTGTTGCGAAAAAGGCCAAAATGTGCGGAAAACATGGCAATACAAATGTTGCAAGCGATTTTTAATAAACTCAGTGTTATTTGCTGACCTGCTACTCGCCGCTTACCGCGCTCTTCGCTTCAGTATTCAAGCGCTGTGCTGCCGCTTCCCGCTTACATTTAAGCTGTTGCCGCACCAACTATGCGGACAGCTGTTGCAACAATGTACTCTCTGCTGCATACTTCACGGCGCATTTGCGCGTCGGCCGCATTTAAGGTTTGTGGTACGCGTTGGAATTTTTGAAGTATGCGGCAACAGAAATGGCAACGGCGGCAACGGCGGCAGCGGCAAAATGTAGAAGCAAAACAAATGAGAAGAGTTGCCGCAGCGAGGGTAAATTGGGTGTTTTGCATAGCTGCGGAAGGAGCAAAGGAAAAATAAGGAATTACATACTTTTTTTTGGCAACGAGTAGGCTTTTGTTGATGTTGTTTTTGTTTTTTTTGATGCTTGCTCAAGTTGAATATTTAGTTTTATTTTCAGCTTCTTCTTCTTCTTCTGCACTGCCACACTTTATGGTCCGCTCGAGTGTGCGCTGCCAAGAGTTGCAAAGATGCTCCAAACAAAAACAACAACAAACTTTTATGTGACTAGCCCACAATATTTGCAATGCGCTCCGGCAAAGTTATTTATTTTATGCATTATTTTTCTTGCTTTCATTATTTTGTTGTTTGCAAATGTCTACACTACTATGCATGTAAGTAGTCATGCTTCTGTGTGTGTGTGTGTGAGCGCGTGTGTTTGTGAGTTACGTTGCCAAGTCCTGCATAATGAGCAGACCGGCGTAACTGCCGCTGCCCCTGTTGTTGCTATCGTTGTTGCTGGCCCACAAAAATTTGCAACGACATGAGCGGCAATTTCGGGTTAGCTTGCAACAACAATGAAACTGAAAATATGCTAAAAAAATGTGTAAGCAAGTGATGTGCAAAACAAAAAAACAAAAACACAAGAAAAGACTGCAAAAACATAGAGTTGTAAAAAAACATCTACACGAAATGAAAACAAATGAAATTTTTATGAACTTTCCGTAGATTATTAAATGATAAGCAGCCAGCCAACGACGAAAGTTGCAGCCAAAATTGAAATGACGCTGTCGCAGCAGCGATGGCAGAAGGTGCCATATCCACGGCCGAAGTATACAGTAAAATAATAACTGGCAACATGATCGTAAAGTGAGTGCGGGCAGTTTGCCGTTTGGCGAGACGTTAAAGCAAGTAGGAGTCGCAATTTCGTGGCAGTGCACAAATAAATAAATAAACGAAGCAAAGTACGAACTGCGTCATATAAAATTGTACGCCAAAAAAAAAAAATATATATGATATACAGTGACCCTAACCTGTGTTCGCGTGTTAAATTTTTAAGTATTAAGAGTGATCTATGTATGTACATGTAAATTTTTTATTTTTGTTATTAAAACTTCTTTGTTGTATATTTATTAAAAACATCGTGAATTCTTTAACCAAAATCGTATCAATCAAAATGTGAAAATATATAGAAATTTAAGAAAAAAATAGTAAATTTCCCTAAAATTTTCGAAATTTTTATTTTGAAGTTTTGGCTACGTATGTACGTAGTTTCATATCCCTTTAATTTTTATAAAAAAGAGTAAGTTTTAAGCGGCTGAAGAATTTAATATATTTTTTTTGCATGTTTTTGCATATAAAAATGAACTTTTTACGGAATTAAATGCGTAAGACTGTTCACAAGGAATTATTAAAAATCAACACTAATCCTTAGCTGCTTCATGTACTTTTTTTAACTAAACTTTTGTAAGCTAAAAATTCAGATAAAAAAATTCGAAATTTTTATAAATTTTTTTTTGAATTTTCCTGTATTTTGTATAAAGTTTAAATATCTCATTTATATGGTTTTGGTTAAAGCATGGCGCGGCACACAAAAATGGTGAATGTTCATTATATAAAGCGGCAATACTTTTATATAAATGAAATGTATCCACTGTATTATAATATTTGTATTATTATGTATCTAATGTATTATTATAATTATTGCAAAACTAAAATAAGTACACATAAAAAGTATGTCTGTACAATTTTAGTCGACACAGTTCTTAGCACAGGTGGAATCCGGATTTGAATTGCGAGAAGTATGGTTACTTTTATGTTGACTTTGGCAGATTTTTGATGGCTTTCACTTCCGTTTATTCGGCATTTATGCATTTTGTTATATTGTGTGCGTGTTCCCATGTGCTTACTATATTCATTTGTTTATTTTGCCCACACACATTCTCTGGCGACACTCATGTTGTAATTTTGCCGTTAGTTATTACCAAAGTTATTTTTTCTTTTATTTATCAATCGATATTTTGGACTTTGTGAGTGATGAGAATTATAGCAGAGACAAACGGCAATGTTAGTCTGGATTAACGGCGTGATTGATCTTATTAAATTATACCCTGACAGAAAACAGCCAGCAGCAGGGCGTGGGTTCGAAGCAAAATTAAAAAAAAAACAACAATAATTTTTTTAGCTCTTTCAACTACTACATTCATTTATTTTAAATGGAATGAAGTTGCTGTGGTCTGTTTATAAAATTGAACCAAAAAAAAATTAGTTTGACTTGAAATAGCAAAAAAAAAACGAAAAAATAATAATAATTATACGTAAATTAAACTAAAGTGGAATATGTAAAACAAAATTAATATTACATATATGTACTTTTTAACAATTAATCGAAGTGGAAATCGAATCCTGTGCTTGTTAAGTTGTGCAGAGTTCTGACCATTCAGCGACCACGGACGCCAAAATCAGCTGCTTTGGTTGCTTACTTGTTTGCTTCGCTACGTTTTTCATTCACAATGAACAAGTGGCCTTTTTTGTGTTGTCATCCCACAATATACGGGTATAAAACAATATACTTTTAAGGCGCAGTGAAGCACGCCGAGTATTTGTCGTACAAGCTTCAGGTATTTCGTAACTTGAAAAATTTCACACATGCAAAACGTGTCGCAATCACAAACAAAAAAAAATGGCAGAGACTCTTTTAGCATGACAGCCCCAATGTGCATATGTATGAATAACAAACTAACTGCTAGGGCGTAAATGCACTTACACATATGTAAGTAGACCAATACAAACCTACACACATAAGTGTACATATATTTCACCAAAGTAGCGATGAGTGTAGTAGATAGTTTCGGCGTTGGCGTTACAGCACGTAAATGGGCTTAGCACGTTTGAGCGCAAAGCCATGGCTTTATTAGCCAAGAAAAATGACAAAGCTAGAACAACACGTAATCGTATGTTGTGTTTTATAGCTGCATTTCTAACAACAATTTCGTGAAGAGCAAACAACCGAAACCCACTAAACGAAATAAAAAAAAAAAAACAAAAACGAAAATGACAAAATAGTTGATAGTGAAGGTTGTTGTTGGTTAAAAGGATGCGCAATTTTGGCAGCTGTACTAGCAGCAGAGACAGCTGTACAAAGCAGCAGCTATGGCAACTGAACCGATTGCAGCATTTTGGTCGCCTACGTTACGTTTGAGAATGGCATAGCATCATTCACACCCACAACAATAACAACCACCATGTGGAATCAAAAGCATCTTAGCGCATGTGGCAACATTTGTAAAATGGCAGTTGCATTGACAATGTACTCTTGAGTGCGTGTAGAATGTGAGACACTTTGATGTCACGTGTTTGTTGAGGTGGCAGTAAAATGAAACGAAAAAAAAAAAAAAAATTGGAATAAAAGATGCTTAGCTTCAATTTGATACTTGAAGTTAGAACTACAACTACTTACATACAAACATACTCAAACATACACACCGCACATCTGTGCCTGCGAATAGCCAAAGTTAGACATACAAGGTTGTAATAATTCGTATGAAGCTGAAAATTGGTACACATGTTGCGAAGATCATTATTCCTAGAGTAGACGCGTCTGAAGTTGTAGAAGATAATAAGAGCTGCAGAACTGCACCGGTCAGGAAAAATTTTTTTACAAGAGCGTGCTGGCGTTTGTATCAACGGTAACAGAAACCGTGAAGTCTGTTTTGCTTCTTCCAAGTTGGGTAAGGAAGCAAAGCGCTTGAGCCTGGTGGTAGACGAAGACAAGTGGCATTCCAATTGGCGTCAATTGGCACAAAAGAGAAACGACTGACGTGCTTTATTGAACTCAGCCAAAATCTTTTAGGCGATTTCAGCTAGGGATGCAACCTATGCAACGATATTTTTGAAACAACGATCGGTTGAAACTTCGATGTTTGCCCTTGATGGTTACAATTTCCTATAGCCGCTAAATTGACGATATATCAAATATCCAGTTCCAGCGATGTTTTAACATCGACTTATGCTCCTAAAATTTTTTGACTGGCCATAAATTTTATTACTTATTCTTTTGAGGAAAATTCAGAATTTCCGAGTCTACTCTTATCTTTCGATATTAAAAATGCTTACTTAGTTATTAACAAGTAATTTTTAGCAAAAAAAACCGACTTCAACTCTCATATAAAAAAATATATACATATATATATATATATCTCATGATCCACTGATCGGATCTTTACCAGATTAGAGACACTACCTTTCCGATGCAAAAAGAATTATCGAAATTGGTTGACGTGGTCCAAAGTTATGCGGTAAAATACATAAAAAAAAATAAAATAAAAATAAAACATAAATAAAAAAAAATATTCCGACGAACTGATAACTTCTTCCTTTTTTGGAAGTCGGTTAAAAAGAGACTGGAATCTCTTTGAAATTTCAACGAAATTGGGCCTTGGAACTTTGGGCGCATTGAACTTACGACGGCATGCATTAAAGGAAAATACATCCATATGTAAGAGTTTTTCTAATTGAATTACAGAGAGTTGGAATTGAAAAGTATTCAATTTTCCTTTTATTGTGACAACAACCAAACAAATTATATCGATGTTTTTCTGGCCCGCGGGCCATTATTGCTCTTTCGTAACGGTGAGAGCTATTTCGCCTTCGAAATGGAAATAACGCCGAATGGGCTTTGTTTCTCGTTTTTTGGGAAATAAAGCCCATGGGTGTTATTTCCGCGGCATTTATTGCACTTCACCTATTTATGCTATCTATGCAACAAGCTAAACCATATGCACAGGATAGTGAATACCCCTAATTTTATTTATTGTCATACTCGCAGTCATCTGAAGTGTCCAAGCCCATATAAGTATTTTGTTGATGGCAATTCTGCATCCGCACTAACAATAGCGAATATTTCACGTCTAGTACACACTCTAATAGGCGCCACAAATGGCACATCTGACTGAGAAGCCATCTGTGTTCGTGTTGACTCGCCTTTCGACTACACACAGTTGACTCATTCAGAGTCATGTCAGAGTAATGTCGGTATAATTAACATATTTATTTTCACTAACACATTCAAACCGACTTTAGATTACAATGTCAATGAACGGATGCTCGAAAACTGAAAACTGTTATTTTAAAAGACAATACCACAATTTCAACAACGACGAAAAATCTTGTTTACGAAAAGTTGAAAGTGAATTGCTGGCAACAGTCACTTCGAACTCCAGTCCCAATAAATGTCTAAAGAGAATCGACTTGTTGTCTCACAACGGTACGCAGTAGATCCTCCTTGCCAATATTAGATGGTTATGCATACGAATCTACTATTTTGTTTTGCCAGGTTTTTCAAAAAATTGACCACTTTACATCACAGCACACGCCAAGACATGCTCTGTAAAAGTTTTCACGTTTGGGGTGGTAGGAACTGCGATCCGGAGGTTAAGTACTAGAACGGGGTAATTGAGGTCGGCCAATGAATTTTCATAAAAAAATAAATGTCTCGACGAGAGAAGGACATCGATATTCAGACCTTAAGATCCCATTGTAAATGTCGAGAATATGACGAAAAATGTAAAAAGGTGACCGCCAGGTTAGGGCAAGATTTTTTTCCAAATTGAATTGCAAAAATACTTGAAACTCAGGGGCGTCTGGAAAACTTTTTTTTTCTTTAAGTACATACCTCTTAGAACGCCCTGTCCATATGTATGCGTTAAATGGTGAATTACACACGACAAGCACTAAACAAATAACCATACGCATACCAGTTTTTTGCTAAGTTGCAAATCCTTTTAAGATGATCCAACACCAGCATGAATTTGACGCACACACCAGAAATGAAGCAGACGGCAGCAACCAATCAACCAACCAACCAAAGAAAACGTACACTGAAAGCACAAGCAATATTTTGGTCCGTATCAGCCCTTTTCCCCTTCTTTCGAATGCGTTGATGACGGGGTAACTAGTTGAAGTGAAAATGATGTCTGTTGCTTGTGCATCTGTGATTAGCATTCGGAGCATACATCATTGAAACTCGCATATTTATGTTGTTTACGCATGTACGTATGTATGTATACGTTTCTTAGCGGATCATCTGAACCGCCAACAGTTCCTTTGCATCCTTATTTGCCATAGCAGTGGCTGCTGATTTATGCTGCTAATATTGTTGGTGCTTTTTTTGCTGTTATTGCGTAATGGCTGTTATTGTTGCTACTGTCGGCAGCATTGAGTTCGCAAATTTTGTGTTGTTGTCCTTGGTTTTAACGAGTTCATATGCAGACCTCGTTGCATTGGATATGGTTCGTTATCCTTTTTTATAAGCGCAAAAAGGAGAATTCTTTTATGATAGTGGTAATGTGAATGTGCGACTAATATGCGCCTGGTTACATACATATGTATGTGCGATTGGGTTTGTAGATATTGGTGTTGATGGCCATTTTTGTGTTTCAATACGAAATAAAAATAAGTCGAGAAATTCATGTTCGCTTGGCTATTTGCTTTATACCCAATGCCTACAGAAAGTGGTTGGTTGTACATACATAATTAGTTATGTACAAATATATTGAAAGACTCGCCTCTTAAGAATTCAAAACTGTTGTTGAATGGTCACTTTTGTATGCCAGTCAATGAGACCTACTAATAAAAATTTTTTAAGCGAATCTTAAATTTTGATATATCCTCCTATCAAAACTGTTTGTCTCAATTCCATAAAATCAATTTTTTTATAATATTTGTATTTTAAACACTGCATCCACAAACCTAAAAGAATGCGTAGGATTATTTTTTCAAATTTGTTAGTTTTAGGAATCTTTTTCATATACCCGTAACTTTGGGGTAATTTTTTGTACCAGACTAGTAGTTGAGTAATTTAAAAAAAGACACGTAACTTCATGGTTATGAAAGTGTATGTAACTTGTTTTGATCTGAAAATAAGAAAAAATCGTTTAAGTTCAATATTTACGGTTCATCCTTTCCCCAGGGACCTGGCCACCCTTCATCCGGCTCTGTAAATTTATATTTCTTTCCCCCTCTAGTTTGGATTGCTCATGGAAAATGGGCGTGATACCGGCCACATATGACAATATAAGTTTATCTCATTATGTCTAACTGAACGTTCTATCGAAGATGTTTAAAATAGGGGGCTTACCATGTAGCGGTAGTTTTCGGAAAGGCGAAAAACATATATTTAATACTTGCGTGGGGTAGTTAATGTTTTCGGCTCCGCACGAACTTAGATTTTCTTACTTGTTATTTTTATATTTTAGTTTTAAATTTAGTTTTATTTTTATTTTTTAATTTTTGTTGTTTTATTATTTTATAATTTTAGTTAGTTTTTGCAACTAATTTAATTAATTTAGGCCTTTTTCTTTATTTTAGTTATTAAAATTTTTTGTATTTCTTACCCTTTTTTAATTTGTAAATTATATTTTTTAAAGTATTTTTTTTTTAAATTCATTTTTAGGAACTTATTTTATGGAGGCAGCTGTGGTGTGGTGGTCAGTAGTGCGCGATAGCATTCCACAGGAAAATTTTTTTTTTAAATTTTTTTTTAATACATTTTTTTAATTTTTAGTTTTTAGTGTTTAGCAAAATGTATATATTTTTATTTTATTTAAATTGTAGAAAAGTTATTACTGAATGAAAAAGACAAAAACGCTAAGACCTCCTCGTTGGCCTATCGTTTAATTAGCCTTTCGGAAGTCAGAAAAGAGTTTTCAAGATAGTAGCCAGAATTCACAAGGAAACTCTTTTGCATAATGTCCTTCAATTGTCTTAAAAAATACTTACAAATATCTTAGATAGAGGTGCCCCGTAATCGCTAAAAGAAAGGAAAACAAAAACAAAAATAAATTTACAATAACAGAAACAATCTAGAGCTGTATACCTCTAACTAAGTATAAACATAACTAGTAAAAAAAAAAAATAACGTTTACTTTGTTAAATTTAGGCAAAATTCACCTAAATTTTCTGGAAAGTGTCCAGCATTATTTTATGTCACATACATACATATGTATGTAATAAGTGCCAGCCAAGTAGAGCGAAATTTAGCTGTTGCCTTCTAGCGACTTCAGTGATGTACTGCGCCATTTTGGCTCCTGACAGTTGGCTTACGAGCGAGTGCTGGCTTTAGTTGGTTGTAATTTTCGCTGCTTAAATTGTTCCACGGCTAAGAAGTGTAAAAAGTAGATAATGCGTTTTTGTTTGGTTTTGGGACCACCTTCATATATGTTTTATTTAAAAATAAAAAAATGTTATCTTTTACGAAAAACAGAAAATGACAAAAATTTATGTGTTTGGTAAGGCACACTAAGCACAAGTTTTTTTTCATATATGAAATTATCTTTTTAAGGCAATACCGACATTGTGTCGCATGTGTAACCTTTTGTGGGCAATACTTAGCTGCACTCGAAGCAAATGCATAAAACTTCACTTACTTACAGCTCTATACATACAAAGGTAAGTAGTATTTAGATACAAAGTTGCGTGCATATATATATGTATTCCACCACTGCAAGCGCCAGCTTCTCTTTGCTTTTTACACCTTCCTAATTTCCACATATTGCCATACCTTTCAACGAGGCGTGATCGCACTAAATTTCGAAGAAGTAACTTTTTCTCTTCCATGCAACGTCTTGCATTTGCGCTGCTGCATGCTTTCTTCATATCTGCAACATTTATTTTTGTCGCTCAAATCCATATGGTTTGCCTTATTTTCAGCATTACCACCATCACAGTGCTTTAGTTGAATATATTTTTTTTTCGCAACATTTTTGTTTTTACGTTATTTTACCTACCTTTTCGCGATATATTTTTATTTCCACAATTTTCTTTCATTTCTTTGGCATAGTTTTCCATTTACCATTTCTTTATGGCGGTTGCGATATTCGCAATTTTCGTATTATTTTTGTTGTTGCTTACGAGTTTAGCGCTTCCGCTTGATTTATGCTTCCAGTTGAAAACGTGCTTTATCATATTAGAGTGCATTAAGTGCCCGCATTATATACAAACATTTTAAATGTATGTGGCTAATGTTTGCATGTTTGAATGGATTAGAGTGCCCACTTATGGAGTTTAGTATTTTCGAGAAAATTTAAAAATTTCCTTATATTTATAGGGGCTACTTTTGCCTTTCGTACAATGGAATTCATTAAGTGTTATTTCATTTGAAAATGGGTGTTGTTTATTTAAGCCAAAAATAAACAATATGCTTCTATAATGTAGATAACTATAATAGTCGCTGTAGTTAATGCGAATTTAATTCAGACTAAAAAAGGAGTTTGGACGTTTGACGAAAATAATTTCTTAATAAATCTGGCTACCTTTTACAAGCTGATAGATCCATAAGATGTTATTCTAACATAATCCAGTATAAAAATAAGGAGTAAAAAGCAACTACGGAGCCCTTTTCTCATGTATGTTTGCCGCTAAATTTAAACGTAGAATACATGCTATACGTTAAGAGCATATCCAAGTCAAAAACGAAAGCACACACTAAGAAAATGATGAAATGAATGAATGATATCGACAGAGAAACCGATAAAAACATCGATAAAAAAATCGATGATAATATCGAAATCAAAATCGATAACAAAATCGATAAAAATATCGGTAACAAAAGCGATAACAATATTTGAAAAATTGTATTCAGTTAAAGTGATAAGATAAGGTAAATACTGAATTAAGACACCTTTAAAGAAAGTTACCGATATGCAGAATCGAGTTATATTTTAACTAAGACTCTTATATATAACAAATAAAGTATTTTTCATAAATAGAAAATGTTTGTAAAAATCTCACTTCATAAAGTTCTTAAAGTCCACCTTATGAATGAAGCCATACAGTTTTGGGAGGGAGTAACAACTCAAAAATGCTCTGTTAAGCACATCGGATATTTGCTAGTGCAACATAAAAACAGATTTCTCATAGCCAAAATTTTTGCTACAAAACTATTAAGAAGATTATTATTGAGCAAATATTAAACAATTCTTCAGCCCCTCCGCGCTTAAGTTGTGAAAATACAAACATAGGTACAGTATATATATAGTATATGAGACATTCTTTTTCATTTTGGACACCAAATTTTTTTTCACACTTTCGATAGGCTTCAAATTTTTTTTATGGGTTCTCTACATGAAATAAGCTAACACGTGTTCGAGGATTTTTTTATACTTTTTTTCTTCGGAGGTATGATCTATCAAAGTTTGAATTTATTCGGGTTCTGGTCATCTTAGAGACTTCATCTTAACGTCGTTTTAAAGCTAAAGAAACGGGCTTAAATATAGGATGGTCAAGATAATGCTCTCATATCTCGTAACGTTCACCGTAACGGTAATGCATCATTTTCGAAGAAGTACGGTCTGATGACTGCGTGAGCGTAAGTTTAACCTCTGTCACTGAATTGGTAGTGTCAGTACTAAAACCTCTTATTTTTCGTCATATAGATTGTTGATATGACTATTTCATTAATAAGTATTAAAAATAATGACAAACCGGTTTCGGCGTTGTGCCATCTTCATTGTCTCCAAACCAAATTTGACAAGGGATGACGGAAAATCGTTCCACATTACATCACACTCCTACCCTGTCGGAAACACCAACAACGAAAATGAGAAAAAGTTTGTTAATAAATATCTAAAATATGTATGTATGCATATGTATGTATGTATGTATATTTTGATCTAGAAAATTGGCTACACTTCCGCAAAATATAGAAATCTTAGTCACGTAGGTCGCAGAGGGTTAAATGAAAAAGTGCCTCATCGCTCGTGACGATTTGGTTTCTTTCAAAAACCGGCATTGAACTGCTTGTTAATCTAGCATTCAGTTGGAAAATATACGGCGTCGAAAATATTATTTAGGCTTCAGTTCCTGTGTCAATTAAAATTTTTAAGGCGCATAAACATAACGAATTCAGTATTTCGCGCCCTGGTCCACACTTTTTTGCACAGAAGTAATATTTTCGGCTGAAGACGCGCGGTTGATTCCACGCTTTACTACGACTCACTTTCTTCGAATTTCTACGCCAAACTGCTGATTTTTCACTCAGATAGCCGGTTTTGTTGGCAAAAAAAAAACCACGCAATGCACGAAACGCGCTTCTTGCAGAACGACGATTTTCAGAAAACTTAGGATAGTTGTTATGTGTTCTTCAACTGAGTATCGCTCCATGGCTAAATTTGCTAAAGCCTTATAATTTCTGCCAAAAATATGCATCACCCTTGAATCACATTGTGAAAGTACCTACAAGTCCGTATGCAAGACAACATCTCAAAAATTTGTATTTAATTTCATTAAGTGGGGTATTAGCTTGACCGCGAATAAATTTGCGTTTAGAATAATATCACATATTTGACAATTTTTATTGAAAGTTGTGGAAAAACGATGGCCGAACGTAATAAATATAGTGCACTTTTCTTTTGTTTACTAAATGAAAACTCCTAATAAACGTACCTTTGTACATTTTCTCAAAGGCCTATTAATTCTCTTCTCAAACCATATACAATAAATAATTTTTAATCAAAAAACAAAACCGACTTTAAATTCTCATATACAAATTTAAGATTATCGTTAATTTCTTCATTATCCAATCATCCGATTTAAACCAAATAAGTATGTGACCACATGCGACGTAACACCTTTCCTTAAAAAAAAAACTTAAAAAAAAAGGAACATCCAAGTCAAAAATGAAAGCACACACTAAGAATAAAATATCGATTACAAAAGCGATGATAATATCGATAGCAAAATCGATAATAAAATCGATGAAAACATCGATAACAAAATAGATAAAAAATATCGTTTATTATATCGATAAATTCTGAAAATAGCGATAGCAAAATCTATAACAATATAGATAAAAATTTCGATAATAAAATCGAAAATAAAAATCTTTTTGTCTCCTTCTCTCACTTCCAGCGCAAGCACGTGTTTGCACGTGTTGACGAAGTGATTTTGTATGGAAAATAATTTATACCCATATATATTTAATAAAATAAACATGCTTAGGAGATATCAACCAATGCCTTCCATATACCAAACGAAAAGAAAAAACTTGAATTTTTGATTAGGGAAAACAAAAACAAAATAATTCGAGCGGTTTTCGAGCATTTCGGAGATAAAAAAAATTGCTAATTTCTTCAAAAATTTGTTGCCTTAAAATACTCGATACTTGATAAATTTATATCAAATTTGTACGCGATAATATTCTACTTCAAAAAAAATTATTCAAATCGGTTAACGTGGTTCAAAGCTATGCGGTAACATACATAAAAAAAAAACAAATATTAAGACGAATTGATAACCTTTTCCTTTTTTTTTGAGAAGTCGGTTAGTAACTATAGCGATGAGTTAAATAATAGAAATTTTAAAATAACGTAAATATACATATGTATAACAAAATCCACTCCCTAATGTACAACATACAGATACCCAGCAAGGTAATATTGAGAGTACGTGGCGTATGCGCAACGTTTTGTTCTAGCACCCACACAAATGCAATATGAAGTCGCATTTATAAACAGTATTATGTTTACTTGCATATGTATGTCCTTCCCGCATTGTTACTGCATGCATGATTGGTGGTTTGTTGTTGCTTACCTTGCGGTTAGTGTTTGCATATATTCTCATTAGTTTTTACCAAGAATTATTGCATGCATTTACAAAGGCGACACTCACATCTGCGTTTATCGTGTTGATGCAGTACTTAAGTGCTTCCATTGTCCACGAAAGCTGTATTTGTTAAATGTTTAAATAGTTTCCGCAATGAATTTAAGCGCAATGGGCTTATTAGACACAAATAAACAATATGTGTACATACATATACATTAGTAAATACATTTCTAATTAATTCAAGTTGTGATATTTATGTTTCAGTGGATCAAAAGGCCCTTAACTTTTATTCGGGGAATTATGAAACCGAATTATCTGTGGAAACCACACTTTTTAGATATAATCGTTTCAGGTATCAAGAAATCCTTGGTCTACAAGGAGCTAGAATTTAGTATCTTTCTAGATATAGAAGCAGCCTTTAAAAACGTCCTCTTGGATCGGACGGGTTTAAATATATATGAGCTCTCAATTGTGTGCCTCTTTCCTACGTTGCATGAAGGCAGCCGCTTCAAGCTAAGCTAACCTAGGTACTACTTCATAACTTACATCCAAAACGTTTAAGCAAGTCAGCTAATATAGCAATTGACTGTCGCTTATGATGCGCTTAACTTCAATATATTACTTGGAGTAAAAAAAAAACGTGACAGAAGCAGCAAAAACACCTCATAAATTACACAATTTACTCCCTTTTTTTTTTTGGTCGAACAGCAGCAAATTCTCATTTTGCGTTTTAACAAACTTTTCGGTGATGCCTGATAGCGGTGCGAAAGTAAGTTACAGCAAATAATAAAGAAAAGATATATATGTAATTCCTTTGGATAAAAAAAACAGCTCCAGCAAAGCATTTATACAAGTATAGAAAAAGTAGTAGAAGAGAGAGAGAAAGACAAAAGGGAGATAGAGCAGCAAACAACAAAATTCCATGCAAACATACAAGCTTATCCTGTAATACAACCCGCAGGATAATAAATTATGCGTATGACCCCAAGCACACATACTACTCGTACATATGTATGTAGGCGAAAAAGTGTATGGCAGCGCGGTGCTTACGGCTATCGTGCGTGTATGTATGTTGATGTATGCCGATTTAGGCAGGCGGGATTAGAGTTACATGAACCACCACCGTAAAGTTGATTTTTTTCAAAATTTTTTTTTTTTTTTTTTTTCTTTTTTTTTGGCGTTGTAGCAAATTGTTGTCTGATACTGATATTCATCTAAAGCTTGGGACAGCGTTCATTGCATGCGCGTTCGTCGGTATATGTTTGTGTAATTCCAGCTGTCATTACGGTAATTACATGTATGTGCAAAATTTATGTTTGATTACTTTTGCTTGCTGCATTTTAATGGAGATGATACTGAGTAGCTGGGGCAGCTTATAGCACAACCGCACGTATTTGTGCTTTTGTTTTTGGCGCTAATGCGGAAAGCATGTTTTTAAACGAATAGTAGATACGCATACTCGAATAACAAGTAACAAGTTGCTGTGTATTCTAACTGAGTGTATGTTAGACTCTGGTTCCATATACATATGATTTCTTGCGCAAAAAGTTAGCCGTTAATATTTAAGCTTAGGCAACATGTAAACAGCTCAAATAGTACTCGAAGGCAGGCGCATACTCTGCCGCATAGATTTCCATGTAATCGGACATGACCATCATACATACATGTATACATATGTACATATGTATGTATACTTTTTAGCGCTTGTAACAAGCAAACAACTTTTGGTGCTTGCAAATAATTACTTATTTTTGCTCATCGTTGATAAGCTCCCCTACCAATTTTGGGCATTTATTGTGGCAGGTACGTGACTGAAGTGTGATGCAGCTTTATGAAAATGTGAAAAGAACAATATTTGTATTAGCAACAAGCAACCACCTCCTCTTACGATAGTCATCTGTTACTTTCTCAATTTCATAGTATATAAAGGGTGGTTTCGGTAATGCTGGAGATTGGAAATTTCTTGGAATGAGACTTTGCCGCCGCCGAAGCACAGACTGGCGTTTGTGCCGAAATACTGGCCTAAAATATTTGTATTTTTAACCGACTTCCAAAAAAGGAAGAGGTTATCGGTTCGTCGGATTTTTTGTTGTTTTTTTTTTTATGTATGTTACCGCATAACTTAGGACTACGTCACGATTTCGATAATTCTTTTTGCATCGGAAAGGTAGTGTCTCAGAGGTGGTCCCATACTAATCTGGTTAAGATCGATCAGTGGATCATGAGATATATATATATATATATATATTTTTTGACTAAAAATTACTTGTTTTTATTGCAGATACCGGTAGAATATCTACCCATTAAGAAAAAATATTTGTTCGGGAAGATTTTTTAGTTTAGAAAAAGAAGCTAAAGGCGTTGGTCTAACGGTGTATGAAGACAAGATAAAGTACCTTCCGGCAACATATTTAGAGTCCACGCGTTTCGGGACATACGTGACTGTTGGCAATTTAAACTTTGAAGTAGTGAAGGACTTTGTCTACCTATGTTCTAGCATAAACACCACCAACAACGTCAGCCTGGAGATCAAGACTAGAATAACTCTTGCAAACAGGCGCTACTTTGGGCTATGTAGGCAGTTGTAAAGCCAAGTCCTCTCTCCATGAACAAAAATTACGCTCTAAAAGTTTCTCATCATGCCCGTTCTTGTATACGGCGCAGATACGTGGAAGATGTCGAACAAAAATGAGAAGTATTTGGGTGCTTTCGAGAGCGCGACCTGACGGCACTCTGGATGAGCAACTGGCGCAAACTCGCACAGCAGAGAGGCAATTGGAAAAGCTTTTTGGTCTTGGCCCAAAGCGATGCACGGTTGTAGTGCCAAATAATAAAAATAAAAGAAGTGTCTATCGATGTGCCTATTGCTATTCAAAAAAGGATCCGAAGTCAGTAAGAGCCTGCATGCCTGTAATAGGGCATCGGATATAATACTCGCAGCATGGATTAATATCTTATGGACTGTTGTTGTTCAACTCATCTAATTCTCTCATGCAGAGTCGATTGAGTCCAAATTTGCTGGCGAGTTCGAGTAATTTCTCAGAGGGGCACATCGTCGTTGATAATAATTTAACTTTCAAATCCTTAAGCTTTGCTTCAAATAGGCTTTCCGTGCTTCCTCTTATTATTTCGTGTAACTGTTGCCTAATCATAGACATGAATATAGACTCAGAACCTCCTGGTGACGCTGGTGCATATTGATTATGGCTATCTTCGGTGCAATTTTTCCTTCTGATTCTTTGAACTCCTTTGACCTGTATTTATTTTGATTCTTAATTGCCGGATTGCGGTATAAAACATTTTCCGTATGAGAAAATTGTAAATTTAAACCTGCCTTATGGATTAGCCTGAACACGTTTTATTTAGACAGTTTGTTGAGTTACACTGGAGAAAAAAGTAAGTTTCGACGACAAAATATATTTAGTTCCCGAATTTTGACAATACTTGGGAACTATTACCATGGTTTGATAATTATAACTAAATAGCTCTTAGTGACCCCTTGGACTTGGCTGGATTCGTATTAGAACTCTTAAATCTTTCCTGACAGGGCACTGTAAGTTAAAGTACCATTCGAATAAAATGCGGGTTTCTGTAGACACGGAATGCAGGCTTTGTAGGTAGAACCCACGGAGTATCATAAATCGCAGACTGATGCACCTTGGGAAATAATTGTCATCTCTATTCCGATTTGGAACATGGCAGCCTACAAATAAAACGCCAAACATTTTGTAACTACTCTATATTCAGAAAAATAACAAAGAGCAATTTTGATGCACCCTTTTCCTGTATATAGTTTTGTTTACATACATACAGTTGTCCACAAAATAATAGGAGTGCGATATTTTGACCAGTTTTGGCTATTTGTCTTTTGTTTATTTAATGTTTATTATTTTTTTATAAAAGCCTAGCGGGCTATACAACAAACACCATATAAATTCAGATTTTAAACTTTGTATAA
>NW_023458558.1:20061916-20074660 GCF_013731165.1 Rhagoletis pomonella | reverse complement strand
TACATAATTAGTTATGTACAAATATATTGAAAGACTCGCCTCTTAAGAATTCAAAACTGTTGTTGAATGGTCACTTTTGTATGCCAGTCAATGAGACCTACTAATAAAAATTTTTTAAGCGAATCTTAAATTTTGATATATCCTCCTATCAAAACTGTTTGTCTCAATTCCATAAAATCAATTTTTTTATAATATTTGTATTTTAAACACTGCATCCACAAACCTAAAAGAATGCGTAGGATTATTTTTTCAAATTTGTTAGTTTTAGGAATCTTTTTCATATACCCGTAACTTTGGGGTAATTTTTTGTACCAGACTAGTAGTTGAGTAATTTAAAAAAAGACACGTAACTTCATGGTTATGAAAGTGTATGTAACTTGTTTTGATCTGAAAATAAGAAAAAATCGTTTAAGTTCAATATTTACGGTTCATCCTTTCCCCAGGGGCCTGGCCACCCTTCATCCGGCTCTGTAAATTTATATTTCTTTCCCCCTCTAGTTTGGATTGCTCATGGAAAATGGGCGTGATACCGGCCACATATGACTCAATTTAGTTTGTCTCATTATGTCTAACTGAACGTTCTATCGAAGATGTTTAAAATAGGGGGCTTACCATGTAGCGGTAGTTTTCGGAAAGGTGAAAAACATATATTTAATACTTGCGTCGGGTATTTAATGTTTGGCTCCGCACGAACTTAGGTTTTCTTACTTGTTATTTTTATATTTTAGTTTTAAATTTAGTTTTATTTTTATTTTTTAATTTTTGTTGTTTTATTATTTTATAATTTTAGTTAGTTTTTAGAAACTAATTTAATTAATTTAATCCTTTTTCTTTATTTTAGTTATTACAATTTTTTGTATTTCTTACCCTTTTTTTTAATTTGTAATTTTTTTTTTAAAGTATTTTTTTTTAATTTAATTTTATTTTTAAGAACTTATTTTATGGAGGCAGCTGTTGTGTGGTGGTTAGTAGTGCGCGATAGCATTCCACAGGAAAAAATTTTTTTTAAATATTTTTAATCAAGTTTTTTAATTTTTAGTTTTTAGTGTTTAGCAAAACGTATATATTTTTATTTTATTTAAATTGTAGAAAACTTATTACTGAATGAAAAAGTCAAAAACGCTAAGACCTCCTCGTTAGCCTATCGTTTAATTAGCTTTTCGGAAGTCAGAAAAGAGTTTTCAAGATAGCAGCCAGAATTCACAAGGAAACTCTTTGGCATACTGTCCTTCAATTGTCTTAAAAAATACTTTCAAATATCTTAGATAGAATTGCCCCGTAATCGTTAAAAGAAAGGAAAACAACAACAAAAGTAAATTTACAATAACAGAAACAATCTAGAGCTGTATACCTCTAACTAAGTATAAACATAACTAGTAAAAAAAAATAACGTTTACTTTGTTAAATTTAGGCAAAATTTACCTGAATTTTCTGGAAAGTGTCCAGCATTATTTTATGTCACATACATACATATGTATGTAATAAGTGCAGGCCAAGTAAAGCGAAATTTAGCTGTTGCCTTCTAGCGACTTCAGTGATGTACTGCGCCATTTTGGCTCCTGACAGTTGGCTTACGAGCGAGCGCTGGCTTTAGTTGGTTGTAATTTTTGCTGCTTAAATTGTTCCACGGCTAAGAAGTGTAAAAAGCAGATAATGCGTTTTTGTTTGGTTTTGGGAGCACCTTCATATATGTTTTATTTAAAAATAAAAAAAATGTTATCTTTTACGAAAAACAGAAAATGACAAAAATTTATGTGTTTGGTAAGGCACACTAAGCACAGGTTTGTTTTCATATATGAAAGTGTTTTTTAAAGCAATACCCACATTGTGTGGCATGTGTAACCTTTTGTGGGCAATACTTAGCTGCATTCGAAGCAAATGCACTTACAGCTCTATACATACAAAGGTAAGTAGTATGTAGATACAAAGTTGCGTGCATATGTATATATATGTATTCCACCACTGCAAGCTCCTAAGAAAGCTCTATGCTTCTTTACACCTTCCTAATTTCCACATATTGCCATACCTTTCAACGAGGCGTGATCGCACTAAATTTCTAAGAAGTAACTTTTTCCCTTCCATGCAACGTCTTGCATTTGCGCTGCTGCATGCTTTCTTCATATCTGCAACATTTATTTTTGTCGCTCAAATCCATATGGTTTGCCTTATTTTCAGGAGCGCAGCTACTTTTTCAGCATTACCACCATCACAGTGCTTTAGTTGAATATATATTTTTTTTCGCAACATTTTTGTTTTTACGTTATTTTACCTACCTTTTCGCGATATATTTTTATTTCTGCAATTTTCTTTCATTTCTGTGGCATAGTTTTCCATTTACCATTTCTTTATGGCGGTTGCGATATTCGCAATTTTCGTATTATTTTTGTTGTTGCTTACGAGTTTAGCGCTTCCGCTTGATTTATGCTTCCAGTTGAAAACGTGCTTTATCATATTAGAGTGCATTAAGTGCCCGCATTATATACAAACATTTTAAATGTATGTGGCTAATGTTTGAATGTTTGAATGTTTGAATGGATTAGAGTGCCCACTTATGGAGTTTAGTATTTTTGATAAAATTAAATTTAGGAAATTTCCTTATTTACAGGGGCTACTTTTGCCTTTCGTACAATGGAATTCATTAAGTGTTATTTCATTTGAAAAGGGGTGTTGTTTATTTAAGCCAAAAATAAATAATATGTTTCTATAATGTAGATAACTATAATAGTCGCTGTAGTTAATGCGAATTTAATTCAGACTAAAAAAGGAGTTTGGACGTTTGACGAAAATAATTTCTTAATAAATCTGGCTACCTTTTACAAGCTGATAGATCCATAAGATGGTATTCTAATATAACCCAGTATAAAAATAAGGAGTAAAAATCAACTATGGAGCCCTTTTCTCATGTATGTTTGTACGCGCATCACTCGAAAACTAATGCATAAAAACGAATACAGTTTACACCGATGCATTGCTAAGAGTCTAACTTAAAATATATGTATAAGAAAAAATTTGACTGTTGCCACCGTATTTAAAATTGCACTTTAAGTAAATTAATAAGATGAAGTAAATATTGTAGTATGGCTGTCACAAGAACGAGGTTTCAGAAGGCTTACAATCGAAAATATTTGTGTGGAAGGTTGCCACCTGTTTGAATATTTTAATTTGATTTAATTGATAAGAAAAATTAAATATTGCAACACAACGCCGAAACCGGTTTGTCTCCAAACCAAATTTGACAAGGGATGACGGAAAATCGTTCCACATTACATCACACTCGTACCCTGTCGGAAACACCAACAACGAAAATGAGAAACAGTTTATTAATAAATATATAAAATATGTATGTATGCATATGTATGTATGTATGTATATTTTGATCTAGAAAATTGGCTACACTTCCGCAAAATATAGAAATCTTAGTCACGTAGGTCGCAGAGGGTTAAATGAAGAAGTGCCTCATCGCTCGTGACGATTTGGTTTTTTTCAAAAACAGGTATGAACTGCTTGTTAATCTAGCATTCAGTTGGAAAATATACGGCGTCGAAAATATTATTTAGGCTTCAGTTCCTGTGTCAATTAAAATTTTTGAGGCGCATAAACATAACGAATAGAGTATTTCGTGCCCTGATCCACACTTTTTTGCACAGCAGCAATATTTTCGGCTGAAGACTCGCGGGACTTTCCACGCTTTACTACGACTTACTGATTTTTCACTCAGATAGCTGGTTTTGTTGGCCGAAAAAAACCACGCAATGCGCGAAACGCGCTTTTTGCAGAACGACGATTTTCAGAGATCATAGGATAATTTTTATGTGTTTTTCAACTGAGTAGCGCTCCATGGCTAAATTTGCTAAAGCCTTATAATTTCTGCCAAAAATATGCACCACCCTTGAATCACGTTGTGAAAGTACCTACAAGAACGTATACAAGACAACATCTCAAAAATTTGTATTTGACAATTTTTATTGAAAGTTGTGGAAAAACGATGGCCCAGCTTAAAAAATATAATGCATTTTTCTTTTGTTTACTAAATGAAAACTCCTAATAAACTAACCCATATACATTTTCTTAAAGGCATAATAATTCTCTTCTCAAACCATATTTAATTATTTTAATATAATTATGTAATTCATCAAGTTCCAAAATACCAATATTTTTTAGTAAACAAATTAGAGCGTTCAAGGATTAAAAGAAACCAGTTTCTGTGTTGTTTTCGTCCCATGTCATGTCTCGGGTGTATTTTGATTATTGCGTCGTGTTATATGTGATTTATTTTTATTAGGTGAAACTCATTCATAAAAATTAATGCTTAGTAAACCTTAAACATATAGAGATGGCAGCGTTAATCCAGATCAACCCCTTTTATTTGGAATTTATTTATCCGTTTTTATTTATTTATTACCTTAGAGTGCAAGTAATTTTTATCAAAAAACAAAACCGACTTAAATTCTCATATACAAATTTAAGATTATCGTTAATTTCTTCATGATCCAATGATCGGATTTAAACCAAATAAGTATGGAACCACCTGCGACGTAACACCTTTCCTTAAAAAAAAACTTAAAAAAAGGAACAGTTCGGTGCCTTCGTCTTGGTCTGCAGGCTGTATCGGAGACACAGCCGCTAAATTTAAACGTAGAATACGTGGTACGATAAGAGCACATCCAAGTCAAACATGAAAGCACACACAAGGAAAAAATATGGATAACAAAATAGATAAAAATATCGATAACAAAATCGATTACAAAATCTATAAAAAAATCGATTACAAAATCGATAACAAAATCGATTAAAACATCGATAACAAAATAGAAAAAAATATCGTTTATTATATCGATAAATTCTGAAAATAGCGATAGCAAAATCAATAACATTATTGATAAAAATTTCGATAACAACATCGATATAAAATAAAATCGACAAAAAAATCTGTTACCCAAAATCCGAAATACCTAAATATGTATGTACATACGCAGACGTACATTTTGTCTCCTTCTCTCACTTCCAGTGCAAGCACGTGTTTGCAAAATGATGACCAAGTGATTTTGTATGGAAAATCATTTATACCCATATATTTCAATAAAATAAACATGCTTAAAAAATATCAACCAATACTTCCCATATACCAAACAAAAGGAAAAAACTTGAGTTTTTGATTAGGGAAAACAAAAACAAAATCATTCAAGCCTTTTTCGAGACTTTCGGAAATAAAAAAATTTGTGGATTTAAAAAAAAAAATTTGCCTTAAAATACTCGATATTTGATAAATTTATATAAAATTTGTACACGATAATATTTCTACTGCTCCAAAGAACCTATATCCTGAAAATGAAAGTTATATCTGCAAATCATAAGTTGCTAGAGCACTTTAAAGGTTCAAAATTGACCCCGAAATAAGCCAATATTTACCGTTGTTTCTACAGCAGGCACCGAATTGATTACTTAAAGAAATCTGTCTATCTGTCGAAAGGCTTGGAATTTTCTCTTCGCTTCAAGTTCAACTACAACATTTTAGCATAGCCTCCATATCTAAAGGTAAGACGTATTCTACGTCAAAAAGAATTATTCAATGCGGTAACATACATAAAAAAAATATTCCAACGAACCTTCTCCTTTTTTTGTGAAGTCAGTTAGTAACTATAGCGATGAGTCAAATAATAGAAATTTTAAAATAAAGTAAATATACATATAACAAAATCCACTACCTAATGTACATACATACCAGCAAGGTGTTTTGAGCTTACGTGGCGTATGCGCAACGTTTTGTTCTAGCACCCACACAAATGCAATGTGCAGTCGCATTTATAAACAGTATTATGTTTACTTGCATATGCACGTCCTTCCCGCATTGTTACTGCATGCATGATTGGTGGTTTGTTGTCGCTTAGCTTGCGGCTAGTGTTTGCGTATATTCTCATTAGTTTTTACCAAGAATTATTGCATGCATTTACAAAGGCGACACTCACATCTGCGTTTATCGGGTTGATGCAGTACTTAAATGCTTCCATTGTCCACGAAAGCTGCTAAATGTTTAAATAGTGTAATTCCACAATGAATTTAATCGCAATGGGCTTATTAGACACAAATAAACAAAATGCGTACATACATATACATAAAAACAAACATTTCTAATTAATTCAAGTTGTGATATTCATGTTTCAGTGGATCAAAAGGCCCTTAACTTTTATTCGGAGAATTATGAAACAGAATTATCTGTGGAAACCACACTTTTGACATATAATCGTTTGAGGTATCAAGAAATCCTTGGCCTACAAGGAGCTAGAATTTAGTATCTTTCTAGATATAGAAGCAGCCTTTAAAAACGTCCTCTTGGATCGGACGGGTTTAAATATGTATGAGCTCTCAATTGTGTGCCTCTTTCCTACGTTGCATGAAGGCAGCCGCTTCAAGCTAAGCTAACCTTCATAGGTATTACTTCATAACTTATATCCAAAACGTTTAAGCAAGTCAGCTAATATGTAGCAGCAATTGACTGTCGCTTATGATGCGCTTAACTTCAATATTAACTGTAGTAAAAAAAAAAATGTGACAGAAGCAGCAAAAACACCTCATAAATTACACAATTTACTCCCTTTTTTTTTTGGTCGAACAGCAGCAAATTCTCATTTTGCGTTTTAACAAACTTTTCGGTGATGCCTGATAGCGTTGCGAAAGTAAGTTACAGCAAATAATAAAGAAAAGATATATATGTAATTCCTTTGAATAAAAAAAAAACAGCTCCAGCAAAACATTTATACAAGTATAAAAAAAGTAGTAGAAGAGAGAGAAAGACAAAAGGGAGGTAGAACAGCAAACAGCAAAATTCCATGCAAACATACAGGCTTATCCTGTAATACAACCCGCAGGATAATAAATTATGCGTATGACCCCAAGCACACATACTACTCGTACATATGTATGTAGGCGAAAAAGTGTATGGCAGCGGCGGTGCTTACGGCTATCGTGCGTGTATGTATGTTGATGTATGCCGATTTAGGCAGGCGGGATTAGAGTTACATGAACCACCACCGCAAAGTTGATTTCTTCCAAACATTTTTTTTTTGTTTTGTTTTTTTTTTTTTTGTTTTGGCAAATTGTTGTCTGATACTGATATTCATCTAAAGCCTGTGACGGCGTTCATTGCATGCGCGTTCGTCGGTATATGTTTGTGTAATTCCAGCTGTCATTACGGTAATTACATGTATGAGCAAAATTTATGTTTGATTACTTTTGCTTGCTGCATTTTAATGGAGATGATACTGAGTAGCTGGGGCAGCTTATAGCACAACCGCACGTATTTGTGCTTTTGTTTTTGGCGCTAATGCGGAAAGCATGTTTTTAATCGAATAGTAGATACGCGTACTCGAATAACAAGTAACAAGTTGCTGTGTTGCTGTAACTGAGTGTGTGTTAGACTCTGGTTCCATATATGATTTCTTGCGCAAAAAGTTTGCCGTTAATATTTAAGCTTAGGCAACATCTAAACAGCTCAAATAGTACTCGAAGGCAGGCGCATACTGTAGCACATAGACTGCCATGTAATCGGACATGACCATCATACATATATGTATACATGTATATACTTTTTAGCGCTTGTAACAAGCAAACAACTTTTGGTGCTTGCAAATAATTACTTATTTTTGCTCATCGTTGATAAACTCCCCTACCAATTCGGGCATTTATTGTGGCAGGTACGTGACTGAAGTGTGATGCAGCTTTATGAAAGTGTGAAAAGAACAGTATTTGTATTAGCAACAAACAGCCACCTCCTCGTACGATAGTCATCTGTTACTCTCTCAATTTCATAATATATAAAGGGTGGTTTCGGTAATGCTGCAGATTGGAAATTTCTTAGAATATGGCTTTGCCGCCGCCGAAGCACAGACTGGCGTTTGTGCCGAAAAGCTGGCCTAAAATATTTGTATTTTTTTATTGCAGATTCCGGTAGAATATCTACCCATCCAGCAAAAATATTTGTTCGGGAAGAATTTTTTAGTTTAGAAAAAGAAGCTAAAGGCGTTGGTCTAACGGTGTATGAAGACAAGATAAAGTACCTTCCGGCAACATATATAGAGTCCACGCGTTTCGGGACACGCGTCGCTGTTGGCAATTAAAACTTTGAAGTAGTGAAGGACTTTGTCTACCTATGTTCTAGCATAAACACCACCAACAACGTCAGCCTGGAGATCAAGAGTAGAATAACTCTTGCCAACAGGTGCTACTTTGGGCTACGTAGGCAATTGTAAAGCAGAGCCCTCTCTCGGCGAACAAGAATTACGCTCTAAAAGTTTCTCATCTATACGGCGCCAATGAAAAAGCTTTGGGTGCTTTCGAGAGAACTATTCAATGCATGTTCTATGGCAGGAGAGAGGCAATTGGAAAAGCTTTTTGGTCTTGGCCCAAAACGACAAACGGTTGTAATTAGTGCCAAATAACAAGATTATAAGAAGTGTCTATTGATGTGCCTATTGCTTCTAAAAAATGGATCCGAGGTCAGTAAGAGCCTGTTAAATATTTCCTCAGCCCTAGAAAATTTTCTTGCGAAACTTTGCCCAACATGGCGTAAGTCCATGCTCCTCACCTGTGCAGCTGCTTGTGATAATTGGCCAATCGGTAATAGGGCATCGGATGTAATACTCGCAGCATGGATTAATACCTTATGGACAGTTGGCGACATAGGTTACCAGGACATACATAGGTTACCAACTGTGCGTAAAGCTTAGCAGGGTCCATAGTGGATGAAGCAAATTTTTCGACGAAAACATATGTACATATATGAAAACTTGAAGGTATAACCTTCAATATTATTTTAAATTGGTAAACTAATTCGATTCAGTCCCTGTGATTGCAGCTGCTACGTTAACTAATATCAATGGAAATCTGCGCGTTGTTTTGCCGTCATTGGTGTCACTTTAGCCTTAGCTTTGAATTCCTTCTTTTGCTATTTTTATATTTTCTTTATCATTTTATAGTCGGAGGCAGCCTTTCATTAGCGCACACAAGGGGTGGGTTTTGGGGTTCAAACCCCCCCTAAAGCTAATAACCTCAAACACAAATTGTATCTTAAAGCTAAGAATCCAGCTCTCAAGGAAATTATAAGAAATATTTATTATAATTTCTGTTGCTTGAAAAAGCGCTTTGCCTTTGCTGTAAATTTTCATGAGGGAATAAATATACGAGCATTTTTTTCTTGAGAGCTGCAAACTGGTTTAAGAAATTTTGGTAGAAGAAAATTTCTTTTCATTTCTCGTCCGTCGTTTTATATGAATTTTTGGTTTTTTTTGAGAGTTCAGTTAATTTTTTCGGTATTCGAAATATTAAAAAAAAAATAGAAATCGTGAAAAATCACCATCTCTATCGAAAGCCAGAAACCAGAAATCGAAAAAAGGAACATAAAAGTGCTAAAATTCATGGAATCAATAAATTTATTTTTACTGAGTCTTATTTAAAATTTTTTCTTAGGTTCTTTTGAAAGTTGAGCGCATCTTGAGTTTATAGCACTTTTTATTAAACAAGTAGTTTTTAAGGAAAGAAGACAACGGGCTTCAATTCTTATATTCAAATTTAGGGGTACCGTTAATTTCTTCATGATCCAATCATCGGATCTCTAAACCAAATTACGGGACGAACCTTGAGGTACCATCTTTCTACAAAAAAATGATTATTGAAATCGGTTCACGTGGTCCAAAGTTACGTATTCCGGCGAATTGATAACCTCCCCTTTTTTTAAAGTCGGTTAAAAGTTTTTGAGTTCTGTGTGTTCTTCTGTTCTGTAAAGTGCAGTTTATGAATTTTAAAACGTTTATTTATTTTACATACTGTACATAAAGCTTGCATAAATATATTTTAAAGAGCGTATTATCTGAAGAAAATTTTCAGTATTTTCCGGTGATATATCTTCAGAAATATAAAACCCCCCTAAAATATATTCCTGGGTGCGCCCCTGCAGCCTTTATATACTCCTGTCTTTATCTTGTAAGCTGAAATTCAAGTCATCTAATTCTCTCATGCAGAGTCGATTGAGTCCAAATTTGAAATCGATATTTTCGCTGGCGAGTTCGAGTAATTTCTCAGAGGGGCACATCGTCGTTGATAACTTTAACTTTCAAATCCTTAAGCTTTGCTTCAAATAGGCTTTCCGTGCTTCCTCTTATTATTTCGTGTAACTGTTGCCTAATCATAGACATGAATATAGACTCAGAGCTTCCTGGTACGCTGGTGCATATTGATTATGGCCATCTTCGGTGTAATTTTTCCTTCTGATTGTTTGACCTCCTTTGACCTGTATTTATCTTAATTCTTAATTGCCGGACTGCGGTATAAAACATTTTCCGTATGAGAAAAAGGTAAGTTTAAACCTGCCTTATGGATTAGCCTGAATGTGTTTTATTTAGACAGTTTGTTGAGTTACACTGGAGAAAAAAGTAAGTTTCGACGACAAAATATATTTAGTTCCCAAATTTTGAAAATACTTGGGATCTATTACCATGATTTGATAATAATAACTAAATAGCTCTTAGTGACCCCTTGGACTCGTATTAGAACTCTTAAATCTTATCTGACAGGGCACTGTAAGTTAAAGTACCATTCGAATAAAATGCGGGTTTCTGTAGACACGGATTGCAGGCTTTGTAGGTAGAGCCCCCGGAGTATCATAAATTGCAGACTGATGCACCTTGGGAAATAATTGTCATCTCTATTCAAATTTGGAACATGGCAGCCTACAAATAAACCGCCAAACCTTTTTGTAATTAATCTATATTCAGAAAAATAACAAAAAGCAATTTTGATGCACCCTATTCCTGTGTATAGTTTTGTTTACATACATACATATGCTATGCACGTCTATGCGTACAAATTTGCCATACACTTCCTTTTGTCAAAGTTGATCTCTTTCTTTGAAATTAAAAAAAGTTTAAATCCTCTGGTTCTATTTCTTTTTCTGTTTTTATTTTACTTTAGCTCTTACGATTTTGTTTTGTACGCTAGAGTATTTTTATTTAATGGCACTCCTTATTTGCTGTTGTTAAATATGTTTTAAGCTTTCTCATTTCTTAATTAAAAGTTGGCGCTTATGTATGCTGTGCATTAGGGCGGGTCGAAAAACACAAAATGTTTCATATGAAAAATATATAGGTCTTAAGAAGTGCTATTTTAAACGCTTATTCTAGAAAAGAATTCCTGTTTGCCAGAGAGAATATCTTCAGAATTGGCATTCTCACTCTAATTTTAAACTTTTCAAACTCATTCCGCAGACTGAAGATATTGTCGCAGAAGCCAGGATTTTTTTTTTAGAATAAGGTATTAAAATAGCACCTTTTAAGACCTATACAATTTTCGTATCAAACATTTTGTCTTATTCTACCCGCCCTAATGTGCATGCGAAAGCATTTGTTTATTTGTAAATATAAATTGCTTTTACATAAATACTTTTAAACTAAGGATTACACACTCTGATGTACATTTTTAAGTATGTTTAGGATTTTGGCAGGAGAGGAATATTAAAACACCGATCTCCTTTCATTTATATGGTTTATATTATAGAATTAATTATGTTTTCATAAATATGTAGTTAATGCAAAAAATTGTTCGTGAAAACAACTGTGAATATTATATTAAAACAAGGTGTACACTTTGTTTTGACGCTCAAAGTACGAATGTGGATACGAAGTGTGTTAACCTTGTTTTTAAGATCCTCCCGTTTAAATTGAGTACATCATTATTTATGTATATATGTAAGTATTATTCAAATCTTATTTTTGGCTCATTTTCAAGTCAACAACTTAAACGAGGAAAAGTGAGTAAAATAATAATAAGCCTAAATTGCGGTACTCATTTCCTATTCCTCAAAATAAGCACTCTTTAATCGCCCTAAATAAATGGCATGCATTATTAAATTTAATGATGAGTTCTTGGGGCATACCAACCATATTTGCATACCCTTTGTGCAGAATCCGTCAAACATCATGGCGAAAATTGTTTTACGGCTCAATTGAGTGGATGCTTAGAGACACCTCTTCCTTGAGAGTGCATACAAGTGAAAGCATAGCAAATGCAAAGAAAGGCAAATGAGTAGAAAATTTACTGATGATGGCTTGCTTGTGCAGGTGTGTATATACATACATACCGACATAAGTATATGTGCAAGCATAGTATGTAAGTATTATCATCTTCTCATCGTTATTCATTTTCCATCTTCCATCAGCTGCTTTCATCCTCTCAAGTTCCTTGTGGTCGTCGTGCTTAACGTGCATACCAAATATTACTCCAACTGCATGTTTTATAATGACGCCATTTTACTGGATAATATCGCCGATTAAGTTGAGGTGTAAAGATGAGTTTTTAGCTGCTTAGGAGATAGCTTTGCAGCGGTAAATTGCTTATGGTGTTCTTTGAGCTGTAGTCGTTATGCTGTGCCAAAGATCTTTTGATAAATTTTTCTTAATAACTAAAGTTGTTCTACAGTTAATTTGGGAAGAACACAAAATTTACTTAATTCATATATATGTATGTGTATTTGAAAACCTTTGATATGAAAAATTAATAATTCCGACCGTTTTAAGCATCTATATATCGACTCAATACCGTTTTAAGCATCTATATATCGACTCAATACCTTCTATCTGCACTTGTCACAAAAATGAGATTCTTATATAAAAATCCACGTAAGACTTAGCTGTCATCGGTGATATTAGCCCACGATCCAGAAAATAAAGGTCGCGCCATTCGCGGACCGCTAACCCT
>NW_023458558.1:20057650-20061816 GCF_013731165.1 Rhagoletis pomonella | reverse complement strand
AGTTGCTCTCAGCTCGATTGGCGCAATCTTGTATTCTATCATTCTTGATATTAGCCTTTATTCAGCGTCTATTACACTGCACAGTGGTATTCTATATTTGGAAACAGGGAAGTGATATCAATAATTTTTCTTTTTATTTCGTTTGCGAAATATATTTCGCAAATGCGAATAACATTTAAGATTTTATTATAGATCTCAATTACACCGAAAAATTGTTAATTTGTTTCTATATATTACACAATTCAATATCGACTTTTGGGACACTTTTAACTTTTGTGGAAAAACACGGTCAACTGAATCCCTAAAGTACAATAAAGGAAATGCGGTAAATTAGAATAATATACTTTTCACTAAACAACTGTTATTTTATAAACAAAAGCTCTTACTTAAGAAAAAATGAGCTTTATTTAAGAAGATAAGAGCTTTAAGTACAAAAAAGTTTGTCCAATATATTGGACGATTGTGCTGAAAGGGTTAATGATGACCTTGTATAACGCCTGACAGAAGAATTTACTATTAAATTGCAAAGTGAGAATTAACATCAGTGATGACAGGTGAGTCCCAGATGGATTCTAACATCACAAAGTAGTTTTTTTTAGAAATTATTATAGCTTTCTTTTAAACTTATTATTATAGATGAATTATGATGAAATTTGTTTGAAAAGACTTTATTTCTGAACTAGGTATATTTAGCGGGGTCACCACATGTTCCAAAAAAAAAAACGAATTTAACTCAGTTCGTCAGTTAAATTAAATGTGTATGGCAATGTTACACGAAAGAGAGTTAACAAGGTTTTAGCTAGAAAATACTTTTGAAGAGCGTTGCCACCTGTTTGAAAAATTTAATCAAATTAACTTATATACAGAAAAACTTAACTTATATACAAGAAGCATAGGCAACTGGCTGAGTCAGTGGGATCGTCGGTTCGAAGCCTACTGAAAGAAGTCTGATGAGGAAATGTGGTGATTTCTGAAATAGCTACCACTTCTACCATTTTTTTCAAATTGTTGTAGCTTTTCAACAATAAATTTTCACTATAAAACGGCCTCGAGCTCAATAAAAATTGTTGAATATAATTTATTTTTTTACGTATTTAAAAAGTTAAATTAATTACCAAAAGATGGGATCAATCAAAATGAGCTTGAAAGGCTTTATTTCTGAACTATATATACCGTGGTTGTCATATGTTTAAAAAATCAAATTAAACTTAATATAAAATTTAGCAAAAGAGATGTACGACGCCTTTAGTTCAAAAATACTATTAGGTCATTACATTTACACCATGCTTTCGAATTTCAAAAATGAGAAGTTAAAATAAAGGTCTGTAGATGTGTGATAAATTTGATGATTTTTTTGAAGTTAGAATTTTTTTCTATCGGTACAGTTGATTCACTAAGAAACGGCTGCGCGGATTTAGATGAAATATGGCGCGCAAATTTGGGCGTTTCAAGGCCATGCGGTTTCACTAGTTGTATTTATAAACATCCTTATTATTTAAATCGCTTCGTAAATAAGTCAGTTCTTGAGACAATCTAGCAATTTTTTAGATAAGTTAAGTTTTAATCTTAAATTAAATGGTGGAAATCGTTTTCGAGATTCTGTATTCAAAACTCAGTATAGCAAAATTCTGCATGGAAAAATGGGAAAACCACTTTTTTATTTATCCATATGGTTTTCTGATTTTGTCGTACTGCAATTGAGTACTGCAATCGTTTATATGTATATATGGTGACCATCCGTCCTGTATTAAACGGAACAGTCCTCTTTTTTGACTCATTGTTCTGGTAATTTATTTATTTCATACGCGACGCTAAATATTCCGTATTTCTTTTAATGTCCCGTATTTGTCCCGTA
Source organism: Rhagoletis pomonella (assembly GCF_013731165.1). Lineage (NCBI taxonomy): Eukaryota > Metazoa > Arthropoda > Insecta > Diptera > Tephritidae > Rhagoletis > Rhagoletis pomonella. The sequence goes on along the minus strand of NW_023458558.1, from coordinate 20,059,961 downwards.
TTCGGTGTTTTGACGGCTTAACAGGTCATTAAAATGGCATACCTATGAACGAGTTTTAAGTAATGTTGGTATACGATAGTAATTTTTTCCTTAAACAGTTATTATTTTCTAATCTGGGAATACGAATCAGGGAATACATACAGTGACCAATATAGAAATAAGGAATTGACACTTTAGCAAGTTGTGGCTATTTTTTGTTAGTTTATTTAATATGTATTATTTATTTTATGAAAGTAACGCTCTTTACCTAACAAAAACCATTTAATACCAAATTTCCAACTTTGTGTAAAAATCTACAAAAATTAGTTCTGCAATGTTTCACCAAATTTTTTAATCAGAATCTTCAGAAAAAAATTTGTTTTGCAGTTTTGTAACTAACTAAAATTGAGTATAATAAAGTGTGAGTGAAAAGTGCTGCTCATTTGCTTATCTTTCAAAAAAATGGTCGAATATACTTTTTTGTATGAAAAAAATGCATAACACCGTCAACAAAAAAAAAAAAATGCCAACAATTAATGTTAAGCATTAACGACTTAAATTAAATGAATTTTTGTAACAAATTTTATGGGTAGAAATCGAGAAAATTATCCTACAAATTTTACTAAAAGGATACTGCTTTAAGATCTGTAAGCTGTTGTGGAAAAAATTTGAAAAATTTTTTTTTGTCCCGTATTCGGCTCCCGTAAATATGGTCACCGTATTTATATAACCCTCTTGAAGATGCATATACAAAAAATTTTTGTGTGTGGTTTGAAAGAAATACATACATGAGTCAACAAGTCTTCCTCTCCCTGGAACACAATATTGAGACTGGGTATCATCGACTAAAAGCTGTCGTTGGGAAGTAAAATTTAGGGTTGTAAAAACTTATTAAGGATTTGAAAGGCGAGTTGATTTAAGAATGTATGCGAAAGCTCAACTCACGACAATACAAAATGGCCAAAAAATATCCCAAAAGATAAAAGCTGTAAAAGCATATAGAAAAATTATAGGAATAATAAAAAAAGACTACACTTAAGTCATAACGCCTAAGTCGTCGTTGTGGCAAAAATGAGATTTGGTAACTCTGAACTCCAGGCATCGAGATTTATGCATAAAAATCGTGAAATCGTTATTAAAACAACAGATTTGTAAAATAATAGCTTGAGAAAATATCGTCATGTCTTTGGCATATTCAGCCGGATCTTAAAGTGCAATATATCGATGTTCTTGTCTCTAGCAGTCAATTGTTTTTGCTCGAAAGTTCATTGACCTGAAGTACTTACTCACTAGATCACAGTTCTTACAAACCTAACGTATCACCCTAACGTCAGTTAATTAGAAATTATTAAACTTTTGCCAAGGATATCACAGGTGTATTTGAAGTGCAATTCAAAGCAATTTAGAGTTTGCCAAATTGCGAAAATAGCCTTCGTAGAAAATTTGAACATTTTCACTGTTGCGCCCTCTGGTGGAAATTTTATGAAATTGCAAGAATGGATCCCTCATGCCAAAGAGCCCATTACTGCACATTCCCCATGTTCTCGAATATAATTTCTATTCCAAAATTCTTACTTTATTTGATGATTTCTTTATACATATCGCGGATATAAGCAACGAAGATAGTATTGCCTTAATTTTGCGAGTGCCCAGCACTCTTGTGGAGATTTCCAAAATTCCATTACTAATATAAGTAAATTCATCGAAAAATTTAAGTAAGACAAGCAATTTGAAGATATCAACGAGTCGCGGCAGCATATGGTATCTGAGGTTCCAGAGTAAGTTTATTAAAACAGCGGATTGAGCCTTGGGCCTATGCTCAGTTAAAGTGCCAACAAACCAGCCAATTAATCCTGTTGTACAAAGTCGAAACAAAATGGAAATTTTGAAATGCTTTAAAGTTATCCAACTGCGAGACATCGCAAAATTTTATGCGCTTACCTGTTCAATGCTCTTATTTATGAATCCGCCTCTTCTTCTTACTCTTCTAAGTCTGCAAGCGAATATCCTTTTATTGCACCACAGCGTACATTGTCTTCGAATTTTATGGTCCCACTGAAAGGCGAGTGACATTTTTAATTGTCTCCGAATTCAAGTTGCAAAACTTTTTTTTTTATGCATACATATATATATTTGTGTTGTCAGCCAACATAGAATATGAGAACTTTGTTGAAATTGTTGTTGTAATTAATAATGCAAACATAGCGAAACGTGTGCCAACAACCCAATGGAACTTGCAAATAAAAACGAAGGCAAGAAACCAATGTTAAAAAAAAAAATAAAATGCAAGACTGTATACCTTTTACAGAGAGGTGGAGATAGAGTATATATG
>NW_023458558.1:20055716-20057550 GCF_013731165.1 Rhagoletis pomonella | reverse complement strand
GCAAGACTGTATACCTTTTACAGAGAGGTGGAGATAGAGTATATATGCATGTATGTATGTAGTGGAGATTTAGAAACAGACAAGCAGTATGCGACTTGTAAGGGAATTCACCGCATATTAGGGGTATTCTCGAAGTCTTGCACGATGCACGGATTGCACGAAATGCAAAAATACTATTCCAAATTTCGAAGAGTACGAGAACACCCCATTGCAAAGTGGTAGCATGCATGGGGAGCAAGCAGCGAAATTATGTATCAAATACAATAACAAGAGACAGCAAAAAAAAATTAAGTGAGCGAGATGAGAGGAATGAGAGAAATATGTAGCAATTCCAACAACAAAACAACTAGCACAGGGTCGCTATTATCTTGCTATGCTATTTTGCAAAATATATACATGGGTTTCGACGTTGCATATTTTGCAGCGATAGGAAATGTTGTTTCCCATGAATTTTCTTGTTGTGTGTTTGCAATTTATGCAATCCGTGCAATCCGTGCTACGTGCAATGGCTTTGCAAGATTTGGAGAATACCCCTATTGTATTCGAATGGCATTTGCAGCTATTGCATATTGTAAGAGTATTCGTGGGAATGTGTGTGTGGCTGTGTGTGTGTGCATGTGATGAGTGGTGTGCACGTATGTATGGCTGTATGTGTGGGTGCATGTAAAATAAACCTCACTGAATCATGTACCCGCATAACCGAAGGCAAACAGAGCCATCGTTTGGCTGCCAAATTACCATTTTGAAATGCCCTGCTCTGAATGAACAAAAAAGAAAACTAAACGAAGTAGACATGCATAGCTTCGGCATCCAAAGCGGGAACAGCTGAAGAGCGGGCACAGAAGCAGTCAAGCAGCGCAAAAAAAGTTTGAAGAAGTAAAAATGGAATGTTAAGTGGAAACAGTTGCAGAAGTTACACGGAAAGTGGGCGTGGGGCTGAGGTGGTCCATGGTGGAGACAACGTGTTAGTTGAATTGGAGGGTAACGAGCAGCGTCAGATTTTAGGGGTTTTAAGATTTGTTAGCTGCAAATGGGTTGGCGATGGGTTGCAAACCCATCGTTGCAACTAGGTTTTGGTTACACAAGTGGGTACAAGTGGACTGATAGAGTGTTGTAGCGAGTTGTAGTTTACAAAAGAATTCCCTGGAAGTAGTAAATGGTAAAAAAAACCTCGTTATTCAATACGTGAATAAATGTCTTTATCTTCCTTCATGCAACATTGCATTGTGAAAAATAATCAAATTAATTATATTATGTCCCGCCCGTGACAAAAGGTTTTAAAATATTTGAGGGGTTTTTCTAAAACTTCATAACTGGAGTGTGTTTTTGCTATACAGCCCTATTTAAATTCTTTTATTATATCCTAAGTGCTCACTTTACAGTTTTTGGAACGATTGATCGTGTCTCGCCAGTGACAGCCAATTTTTTTCTAATGGTGCAATAAAAAAAAAAAAATAAGTTTAAAGGCAGTGTCACACGATTGGAATAATTGTACTGATTTGTACATTTCTTATATTGGGCTATGGTAAAAAAACAAAAATTCTAACAAATTGTTTTTCGTGATTGGGATAAAGAAAAATATTTGTGCATTTACACGATTGAGATAAGATTTGCGCCAAATTTTAGGCAAATGTACAATCGTGTGACACTGCCTTAAATGTTTCAAACCTATATATGTTTAGTGACACAAAACTTTGAAGTGCATATGGGTGTTTCCAGCGGAAGGTCCACCACGACAAAAAAAATAAAAGTTTTATATCTAACGTATTTACTGGCTATGTAAGTATAATCATGTTTGCATAAAATGGTCTTCCTAGGTGGTGCCAAGGTCGAG
>NW_023458558.1:20046797-20055616 GCF_013731165.1 Rhagoletis pomonella | reverse complement strand
GCAAGACTGTATACCTTTTACAGAGAGGTGGAGATAGAGTATATATGTATGTATGTATGTAGTGGAGATTTAGAAACAGACAAGCAATATGCGACTTGCAAGGGAATTCACCGCATATTGTATTCGAATGGCATTTGCAGCTATTGCATATTGTAAGAGTATTCTTGTGAATGTGTGTGTCTGTGTGTGTGTGTATGTGATGAGTGGTGTGCACGTATGTATGGCTGTATGTGTGGGTGCATGTAAAATAAACCTCACTGAATCATGTACCCGCATAACCGAAGGCAAACAGAGCCATCGTTTGGCTTCCAAATTACCATTTTGCAATGCCCTGCTCTGAATGAAGAAAGAAAACTAAACGAAGTAGACATGCATAGCTTCAGCATCCAAAGCGGGAACAGCTGAAGAGCGGGCACAGAAGCAGTCAAGCAGCGCAAAAAAAGTTTGAAGAAGTAAAAATGGAATGTTAAGTGGAAACAGTTGCAGAAGTTACACGGAGAGTGGGCGTGGGGCTGAGGTGGTCCATGGTGGAGACAATGTGTTAGTTGAATTGCAGGGTAACGAGCAGCGTCAGATTTTAGAGGTTTAAGATTCGTTAGCTGCAAATGGGTTGGCGAGCGATACGATTGGTTTGCAACTAGGTTTTGGTTACACAAGTGGGCACAAGCGGACTTATAGAGTGTTGTAGCGAGTTGTAGTTTACAAAAGAATTCCCTGGAAGTAGTAAATGGTAAAAAAACCTCGTTATTCAGTACGTGAATAAATGTCTTTATCTTCCTTCATGCAACATTGCATTGTAGAAAAATAATCAAATTAATTATATTATGTCCCGCCCGTGACAAAAAAGCTTTAAAATATTTGAGGGGTTTTTCTAAAACTTCATAACTAGAGTGTGTTTTTGCTATACAGCCCTATTTTATTTCTTTTATTATATCCTAGGTGTTCACTTTACAGTTCTCGGAACGTTTCATCGTGTCTCGCCAGTGACAGCCAATTTTTTTCTAATGGTGCAATAAAAAAAAAAAAAATAAGTTTAAAGGCAGTGTCACACGATTGGAATATTTGTACAGATCTGTACATTTCTTATATTAAGCTATGGTACAAAAACAAAAATTCTAACAAATTGTTTTTCGTGATTGGGATAAAGAAAAATATTTGTTCATTTACACGATTGAGATAAGATTTGCGCCAAATTTTAGGCAATGTACAATCGTGTGACACTGCCTTAAACGTTTCAAACCTATATATGTTTAGTGACACAAAACTTTGAAGTGCCTATGTATTTAATGTTACACTCAATCCTGTAAGAGTCCATGTTTTGCCCACTAATCTGTGGAAAATCGCTGCTGTTGAAGCAAGTTGCTATAACGAAGAGGATTAAAAAAAAAACAAATGAAGTACAGAGTGTGTAATGTGACGGGAGTTAAATCCATACTTCGAGCTTTCACATATTCCGCGGCGATATGAAAAATATATCAATACATATGTGCCTGTAAGATCTAACTTTTACTCTTTCAAAATAAGCATTACTGGCGTACCCGACGAACTTATTCTCGTTCAAGATTAATTTTTTGTTGGAACGTTTTGGTACAACACTTTCACCAACTATTCACTTAATGATTTCCAGTGGGACATTTATCGGCTCTGATTGTGGTTTTGTGATCGTCAGGGAGCATATCTTACATCGCCATTTTAATCGATTATAATCGGCTTTGCGATTTATCGCGCCATCACTATTTGGAGCACACTAACAAGCGTTTATACATATATGATGGTAAAATATTATAGAAAGCTATTTAAGAAATATTATATAAGGCCATTTACTAAATAACGGATCTCAACCTTTTTCATAATAAAAGTCGGCGTACAATTTATTTTAGAAGATAATTCAAATACTATATTTAGGGTGTTAATTTTTAGTTGTCATTTTGTATAACCTATATTTTTCGAACCCGCATAAAAATTGTATTCTGGGTCAGCATTCAGTACGCGGAATTTAAGGTATTGCGTTAGTGTTTTCGCTCCTTAAGGCATGTTGCTTGTAATGTTCCAACTTCGAATGCAATTGCACATTTGCTGGTAGTATTCGTAACTGTGGCTCGCTTTTTCCTATTTCAAATACAGTGAAAGCTCCCATAAGCGGACACCGATGGTCATCTACTTTTTTGTCCACCTATGACAGATGTCCGATTATGGGAATTTCGTAAAAAATAAAATCCAAATTCAAGTATAAAAAATTGAAATTGCGGTTTTTTGAATTAAAATAATATTTAGTCTTCAATAGACAGGAACAGGATGAATTAAGAATAAATTCACATTTATGGCGTTTTCTTTCCTACCGAGAAATCTTATTTCCCGCTTCTATCAAGCAGCAAGAAGAGGGTAACAAAAAGACAACACTTATTATAGAAAATAAAATATCTCCGAATATGGACTATGTTCTTGTGTACATATTCATATATATGTACATGTATATAGAAGCGAAATAGGCAATATGTGACTGTTAGAGCTTCGCGTCCGCTCATAACTGGATATTTTTGAGTGTCCGCGTCCGTTTAACTGAAAGTCCGTGCATGGGAGAGCATTTTGTATGGAAAAAAACCAAATATTGTTCGTTCCCAAGAATGTGTTCGCTTATAGGAGATTTCCGCTTATTAGAGCGTCCGACTATGAGAGCTTTCACTGTACAACTACATAAACCTCAGCTCCGCTTATATAAATCCGTTGCTTTAATTTGATTGCTTTTGTTCGGAGCTCACAGCTGATGGGAACAACAACATACTATTGCCGACATTTGTACATACATAGCTATGCACATGGATACCATGAATTTACTCTCCAGCGCTTACATTCGTCCCGCACCTGCATTTGTCTCTTATCCAGTAGTTATTCACCGCTCACGACGACCTGCCTTGTCTCTCATTTTTATGGCTGCGTGTTTGATATCTTGGAACAATATTTTATTTTAAATGCACATTTTCCTCGACGTTAGCGTAACGGCGCATATTGCGCATGCATATACATGCATGGACATGTAGTGAGTTGTGCGCCCAAGGGGTTGCCAGTCATTGTATGTAGGCACTTTGTGGCGAATAAATAGGCAGTTGCGTGCAATTGGCAGCATTCTCGCTTATTCAAAGCTTACACACACCCACACAGATCTGCGAATACTTTGCGCAATTGTCGCCCCAGGCAATTGGCACTCGGTTCGCTCCTTTTAGATTTTTTTTTTTTTGTTTACTTGGGATTTCTGTGCGTTCTTCTGGCGTTTGGCGCATTTGGTGGCCATTATTTTACAGCCTGAATCACAGATTTGCGATTTGCGGCCGCTGCACATTTGGCTCTTACCATTATAATGAATGTGTAGGCGTTAGGAATTGCGTGCACAAGAACGTTTTCATCAATTTGTTTGCATTTTAGTTGCCATTGATTACACAAAATGTTTGCTGTTGGCTGTAGCAGTAAAATATTGCAGTGCCAGTTTAGCAGAAGCTGTGGGAGCATGGTTTATTCCGCGTCACTGCGAAATTCCCTCGAAATTCGCACAGGAAAATAAAACTTCTATCGGCGTTTTCGAATTAAAGTTAAATTTAAGAAAAATGCATTTGTAATAAACCTCTTTGAGTAGTTGAAAATTAAAAAGGGGGTATTATTTAGTACTCAGTACGTGGAAAAGGCTGCCCATTGTGCATATATGTAAGAGGCTCTTTGCGTTACGCCACTTACCCTAGAAATAAATCCAAGTCGCTGCTATGATGTATGGCACAAAATTTTAGATATTCTCTGTATCCAGTTTAGACAGCCCCTAAAAAGAATATAAGACGAATAAACGTCGATGAATAATGCATCAATCGGCCATGTAAGAGCTCCGATTAGATTCCCGAGCAGCGGTTGCTCCAAGTGGAGGAAAGGGCTAGGACCATGGGCGTAGCCAGGTAGGGGCAGGGGGGTGCTCGAGCCCCCCCTAACTTTCAAATTTTCCTTATATATATATAAAATAGTACCCTGAAATGCCAGCTTAATAGGGTCGAGGCCCCCCCCCTAAATTTCATTCTGGCTACGCCGATGGCTAGGACTGCGCAAATTAAACCTCGGCCGTATGTGTTTCGCTATCCAACATCTGGGCTTTGTAGACCATGTTATGTTTGTCCTTTTGTTAAAGCTATTTTCCAGCCAGAGTTTGAGTGAGAATTCCTTTGAGTAAACTCCACCCCCTTCCTTAGGTCAAACTTGCTGCCATCAGAGTAGACAGTACGTGATCAGGACATGCAATTCATTTATGCTTAACAGTATCCTATCGGATTTGTAAGTCCACCACCAGTATTTCCAGAGGGTCAGATGCTGTCTGAAGTTCGGCAAGGAAAATATTTGTAGGGCTGGGAGTACCTAATGGCCAAATCGACCCTTTATACATCAATTAATCCTAAGAATACAATTGGCTTCCTCTTTCCTTCCGGAAGTACAAGAAGCCGCGCGGCCTTCTCCGCTTCCAACACTTTCGAAAGAAAAAGATGAAAGCCACACAGACCACGCTTCATTTGGTGGTAAAACGTTTTTGTGTAAAGGGCGCGATAGTACTTACCCAAACAAAGTGAAATCAGTGCGTCTCTTGTTTCTGTATGCAACCGAAGCCTAAAGTCCAAGGAAATTTCGAATGAGGGATCTGAGAATAAATGTATAATATAAATAAATGTATGGTTAAATAAATAATTGGGTTTTATTATGGGGAATCTGTTGAGTAGAAACAGAGTAGAACAATCATAGTGGGTGAGAGCATAAAAATTCCGACTTTATCCTGTAGGAAAACCGCGGACTAGTGAATCAAATTTCCAGTTCCATACTTGATCTTTATAGCCAAAACGATAGTAACTAGTTCGCCACCAGGCCAAAATCATAGAAATGTGATTCTTTAAAAAAAATCTTGTATTTCACTTTTCCACTAGAAATCTGTATCCAAGGTGACGAATTTAGAACTGGTTTACAACTATAGATAAAGGAATGCAGAACGAACTAGATCTAATCTGTCGAATTTCGAACTAGTTCGCAATTATCGAAAAAGACGCGCAGCAGGAGGCTTGTTTACTCCACATGAATATGTGTTTGGCGGCTTTTTCGTTCAAAAACGCTTTAATTCTGCACTTCGCAGATGCTTTTTCATAGCTTGGTGAAACAAAACGAAGATTTGTGTTAACATGTTAACATTTTGATACCTTCTGGAATCTAACCAATAACAGCAAGCACCTCTGTAAACCTAGCTAGAGCCAAACGTATGTAAACGTACATTTCTTACAATCATTCAAACAAATTTTATTTCCTTGAAAATAATTTAAAATCGGCCACGCGGAAGAACCAAAAAGATTGAAAAACACTGATACTTTTTCTTTCGTCTGCCGCTTTTAGAACTAGTTCGGAAGCTATAGAGTTTAGGACTAGTTCAGAATTATTAAAAAAGGATTGCAGGGCGGGCGGGGGTATTGACACTTCCTAGGACATCGCCATGTTAAATTCGCCAGTTGTTTGCATGCAAAAGTGATTTATTGCGAATCAGTACTGGGTCTAAATGTACTAGAAGCGCACCAGTTCAGAACAAGAGATCTTCCCCACAGAGGTTTTTTTTTTATATTCGGTATACTTTTTGTAGATATACAGGGTATCCTAGATCACCTGTCCACCCCTCTGAAATGAAAATATTTTGTTTTTTTGGAAAAAACGCAAAAATATGGCCTACCAAATTGGGATGATCTATCTTTTGATGGTATTACCAACTTGCGGTTTCGACTTTTTAAAGAGAAGTTTTAAAGAGTTAATTATAAAAAAAAGTATAATCAAAATTTAGTGCAATGTTGAATAACAATATGGGTATCAAATCAAAGAGATAGTTCGAACCCCGAAATGGTCCTCAGTTAGTCATCACCTAGTCCGGAAATTATCTTAAACAGGCCCGAAATGGACCCTGAATTAATCCTGAGCTATTTCGTAAATGTTCATTTGTACACACAAATAGATTTTATGTTGTGTTACCCAGAAATCAGTTACCAATTTCCTACTAGGCTAATTTTACCCATACCGTGATCTAAGGTGTTTACACATCCAAAATAATAAACATAAACAAACAAAAGGAAAATAGCCAAATCTTGCTAAAATGTCACGTCCCTATTTACATTTTCGTCGCTGTATGTCTGTATGTCCCAACTATTTAATTTTTGCATATCTACATTTGATTTTGATAAAGTTTCAAGTATCCAACGTGGCCTTTCTAAAAATGACCTCACACCTTATACTCACTACAATAACTTCCAACGTTCTCTACTGGTGAGTTTAGCACTGAATGTCATCAACAATTTTCCAGCGTATGTCACACTCTAGATGATTGCGTTGGGACAGTTGGGTGAGTGGAAAATCACTAAAATCACAGGTCACCGCATTACACAAAAGCATAAAGCGCATACATATGTATGTGCACACACACACACACACACACCATGTTTAAATCATTCGCTTTAGTCATATCCTTGCAGAGAATCTGTCTAACTCAGAATTAGCGTAGAACGGGACCATTTGCCAACAGTGCTAGTCTTAGCTCCATACCCAAGTAATGCTTTCAACTGACCAGTTTTACATGGCGATGTCACTGGCGATGGCCATTATCGCCCAGGACATTACATTCCAACTAGTTTTTAATCGGTTCCGTTTTGGACAGTTTTTTATAAGAAAAAAAATTTAATCTATTTTTTATGGCACAAGTATTTCTTCCCATATATTTGTTTCTTTTTTTTTTGCAATGCAACTAGATTTTTAGTTAGTAATTTATATTTAAATTGAAATAATTATTCCTACTTACATTGGTCTAACTTTAAAAATCTTAACCACCTCCAAGCAGCCTCGAACCTGCGATCCCAGAACCAGAACCAGTAGTCTTCACGTGACGCGTGCGTTTTATTTTAGGCTTTGGCAATTCAAAGGCAGATGTCGCTGAACGCTTAAGTTCTTCGAAAATGTCGCACTGGTAGGCGCATACTAGTTTATGAACTAGTATTTTTTCTAACTGGTTTGGGGTTTCACTGCAGGGTTTCTTTTACAGATAACATTTCATGCTGAAATAGTTAGTTACCAGCAGTTAGATGATTTTACAACTAATATTGAACTATTCGCAAAGATATGCACTAAAAGTGTAAGCATTTGGTTTATCTCAATGAGTATTCTAGATGATTATACATACATTTTAAATTAGTTGCTGCATAAGTAGAAATAAACTAATTTTTCTGAGGTAATTCAATGAGCTACGCCGTACTGGGTAAAAACTCACGACTGCCTCCACCGCTATTTGTATTCGCGACCAAAGATGCTGGAGTCGGAGGTTTCCTCGCTGAGCTATTTTCATAATGTATGACAAGTGAGAATTTGTACAACTACACCGCAAGTTTCAAACTGCCCCGCTCTGCAATCGTTTTTCGCCAGTTCCGAGATAGTTCGGAAATATGTGGTTCGGAACTAGCGCTTTGCCAGACTGTGTCTAAATTTTATTGCAGGGATGTTTTAACGTATGTATGTATATATGTACACAAACATACGCAATGGGCCTTTGGGTGTTAGCGTATGAATTTCTGTTTTTGTGTCCATTTCTGCATGCACGAACGGTCATACTGTGGACAGATAGATGTTGTCACAGTTGTCGCTATCAACACATTTTCGCTTGTTAGCCTCAACCTAAATTCCTAGTACATACTGTGGACGAGCGACCCCTTTGATGTTGCTTGCATTTTAGTGAAAAGCTCAATTCCACTCAACTTGAAACTCGACTTAGTTTTACAGCTGGGAAAAGGGGAGCAATGTTGAAGTTTAAAATGAGAAAATGACGAACAGAATGCATGCTTGCACGCTAGGTGGCAAACAAACAAACAAATAGATGATGTTGGTCAACGGCTGATGTTTAAGCGTAAAAAAATGGCCAATGACCTGATAGTGAAGCTGGTTATTAAATTCGTTGGTGTTTAAGTATATAGCTTTGCCATATTTGTGGACAGAAAACCCTAATATTAAGTTAAGATCCTGCTATTGGAAGGTGTAAGTTTAAATATTTTTACATAGTCCTACATACTAGTAACGAATAGGTAAAAAGAGGGCCTCTTTCAGATATCTTTCAGTTGCCTTGAAACAGCTGTGCGAATTCGCGTCGACCTGACTGTGATGAAGACTTCTTGGGTAACGTCCAAGTTGGGCCTCGGGAAGAGCTAATGCTCAGCTACCATTTTGCCTGGGCAAGGCAACCGGCTGTCAGTACCATCTTCGTGTTTGCTTCGTGGTCACAATTGACATTGACAGCAGACACGTACGGGCTCGGTTTCCGCGTCTAAAGCCAATTGCTTGCTGCCCATGAAGAAGTTTTCTACCGTTGGTCTTTGGCACAGTAAGATTTCTTATGAGTTTTGGCCATGTAAGCGCCTCCCGAACAGCGTGTCGAACAAGCAACTACCCAGGGCGTATGCAGATTTTGTGTCCGTCCACATAATTGTATCTTCTAAATATTCAATGACAGGACGTAATGAGCGGCGAATGAATCTTACACTTATATTCATATTCATACACTCATATTCATATTCATATTTTGGTTATTTTTTTTATAGTTCATTCTTTAACAATATCCGTATAAATACAAGTTTAAAGGCAGTGTCACGCGATTGAGTATTTGCCAAAGTTCGGTGCAAATCGTATCTTAATTGTGATAATACCCATTTTTTCCTCATTCACGAAAATTAATTTGTTGAAATTTTTTAATAGAATATCGCTGTACTGTACCAATATTTTGACTACAAAAAAAA
>NW_023458558.1:20037088-20046697 GCF_013731165.1 Rhagoletis pomonella | reverse complement strand
AATCATGTTTGCATAAAATGGTCTTCCTAGGTGGTGCCAAGGTCGAGATATTTCGAAAAACCGTATTTATGGTCCGATTTGGTTCGATTTTGGCGTATGTGGTTGAAACATAATAAATCATAGATTTCCAATAAAATGACCCTGAATTGGCGCTGGAGTCAAAATATAAAGTATATTCTACATAAAATACATGTTTTATTTGCGTTAAAAATTCATTTAAAAGCAATATTAACAAAAATATAACGATGGAAATTTATGTCACGTCACGCCACGTCACGTACGTTTCACACTTGGGGTTGTAAAAGAGAATTGAAACAATTTCCATTAATTCAAAAAACTCTAAAAACAACTAGAATTGCTCCAAATCATATAAAAATAAGTTTCATCAAAATAGCCATCACAATTCGCAGAGTTTTGCGATTTTGTAAGAAAAGAAAAAATCAACTTCCATTTTTTGTCACGTAACGACACTCTCTTTAAATGCTTATATTTCAAGACCAAGCAGTTCGATTGATTTCATTTTTCGGTTAAATATAGAGCTAATTACGTGCTATATAATAGCCCAAAAAAGTTAAAGAAAACAAATGGTATTCCTTTTTTGTATCACATTGAAAACGTACGACTGTCACGTGCGCCACCATGGGAATGCCCATATGTATTTAATGTTACACTCAATTCTGTAAGAGCCCATGTTTTGCCCACTAATCTGTGGAAAATCGCTGCTGATGAAGCAAGTTGCCATAAACGAAGAGGATTCAAAAAAAAAAACAATTGGTGAAAGTGTCGTCTGATGTAACACGAAATGATGTACAGAGTGTGTAATGACGGGAGTTAAATCCAAACTTGGAGCTTTCACATTTTCCGCGGCGATCTTATACCTGTAAGATCTAACTTTTACTGTTTAAAAATAAGCATTACTAGCGTATCCGGCGAACTTATTCTCGTCCAAAATTAATTTTTTGTTGGAACATTTTGGTACAACACTTTCACCAACTATTCACTTAATGACTTCCAGTGGGACATTTATCTGCTCTGATTGTAGACGTCAGAGAGCATATCTTACATCGCCATTTTAATCGATTATTATCGGCTTTGCGGTTTATCGCGCCATCACTATTTGGAGCACACTGACAAGCGTTTATACATATTGATGGTAAAATATTATAGAAAGCTATTTAAGAAATATTATATAAGGCTATTTACTAAATAACGGATCTCAACATTTTTCAAAATAAAAGTCGGCATACTATTTAATTTAGAAGATAATTAAAATACTATATTTAGGGTGTTAATTTTTAGTTTTCATTTTGTATTACCTAAATTTTTCGAACCCGCATAAAAATTGTATTCTGGATTACAGTCAGTATTCAGTACTCGAAATTCAAGGTATTGCGTTAGTGTTTTCGCTCCTTAAGGCATGTTGCTTGTAATGTTCCAACTTCGAATGCGATTTCACATTTGCTGGTAGTATTCGTAACTGTTGCTCGCTTTTTCCTATTTCAAATACAGTGAAAGCTCCCATAAGCGGACACCCATGGTCACCTACTTTTTGTGCGCCTACCAGAGAGATGTCCGATTATGGGAATTTCGTAAAAAATAAAATTAAAATTCAAATATAAAAAATTTAAATTGCGGGTTTTTTAATTAAAATAATACTTATTCTTCAATAGACAGAAGCAGGATGAATTAAGAATAAATTCACATTTATGGCGTTTTCTTTCCTACCGAGAAATCTAATTTCCCACTTCTCTCAAGCAGAAAGAAGAGGGCAACAAAAAGACAACACTTTTCATAGAAAATAAAATAATATATACAAGCGAAAGAGTCAACATGTGACTCTTAGAGCTTCGCGTCCGCTCATAGCTGGATATTTTTGAGTGTCCGCGTCCGTTTAACTGAAAGTCCGTGCATGGGAGAGCATTTTGTATGGAAAAAAAACCAAATATTGTTCGTTCCCAAGAATGTGTTCGCTTATAGGAGATGTCCGCTTATTAGAGCGTCCGACTATAGGAGCTTTCACTGTACCTCAGCTAAACCTCAGCTCCGCTTATATAAATCCGTTGCTTTAATTTGATTGCTTTTGTTCGGAGCTCACAGCTGATGAGAACAACAAGATACTATTGCCGACATTTGTACATATTCGCAACCATACGTATATATTATATATACATAGCTATGCACATGGATACTATGAATTTACTCTCCAGCGCTTACATTCGTCCCGCACCTGCATTTGTCTCTTATCCAGTAGTTATTCACCGCTCACGACGACCTGCCTTGTCTCTCATTTTTATGGCTGTGTGTTTGATATCTTGGAACAATATTTTATTTTAAATGCACATTTTCCTCGACGTTAGCGTAACGGCGCATATTGCACATGCATATACATGCATGGACATGTAGTGAGTTGTGCGCCCAAGGGGTTGCCAGTCATTGTATGTAGGCACTTTGTGGCGAATAAATAGGCAGTTGCGTGCAATTGGCAGCATTCTCGCTTATTCAAAGCTTACACACACCCACACAGATCTGCGAATACTTTGCGCAATTGTCGCCGCAGGCAATTGGCACTCGGTTCGTTCCTTTTAGATTTTTTTTTTTTTTTTGTTTACTTGGGATTTCTGTGCGTTCTTCTGGCGTTTGGCGCATTTGGTGGCCATTATTTTACAGCCTCAATCACAGATTTGCGATTTGCGGCCGCTGCACATTTGGCTCTTACCATTATAATGAATGTGTAGGCGTTTGGAATTGCGTGCACAAGAACGTTTTCATCAATTTGTTTGCATTTTAGTTGCCATTGATTACACAAAATGTTTGCTGTTGGCTGTAGCAGTAAAATATTGCAGTGCCAGTTTAGCAGAAGCTGTGGGAGCATGGTTTATTCCGCATCGATGCAAAATTCCCTCGAAATTCGCACAGGAGAATGAAACTTCTATCGCCGTTTTCGAATTAAAGTTAAATTTAAGAAAAATGCATTTGTAATAAACCTCTTTGAGTAGTTGAAAATTAAAAAGGGGGTATTATTTAATACTTAGTTAGGGATGTTTTCCTTCTATAACTAACTTTGAAGTAGGTTGGTCAAAATAAAGTACTTTGATAGCTGAAGGGATATCAAATAAGATAGTTATTGAATGCGCAGTAATAGGACAGTCGATCAGGCATCTTGCAGAAACTTTAATTTATGTTTTCCTCCTTAAAAAACGCTACGGAGATTTGGTGGACGGAAGCTGAGGTTGAGTGAGAATTCCTTTGAGTAAACTCCACCCCCTTCCTTAGGACAAACTTGCTGCCATCAGAGTAGACAGTACGTGATCAGGACATGCAATTCATTTATGCTTAACAGTATCCTATCGGATTGGTAAGTCCACCACCAGTATTTCCAGAGGGTCAGATGCTGTCTGAAGTTCGGCAAGGAAAATATTTGTAGGGCTGGGAGTACCTAATGGCCAAATCTACCCTTTATACATCAATTAATCCTCAGATTACAACGGGCGTACAGAGTAGATCACAACATTGCTAGGCTCCGCCGTACAACTTGGAAGGTATGCTCTTATTAGGATATCAAGTAGTTGCCACTTGGCTTCTGAATATACATTGGGGAAGTCAGATATTGGCAAGCACTTTTCGGAGGATTCCTGGTGACATTTCTAAATTTTCTTATGACATCCAAGAACCATTACAATTTGTTGCATCAAAGAGTTTCCTGCTTTCTTCGTTAGAGAGGAAATTTCTTTGCTCCCGCTACATGGCTTCCTCTTTCTTTCGAAACTATAGAAAGCGGGGAACGCCGGTCCTGCAGGTTGGCTTCCTCTTTCCTTCCGGAAGTACCAGAAGCAACGCAGCCTTCTCCGCTTCCAACACTTTCGAAAGAAAAAGATGGAAGCCACACAGTGGTACAAAAGAAATCGCTTTTCTACAAGCATTAGTAATGAAATATATGTCTTCTTCAATTTGCTCCGATAGACTAACTTACCGAGAGAGGCAAGGTTTGCAAATGGAGACCACGCCTCAATTGTTGGTGAAACGTTTTTGAGTAAAGAGTGCGATAGTACTTACCCAAGCATAGTGAAATCAGTGCGTCTCTTGTTTCTGTATGCCACCGAAGCGTAAAGTCCAAGGAAATTTCGAATGAGGGATCTGAGAATAAATGGCCATTCCCTTATGTATGGTTAAATAAATAATTGGGTTTTATTACTGGGAATCTGTTGAAGAGAAACAGAGTCTTCCGATCGAAAAATATTGATGTTCAAGAATTCCATACCATTTTCACCAAAAGTTTTTTTTTTCCATAAAAAATACATGGAAAACTTAGAGCGCTTTGAGTGTCCTCTAAATATTTTTTGATGGTTAAATAAATAATTGGGTTTTATTACTGGGAATCTGTTGAAGAGAAACAGAGTCTTCCGATCGAAAAATATTGATGTTCAAGAATTCCATACCATTTTCACCAAAAGTTTTTTTTTTCCATAAAAAATACATGGAAAACTTAGAGCGCTTTGAGTGTCCTCTAAATATTTTTTGATGGTTAAATAAATAATTGGGTCTTATTACTGGGAATCTGTTGAAGAGAAACAGAGTCTTCCGATCGAAAAATATTGATGTTCAAGAATTCCATACCATTTTCACCAAAAGTTTTTTTTTCCCATAAAAAATACATGGAAAACTTAGAGCGCTTTGAGTGTCCTCTAAATATTTTTTGATTTCAAAATAAAAAATAGGGGTAACATTTTTTGTCATTATAGAACAATCCTAAGGTGTGAGAGCAAAAAAATTCCGACTTTACTTTTTTGTTACATGGATTTTTCGACCACCCTAATGTGCATTCCCATAAAAATTAAATGGAAACTTCCAGCTTCTAATTGTGGAAGTGTTGTCTCCTAGCACTGTTATATACTTGTTCCCTGCAGGAAAACCGCGGACTAGTGAATCAAATTTCCAGTTCCATGCTTGATCTTTATAGCCAAAACGAACCAGTCAGATAGTAATTAGTTCGCCACCAGTCCAAAATCATAGAAATGTGATTCTTTTAAAAAAATTTTGTATTTTACTTTTCCATTAGAAATCTATATCCAAGGTGACGAATTTAGAACTGGTTTGCAACTATAGATAAAGGAATGCAGAACGAACTAGATCTAATCTGTCGAATTTAGAACTAGTTCGGAATTATCGAAAAAGCGACGCAGCGAGGGGCTTGTTTACTCTACATGAATATGTGTTTGGCGGCCTTTTCGTTCAAAAACGCTTTCATTCTGCACTTCGCAGATGCTTTTTCATAGCTTGGCGAAACAAAACGAAAATTTGTGTTAACATGTTAACATTTTGATACCTTCTGGAATCTAACCATAACAGTAAGCAGCTCTGTAAACCCAGCTAGAGCCAAAGGTATGTAAACGTACATTTCTTACAATCATTGAAAGAAATTTTATTTAAAATTGAAAACACATTTCCTTGAAAATAATTTAAAATCACACACGCGGAAGAACCAAAAAGATTGAAAAACACTGATAATTTTTCTTTCGTTTGCCAATCTTACAACTCGTTCGGAACTATAGAATTTAGGGCTAGTTCAGAATTATTGAAAAAGGGTGCAGGGTGACACTTCCTAGGACATCGCCATGTTAAATTCAAAAGTGATTTATTGCGAATCAGTACTGGGTCTAAATATACTAGAAGCGCACCAGTTCAGAAGAAGAGATCTTCCCCACAGAGGTTTGTTATATTCGGTATACTTTTTGTAGATATACAGGGTATCCTAGATCACCTGTCCACCCTTCTGAAATGAAAGGAAATATATTTTTTTTTTTGGAAAAAACGCAAAAATATGACCTACCAAATTGGGATGTTCTATCTTTTGATGGTATTACCAACTTGCGGTTTCGACTTTTTAAAGAGAAGTTTTAAAGAGCTAATTAAAAAAAAAGTATAATCAAAATTTAGTGCAATGTTGAATAATAATATGGGTATCAAATCAAAGAGATAGTTCGAACCCCGAAATGGTCCTCAGTTAGTCATCACCTAGTCCGGAAATTATCTTAAACAGGCCCGAAATGGGCCTTAAATTAATCCTGAGCTATTTCGTAAATGTTCATTTGTACACACAAGTAGATTTTATGTTGCGTTACACAAGAAGCAGTTACCAATTTCCTACTAGGCTGATTTTACCCATACCGTGAGCTAAGCTGTTTACACATCCAAAATAATAAAAATAAATAAACAAAAGGAAAATAGCCAAATCTTGCTAAAATGTCACATCCCTATTTACATTTTCGTCGCTGTATGTCTGTATGTCCCAACTATTTAATTTTTGCATATCTACATTTGATTTTGATAAAGTTTCAAGTATCCAACGCGGCCATTCTAAAAATGACCTCACACCTTATACTCACTACAATAACTTCCAACGTTCTCTACTGGTGAGTTTAGCACTGAATGTCAACAACAATTTTCCAGCGTATGTCACACTCTAGATGATTGCGTTGGGACAGTTGGGTGAGTGGAAAATCACTAAAATCACAGGTCACCGCATTACACAAAAGCATAAAGCGCATACATATGTATGTGCACACACACACACACCATGTTTAAATCACTCGTTTTAGTCATATCCCTGCAGAGAATCTGTCTAACTCAGAATTAGCGTAGAACTAGACCTTTTGCCAACAGTGCTAGTCTTAGCTCGATACCCAAGCAATGCTTTCAACTGACCAGTTTTACATGGCGATGTCACTGGCGATGGCCATTATCGCCCAGGACATTACATTCCAACTAGTTTTTAATCGGTTCCGTTTTGGACAGTTTTTTATAAGAAAACAATTTCCGTTTTTTTATTTTTTTTTACAGATTACATACTTTATATAAAAAAAAATTATTAAAAATTTAAATTCATTAAATCTGCCCATACGGAAATACACTAGTTTCAATATCGATGTTCAACTAGTTTTTTACCACCCACAACTAGTTGGAGATCTCACTGTCTTCCTTGGAACGAACTGTTGACACTGACATAGCCATGTCCTAGGAAAAGTCAGTATGTTCCCTGCAGGGAAAGCTACTAGTTGTGAACTAGAATTCTACCAGTTTGCGTTTCAGCACAACTAGTTCACGTTCTATCCTTTTTCAATGTTAGCGACTGGTATTTTTAACATTGCGATGTCCTACGAGATGTCAATTGTCAAGCTATGCATCAGCATCTACTAGTAGAAATACTAGTAGCATAATACCAGTTGATGATAGTCTGCCAATTCATCCTATGAAAAGCATTAGCATGCCTTTTTGCTCGCGGCGCTCCAACAGTCGCAATGGCCGACAGAGCAAAGCACTCGCGTGGTATGCCTGAGGTACCCGGTTCAAGCCCTGACGCAGGGAAAATTTTTTAATTTTATTTTATTTTTATAATATTTTTTTTATTTATATTTTTTATTTCAGTTTTTTTTTGTAATTCTTAGATTTAATAAAAAAAAAAAAAATTTTAATCTATTTTTTATGGCACAAGTATTTCTTCCCATATATTTGTTTCTTTTTTTTTTTGCAATGCAACTAGATTTTTAGTTAGTTATTTATATTTAAATTGAAATAATTATTCCTACTTACATTGGTCTAACTTTAAAAATCTTAACCACCTCCAAGCGGCCTCGAACCTGCGATCCCAGAACCAGAACCAGTAGTCTTCACGTGACGCGTGCGTTTTATTTCAGGCTTTGGCAATTCAAAGGCAGATGTCGCTGAACGCTTAAGTTCTTCGAAAATGTCGCACTGGTAGGCGCATACTAGTTTATGAACTAGTATTTTTTCTAACTGGTTTGGGTTTTCACTGCAGGGTTTCTTTTACAGATAACATTTCATGCTGAAATAGTTAAATACCAACAGTTAGATGATTTTACAACTAATATTGAACTATTTGCAAAGATATGTATAAAAGTGTAATCATTTGGTTTATCTCAATGAGTATTCTAGATGATTATACATCCATTTTAAATTATTTGCTGCATCAGTAGAAATAAACTAATTTTTCTGAGGTAATTCGTTGAGCTACGTCGTACTGGGTAAAAACTCACAACTGCCTCCACCGCTATTTGTATTCGCGACCAAAGATGCTTGAGTCGGAGGTTTCCTCGCTGAGCTATTTTCATAATGTATGACAAGTGAGAATTTGTACAATTACACCGCAAGTATCAAACTGCCCCGCTCAGCAACCGTTTTTCACCAGTTCCGAGATAGTTCGGAAATATGTGGTTCGGAACTAGCGCTTTGCCAGACTGTGTCTAAATTTTATTGCAGGGATGTTTTAACGTATGTATGTATATATGTACACAAACATACGCAATGGGCCTTTGGGTGGTAGCGTATGAATTTCTGTTTTTGTGTCCATTTCTGCATGCACGAACGGTCATACTGTGGACAGATAGATGTTGTCACAGTTGTCGCTATCAACACATTTTCGCTTGTTAGCCTCAACCTAAATTCCTGGTACACGCTGTGGACGAGCGACCCCTTTGATGTTGCTTGCATTTTATTGAAAAGCTCAATTCAACTCAACTTGAAACTCGACTTAGTTTTACAGTTGGGAAAAGGGGAGCAGTGTTGAAGTTTTGAAGTGAGAAAATGACGGACAAAATGCATGCTTGCACGCTAGGCGGCAAACAAACAAACAAATAGATGATGTTGGTCAACGGCTGATGTTTAAGCGTACAAAAATGGCCAATGACCTGACAGTGAAGCTGGGTAATAAATTCGTTGGTATTTAAGTATATAGCTTTGCCATATTTGTGGACAGACAACCCTAATATTAAGTTAAGATCCTGCTATTGAAAGGTGTAAGTTTAAATATTCGTTCATAGTCCTACATATTAGTAACGAATAGCTAAAAAGAGGGCCTCTTTCCGATATCTTTCAGTTGCCTTGAAACAGCTGTGCGAATTCGCGTCGACCTGACTGTGATCCAGACTTCTTGGGTATCGTCCAAGTTGGGGCTCGGGAAGAGCTAATGCTCAGTTACCATTTTGCCTGGGTAAGGCAACCGGCTGTCAGTACCATCTTCGTGTTTGCTTCGTGGCCACAATTGACATTGACAGCAGACACGTACGGGCTCGGTTTCCGCGTCTAAAGCCAATTGCTTGCTGCCCATGAAGAAGTTTTCTACCGTTGGTCTTTGGCACAGTAAGATTTCTTATGAGTTTTGGCCATGTAAGCGCCTCCCGAATAGCGTGTCGAACAAGCAGCTACCCAGGATAATATATCAATAACACGCCGGGCCATATGCAGACTTTGTATCCGTGCACTTAATTTTATCTTCTAAATATTCAGTGACGGGACGTAATGAGCGGCGAATGAAGCTTACACTTATATTCATATTCATACACTCATATTCATATTCATATTCATATTTTGGTTAGTTTTTTTATAGTTCATTCTTTAACAATATCCGTATAAATACAAGTTTAAAGGCAGTGTCACGCGATTGAGTATTTGCCTAAGTTTGGTGCAAATCGTATCTTAATTGTGCGAATACTCAAAATTTTTTCCTTATCCCATTCACGAAAATTAATTTGTTGAAATTTTTTAATACAATATCGCTGTACTGTACCAATATTTTGACTACAAAAAAAATGTATC
>NW_023458558.1:20036231-20036988 GCF_013731165.1 Rhagoletis pomonella | reverse complement strand
GATGCTAAAAGTAAAGCTCTGAACTCACTTTTGCTTGACACCCATGTTTTATTATTTCACATACCTTAGTAACTTCTGCATAATTTAATTACTATCGATTGTTAAATTAGGTGACAACCCTCATTAAAATATTTCCAAACTAAAACGTCTCTCGCCCGACACCTATACTGTGATGCATATTTCACTTATCTAATTTCCATAATTGAAATTGAATTTAATTTTTTTTATGAATAGGTGGCAACCCCCTTGTAAGTAATAAAAATATAAAAACCTTTTCAAAACCATTTAGCTTGATACCCATAATGTACTAATTAATTTATTTATGTTTAAAACTTCTAAATCAATTTTTTAAACGGGGCAACTCTTTTCGAAAAAGTAAAATCTTATAGCACTTCTACAGCGCGAGCCCTTTCATTCGACACCTCATTTTTTAAAATCGGATGAACAGTACAGATCTGGTGACCTGGACAAAAAATCCCGTCACGTATTATATATGTACATATACAGATAATTAAACAAATTCATGCTTATATGCATACACATGTAGATTTTAATATTATATTTTCTAATCGTCTACCTGGTACTGTGATCAAGAAAGAAAGAATAAATGAAAAATTATGCGTTATTCAGTATTACTTGAATCATGAATAAAAAATTATTCTTCATTCGAAATTACTTGAATGAAGAATAAAAATTTATTCATTATTCGAAATTACTTGAATGAAGAATAAAAATTTATTCATTATTCGAAAGTGCT
>NW_023458558.1:20034624-20036131 GCF_013731165.1 Rhagoletis pomonella | reverse complement strand
TGTTTGAATAAAGAATAAAAATTTATTCATCATTCGAAAGTGTTTGAATAAAGAATAAAAATTTATTCATCATTCGAAAATGTTTGAATAAAGAATAAAAATTTATTCATTATTCGAAAGTGTTTGAATAAAGAATAAAAATTTATTCATCATTCGAAAGTGTTTGAATAAAGAATAAAAATTTATTCATCATTCGAAAATGTTTGAATAAAGAATAAAAATTTATTCGTCATTCAAAATTATAAAAATTATGAATAAAATTTTATTTTTTATTTGAATAAAAATTCATTCAAAAACGCCCATCCCTGATGTGTAAGTTTGAAGTTGCTGACGGTACCAAGAACTTTCTTCTATACAAAGTAGTTTTTTATATGGAAGAAAGTGCATAATACCGCCAGCAAGACTATCAAACTTCAAATTCAAACTTTCACTAAATATTTTGTTCAGTGAAAAGTTTGTGGAATTTTAACAATTTTTGTACAAAGTTAGAAATCTGTATTTATTTATATGCTTTTTGTTTGATAAAGCGCTATACTTAAAAAAAAAATTCATTAAAATAAAAGCAAAACAAAAGTAGTCAAAACTGATCAAAATATTGATGTGCTTCATATCTTTTTTCGCGGACTGTATGACTTATGTAGTATTTGTTGTAATATTGCAATGTTGCAGCGCTGCCACCAGTTGTTATTACTCTTTCTATTTATATATGTTTGTATATATAACATATATGTATGCGTATATAGGTATAGAAAATACCCGCTATTGTTGTGATTGCTCTCCTGCAGCTCAGCAAAATCTCCACTGCACTGCCGTACTCGTCTTAAACAAAATGAGTTGACAGCTTGATTTGTTGGCAGCGAAACTCCATTGTCTGGGCGCAGATGATTGATGGTGTGCCATTCTTTAGTGACATTTTAAGTTTATTGCCCATAGAAATTAGCGATTTTCTAATTTACTATAGAAAAAATGAAATAAAAAAAACTGAAAAAATATTAATGAAAAGGCAAGAAAAATTTGAGTATAACAAAAGTTAGCTAAATGGGGGAAACCCTTTTTAAGCCTTAAGTTTAAGTAAAACTTTTTCATATATAAATGCTTTTTGTACTATATGTAATCACTACTGGAACACTGGTAGTACCTTTTACTGATTACAAAAATTGAAACAATTTTTATTTCCTAGTTGTATTTTTTATATTGACTTATATTTCCTTTTTCGTGAGTCGGATATAGAGGAACAATCATGTTGCGCACCCCAGCAGTAGTCAGACAACATATGAAGATCCTATCAGCCTTGGTAACTCTCTTCCATAGTTTTAAGATCCTGGTGAAACCTCTCCCTTATTTCTCCATATATGATACAAGTCAATGTGACTGCGAAGAAAGTCCAATTTGATAGACAAATTACATCCCAAGGTTTTAAAGGTCTAAGCAGAGCGGCAACGTTGGACGCAGCTGAAAATTAGAAAATAAGAACCAGAATATTAACGCCGTCTTTACGAGAATTTTT
>NW_023458558.1:20033906-20034524 GCF_013731165.1 Rhagoletis pomonella | reverse complement strand
GATGCTAAAAGTAAAGCTCTGAACTCACTTTTGCTTGACACCCATGTTTTATTATTTCACATACCTTAGTAACTTCTGCATAATTTAATTACTATCGATTGTTAAATTAGGTGACAACCCTCATTAAAATATTTCCAAACTAAAACATCTCTCGCCCGACACCTATACTGTGATGCATATTTCACTTATCTAATTTCCATAATTGAAATTGAATTTAATTTTTTTTATGAATAGGTGGCAACCCCCTTGTAAGTAATAAAAATATAAAAACCTTTTCAAAACCATTTAGCTTGATACCCATATTGTACTAATTAATTTATTTATGTTTAAAACTTCTAAATCAATTTTTTAAACGGGGCAACTCTTTTCGAAAAAGTAAAATCTTATAGCACTTCTACAGCGCGAGCCCTTTCATTCGACACCTCATTTTTTAAAATCGGATGAACAGTACAGATCTGGTGACCTGGACAAAAAATCCCGTCACGTATTATATATGTACATATACAGATAATTAAACAAATTCATGCTTATATGCATACACATGTAGATTTTAATATTATATTTTCTAATCGTCTACCTGGTACTGTGATCAAGAAAGAAAGAATAAATGAAAAATTA
>NW_023458558.1:20033407-20033806 GCF_013731165.1 Rhagoletis pomonella | reverse complement strand
GTCTACCTGGTACTGTGATCAAGAAAGAAAGAATAAATGAAAAATTATGCGTTATTCAGTATTACTTGAATCATGAATAAAAAATTATTCTTCATTCGAAATTACTTGAATGAAGAATAAAAATTTATTCATTATTCGAAATTACTTGAATGAAGAATAAAAATTTATTCATTATTCGAAAGTGCTTGAATAAAGAATAAAAATTTATTCATCATTCGAAAATGTTTGAATAAAGAATAAAAATTTATTCATTATTCGAAAGTGCTAGAATGAAGAATAAAAATTTATTCATCATTCGAAAATGTTTGAATAAAGAATAAAAATTTATTCATCATTCGAAAATGTTTGAATAAAGAATAAAAATTTATTCATTATTCTAAAGTGCTTGAATAAAGAATA
>NW_023458558.1:20032123-20033307 GCF_013731165.1 Rhagoletis pomonella | reverse complement strand
AAAATTTATTCTTATTTTTTTTTTATTCAATTATTCATTTTCTTGATTTCGCCCATCCCTGTTACACATTCTGTATTAGAATTTATAAGGCTATAAAACTTCATATCAAAAATTATTCTAGAAATTCTAATTAAAATGTTTGAAATTGGGATGAAAATTTTGTAGAGATTTTATAATTTTTGTACAAAGTTTGAAATTTGGATTCATATGCTTTTTGTTACAAAAAGAGCTATAATTGTACACAAAAATAATGAACATTATACAAAAAAAAAAAGAGGTAAATAGTCAAAATTGATCAAAATGTTGAGTAGCTAGCGTTTTGTCGCTGACTGTAAATAAGTGAATGACACTACTCAACCGCCCAGCTGGAGACGAGATGCTGCAATGAGCTCAGCTCAGTAAAGCGTCCTTTTACAAACCTACATATCTCAGCTAGCTAGCAGACAATTGATTCGGACAATATTTAGGTGTTGGTGGAGTTTTGTAGCAGCTGCTTGATGGCGCCAAACACTGCAGTAGGAATAGCAATTGTCGCAATAAAATGTTCGACGGGCTAGCCAATGCTTTGGCAGCTAAAAAGCTGAACTACAGGAGGGTGGCTACTGAATATTTAGATATCGGAATGGTATAGCTTGTAGTATAAAGGCAGTATCATACGGTTGAGCATTAGCCCAACATTTGGTGCAAATCGTATCCCAATCGTGTGAATGCACAAATATATTTACTTATTCCAATCGCGAAAAACAATTTTTTGAAATTTTTTCAATAGAAGTCTGCTGTATTTAAACAACCATGTGATCCTGAAATAAATGAATCCGCTTTGATGAATTACAATGGCGGAAACAGATTTTGTAGTACGATGGCCACCCGTAGTTCCATATTAATATCTGCCAATTTTTTTTTTTTTTATTTGACAAGCACGAGAGGAAAATTTTTTTTTTTAGTTCTTGTCTTGATTATTCACTTCACGAATGCTTATTCAGAAAGAACGCGGTCATTTTAATATGAATTGAATATTTACCAATATGCAGCACTTTCCTTGACGTTTATAGTTAGTAAGATCAATTACGTTTCTATTTGGTTTAAATATTTTTTTAACTGAGTGTACAAGTTATTCAGGTCACAACGGATGCGCATACACTTTTTCACCTGTATTCCAGGCACATTGAATTTTTGCTTTTTTT
>NW_023458558.1:20027578-20032023 GCF_013731165.1 Rhagoletis pomonella | reverse complement strand
ACAGTAAGTGTGGCACCTTTCTGAAATCTTTATTAAATGAGCAATTTTTTTATGTAATGTAAAGTTATAGCTCAGTACATTTTTTTTCACCCGAGATAGTCAAAGTTGGGGAAGAAAATATCAAAATGTTAAAAATCCAGAAATAGTCCTAATTTTATGATGGTTCCTTAATTTATTTTAACTACATTGCATTTGAGTATGGAGAGGCAACTATCTGGAAGTATTTTACATAAAAAATTTACTAAGTATTGCCCGGTTTGTAGTTGCAGTTAAAGAAAACACATGAAAAGGCACGATTTTTTTTAAATTCGAAAAAATGTAAATATTTCAAAAACGGTGACACTTTTACCTGAAAATTTTTTGTTTATCAGTGAGCTCACCCCCCCACCTACCTTGTCCTAAAGTTTGGCACGTTACTTCTGGGACACCCTGTATATAAATTAGTGTGGCAAAACAACTGAACATTAAAACTGAACATCTGCAGAGAAGGTGAGCAACCGCTCCGTGAATAAGAGCTGCAAAACAATCGATGGCACTATCGATAGTATCAATGTTATAGTATCATGCTATATTACTGAATCCATTGTAGGCTCAATTTTCGTATAAAATTCAAGTTTCAACTGGCTGAAAATTACTCTTGATTTTTTAGATTCCTTTGTCGGTTTCTACTTTCCTAGGAATCGAATCTAAAATGAATTTAGCTAGACGGCGGTGTGAAACCATGCGCCATCTAAGATTCAATTGCTGAAAATTGTGAAGGAAAATTACCTTACCATTTATATTTGGAATGAGAGCCGAATGTTGCTTGTAATGAATATAGCGATGGTCGTCTGCAATAATGACATAAATCAAAATTCAAAAAATGAAAATCCTTATCACTCTAAGGTCGAACATGTCTCTAATCCTTGTCTAAATCTTGTCTAATACTTACTACTTGTCACTTGACTAAGGATTAGAGATGGATTAGACAAGCATTATAGATAAAAGTCACTTAGCAGTAGTAGGGGTTTTTGAATTTTGAATTGTGTCGCTATTTCAGAGGACCATCGATATGTAGACTCATCCCTAGCTAACTCTTCAGCAGGATCTATTTATGGTATGTTGCGATAATCAGCGATCTGAACTAAATCTAGTGTGAGTTGTGAGTTCTGCACTCCTTATACAGCTTGGACTTCAGAGTCATAAGGGCAGGTCGAATCTACAAGGTGACCCGTTCAACAATACTCAAAAATACGACAGCCTTCAGCGATAACAAATGCTTCCACTCCCAAAAATTAGACTGTCAGATTCTCTTACTTCTAGGGATTCGAAGAAAATACCGACATTGGTTTTATATTCATCGATATACAACACTAATTTTTCCAAGCGAATACTTCAAATTTTTCTTCTCAATAAGCCCTTGACGGCAGAAGTACCCTGAAGGGTCTTTGGAATTCTATTTGTGTTCATGTGCAACCGGTGTTCTGTCTTATCTTGGCCAGTAATCTAGAAAAAATACTATTATGCCAAATTATTCTTTTTTTCCATAAACCCTGTGAGAGCCACTGTGGTGTAGTGGTTAGCAGTGCCCACTCCGAAAAAAATATATAGAAAAAAGTTTTTTCTTAACAGCGGTCTGCCCTAGGCATGCAATTCCGAGTGTATTTATGTAGGAAGATAAACCCATTAAATTGTTACCGGTATATATACCAATCACACGGCAGTGAAAATCACTTAGATTGGTGCTATATAAGGTATATCTTCCATACCTCTGATTATTTGGATATGATTTTTTATATACATATCCTCCTCTATCTATGTATGCTGTGAATAGGTATATAAATTTATTCAAATGCAGTAAAATTTTCAGATGTTCATGAAAGGTATGAAGCATAGCCGAATACAGCGCTCCTCTTACTTGTTTTTAGTTGTTGTTGCAAACTGTTCATATTGAGTTATTAAAAATAAGTGACGCCAAAATACGAAGATAATACAGAGACGACTGCAAAGAAAAATGCAAAGGCGAATTCGAATTCGAATACGAACACGAATACGAATATGAATATGAATACGAATACGAATACGAATGCGAATATGAATATAGAGCAGACGCGTCAGATCGTTATGTCTAATCTCAAAAATGGAATGGAGTCTTGCATGGCTTTAGCAAGTAGAAAGTAACTATAAGAAAATTTAAGCAACAATTGGATATATTCTGACTTTACTGATTAATCTTTGAGAGAATGGATCGAATGCTGAAAGAATGGTCTAATTTCAATGACAAAACCCCGTTTGACTACGGGATAGTTAAGAAGGTATCCAGCGGTTTCGCATTTTTTTTGGCATACGACACTTGCTGGTTGGAGAATATTATTATTACTCTCTTTTTTCTGCTTGTCATACACCCGCTACCAATACAAGTATATTAGGGGAGTTCGCTCTTCTGTGTGAATTCGTTATATGTTGTGTAATTGTAAATGCATGAGCGTGTGATTTGTTGTTGCTAGCGGTACATCACATACACATGCAACAACAACCACAGCGAATAACTACATAGGAGCGCGAATTCCACTATTGCTTATGCAGTCCTCGAAGTTTCTTACAAAAACATACATTCGCTATTTACGCGAGGAACAGGAATTAGTGTAGATTATTTGACTTGTTAATTGTCAATTCATGAAAGCATAACAGAAACATGAATGTTATTCTTGCGAATTTAATTTCAGTTGGCCAGACACATGTAGCAGATTCTTTTTATTACCAAGTCTACGATAACATACATTTGTGAGCATATACGAGTATAAATACAAAAATATTCAAGGAAATCATATGGGCAAATCTAAAAAACAGGAACACATCTATGTGCTTCAAAAGTTAGACGAGGTTTAAAAATTTAGATAGGTGAAATATAAAACAAAAGAATTAGCCGGGTTAAAATTATGCTGCGTAAGTTGTAAACTTTGAGCAAAGAATTTGAAAGTTGAACTCGCTTAATTGAGACGTTCTAAATTAAATGGCATCCCCCGTTTTACCAGATTGGCTCCGGTTTTCGAGATACCGGTACTTGAACATTTTATTAAATTTTTTAAATTTTAGTAAAATATCTTTAAAACAGAGGGAGTTTTTTTTTATAAAATACGTAAAATTTAAGAAAAATGTCAAGTGCATGCCTCTCGAAAAGTGGATCCAATTGCGCAAAACTGGGGACGCCATTCAATATAGAACGTTCCAGTTAAGTAAGAACAACTATCATTACCTTTGTCGATTGATGAGTTGATTTGATACCAACGCTCCAATTATTCTGACTACAAAAGGAGCATCATTAAAAGTAGTAAATCAAATGTTTTCAACACTTCTAGTGAAACAATTTTTTTTAGCATTTTGCAGATACATATATGTAACGTTATAAGGACTAGGAGTTATAAAAAGATTTAGCCCGTTTCAAGGCATCTTGCAAATATGCCTTGAGTTAAGATTTTTTTGGAATAAAAATTAGACTCAAGATTGCAGAATATTTTATCTTTAAAAGTTGGTTTATTCTGAGAGCACACCTCTTGCTAAGGTAGCAAATTATTCGTAATTGTTTGTACAATACAATACATGCTTATACAGTTTTTTAAAATGAAATGCTTCTAAAACTATTTATAAGCGATAAACGGAAAATTTTGAAAATTGTGAAAAGTAGAGTTGCACAACTTTCATTACTTGCCATTTAGTTATTTTTTAAAGCACACTTTTGTTATCCTCAACATATGAACTGTACACATAAGTATTAGTTGCACATAAAATTTTTAAACCGGTATATGGTGTGTTTTTTAAAAGTTATGACATAATTAACTTTTCACCTCTGAAAAATTACACAAAAAATTCACTTGTTTTTAATGTTTTTTTTTATGAAAATATTTATAACTCAAAAGTTATGCAATAAATCGATTCAAAATTTTTTCGAAGTCTACTTCTATGAATTATATTCAAAAGCAATCAGCTTGATATAATTTACAACAATGAAAATAAAGCCCAATAACATAAAGGTTACCTGTTTTTTAGATTTGCCCATATAAAGCAGTCACTGAACCAAAAGTTAAGTAAATTTTGAGTAACACGCGAGGTAAACAGTGTTTGGTTTTTATGTGGATATTAAACGATTGCAAGTGTATGCATATATGTATATACTTATGCAAGGTTCAATTGGATAAACTCTGTTCCATAATGAAAGCATCTTCATGAACTTCGCGTTTATTGATGTTGCGGCAGTGGCAGCTAGGTCTACTAAACTAAACTAAATGATTTTATACATAACCTTCAGCATGGTTGTGCCTTATTTACTTGCACCATTCCCCACAGCTATACTTGTATCTTCATTTGTTTATTTAGCGTGTTTTTGTTTTAATTTTTGCATTTCATTAAAATTATTCAGTTTTATTTTTGTACATACAAATGTACCTCGTACATTGTATTATGAAATT
>NW_023458558.1:19999919-20027478 GCF_013731165.1 Rhagoletis pomonella | reverse complement strand
AAAAAAAATGTATCCATTTTTCGCTTCAATGCTTCTTTTGCTTATACGATTCACCAATTTCAGAAGTGGCATGGAATGCTCCCAAAAGACTAGATAGCTACTAATATGAAGAGTCATAAATATTTGCTTAAAATAAGTAAATACATACACTTTTGAAGTTATCAAACATATATAAAAATATCATAACTCATGCATTCTGAAGGCTACTTTTGCTATGTCGCAGTTGTATGCTTTACTCGAAATAAATTTCATAAGCACTTATGTATGTATCCTCAACTGGCACTTGAACTTTATCACACATCACTTTGATGCGCTTAGCCTTTTCAAATCCCACCTAAAAATGAGATTTTCAATAGACGATTGTCAACACCTCAAATACAAGTAGAATTGTGATTGATTAAGTGGTTGCATGAGAAGCGAGAAGTGCAATAGAAAAACGGATTGGTGACTGAAATAACACAAGAATTTACAAACAGTTTCACAGTTACAAGCGTACATACATACACATTTTTTTTTTGCAAACAGACTGACTAAGCAGATGTATGTACCTCTAACTTTAGCACCCCGTTTCTATGCTACATTTTTGTACATATGTATGTATGTATGCGTGTACTATTTTTCACGACCTTTACAAACGCGTTTTGGCTCTATGAAGTAGCTTACAAAAATGCAGAGAACTACGAATTTGACAGGTCATGGCAGTTAAACCATCAAATAAATAGATCAGCAGACGTGCAAAGCCAAACAGCTACTAGCGTGAGCTATGTACTACTATAGTTAGTCACTAGTCAGCTGCCAGCTGACAGACAGTTCAACACAGACAGTTCGTTAAACATATTTGCCGAATTTCGTTGCATTTGGCTGTAGAGTTGTTGTTTCTTTTTCGTACTTTATACTACTGATAGCACGTGCGCTTGTTGAAATTCACTATTGACAGTTTTCTTGATTTGACATTCATTACAGTGCAGTGCAGATATATGTACATACATTTGTGCGCAGCAGTCAATCAGCCAGGCATTCGCGCGAATGTTGCGTATACGCCATGTACGACGTTTCATCTATGCCGCGTTGAAATGCATTGACAGTTTTGCATTTAAGCTAATGCAACTTTTATTCACACTTTCAACTGAACCAAGTGGCGATGCTGCTGTCAGTGCATGTCGTGCCAACAAATCGTAGGTGGGTAAACTAGTGTGACTAAAACCGTAACATAGTTTAATACATACGAAAATCACCCATTTTGTTTATTGTAGCTTAACTTAGAACCTAGTTTTCATGTGTACATCAGTAAAGCAATAACTTGTCTCCATTCAGTATTCATTTCTGGTTGTAGTGGTGCAGGACTTAATTCGCGCGTAAAGGTGCCATTTTGGTTCACTTCTCGTGGACAAAGCTATTTTATTCTACCGCAGCCTACCTGTCGAATATTTCTGCAGTTTAATCAAGCCAGTTCGTTCTTGCTAGTTTCCGAAGGTGCATTTCTGTCTGTGTTTGCCTGAGTGGATACCATTTATGTTACTCATACGACTTCCCTCAATCAAGGGTAGCCATTTTCCGTGGAGAAAGCAGTTATCCGATCTGTTTCACCGAAGCCGCACAGTTTGTTTGGCGCCATCTTACGTCCTTAGGCGTCTTTTCTCGCTTGGGAGTCTATTTCGATAAAATTTCATGCAGGCAGTAGATGTAGGATAGCGTTTTTATTGACTCGCATCCACGACTCTTTCTTGAAGTGTCCAATAAGTTTATTGTAGTCGGTGAGCGCAACCCCTTGTGTTTGTTCCTCTTGCGCTTTGCATCCAGTTCCCTGTTACATCTGGGAAACTAACAATTCACCGACGTTAAACTGGGAGTGGCGAAGTAGCACTGAAGAGAAAAAAATATAGATGAAAGTGTTAAAAGTGGGAGGAAAGAATTCATAGTCAGCAATTACAGGCGTTACAATTACTACTTTTTTCTCATATTGATGAATTATAATTTATTTGTTGATATTCGTCTGTTCTTCCAAAATTGGGTAGAGCTAATGCATATTGAAGCTAATTTCAGTACTAGTTTTTGTACAATCTTCAGCGTAATTTTTTGAACGAAACTTTAGCTAAACTTACACACATTTTGACCAATAATACTCGTAAAATAAATAATGCACAACACTAAATGCGATAATTAGTTCTAGCACTTCGTACATGCCAATGCCGAAGCCTTCAAACTTTCTTATGAATTTGCAGTCCCTTGCGCGCTGTTTTATTTGGCGTTTTACCCTTGTTGGCAAATTACACAAAATCGCACAAGAACACTTACATATTTACCCCACAGCTACATGACTTTTGGCATTGCAAACCTACTATTTGCGTGTGAAGCATAGCACGTGGAAAGCAAAACGGTGTAGAGGGAAGGGTAATAATTATTAAGACTTAGCAGCTAAACATTACAATGTATACTTATGTACATATGTATGTATGTATGTACATATCTGTACTTGTACGTCGTCATAGTTTCACTGTGGTGGCAGCACAGTTTCTTAGTTTGGTAGCTTTTGTAGTGTTTGTGGCAAGTTGAATATATTTATGTGCTGCTTATGAATATTTGCTACTCAAATTACAAAACTTCTTCTTGTGCTTATCAATTCACGGGAGAATAAATTCAATGGCATTTCATACTAAGTTTACACCGCGCTAAGCATCTAACTGACGTGGCAGTGGTTCCGTAGTTGTTGCTGTTGTCAATGCTGCGTATGTGGTTGTAGTGCGAATTATTTGTCTTGTTGTTGTTGCTTTCGTTTCCTTGTTAACTCTACTTATTGTTATAGCTAAGTTAGCGATGTTATCCGTTTTATTGGTGCATTGCACAGCTGAGCTTAAGTTAATGAAGAAGAAATGGAAAAAGTTTGCTAATATGTTAGGCGATGTTTAGGGACTTCTGCTTAGTTCGGTTGCACTTTAAAGCTCTAGAACTATTCTAAGTTTCTAGTGCAAATTAGTTTACTAAGCACATAATAGCACCTAATGATCGCAATGAAAGTGATACGTATTAGATCTTCTGCAGTGTTGCCTTCTAAGTATTCAGCTTTCTCTGTGGCTTTTAAATAAACGAAGTATTTAGCTGTGCTGCACTTAGAGAGTCGCCGGTTTCTACAGAGTGTTTCCAAGAAAAACACCATTCGCCAAGAAAATGAATTAATCGTCGAAGGAAAATTAATTAAATACTTTTCCCAATCAATTGCATTCAATATCTTTCTAAACCGTAGAACACGCAACCAAAAAAATACCACGTAAACACATAACTGGGGTACCCGTGTGTGTGGAGAATATTCTTTATCTCAGGACGGGGAAGAGCAGGGGCCCAATATAAGGGATGTCGAAATGTCTGACGCGGAAAATGTCGGTTTCCTGCAAATGCATGTTTAGGAGTAGCCTTTGTAGACTTACTGTCGGTCGACGAAAATGCAAAAGAAAAAGCAGCACCAAGGGTTGCGCGTATACTTTCAGAAACAAGTGGTCCGAGTCGATATTTGACCTTGGGAATGTGCGTACGTCTAAAGCATTGGAAGCGTGAATTTCGCGTGTCACAAATTTTCGAAGACAGCAACGTGGCTTGAGGGAGGTTTTTTGAAATTTAGCACTCCAAACTACCATTTTCGGGCCTTAGCGAAGGTGATCAGTCTCGGTCTTTCGAGATTACTAAACACGATTTTGTTGACGGGGACAGATCTTGTAAGGTGAACGACAGTATTCCGCGACGGGGTCTCACTCGTAGTCTTTTATACGTCTGCCATGGTCGTCAGAAAATAAGGGTTTCTCATCCGAGGCTGGGTCCAAAGCCCGCCGCACAACCCAATACGGGAGGTGTGACTTCTCAGATTAGATCACTTCCGAATGGCTGTTCAGTTGCTAATTCGTGTAAATACTGGAAGTCGTGAGCTGCAAGAACCCAACGCAGAATTATAAGTTTTTCCCACTGCGCGGTGAACGTTGAACACTGGGCTCGAGAAAGCGAGTAACTGGATATCCCTGCTTATTCTACGTACAGTAAGTAAGACGTAAGAAAAACTAAAAGCATGTAGTGTCTGCAAAAAAGCAAAAAAACTAATGTGCCTGGGACACAGGTGAAAAAGTGTATGCGCATCCTCTGTGACCGGAATAATTTGTACACTGAGGGGGAAAAATATTTAAATCAAATAGAATCGAAATTGTTTACTATAAACGTCAAGGAAAGTGCTGCATATTGGTAAATATTCAATTCAATTACGCGCATATTAAAATGACCGCGTTCGTACTGAAAAAGCATTCGTGAAGTGAATAATCAAGACAAAAACTAAAAAAAAAAATATTTATTCAAAATGTTAAGAGGAGTGTCCGATATACACAAAATAATCAAAGTGCTTATCCTAATCTAACTTGCTAGCTAAAATTGACTTTAATAAAATGCACAGATAAACAATTAAATTCCCTGCACTCACACAATTTCTTAGCAATCAGTATCGCCATCTAGCTGATCTTGGACGCATTGTGGACACTCAGCCTTCCTCTCCTGCTGTCTGCAAGATATTTTCAAATTAGATTGTCAAATGAAAAAAAAAACGGCAGATATTTGTAACCTATCTTTAGTAAGATATTGAAATTTTGATATGGAACTACGGGTGGCCATCGTACTACAAAATTTGTTTCCGCCATAATTACACGGTTGGTACCATACAAATTGTCTTTCGCGATTGGAATAAGGAAATATATTTGTGCATTCCCGCGATTGGGATACGATTTGCACCAAATTTGGGGCTAATGCTCAACGGTGTGACACTGCCTTTATACTACTTACATCCCTGCAGAAAATGTATCTAACTATAAGCTAAACTTAAGTTGATTAGGAAGGAGCTATAATTCACTTATTATCTGTATATTTTCTTTGACGAAAGCTAACTATATTTCTATGGCGATGGCCGCGAAATAGTCAAGGGTGGTTACCTCTGCATTTGATGTAACTAACTTATAAATAACTACTTTTGGACATTAAATATCAATAGGAAAAACAAAATTTATTTATTTATTTTTTTTATTTATTTACTTTATTTATTTTATTTTATTACATTTCATATTTGTTTACATATTCTGCTGTAGGTGGTCCCATATTCGAACTCCGTCAGACATAACTCCTTTTATTTGTCCTCAATACGAAAAGGAATTTGCGAAGTGCAGGATATTTAAATAGAAACGCGTTTAAAGAAAACAATCTCGAGATTTACTCCTGCACTACTTGCCCACTTGTTTCAAGTTAGCTTTTTGTAGCTAACCACAAGCTATATATTTTATAGAAATCCCGCAAAAAAGCTAACTACAAGTAGATTATTTTTTATCAATTGATAATTTTCTTCTGCAGGGATGCTATATCATTCCGATATCTATTCAGCAGCCACCCTCCTGTAGCTCAGCTTTTTAGCTGCCAAAGCATTGGCTAGCCCGTCGAACATTTTATTGCGACAATTGCTATTCCTACTGCAGTGTTTGGCGCCATCAAGCAGCTGCTACAAAACTCCACCAACAACTAAATATTGTCCGGATCAATTGTCTGCTAGCTAGCTGAGATATGCATAGGTTTGCAAAAGGACGCTTTACTGAGTTGAGCTCATTGCAGTATCTCATCGCCAGCTGGGCGGTTGAGTAGTGTCATTCACTTATTTACAGTCAGCGACAAAACGCTAGCACCTCACCATTTGGATTAATTTTGATATTTACCTCTTTTTTTGTATAATGTTCATTATTTTTGTGTACAATTGTAGCTCTTTTTGTAACAAAAAAATGATAAAATCACTACAAAAATTTCATCCCAATTTCAAGCATTTCTAGAATAATTTTTTATATGCAGTTTTATAGCCTTATAAATTCTAATACAGAAAGTGTATGTTTGAAGTTGCTAAAAAATCACGTTGATTATTTATATATATTTTTTTGTTTTGCTGACGGTATCACGAACTTTCTTCTATACAAAGTAGTTTTTTATATGAAAGAAAGTGCATAAAACCGCCAGCAAGAGTATAAAACTTCAACTTCAAACATGCACTAAATATTTTTTACTAGAATTTAATAAGTTTGAAAACTACATACCAACAATTATTCTAGAAAAGATTGTGGAATTTTCACAATTTTTGTACAAAGTTTGAAATGTGTATTTATTTATATGCTTTTTTGTTAGATAAAGCGCTATACTTTAATAAAAAAAATTAATGTTTCTTAAAATAAAAGCAAAACAAAAGTAGTCAAAACTGGTCAAAATATTGATGTGCTATCTTTTTTCGCGGACTGTATGACTTATGTAGTATTTGTTGTAATATTGCAATGTAGCAGCGCTGCCACCAGTTGTTATTACTCTTTCTATTTATATATGTTTGTATGTATAACATATATATGTACATATGTATATAGGTATAGAAAATACCCGCTATTGTTGTGATTGCTCTCCTGCAGCTCAGCAAAATCTCCACTGCACTGCCGTACTCGTCTTAAACAAAATGAGTTGACAGCTTGATTTGTTGGCAGCGAAACTCCATTGTCTGGGCGCAGATGATTGATGGTGTGCCATTCTTTAGTGACATTTTAAGTTTATTGCCCATAGAAATTAGCGATTTTCTAATTTACTATAGAAAAAATTAAATAAAAAAACTTAAAAAATATTAATGAAAAGGCAAGAAAAATTTGAGTATGACAAAAGTGAGCTACATGGGGGAAATCATTTTTTAAGCCTTAAGTTTAAGTAAAACCATTTTCATTTATAAATGCTCTATTTATTACATGTAATCACTACTGTAACACTGGTAGTACCTTTTATTGATTACATAATTCCTAGTTGTATTTTTTTTGGATATTGACTTGTATAATAAACTTTCCTTTCGTGAGTTTTTCCGTCGAGCAAGAAACAGTGATTTTTATTAATTTGAACAGGCTTCACTAAAAAACATTTTTATGCATTACACAGTCCTTTAAATGCTCTAATACAAACTTTGTGCTTTTTCAAAAAAAAAAATTAATTTTCTTAGGTTTTAGTGCTTTTTCAAATTCAAAACTTGACTACACTGAAAAAATGCCGTTTTCTAGTTTTTTAAGGATCCCGAAGATTCATGTCGGCGCTGTCTTCATATAAATACGTATTCGTATAAGCCTTCACATTCTCATTCGCTTTCATATTCGCTTTAATATTCGTTTTAGCCGCTGTCTTCGTATTCGTTTTCGGTTGCTCTTCGAATTTGTTTTGCTATTCTTATTTGACTTCGCATGGTAAAGATATTTCTTCGCCTTCGTATTCAAAGCAAAAATAAAATGAAAAAATATTACACCATTATAAAAAAAATACAACAAATTTTAAGAGCTCGGTAAAACAAAATCACAGCCGTAAATTTGTATCAATAAATTTTAGAACCATGAAAAGGCAAATGACAAGTTATTAAAAAAAGTATATAGATTAATACATAACTTGCACCATTTTTCCCTTTTTAAAAAAAAAAAATTGCATTTCTTTAGAGAAATGCATATTTAGCTATGCATGCGCGGGAGCGAGAAATACCACTTTTTACAGAGTGAAACTTAAATACTTGGCAGTTAAAATGCAATTCATAGACCTCATTGAATAGATAA
The DNA here is from genome assembly GCF_013731165.1 of Rhagoletis pomonella. NCBI lineage: Eukaryota > Metazoa > Arthropoda > Insecta > Diptera > Tephritidae > Rhagoletis > Rhagoletis pomonella. The sequence continues at coordinate 20,019,862 of NW_023458558.1, read as the reverse complement.
CTCTCTTTAGAAATCTAAGGTTTGCGATACAAATTTCAAGAGTGTAGCATCAAAAACAACGAAGTTGGTGTAAGTCCGCCAGACCAGTCATATGGCGGCTATATGATATCGTGTTTCGAACCGAACAAAATTTGGTAGGTCAACTCAAAACTCTAAAATACATATATAAAAAAAAGGGCTGACATCTTAATATTTAGACTTAAAACCAAAAAAACTAAATTTTTCCCCATAGTGCAATGGTGGTTTTGGTTTCGAAATCCGTTCTGAAGAATTGCCAAACGGAGGCGAAAAATATTTTCGATGGAGCGAATGCCTGACTTTCTTTTCGGTCTCGCCGGAAAACTTTCTTTAAACAAGTATCGGTACTATTACACATGCCACTGAGATTCCTGTACATAAAGTAGTAAGTTGGCAATTTTGATAGAAGGAAATGAAATGAATTATCGCGGCAAGCAGTAGGATAGTAGTATTTAAGTATGTACTTGCATTAGAGCGGGTCGAACAAACAATCTTAAATTTAAAAGCATAGTTTTATAAAATAAAAATATATTATTGTAAAGAGGTATATGGTTGATAGATGACCCAATTTTAATGTTTAAAGTCTTAATTTTCCAGAGCTGCATGCGCCTTTCCAAATTCAATCAAGCGGGCCCAATGTTCTACATTTCGTTCTATATTGGCTCCTAGTTCAAAACAAAAAATGTCCATGACTCACACATGTAGAAATACATGTCCCTACGTAAGTATGTATACATCTATGAATATATAAGTATTTATGTATACGCGAATAGTTGAATGCTTCTGTCACGTGCTCCAGGCTTGTGCCTATGTATTGCATTTTCATGAGCGTAGCTGTGCCACTTTTAGCTCGCTTAATGTTTATTAATGAATTTTTGCATTGTGATTTGCATTTTAATTTATGCCCAAAACGAATTTCATAATACAATGTACGAGGTACATTTGTATGTACAAAAAATAATGCTGAATAATTTTAATGAAATGCAGAAATTAAAACAAAAACACGCTAAATAAACAAATGAAGATACAAGTACAGCTTTGGAGAATGGTGCAAGTAAATAAGGCACAACCATGCTGAAGGTTATGTATAAAATCATTTAGTTTAGTTTAGTAGACCTAGATGCCACTGCCGCGACATCAATAAACGCGAAGTTCATGAAGATGCTTTCAGTATGGAACAGAGTTTATCCAATTGAACCTTGCATAAGTATACATATATGCATACACTTGCAAGCGTTTAATATCCACATAAAAACCAAACACTGTTTACCTCGCGTGTTACTCAAAATTTACTTACCTTTTGGTTCACTGGTGACTGCTTTATATGGGCAAAGCTAAAAAACAGGTAACCTTTATGTTATTTAGCTTTATTTTCATTGTTGTAAATTATATCAAGCTGGTTGCTTTTGAATATAATTCATAGAAGTAGACTTGAAGCTTCGAAAAAATTTTGAATCGATTTATTGCATAACTTTTGAGTTATAATTATTTTCATAAAAAAAAAATATTAAAAACAAGTGAATTTTTTGTGTAATTTTTCAGAGGTGAAAAGTTAATTTTGTCATAACTTTTAAAAAACACACCATATACCGGTTTAAAAATTTTATGTGCAACTAATACTTATGTGTACACTCCACATGTGGTAGGTAACTAAAGTATGCTTAAAAAAAATAACTAAATGGCAAGTAATGAAAGTTGTGTAACTCTACTTTTCAAAAATTTCAAAATTTTCGGTTTATCGCGTATAAATAGTTTTTGAAGCATTTCATTGCTTTATATTGTATTGTATTCCACAAACAATTACGAATAATTTGCTACCTTAGCAATAGGTGTGCTCTCAGAATAAACCAACTTTTAAAGATAAAATATTCTGCAATCTTGAGTCTAATTTTTATTCCAAAAAAATCTTAACTGAAGGCATATTTGCAAGATACGTTGAAACGGCTTTAAATCATTTTATAACTGCTAGTCCTTATAACGTTACATATATGTATCTGCAAAATGCTTAAAAAAAAATTGTCGTCTCTAGAAGTGTTGAAAACATCTGATTTACTACTTTTAATGATGCTCCTTCTTGTAAGCAGCGTTGGTATCAAATCAACTTTTTTCGACAAAGATAATGATAGTTGCACTTACTTAACTGGAGCCTTCTATATTGAATGGCGTCCCCAGTTTTGCGCAATTGGATCCACTTTTCGAGAGGCATGCACTTGAAATTTTTCTTAAATTTTACGTATTTTATAAAAAAAAACTCCCTCTGTTTGAAAGATATTTTACTAAAATTTAAAAAAATTAATAAAATGTTCAAGTACCGGTATCTCGAAAACCGGAGCCAATCTGGTAAAACGGGAGATGCCATTTAATTTAGAACGTCTCAATTAAGCGAGTTCAACTTCCAAATTCGTTGCTCAAAGTTTACAACTTACAGAGCATAATTTTAACCCGGCTAATTCTTTTGTTTTATATTTCACCTATCTAAATTTTTAAACCTCGTCTAACTTTTGAAGCACATAGGTGTGTTCCTGTTTTTTAGATTTGCCCATATGATTTCCTTGAATATTTTTATATTTATACTCGTATACATATGTATACAAATGTATGTTATAGTAGACTTGGTAATAAAAAGAATCTGCTATATGTGTCTGGCCGACTGAAATTAAATTCGCAAGAATAACATTCATGTTTCTGTTATGCTTTCATGAATTGACAATTAACAAGTCAAATAATCTACACTAATTAGCATTCAAAGTGGCTCTGTTGCTCGCGTAAATAGCTAATGTATGTTTTTGTAAGAAACTTCGAGGATTGCATAAGCAATAGAGGAATTCGCGCTTCTGTGTATTCGCTGTATGCTGCGTAAGTGTAACTGGAGGAGCCTGTGGTTGATGTTGTTTGTGTATTTGATGTACCGCTAGCAACAACAAATCACACGCTCATGCATTTACAATTACACAACATATAACGAATTCACACAGAAGAGCGAACTCCCCTAATATACTTGTATTGGTAGCGGGTGTATGACAAGCAAAAAAAAGAGAGTAATAATAATATTCTGCAACCAGCAAGCGTCGTATGCCAAAGAAATGCGCAACCACTGGATACCTTCTTAACTATCACGTAGTCAAACAGGGTTTTGTCATTGAAATTAATCCATTCTTTCAGGATTTGATCCATTCTCTCAAAGATTAATCAGTGAAGTCAGAATATATGCAATTGTTGCTTAAATTTTCTTATAGTTACTTTCTACTTGCTAAAGACCTGCAAGACTCCATTCCATTTTTGAGATTAGACTTAATGAACTGACGCGTCTGCTCTATATTCATATTCGCATTCGTATTCGTATTCGTATTCGTACTCGTATTCATATTTGTATTCGTACTCGTATTCGTATTCGTTGTTTTCGCCCTCCTATTCGCCTTTGAATTTTTCTTTGCAGTCGTCTGCGTATTATCTTCATTTTTGGCGTCACCTTTTATATTCAGCATTTTTTATCGTTTCTTTCTTCGTCTTAACATTACGAATATAACTCAAAATGAACAGTTTGCAACAACAAGTATACACAACTGCAACTTTATACAAATTTTGAAACCATCCTCAACTAAAAACAAGTAAGAGCAGCGCTGTCTTCGACTATGCTTCATATCTTTCATGAACATCTGAAAATTTTACTGCTTTCGAAAAAATTTGTACATATTCACACCATACATAGATAGAGGAGATACATATGTATATAAAAAATCATATCTAAACAATCAGAGGTATGAAGGATATGCCCTATATAGCACCAATCTAAGTGATTTTCACTGCTGTGTGATCGGTGTATAAACCGGTAACAATTTAATGGGTTTAGCTTCCTACATAAATACACTCGGTATTGCATGCCTAGGGCAGACCGCTGTTAAGAAAAAATTTTTTTTCTATATATATTTTTTTCGGAGTGCGCACTGCTAACCACTACACCACAGTGGCTGTCACAGGGTTTATGGAAATAAAGAATAATTTGGCATAATAGTATTTTTTCTAGATTACTGGCCAAGATAAGACAGAACACCGGTTGCACATGAACGCAAATAGAATTCCAAAGACCCTTCAGGGTACTTCTGCCGCCAAGGGTTTATTGACAAGAAAAATTTGAAGTATTCGCTTGGAAAAATTAGTGTTGTATATCGATGAATATAAAACCAAAGTCGGTGTTTTCTTCAAATTCCTGGAAGTAAGAGAATCTGACAGTCTGATTTTTGGGAGTAGAAAAAATTGCTATCCCCGAAGGCTGTCGTCTTTTTAAGTACAGTTGAGCGAGTCACCTTGTAGTTTCGACCTGCCCTTATGACTCTGAAGTCCAAGCTGTATAAGGAGTGCAGAACTCACAACTCACACTAGATTTAGTTCAGATCGCTGATTATCGCAACATACCATAAATAGATCCTGCTGAAGAGTTAGCTAGGGATGAGTCTACATATCGATGGTCCTCTGAAATAACGACACAATTCAAAATTCAGAAACCCCTACTACTGCTAAGTGACTTTTATCTCTAATGCTTGTCTAATCCATCTCTAATCCTTAGTCAAGTGACAAGTAGTAAGTATTAGACAAGATTTAGACAAGTATTAGAGACATGTTCGACCTAAGAGTGATAAGGGTTTTCATTTTTTGAATTTTGATTTGTGTCATTATGGCAGACGACCATCGCTATATTCATTACAAGCAACATTCGGCTCTCATTCCAAATATAGATGGTAATTTTCCTTCACAATTTTCAGCAATTGAATCTTAGATGGCGCATGGTTTCACACCGCCGTCTAGCTAAATTCATTTTAGATTCGATTCCTAGGAAAGTAGAAACCGACAAAGGAATCTAAAAAATCAAGAGTAATTTTCAGCCAGTTGAAACTTGAATTTTATACGAAAATTGAGCCTACAATGGATTCAGTAATATAGCATGATACTATAACATTGATACTATCGATAGTGCCATCGATTGTTTTGCAGCTCTATTTCACGGTGCGGTTGCTCACCTTCTCTGCAGATGTTCAGTTTTAATGTGCAGTTGTTCTACCACACTAATTTATATATATAAATCGGTTATCTGTACCGAATTTTTTACCAACAAACTACTCGCCGAAGTACTACGTACATGCAAGCTGTGAAATCATAATAATTTGTTTCTAAGAATTCACTGTAAACATTAAACTAAGCGATTTGAGCTTTAACTATTTTTTATGAGTTCGATAATTTAGTAATTTTATTCAGAACGAAAACATTACCTCGCAACACGCGCGAACGATTTGCGTTAAAAAATAAGTTATTTTTCATTTGCAGCCTTGCGGCTGAACATTAATGGCATAGATTAGTTAAGCTATACCAATGGTACACACTCACTTTATACCTATGCGCATACAATAAGGGGATTCACAAATCGTGTTAAGCGTCGTAGTGTCTTAAAGTCTTAACATCATTTATGTAAAATAACGATTAAATCGTTTTGAAGGTAAGAGCCAATATTACATATATTTCGCATTAGTTTAAAAACATTTTAGTGAAGTTACAAATTGCCTTTAAGCGTATTTGCCGTTGTTTCACGACGAATAATTTTAAGACCTAAGACATTACAACGCTGGACGGCTGGATTTCACTGTGCCATATTTTGACGCTAAAGTTTGTCGACGTATTTTCATACAACTTTATCTCGTATCTTTTTTTTTGTAGTTTGGCGTTTAAAAAATATTTTAGTATTTGGCTCAGCTGCTCCTTTAATTTTTGGCATACGCCTTTGTCAGCCAAAGGGGAGGCGCATTCGGTTTTACGCCATTGAATTTGGCATAGTGAAAATAAGCCTTATCAAGCCGATTGTGAATCCCCTAAATGATAAATATTTTCTGCATTAGTAGAATGTGTGGAGCATAGTAGATATTGGTCAGCTGCAAACTGTGCGATTTTATGCATAAAATCAACGACGAAGTGTAAATACTGTTAGCGTGCATGTAATTTTCCAGTTGTTGCTTTGAGTGTTGTAAAGCAATGGCGATTACAGAACGTGATGCGATTCATTTGGATATGATCTCCTTCTCCAATCACTTGTTGGAGCTCTCCCTCGACTAACTACTACTGCGTGTGAATGCATAAATTTGTATCTCTGAATGGGCGAGTATGTTTGAGTATACTTACGTACGTAGGAAGGTAAAAGCGGCGAGAATTGCAATCAATAACAGACGATTATCTCACACAAATTGTTGACAAAGGTCATGATGCAGAGTGAGTGGCTAAATGCGATACGAGTTAGTCGGGTGAAAAGAACGCTGTGAATGGAAAGCGCCAATTTGTTGTAATCCTCTTTATTCTAATGATAGTTTATGGATTTATTTTAATTCGTTTTCAATTAACTTGCAGACGAGTGTTTCAAGCTATTCCAACTGGTGCCAATCGGGTGAAGTGTTTAATATCATTTATTTTTTTAGTTACTTCCGTACAATGGCTGAAAGTGATAAATAAGGAGTGTATGATTCTAAAATTTGTGCCTGTATTGGTTAGTATCAAATAAGGTTAGAACGACCCTATGACGGGTCTAGTCGAAGGTAAAGGTACACATGTCACCTCCTCATCTCTGACAGCTCATAGCTAACGATTTGTTCAACAAATTTGCTACAGAGATGCAGAAAGTGTTACGGAAATACGCAAAAACATGTCGCGAACAGAGAAGTGCTCACTGGGAAGCACCTGGCTACCATTATAAAAGTGATGAATACCTCTTTAAGGGTAATAAAACCAGTAGTGGTATAAATGCATATAAACTTTTCATAAGAAATTAGAAGATATCTGCTTACTGGAAAATTTTGTGGAAGCGCAATGCTAAAAAGGGGCCGAAAAATACTAGCAACGCGTTGGTGCATTTGTGCTACCGATAACGCTATACGGCAAAACCAGCTTTTTTCTGGATATTGGAACAAACCATTTTTTTTTTTTTTGAAGAGATTGAGTCAGTCCGTTTTTCGAAGTTAGCCTCCGAAATCGAAATATGGGCCTTCGAAGTTCGAAATTCGATCTTTGGTAAAGAAAATATGTTTTAAGTATTCTATGCAAACAAATAAAAAAGTGAAAATATGGGACACGCCTTTTGCTCTTATTTATTTAAGCGGTATATAACTTTATTTGTGCAAACTTATAATACCCTCAATAATACCCTCTATCTGCACACTTTTCACAAAATTAGATTCTGATATAAAAATCCATCCACCAGAAAATTCCTTTTCTATAATTGTTTTCTCATAGAAAGCTTTCTTTCTTTTCCACCTTAGACATTCCGAATTCATACAAAATATGCTAATTTAAAAACACAATCCTTTCAGTGTTCCTACGGGGTTATTGGACATGGCGGCAATCCACTTTTACTTCATTTTAATAGTGTTCGCTTTATTTTTGTGGAAATTCAACATGTTTTGCAAAGTCCTGCATAAATTCTACATTACTTATTCGAATATTTCTCCTATTCCGCGCTCTTTTTGCGTTTGGTTTTTTGCATCGTTTTTTATTATATTCGAAATTTTAAATTTTTTAATAAAATCAATTGGTGGTGGTTCATGATTGTGTGTTGATTGATAGCACACTGAGGATTTGGCAATAACCTCTTTTATCTATGGAAACAACACCGACGAGGCAATATTTATTGTAACAACATTCATATCTAGGTATGAATCGATACAAGTAAATCCAAGTACATACTCGATACATTTTACTGCGATCCATTTTCATTAAAAATGGCCTCAAGCTCAATAAGAGTGCAGATAAATTTTAAAACCTGCTTAAGTTAATAGCCCACAGTGCAAAACAATAAAAATCAAACTATCTGTTATTACAAGGCTTAGAAAAATTCAACAAACTTTCGTAAAAGTATGCAGTTTTATACATAGGCTGTTAAATTTTAATACAATAAAGTGTAAGTTTTAAGCAATTAAAAAATCGCGTTGAATTTTAGTTTGTTTTTGTTTTTTTTTGCTGACGACATTTGCGTGTTTTTTCGATCTCGCGCATTTCTTCCATATGAAATTGATGCTTATTTGGGAAAAAACCAAAAAGCTTTCGGCCCAATTTTTTAGTTCAAACTGCATTCCTGCTACCTACACGCCTTTAATCATTAAGCAACGGCGACAATTTTGGAACACATATCTATACATAAAGGTGCTCCTTTCAGCCATTTAATCCAAATAAAAATTATAGTAAAATTTCGAAATTCAAAAACTTTAATCATTTCCCCTCTTTCTTTAATTTAATTTTATGCTCAGAAATAGAAATTGCCTTCGTTTTCTTGCTTTCTTAATGACTGGTATTTACGATTTGATTGGGATTTGTTTGTCTTGTTTATTCATTTGGCTACCAGATTACGACTATTTTGCATACACATTATTGTATATATTTACTGCAGCAGCCACTTTAGCCACTTGCCGCTGTGCGTGCACACACACACACCCACGCGCTAAAATAAGCAAACAAAGGAGGCCAAAGCAGAAAATACTTTAAATAATCCATAGCAGCCATTTAAATACAATAATGCCACAGGACAATTTCCGCAGGCGTGGAGCGAGTGTTCTTGAATTGAAATAATGCAAATGCACATACATACAAATATACACAATGAAGAAATTACGTATGTATGTATGTATGTACATAAATAACGATGCTGCCAATAATCCCAGTTAAAAAGGAATTTTATGCAAATCTTCGTTTTACTTTCGCGCCACTGAATTAATGATTGCTTTGGGTGAAAGCTGTGTGGATGGATGTAAGTTTAAGTTTGTATGTAAGTACAAGTCCTGAGAGCCAACGTATTTGTATGGTTTAAATGTGATGGATTCGGCATTAGTTGAAAAGCTTACTCTACAAAATAAATGCGAGTTTAGATTTGTATACATACATATGTAGAAAGAAAGCGAGCGAAGAGATGGCGACCCGCAAGCGCTAAAAATGCTTTGGCAGTGCAAGTTGTTTGTTTGCCTTGCATGTATAATTTCTTGTGCTTAATTAAGAGTTTTAGAGACTTGTATATGCGTTGCGCAAACAAAAACCAAAAACTCATCCAACACCAAGAACAAAAATCAAATAAAAAATGCAGCGAATGTAACGCAAAGCAAAGCGTGTAAGTGGAATATTTTACTTCTGCAAAAGTGGTAATGTTTATATTTCATTTTTGCCACACCGCAAGCCATTCAGCCATGCACTCATTCAAGCACTCGCTTGCCACTAGATCTGGCAGGCATAAAAACCAATTGTAGAACATGCGGCGCAAATGGTTTGCAGAAAAAGGGAAACGCTCAGTAAAATGTGGAAAAAAGGGGAAAGTGTAGAGGCACTCTGCGCAAATATGCGAATTTTATGATTAATTTTTCATGCGCGCACGCGTAACAACGCTGCGAAAATATGTAAATGTGGACCAACTAGCAAAAAAAAAAAAAAATTCAAAAAAAAAAAACACGTAACACACAAACGCACACGCACATACACACGAAAGCTCAAGCGCAGCTGCACATAACAAGATTTGCTTACAGTAACATAAGCGTAAGCAAGTGGTGCGCAAGTGTGCCGCAAGGACAACACTGACGCTTGCTGGAATACATACATACATACCCAGTAGGGAAACCCCGAACTGGCGAAACAAATTTGTAGGTCCGTACTGAAACGAACCAGGCCGATAGTAACTAGATGCGCCACCAGTTTTCTTTTAGAAATCTATATCTAAAATGACGAATTTAGAACTGGTTCGAAACTATAGAAAAAGGAATGCAGAGTGAACTAGATTTCATCTGCCGAATTTTGAACTATTTCGGAACTGCCGAAAAAGGGACGCAGCGGGGGGCTTGTTTACTTTAAAACAATTTTAGCTTGGCGGGTTTTTCGTTCGAATACGTTTTTAGTCTGCACTTCGCAGATGCTTTTTAATAGTTTGGTAATACAAATCTAAAATTTGTGTTAACATGTTAACATTTTGGGACCTCTGAAAATTCAGCTACAGCCAAAGGTATGTAGGCGTGTTTTTAAATGGCTAATTTGATTTAAATTCATTCAAATAAATTAGATTTCAGATTGAAAACACATTTGTTTGCAATAATTAAAGCCAAAAGGACTGTTTGAAAACATCTTGTTACTTTTTTCGGCTGCCGCTTTTATAACTGGTTAACTATAAAAAACGGGGTGCAAAGCGAACTAGATCCCGTTTGTCGAATTCAGAACTGGTTCTAAACTATAGAAAAGGTGATGCAGCGGAGGACAATTTCCAATTCCTATGACATCGCCGTGTTAAATTCGCCAGATTTATCGCGAACTAGTAGTGGATCCAAATGTACTAGAAGCGTACCAGTTCACAACTAGAGATTTTCTTCACAGGGTATGTACCCCAATATGTGTGTATATATGTATGTACGAGTAGTATATGTAACTACATGAAAGTGGGTAGCTAAAAGCAGAAAAAAAGTGTACTATCACTGCTTTGTGGCACAGCGATAGCCTCCAATGTCAGTGAAACTTTTTTAATTTTGAACTTTTTTCGTGCAACAAAAAAAAAAAAATTGCAAACAGCAAAGCTAGCGTGTTTGCGCTTTTTCACTTTTTGTGAAAACACGTATGCGAAGATCATTCATATACAAAATCACAATATCGCACAAAAACGGAAAAAATATGCATACAGGCATGCAAAATAAAGAAGTCTTGGGCTAATGTAAGCCCACTTACACACATATACCTAATGGAAAATCTTTTAAGAAGGGGACTTTTCCATTAAATTATTATTTTTTTTTTTTAAATATTAGCACTTTTTTTTATCAATGATCACTTGTCAACCCACCTCAATTACTTTATAACCTTCGAAAGTAATATTTTTTAATTGCTATTCTGTCATAACCTTATTTTCAAATTGTCAGATTTTCAAGGTTGCAGTAACTCACATAAAGCTGAAAATTGGGAATAGTATTACGAACATCATTGTAAATAAAATGCGAAAAGTCCTTACCGATCACCGATCTGTAAAAAAATTATTTGAGGTCAAAGGTCATATAAATTGATTTTTACAATTTTTCAGCTAAACCATAAGATTTGTCATAAAAATAGGTTAAACAAAAGTGCACATAATGCAATTATCTCTAAAACCCGTTATGACACTTTTCCTAAGAGTTACCATTTCTGGGATGTAACGACTCGATCGACATCCATTTTGTAATAATTCATTTAAGTTATAAAATTCTTTGAATTGAAGTTAATTTTTAAACAGGTGTTAATATAAAAAATTCATCCTGTATGGCAGGTGCTACGGCCCCTTTTCCAAGAACCCACATTGTTTCCATGAGTATAGTATTGGAGATATATGAACTCCATACCAAGGTCCAGTACTCTACCGCAAATACTTCCAGAGGTATGCAGTACGAAAAATTCCGTTTGTATAGGAGGTGCCACGACCCTTCGTATAAGCGAGATAAAAGCTACCCCATCTTCTAAGTTGGGCTAAATGACATCAGTACGCGAAATTTCATTCAGATTGGTTAAGTAGTTAAGGCGCGAAAGCGTAACGAACAAACCTTTCGCATTTATATCAGTAGGGATAATCCAGTATTGACCATTAAAATAGTTTTTATTTATACAAACACAAAAATATTACACCAGGGCATACAGATTTTTTTGCCCTTGATTGGTTGTGCTCAACGAAAATATTAAGTAGAAAATTATGCACCGATCACGCGTTTTCTCAAGAAGATTTTTCAATATGTTGTACATTGTCCTTTAACCTAGGAGGAAGAATTGCATAAGTATATTTTAAACCCATAAATGTAAAATAAGCACCGCTCAACGACTACCTCAAGAAAATTGACTTTTTTTATAAAATACACGAAATTCAGTTGCAGTTGTAAGCAGCCTTTTTTCTCGCATTTGGTAACTGGCACATTTGGTTAATACCTGTAATTTTATTCCCTAGAACCTACAAATAAATGTGTGAGAACCCGAGTTTAGGTCCCCCCTAGGTTTAGGTAGAAATGTCCTGGCTTTCTCGATTTTAGCAAGTAAACTGTTAATTTAAACCATTGGTTTTGTTTTGAATAATTACATATTTATTGATGCTTACACATATACTACCTAACGAGGACATAGAAACCGCCGATATGCCAGTACGCAAAATGACCCGATTTCAAAGGATTTCCCCATATAAATCCTTGTCCACATGTACATAGATACATATATAATAGACTGTGTCTAAAAATGAATGCTTTTTTTCGGTCCCGTATGTTGTCGAACACAATTTGTATGGAAGAAAATGCTTAACACCGTCAGCAAAAAAAAAAAAAATTCGAAAATAATTTTTTTAGTTAATTCTCGGGTGTAACAGAACAAGAGACAGCGCGGCCTGAAAGATATTTTGTATCTCTTAAAGAAAGAGAATTTTTTTTAACAAAGGCTTCGACCATTGAATGTTTAAAATGGATCTGGCCTTGTACGATTGTAGAACTCACCGATTGAATTGAACAAATTGAACAATTATTTTAGTCATTTTTCATGGACGGTAAGATTTGTGATATCTCTATTATTGATTACTTGCAAAAAGATCCGCTCCGCTTGGTTCAGTATGAACATTAGCAGCCTCGCTTCGTCCCCCTAGCCTCCCTCTGCGCCTCTTCTTTCTGTGTGGAAGCACCCTTATTTCGAAAATATTTTTGAAGGAGGTTGCCACCTGTTTAAAAATTCAAAATTAGTTTAGTTTACAAGCTTAAGGAAATATTTTAGTAGTGTTGTCAAAGAAGATAATTTTAAGTAAGCATTATTTCTAAAATATATTGAAGGGGCTGTAACAGTTTCAGTTCCATTTAATGAGAGGTTAAATAAAACAGTACAGTGCGGGTGTCTAAAGAAAGAAGTTAAAGAAAAGATTTTGTTATCCAAAAGATTTTTTAAAAGGGTCGCTAACTATCTTATGGGAAAATTTTTAATTAGTAAATTAGTTAATTGTAACTTATATGTAAATATAATTAAACCAAATTTGTTTGAAAGCATTTCATAAGAGAGCTGCGGCATTTCCAAAAATTTTTTAATTAAATCTTTTCTGTTTATGTTCAACAATGTATCAATACATTGAGATTCATTTTATATTATATCATATAAAGACTGTCTATGATAGGTAAGTTGCTCTTTTTACTGAAGCGGCTAAATTAGTTAAAATTTTTGCAGAAAAATGAACTATGTTCTGAGACATAAGCTTTATTCCCGATGTGATATTTCGACTTGGTCTGACGAAAATGTCAGGATTGTTAACTGAGTGAATTAATTTTGGCAGGTGAAGCGTTGGTTGATGACGTAGGGCGAGCCTGTACAAGTCGGACATATGTTTGGTATATCGGGGCAGAAAAGGGCTAGGGAAATACGATTCAGTCGAATTCAGTATCTAGACTTTAATTGAGAAAGAGTCAGGCAGCATATTTAATTCAGAACCGCTCGGACAATTGTCTTGTATGTTGCGAAGAAGGTCTTTTTCTTTGTCGCAAGTACAGATTGTGACCGATTTGAGGTTCTTATTGAACCTTCGCTAATGAGTTGAGACTGATAAATTTCGCTGGAGCTCCAAATATGAAAGAATCTAGCACGGAGTATAAGCACAGTATAAAACCAAGTTACATACCCGGTGTCTGCTGATCAAATAGTTTACTATCACTATGTATATTTATTAAGAAAATATCAGCATAATTTTTTTGTAAATTTTTGCATCCAGAAAACTTACCACAGTTATTGACTTTAATATGCATCGACTTAAGTAAATATGCCGGTCAAAACTAAACCATTTACATACTTAGTTTCAAACATTATAATAATGTATTTTCTCGCGCATATTTTCTGAAACAAAACGCAGACAATTCATATTAATTTCATGGCTGTCAACGGCAGCGATAAGTTGTACGTATTACTCCAGCCAGCTGTGTGCCCACCGACTGCCTCGACCGTGAGCAGGACAGTGCATATTAGATATTTTAGTACTTCATCAACTGTAAAATGTATAAAAATTACCTCACATTTTTTTGGATTTTCTCCATAGATTTTTAGCTTTGGCTTACATAGATTTTACCATTTACTACAACACATAGCATTGCTCTTCTCTTATTTGTTTTCGTTGTTATATTTTTGTAATTTTCTTTGCATTCTATTTAGTGCCAAGGACAACAACGCGTCGTCGCTGACAGCTGACTGACTGGCACCAAAGCTGGACGCCATCCGCCTGCAACGCCACTACCTATAGCCTTTTCTTTTCTCGAAATAATGTTACATTTATTCTGCCCTGCGCCAGGGCTGTCAAGTTTTTGTGTTCTTTTCTCAGCACCATCACATGCATATTGCGTGCTCTTTCTTTAAAATGTTGCACTCTGATAATGTTGCCACATAAGAAGGTGAAATTTTTTCCGAGAAAAGAAAACGCCATTAGCTTTGTTTCTCCGTAAGTACGTACCCTGCAGTGAAAAACCAAACCAGTCATTAAAAATACCAGTCCATTAACTAGTATGAAAAAGATTCGAACTACTTAAGTAGATCAGCGACATTTGCTTTTGAAAAAAATAAAGCCATAAATAATTAAGTAAGTTTTGAGCAAAAAACAAAACCGATTTCAACTTTCATATACAAAATTAAGAGTCCCGTTAATTTTTTCATGACCTTAGGATCGAATCAAAACCAAATTAGTATGGGACCACCTCTAAGTTAGCACTTTCCTTTAAAAAAATAATGAAACAAATCGGCTGATGTGGTTGGTCTAAGGTTATGCGGTAACATACATGAACAAAAAATTATTCCGATGATTTGATAACCTCCTCCTTTTTTTGAAATCAATTAAAAATACATTTAAAGAAAAGAAAAAAATTCCCTGCCCATAGATTTGAACCTCGGACCCCAGGAATGACACGCTAGTGCATTGCATGCCGGCCAATGCGACTGCTGGAGCGGTGCGAGCAAAATGACGTACTAATTCCTTTAACGGGGAATGATGCTACTAGTTTTTATACTGGTTGATGCTGATGTATAGCCAGACAATTGAAACCTAGTAGATAGGACATCGCTAACATTAAAAAAGGATAGATATGTAGGATAGCATGCTAATTAACAACTAGTAGCCTTCCCTGCAGGGTATGTATGCATATGTATGTAAATCCTCTGTACGCGTACCACATACTTGCCATTGCTGGGCAAATGACAAATTGGCGTGGCTGCTCTAGCCCGACGCTCGACTCTGCTACCAAGCTATTCATCTCAAGCGCCAGCGAAAGCGCAAATGACTTTGGCTATTAGCTCAGCAGTGATTCGGCTGCTAATAAATTGCTAGCTTTTCATTTTGTATTTATGCTAGGTATTTATTACCATAGCTTTTTTAGTTTGATGAGGTAAGCTGATATACATACTCGTATTTTTGACATAGTTCAAGGATAAAGTGATTTCAGACTGTTGGGAAAAATTAACATTTAACAGAGGGTTGATCGAAACTAAATTGCTGACTTTATATATATAATATATATATAATATTTATATATATAATATAATATGCGAAGGGATTTTTTGTTCAGGATAAAAGATCTGTACGGTTCGCCCAATTTTCCAAAATGAGATGTCAAATTAAAGCGCTTGGCAGTAGATGTGTAAACTGGTTTTAATGTTTCGAAAAGAGTTGCCACCTATTAAATAGTTGAATTAAAATTATTTAATAGTCAATGCCGTTCGCTCGATTTTCTAAAATTATGCGTCAAACTAAAAGCTTTCGACTGTAGATTTTGAAAAGAGTTGCCAACTTTTTTTAAATTATATTTAAATTATTAAAAAAAAAATAAATCAATTATTACAAAATAGGTATCAACCGAAATGGTTTTGCAAAGCTTTGTTTCTTAGCTAAAGTATAGGTGGGTTGCCACCTTAAAAATCGTATTAAGTAATAGAAATATGTATCACTATATTGGTGCCAAAGGAAAGGGGTTTCAGAAAGTTTGAAAATATTTTTAAGAGGATTGCCATCTGCTAGGAAAGTCGAATTTAGTACATATGCACAAGTTACACGAAATATCAAAATATGGATGTCAAACGAAGGAGTGTTAAGAAATCTTTAGTTTGAACTCTAAGAATATTTCCGAGATGTTGGAAAACGGCCACCAGTTTAAAAAGTTAAATTCAAAATATTTTATAAGTTAAATGGATTATTAAAATATAGGTACCAATCGAATGGGATTTGAAATGTTTTTTTTTTTATTCCTGAACTATATTTAGCGGGGTTATTTGGAAATTAAAGTTCCACTTAATTCATCAATTAATTAAAGTATATATCATAGTGTCCGGCGAAGGAGAGTTAACAACGATTAAGCTTGAAAGTACTTTTGAAGTGGGCTGCCACCTGTTTGAAAGGTGTAACTTAATTAACTAATTCAAAAAGTATATGAAATAAAAAAGACACCGCAGTCAAACGAAAGAATGCTAAGAAATCTTTTAGTTTGAATATTTCGAATATTTCAAGATTATTCAATTCAATTACTCAGTAAGTTGGATGAATTATTAAAAGATGGGCATAAATTGAAATGGGTTTGAAAGTGATTTATTTCTCACCTCTATTTAGGAGGATTGCCATTTGTTCGAACAATAAAATTCGAGTTTGTTCGGCAGTTTATTGAAATAGATGTGTATTACAATGTCAGACGAAAATGATTTAAGAAAACTATATAGTTTGAGAATACTTATGAAAATGAATATTTTTTAAGGTTTTGAAATTCAATTTTGGGCGTTTTAACGCCATGCGGGTTTACTTGTATGAAAAATAATAGGGGCACGATATTTTGACCAGTTTTGGCAATTCTTCTTTTATTTGTTTAATGTTTATTTCTATTTTTTTTTTTATAAAAATACAGCTCATCATCTAACAAAACTCTTATAAGTCCAAATTTCCAATTTTATAGAAAAAAAATACAAGAAAATTTTACAACAGTAACAAACTTCTTATTAGAATTTAAAAAGAACCTAAAACGCTCCTTGACGAGCTCGGCGGTGATCACCCTATTATATAAGTATAAAGTGCCTATAGCCGCTTCACTTTAAAAACGCCTTTCAAACCGTTTTCAAGATTCATTCTTGCACAGCTCTAGATTGGTAGTGCCTCAGCCTGCAAGATCTTGGGTCTTATTGCAAAAGAAAGTAAATTGCTGGATCCGTAAGCCCAATTTAAACCAATTCACCATTTTGACATAAAGATTGAATCTCGAAATGCAATACCTATGCATGGTAAGCACGCATCGAAATTGAAAAGTATGCAACTTTAACATGTGAAAAAAGAAAACAACATTAATAAGCGAGCAACGCGAAAACGGTAAACAGAAAACAAGCAACGGTACTCGTGGTAAAATAAGTACCAGAGGACAACTGAGAGTTGCGTGTAATAATCAGCCTTTTGCCGCAACAACAAACATGAGATTGCACTATGACTCATAAAAGTGGAGGAGTAAAAGGAAAACACAACAACTCCCGCGCGTATGTACACACATATGTATGTAAATTACAAGTTTTTTTTTGTATCAGTGTTGGTGAGTAATATTCAAAAAAAAATAATACATTACACCAACCACCCAGTGTTGCGAGTATAAATGAAGAGATTATAATTAACAACCATTAAAGCAGCGCTGGCGAATTAAAAAATGGCTCCTAACAGGGCCGGTGCGTATAAATTCTACTCCTCTCGCTGCTCCATTTGCCTCTATGACTATGGCTGTGTTCACCTACATACATACATACATGCAGCCATAAGCAATGCTGTAGCTACTGGAAATACCGGTACGTATGTATGTATGTATGTATGTGGTTGTTGTTTCGGTGTTGCTCTTGCTGCGTAATTTATGTTAATTTATATTAAAAATGAAAAAATCTCATTGCGAAAGTACAGACGAACAGCGAAACGGCCTGTTAAACCGTAAATATAAATATAAATGTAAGAAAAAAAGAAGAGAAAAAAAACACTGAAATACCAAGCAACGAAATACCATTATCAGGCGTTGAATATCTAGGGCTTGGCGTGGCGTGCGATGATGCCGCGATGCAACTACTAAAAACACAGCACGAAAACGACAACAATGGTCACTGCAATGATTCTACTGGATGCTGAGTGGAAATTCTCTACATTCATTCATTCATTCATTAATTGAATGCCATTACAACTTCATCCAATGCGTGAATTGCATACTTTTCCTTCGATGCAGCTCAGCTGGAATTTTTGGAAGTGCATTTTGGTCTCGACCGTCAATGTTTTCCGTTACTATTTTTACGTCTGCCTACAAGTATATTAATCTTAAAATTATTTGTGAATATTTGAGCTTTACCTGAGTGGAACTTTTCAGAGTGTGTAGGAATGTTTATGATGTCAGTAAGGTAGTCGGTCCTTTCCAAATAGAGGGGGAGGGTTTTAACAGATGTATAATTACATGTGTAGCTAGCCGCTTGTTCCAAGAGAGACCCGCCATATTTACTGGTGAACAGTAGCTGCTGCCTTCAGTGAGCCCTTAAACCGTATAACTCGGAGTGACGTGCTCCAAGAAATGTAAACGTATATCTAAAAAACTACCAATTTCTACAATTCGCATTAAGCTACACTTCAACCATACGGTACTTTATTTCTGCCCACGCCCTAGCGGAGGAGAATAATATGAAGTGTACAACTGATGGCGTGGCAGGGAGGGCAAAGAAGGCATCCTTGGTTCAGAAGTCGATTCAGTCGACATGCCGTTACCTCCATCAACGAAAAGAGCCTGATTGATTTTGCCACAGTCGGAAAAGCTGCAGAAATAACGAGAACTCCCCTAATGGACCCTCATCTCCGCCGTAAAATACTACATGACCGAGAATTGTTTAGGAAGAAGGAAAGATAGGTAGACAGGCGAAAGCACAAAGACCTCGAGATGATGGCAAGCAAAATTAGGGTTGGAAAGTTTTATCAGAAAATAAGGCATCAACTAATTCCTGCTGAAAAAGGCAGATATCAGGTGATAGACGTTCAGTGATATGGATGGAACACTTCTCAACGCTTCTGATTGGCAACACCGATGGGGCATTTCATGAAGAAGAACTCAGAACCAATTATGACGATGTAGGCTAAGATCCTTCATTCGGCCAAGGCGAGTTGAGAAAAGTAAATAATGCGGTCCATAAACAACAAATAGCCCAGAGTAGTGGAGATGAGTTGATAAGACGTATGTACTAGCCTGAAGATTGGAGTCAGAATTTACTCAGCCAAAACCAGAGGAACGAAGACCCCTTGCACCATTTGCCGCAAAAAACGGGTACTTAATATTGCTCAATTTGATGCACTGTGAAAATGTGATCAGTAACGACTTACCAGGTACGATGTCACAATGATAAGACCCAATCATTTTCTTCATTATATCTATTTTATATCTATAGGTCCTCGTTGATTATAGGTGAAAAAATTTAGATTTAATGATGCAACTGATTTGATCTTATCACTGCGGCTTCATAACTGGTAAGTCCTCAACTGTTTAGATATTAACTATACCTCCAATTCTGGAAGAGAGCTTATATTCAAAGATGCTTTTCCCTCAGAAAAGGGTCAGCTTAATATATTTCTCTCAACACATGATTTGGTAACTATAAACAAATAATGTAACTTTGTATAACCAAATCATGTGTTGAGGAAAATATATATAGTTGACGAAACTTGAACTCCATATATGTCTATAACAATTTATAAATACAACAATTCCTCGTTTAAGTAATAATATTTTAATTGACTTAAGCCTTTTTGAGCAGACGGAAAACTTTTTTAAACATTTTTTCGTAACAGGGCTTTCTGGGAACTCTCTCTTTGGTACCCACACTAAAAATATGTATTTCCTTCAGCTTGTTAATTAAATTGATTTTGAATTTCTAAACAGGTGACCACC
>NW_023458558.1:19998707-19999819 GCF_013731165.1 Rhagoletis pomonella | reverse complement strand
ACCGTAAATATAAATATAAATGTAAGAAAAAAAGAAGAGAAAAAAAAACATTGAAATACCAAGCAACGAAATACCATTATCAGGCGTTGAATATCTAGGGCTTGGCGTGGCGTGCGATGATGCCGCCTTACAACTACTAAAAGCACAGCGCGAAAACGACAACAATGGTCACTGCAATGATTCTACTGGATGCTGAGTGGAAATTCTCTACATTTATTCATTCATTCATTAATTGAATGCCATTACAACTTCATCCAGTGCGTGAATTGCATACTTTTACTTCGATGCAGCTCAGCTGGAATTTTTGGAAGTGCATTTTGGTCTCGACCGTCAATGTATTCCGTTACTATTTTTACGTCTGCCTACAAGTTCATACATACATACATATGTATTTATAATATTAATCTTAAAATTAATTGTGAATATTTGAGCTTTACCTGAGTGGAACTTTTCAGAGTGTGTAAGGATGTTTATGATGTCAGTAAGGTAGTCGGTCCTTTCCATATATAGTGCAAAATTCAGTGCGGGGAGAGTTTTAAAAGATGCATATTTACATGTGTAGCTAACCGCTTGTTCCAAGAGAGACCCGCCATACTTACTGGTGAACAGCTGCGGCTGCCTTCAGTGAGCCCTTAAACCGTATAACTCGGAGTGACGTGCTCCATTAAATCTAGATGCATATCTAAAAAACTACCAATTTCTACAATTCGTATCAAGCTACACTTCAACCATATCAACTTTATTTCAGCCCACGCCCTAGCGGGTGAGAATAATACGAAGTGTACAACTGATGGCGTGGCAGGGTGGGCAAAGACGGCATCTTTGGTCCAGATATCGAATCAGTCGACATGACATTACCAGGTACGATGCCACAGTGATAAGACCCAATCATTTTCTTCATTATATCTGTTTTATATCTATAGGTCCTCGTTGATTATAGGTGAAAAAAATTAGATTTAATGATGAAAATGATTTGATTTTATCACTGCGGCTTCATAACTGGTAAGTCCTCAACTGTTTAGATTTTAACTATACCTCCAATTCTGGAAGAGAGCTTATATTCAAATATGCTTTTCCCTCAGAAAAGGGTCAGCTTAATATATTTCTCTCAA
>NW_023458558.1:19988653-19998607 GCF_013731165.1 Rhagoletis pomonella | reverse complement strand
CAGCTTGTTAATTAAATTGATTTTGAATTTCTAAACAGGTGACCACCATCAAGGCTTCCTTAAACTTTATATCCTAATTAAAATATTTCGCTTACTTTTTAGTTAAATTAAGGTAAAATTTCTCAAAGTAAAGTCCTCTGTCGACGTACGAAAACCACACTCTATAAATCACTCATCATTCCCGTGCTGTTATATAGCGCAGAAGCTTAGACAATGATAACATCCGATGAGGCGGCTCTTGGAGTATTCGAGAGAAAGATTTTGCGGAAGATTTACGGGCCTTTATGCGTTGCCGACGGCGGGTACCGCAGACGATGGAGCTATTAGCTGTATGAGCTTTACAACGATATGGACATAAATAGTGCAGCGAATTAAAATACAGCGGCTCCGCAGGCTTGGTCATGTCGTTCAAATGGACACCGACGCTCCAGCTCTGAAAGTATTCAACTCGGAACCCGCTGGTGGTAGCAGAGGAAGGGGGTGGCCCCCACTGAGATGGAAAGATCAGGTGGAGAAGGACTTGGCTTCACTTGGCGTTTCCAACAGGCGCCAGTTGGCACAGAGGAGAAACGACTGGCTTAGGCGGTTACAGCGCTAAATAAGAAGAAGAAGAAGAACTTAGATTTAAACTTCTCTAATTCGAGTCTATACTTCGCTTGCATTTACCGCATCATTTACGCACTGTGTAAACGACTTCCTGGACAAAGTTTGACGAATAGTTTACGGGACCGTACATTTGCGAGGTTTACATGGTTAACGGGACATTTACGCGTTTATGAATATTTACTTTGATCCCTTTTAATATTGTTTTATTATATTGTATTTCGCTTTATTATTTCAACTGTAGACTTAATTTTATTGAAAAAGGGTTGCTGAGAGCAAAAAGAAAAATCTAATTCAAGAAATTAAAAAAAAAAACGTTAAGCCCGATTAACGTTGCCATCAGTCTACGCTATAACCGTAGGCCAACAATTACCTGCAACTTTAATATTTCTTGCGCCACAAAATATAAGCAATTTGTCATAAAAATATTTTAAGCAACTATAGCTGTGTACATAACTACGAAAATATAGTAAATCGATGCAGTTACATACAAACACACGTATGTAATTCGAAAAATATTAGCATTAACTCATTTATATAGAAACTGTATTCCCCGATTTGTGAATTGCGAACTTTCTTGTCAATGGATTAATAATAAACAATGAAAGTGATCGCAGCAGTGAGCGATAGTTGCCATGGGTATTGCTACAATTTCAATTATTCAAAATGTTTTGTATTTTCGAATCCACATGCAGTTATGTAGACGAATGCACTGATGGTATGCATACACATTTATGGAGTGTTAAAGGCAGTTGGCGTTGGGCGACAGACTTTGCATCCGAACATCGCAGTGTGGTGTGGGTGTGGTGTGAGTGTGGTGTGAGTGTGGTGCCTTAGGTGCAATGACAATTGCGACTTGTTGCACAAACAGTTCAACATAAAACAAAAGCACAAATTCGAATGCATTCATACACACATACATACATATGTATGTACGTATGTGTAAGTGCATGCTATTGACAATGGCTGCTCGAATAAATGTGTCTGTGTGTTTGCGTACTATGCGCAATTCCCACGGCTCAGGCCTGCAAATATGCGTATTTAATAACATTTGGTAATTTAATAGCTCATAACATAATAATAAGCTGAAAACCAAGTGCCCAAAGCGATCAACTGAAGAGCCGTCGAAGGCACAAATGCGCATTACTATCTATGCATTTGCATGCAGATGTCACTTTATTACAACATGGCTAATTGTAAACTTTACAATGGGGCAATATATTGGTAACAGAAATAGAAATGGCAGCAAATCGTAGCAAGACCAGCCTCTCTCCCGCTTAGGCGCCACCCTTGGATGCGCACCCCCGGCGCGGCCCGGAAAGGTCACAGCGTGGCAGGAGTAAGGTAAGTAAGCTTAGTGAAATGTTGAAAATGTATGGCATTTATGTCGGCTGATAGCCGCCGGTTAGGCAGGCCAAACACCAAAGTGAATGTGTTGCATGTTACACGGACATCAGGATGTTTTGTGTACCCACATACATACCTATGTATGTATGTATGGTGGCGGTGTGTGGACACAGGCAAGCACTTAGAGGCTAACGAACAAGCATTACAGTAATTTGACATGCTTTATGCAAACACATTCTGCCGACGCATACGCACGCATATAAACACAAAAGCGTTCACTCATTTAACTGCATTTGAATGCATATGCACGCGCGGGCATATCTTTGTGAATATACCCTGCAGGGAAAATCGTGAACTAGTTAATTAAATTTTTAGTTTAGAATGAGTATGACTTTGACAATTTTGAAGCAGCCGCTATTAGCGAATGGGTTCTGCAAAATGTGTTGCTGTGCACAAACGATCGCACCTCTGGCATACATACAAATGTTGGTAGCGAAATTGCGCACAGATTGTTGATGGCTTAACGATCTGGAACTGGAAATTAAATATGAACTTTAATCAGCCTCAGCCGGAATGTAGTAAATAACGAAAGCAGAAAAAGGCACAAAAATATCATTTTTTGCGGCCTCTAGTTTTATTGTTCACGCAGAAGCTCAAAAATCCAGCGAATTTGATTCTCCACTTATAAATTTATTCTGACATTGGCAAGTATTACTTGCATTATTTTTTCGTTTTCGTAAATTACTATTTTTTGATGTTGCCCCACTAGTTTGAAATCTTATTTCTAAACGACTTATAAGCTTCGTTTTAACGTGGCTCAATACATTGTTAAAAAGGCTTAGTTGAGTTTTATGCATCTTTTTAAGATCCCATCGACCTAGAGTGGCTCCTTAGCCTACCAAATTTTTACAACTAAATTTTTAACCCGTTAACAATACAATGACGGTTCAATGGACGGATTTTCATATTTGACTGGGTGATTTTTGCTAAAAATGCGTAAAATTTAATTCAAAAGCATTCCTAGTGTAAACGGGCATATTTTGCTAGCCAAGCTTTTTTTTACTAAATACAATAAGAAAAAAAAATTTTTTTTTTAAAATCATTAGGATTTTTACTAAGATTGCTTCTAAATTAGTTGGTTCAAATAACCCCTGTCTGTCTTTAAATGTATGCAGATTTTTTAACCTTTCTTGTGTAAAATAGAATTACAAAAAAGGGAACATTTTACTAAGCGACGATTTTTTTCTTTCAAGCGTACCAATAAGTTAATAAGCAGAAAGTTTACAGTGACTTGATCATACTGTTTCGACCGGACTAAAAGTTGATGTTGATAGATAACTCATACGCCATGGCAAGCCACTGATATGTATACACATCTCTGGCATTTAATTAACCCTAGAATCGTAAGACAATTTTACCCTACGATATTCGTAATTGCTTCTTAAACTAGAGGAGTTTTCTTTTCTACAAAAAACGTTACCTTTCCATTGCCCTCTCACCTTAAAGGCACTGTGTAAGAGCACTGTAAAGGCAACATTTTTCCTTCACCATACATTCCGTGCATATTTTAATTTCATGCTCACCACATAGGAGAGCTTCCTTACATATAGAGCAATATGTAGTTGTCATCCATTTTTGACGTGCACACTTTTTTTTGTGCTAACGATTAAAGCCAACCGCGGACAGACAATCGATTAATTATTCACTTGTTTATGCGACAATAAAATAACAAAAGCACTGCCGAGCGCTCACAGCAAGGGGGCATAACGGTAAAAAGTAACAGGACCTTTTATGCGGCGTAGCCATTTCCCTTTAAAGAAATATTTCCCTGGGTTCGCAAATAACGATATCTCAACGGTAAACAAGCCATAGGTCTAGTTAGGGAAGTAATTTTACTATAAACTGAATTAAAATATTAGATCTTTCAAGCCAGACTTATTACTATTGAATTTAAAGCCAAACCTTCTAAGTGGCTTTAATTTTAATAAATGGCACAATTAGGTAGGTCTGGTCTTTTCATATTTTGCTGGAGTGCATTATTTCAAAACTCAACGCCACGACGGCATTCCCTTGCTATCTTACCTTCAGCCAAAGAAACGCGCAAGCCATGGCGTATGAGTTATTTATCAACATAAAAATTTACTCCGGTTAAAATAAAAATTTTAAGTCGCTCTATCTTTTCTGTTTATTATGTTATGTTATCATTTATATGTATATAGTATATGCTATTCTTATACCCCTTTCACGAATTTTGTTCTATTGCTTCAATCGATTTGAAACAAAAACCACATATACCGAAAACTTTAGTTTAGGAAATACTAAGATATTGCAGTAACTTATACCAGAAGAATCAAATGGTTCAAACGTCGACCTCAACCTTCAAGCACTCGTAATTGAAAACTCGCATAGACGGTCAGAAGTCTATTGGGTTGTTCACACTTGCCTAGTTATCTGGTTATGTGGTTATATTTTTTATTCAGTTTACATACACTGCAGAATAATAATTTTTAACCAGACAACCTGATAACCGGGAAAGTGTAACCAACCCAAATATTCGCAGCAGGCGTTAATTTGTAGGGAGAATTATTTTAACATACAAACAAAACAAGGTTACACTATTGAAGGAGAAAAAAATTAATTTTTATTTATCGAGCAAAATATACCGAAAGTCTAAGTGAGAGTATGTGCTTCGCAAACTCGCATCTTGTTTTCCAAATTTTAACCTTCCGTGTTGAGCGAAAAAATATAAGAAAAGTTTTAATTGTCACTTTTGACTGATAAAATAAAAATATTGACTAATTGTGGACTTTTTTGAAAGAAATCAAAAGCTTTTAATTTAAATCCTCAGGTATGTCTATTTATTCCTTAGGTAACAAGCATCACATTGGTACGCGACGGCGGTAAAAAAAAAGCAGTATGACGCTTAGTGGTTCGACGGTGAAATGGCCGGTTGTTCAATCTCTGATTAGCACAAATCGGAGGTAGATGCTCCGGTTAAATACAACAACTGCTTTATCGATCCCATGTTATACACGTAACGTTCAAATCACCGATAATGATGTACTAGTGATAACCAGACATTTAACAACCGGCCCTAAGTGTGGAAAGATTTTGAATATGCAGCTTTGTAGCCCATTGAATTCTATTAAAATGGGGAGAAAGTGTAAAGGCCTAAAAACTATCGTTTATTTATTCGATTTTTTGCTTCCATATAACGTATAAACAAAATTTGTTTTTATATCGAGAAAAAAAATTCTAAAAATCAAGTGTAATTTTTAAAGTTTTGAGACTTGAGTTTACACGATTTTTGTTGATGAATAAACTAGTTATACATATTTTTATAAAACAAAAATAACTAAAATTAAAAAAAAAAATATCTTGAAACCCAAACTCGACATAAAGTTTGGAGGAGAAGTGTTCTCCCAGAGCTGGAACTTGAAACATCATTTCGGCTTCCTGCCTGCTGTGGTGTGCTGGTGATCTAGGAGGCTACATGTCCTTATATTTTCTGACAGTCTGGCATCCTACCAACCAAACTTAATCTATGAAGCCATTGGCTGGGAATGTCCAATATATGTATGTATGTATGTATGTGTTTATATTAGACCACGTCAAAAAAATAAAAATAAATAAACATCCTGCAATGCGACCGCTATCTGACTCAGACTTTAGTATTTGGCATAAATCGAGTGTTAATTTTCCCATAGGAATTACACATAAGAAAATTAGTTATTCTCTTTTAAGATCAACATAATTTACTAGGATTAATCCGAAATTATCCTTTTTTAATCGTTTGCGCTGTTTGGGTCCAATCTGGCAACTACCAAATATATTTTTTTTTTTAACCTGAGTTATAGTTTTGAGCATTTTGATTAATCCTAGTAAATGATATAGACCTCGAAAGAGATTAACTTATATTCCGACGTGTAATTCCTATGGAAAAGATAAACACTCGATGCGCGACCTCTTAGAATTATCGTAGAGAGGAGAGATTCTTGGAGGATCATCACTATACCAAATTCTGAAATGTGATGGCAGTCGCATTGCAGGATCTTTATCTTTTTTACGTGGTCTAATGTACATAGATATATATTTGTGTTTGAATTTCCTCATAACGAACTTTTACGAAATTGCCAACCAACTAAAAGGAAAGTCGCATCATTGGTTCTCAAATCACCACAGCCGCATGAGTTAGGTAATATTAGACTCCCTAAAAGGGTAAATGGTAAAATACATGCATATGCGTGAGTCAGTAGGTGCGTGCGTGCGATTTTATTAACGCACATTGTCCGCTTCCGCTATGGAAATATCAACGCAGCGGGGTTAGAGGTGAACATTAATCTACTCTTGAGATTGAATTTTGCATTTACGAACGGAGGTAGGCATCTACATTCATACATATGTATATGCATATATACATACATTACACATACAAAGATGCATCAATATATTTTGTGTAAATTTGCATCGTTGTAACGCGCAGTGTAATTACATATATAGACGTACTTGAAAGTATATGTAAGATATACATATGTACATACATTTGTATGTACTTATTCAGTGTAAAACCCTATTGGAGCTATGACCCTTTGTATTAGCGTGATCCAAAATAACCAACCTACCGAATCTATGATCTAAAAAGGACCTATTTACTGAGAAGAAAATTCTTCCATTTGGAAAAATTTTTATTCCCATTTTGAAAGGTGACGGTAAGAATTAGAAATTTTACATGTGAATTGTATGAAACAAATATTATTTTCATTGAACCGTTAGAGAAAACAAATATTTCTAGGCACATTTTATGTCATTTAAGTGTAATTTTTTTCATTTGGCATCAATATTTCCACTCATAAAGCCCTAAACCTGCATATTTATGCTTTTTTCATATTTCATAGCCGGTAAGTGTATAAATTTTTGAGTCTAAACAATCAACTTCAAGGTAATTTTTAGAGAATTTAATGTCCTACAAGAATATGCCTAGAACAATTCTTTGCCTTTAAAACGGTTCAATAGATATAGCATTTTTAATGGGGAAAAAAATTTTCATATAATTTAAAATTGGTAGGTTAGTTATTTTGGATCACCCTAATATATATATTGTTTCTGTTGCTTGTGCTGGTCTCACAGTTGTTGTACTCGCTATCGTTGTCACAAGAATAGCTGCAACTACACTATGGCCGTGCTCAACTGATGTTTGACAATTAGATTATAGAATAACAGAGACTCAAATCGTGTTTACATGGTAAACTAGGAGACTTAATTAACTTTTGGCCCTAACATTGAGCAGCGTTCTCCAAATTACATACATCTACATAAGTATGTTTATGTATAGAGGGTTCTCCATTTCGTTGCTTAAAAACAGGTTTGTAAATTGGCGGCCATCAGGCTAAGTTAAAGAGATCAGCGTTATGTCGTCTTCAATGTCATTTTCGAACATTGATATTGAAGATATCACAACGCCGAAATCGTTCGGTGTCTAAATAAAAATGTGTAAGAGGTGTTGGAAACTCCTTACAAAATAAATATTTTGAAAGTGTTTTTGCTTTTGTCTGCTGTCAAAAGAGCAGAATGGATAACCCTTTACTTAGACGTTCGCTGACAAAAGTGGTTTACTCGAATTTCCACGTGTGTAAGTATGTATTAGGCCTGACATTTAAAGCTACGGTAATTTTTTATGCATGCCGGCGTTCGTATTGCATTCGCGAAGCAAAACGTAAAATTTAAATGCAACGAAAAAAAATATCTTAAATTTAAACGACATGATGTTTGATTTTTTGTATTATGGCCAAAAGCTTAAGATATAATTATCGAGAGTAAGTTTTTGTAATATTTTTGAACAAACCATCGAGATGGAACAATCTCATAATTAAGATATTCTACCCAGAATGTGCCCTTAAGGTTATTAATAAATTTTGTAGTTTGTCCTTCTTTGGTTGTGGAGCCTTTTCCTTCGAAACTTGTCTATTCTTCGTTAATATACGTATACTTAAACTTCTCATTTATGATAACTGAAAATAATTGTTCGCAACTAAATTATCATCCAAAATTTGTTTCAGGAACCACGAACTGATCACAGCTTAGTAAACTAGTTTATAAAATGCGATCAGTTCTATGGGTGGTAGCATATTCAATAGCTCCAAATACATATGGAGAAATGAAAGCAGTGGTATTGAAATCTGTATCCTAAGAAAATGCTCTGCCACCAAGCCGTTCCACTTTTTGAAACTAAATCTAGGAATCACCATAACAAACTCTACTTCTGCAACTAGTCTATGTTGGTACCACGAACATTAATTAGGTTTACGACAAAATACATACCAACGTCGATTGAGGATTCCGCACAGTGACGGCAGCGGCACAGTGGTTCACTCACTGGAGCCTTCATTTTTCAAAAAATTTTATTCGATTTTTTTTCTTAAATGGAAGCTTATAAAATTAGCAAGAGACCAGTTGAGCCCGATTTTTGAATTCAGATATTTTTTTTATTAAATTTTTAAGTGCAATTTGCGGAAAAAGTAGCAATTTTGAGAAAAAAAAGTTTAAGCTCTCGAAATATTTAGTATATACGAGTATATTAGCTTTTTATGTATATATTTTTTTAACAATTACTCTGTAGAATCATCCTTCATAGATCTCTGCGAAATTTATCAATTGACAATCGGTTGAGATTTAGGAATTTTACGAGGTTTTGAATGCATGCAATTTTTATCTGTACCCACCGCAATCACAAAAGTTTGAAATTCTGCCGATTTAAAGAAAAAACAACTGCTGAAAAGAATGGGTAAATATTCAGCAGTACAACGACTTTCGCATAAAAATAATTGGTAAAAGAATTCGCTTGATTGACGCAGTAAGCGCGACATGGAAGTTCAGCTCAATAAGCGAGAGTGCATCATATTGAAACTCGCGTCCCATTAGTCTCCGCGCGCCATCAACCCTTTTTGACAGACAAATTCCAGCCAGTTTTCGGAATTGGATAAATATATATAATTTTTCTATTGCAGAACAGCTACTGGGCTAGTCTGCTCTACATGGTTAGAATTTCCGTTGGCTCCTGGTGCCTATGTAGAGACTATAGTGCGTTGAACGCCGTTACTATCACGTATACTACAGATACTATCAGTGTAAAGTCTTTCAACCCATTTAATAACCCAGTTTAAGTCGTGTATGTTCGATATTTTCAGCTCCGCTATCTCTCCTCATATGCTTCAGACACCTTGTCCGGAGAGCAATGAAATAAGAAGTAATGAACCGATTACTCTTCGTCTTCATCCCGAAAACTTCTGCAGAGGGAGCTTGTTGGTATATGCCATCAAGCTAGTAGCAATGATGCTATAAGTACAGTGTCCTGTGACGCCCACGGCGAGAGCCCTTATTAAAGTCTTTTTTTTTAGTGTCAATAGTTCCTCAGTAAGACCCTTATTGAGTCTCGGCCACTTGAAATCTTACAGTCATTTCGATTGATCCAAAGGTCATTAGTTAACGCTGTGGTGCATTCTTAAATAAATGGGTGGAAGTTATCCGCTTCGCTAATCTTAAAAGTATAATCCCGTTTCGACATCTATGTCGGCGTGATTCCGCTACGCCGTCCATTATTAATTTTCTTCAATACCGCTGCATGCCCGTAGTTGATTTGTTTACACAATTTTGATTTCCTCACTCTAAGGGCCCCTTTTGCGGCTGCCCTTTTTACGAATACTTGTAATAGCTTCAAGTAAAACGTCTTGTTCAGCCCTTCTTGTGGTGCGCTTCTCACGGCGCCTGATATGCTGAGGCTTTCGAGGCTCATCAAACTAAATATAATATACTAAATGGACTGCCTTCAAAAGAGTTTTACTTTGTCTACAAAGCTACATACATATATGTTCATATGCATGTATGTGTATTCACCAAAAAATATCAAAATTATTTTATTTATTCAAATTACTTCAATCATTTAAGGATAATTAAACTTAAATATTTTCACAACAATTAAAGCCTAAAACAAGGACAGCAAATTACAAG
>NW_023458558.1:19977853-19988553 GCF_013731165.1 Rhagoletis pomonella | reverse complement strand
CAGCTTGTTAATTAAATTGATTTTGAATTTCTAAACAGGTGACCACCCTCAAGGCTTCCTTAAACTTTATATCCTAATCAAAATATTTCGCTTACTTTTTAGTTAAATTAAGGTAAAATTTATCAAAGTAAAGTCCTCTGTCGACGTACGAAAACCACGCTCTATAAGTCACTCATCATGCCCGTGCTGGTATATGGCGCAGAAGCTTAGACAATGACAACATCCGATGAGGCGGCTCTTGGAGTATTCGAGAGAATGATTTTGCGGAAGATTTACGGTCCTTTACGCGTTGCCGACGACGGGTACCGCAGACGATGGAACTATTAGCTGTATGAGCTTTACAACGACATGGACATAAATAGTGCAGCGAATTAAAATACAGCGGCTCCGCTGGCTTGGTCATGTCGTTCGAATGGACACCGACGCTCCAGCTCTGAAAGTATTCAACTCGGAACCCGCTGGTGGTAGCAGAGGAAGAGGGTGGCCCCCACTGAGATGGAAAGATCAGCTGGAGAAGGACTTGGCTTCACTTGGCATTTCCAATAGGCGCCAGTTGGCACAGAGGAGAAACGACAGGTGTGCTTTGTTGAACTTGGCCAAAATCGCTTAGGCGATTACAGCGCTAAATAAGAAGAAGAAGAAGAAGAAGAAGAAGAACTTAGATTTAAACTTCTCTAATTCGAGTCTATACTTCGTTTGCATTTACCGCATTATTTACGCACTGTGTAAACGACTTCCTGGACAAGTTTTGACGAATAGTTTACGGGACCGTACATTTGCGAGGTTTACTTGGTTAACGGGACATTTACGCGTTTATGAATATTTACTTTGATCCCTTTTAATATTGTTTTATAATATCGTATTTCGCTTTATTATTTTAACTAATTGTAGTTTTTGTAGACTTAATTTTATTAAAAAAGTGTTGCTGAGAGCTAAAAGTAAACTCTAATTCAAGAAATTAAAAAAAAAAAACGTTAAGCCCGATTAACGTTGCCATCAGTCTACGCTATAACCGTAGGCCAACAATAACCTGCAACTTTAATATTTCTTGCGCCACAAAATATAAGCAAGTTGTCATAAAAATATTTTAAGCAACTATAACTATGCACATAACTACGAAAATATAGTAAATTGATACAGTTACATACAAACACTCCTATGTAATTGGCAAAATATTTGCTTTAACTCATTTATATAGAAACTGTATTCCCCGATTTGTGAATTGCGAACTTTCTTGTCAATGGATTAATATTTAATAAACAATGAAAGTGATCGCAGCAGTGAGCGATAGTTGCCATGGGTATTGCTACAATTTCAATTATTCAAAATGTTTTGTATTTTCGAATCCATGTGCAGTTATGTAGACGAATGCACTGATGGTATGCATACACATTTATGGAGTGGTTAAGGCAGTTGGCGTTGGGCGACAGACTTTGCATCCGAACATCGCAGTGTGGTGTGGGTGTGGTGTGAGTGTGTTGTGGGTGTGGTGCCTTAGGTGCAATGATGCAATTGCGACTTGTTGCACAAACAGTTCAACATAAAACAAAAGCACAAATTCGAATGCATTCATAAACACATACATACATATGTATGTATGTATGTGTAAGTGCATGCTATTGACAATGGCTGCTCGCATAAATGTGTCTGTGTGTTTGCGTACTATGCGCAATTCCCATGGCTCAGGCCTGCAAATATGCGTATTTAATAACATTTGGTAATTTAATAGCTCATAACATAATAATAAGCTGAAAACCAAGTGCCCAAAGCGATCAACTGAAGAGCCGTCGAAGGCACAAATGCGCATTACTATCTATGCATTTGCATGCAGATGTCACTTTATTACAACATGGCTAATTGTAAACTTTACAATGGGGCAATATATTGGTAACAGAAATAGAAATGGCAGCAAATCGTAGCAAGACCATCCTCTCTCCCGCTTAGGCGCCACCCTTGGATGCGCACCCCCGGCGCGGCCCGGAAAGGTCACAGCGTGGCAGGGGTAAGGTAAGTAAGCTTAGTGAAATGTTGAAAATGTATGGCATTTATGTCGGCTGATAGCCGCCGGTTAGGCAGGCCAAACACCAAAGTGAATGTGTTGCATGTTACACGGACATCAGGATGTTTTGTGTACCCACATACATACCTATGTATGTATGGTGGTGGTGTGTGGACACAGGCAAGCACTTAGAGGCTAACGAACAAGCATTACAGTAATTTGACATGCTTTATGCAAACACATTCTGCCTACGCATACACACGCATATAAGCACAAAAGCGTTCGCTCATTTAACTGCATTTGAATGCATATGCACGCGCGGGCATATCTTTGTGAATATACCCTGCAGGGAAAATCGTGAACTAGTTAATTAAATTTTTAGTTTAGAATGAGTATGACTTTGACAATTTTGAAGCAGCCGCTATTAGCGAATGGGTTCTGCAAAATGTGTTGCTGTGCACAAACGATCGCACCTCTGGCATACATACAAATGTTGGTAGCGAAATTGCGCACAGATTATTGATGGCTTAACGATCTGGAACTCGAAATTAAATATGAACTTTAATCAGCCTCAGCCGGAACGTAATAAATAACGAAAGCAGGAAAAGGCACAAAAATATCCTTTTTTGAGGCACCTAGCTTTACTGTTCACTCGAAAGCACAAAAATCCAGCGAATTGGATTCTCCACTTACAAATTTATTCTGACATTGGCAAGTTTTACTGTTATTATCTTTTTTTTTTCGTAAATTATAATTTTTTGATGTTGCGCCCGCTAAAAATAAATAGTTATATTAAGTAAACAGTAAAACTACTTAAAGATATGGATAAGGGTCAGTAGACCATATATCAATATTTTTTAGTTTGGTTTGTAGTTTTCATGTTCATTTAATAAAAAAACAGGTTTTAATTTAAAAATATATGTTTTCTGTTATTAAAATTAGTTTTGAATTAGTTGGGTTGATGACCCTTTTACGTCTTTTAGAATATGTCGGTTCCACGCTATCTAGTGCTAATGGGCATACTTTGCTAACCAAGCTTTTTTTTTACTAAATACAATAAGAAAAATTTTTTTATTTTTTTATTTTTTGAATGAGTAAATAGTTCTTAACTTAAAATCATTAGGATTTTTACTAAGATTGCTTCTAAATTAGTTGGTTCAAATAACCTCTGTCTGTCTTTAAATGTATGCAGATTTTTTAACCTTTCTTGTGTAAAATAGAATTTCACTTCTCAAAAAATGGAACATTTTACTAAGCGACTATTTTTTTCTTTCAAGCGTACCAATAAGTTAACAAGCAGAAAGTTTACAGTGACTTGATCATACTGTTTCGACCGGACTAAAAGTTTATGTTGATAGATAACTCATACGCCATGGCAAGCCACTCTAATGTATACACATCTCTGACATTTAATTAACCTAGAATCGTAAGACAATTTTACCCTACGATATTCGTAATTGCTTCTTAAACTAAAGGGGGTTTCTTTTCAACAAAAAATGTTATCTTTCCATTGCCCTCTCACTGTAAAGGCACTGTGTAAGAGCACTGTAAAGGCAACATTTTTCATTCACCGTATATTCCGTGCATATTTTAATTTGATGCTAACCACACAGGGGAGCTTCCTTACATATAGAGCAATATGTGGTTGTCATCCGTTTTTTGTTTGCACACTTTTTTTGTAATAACGATTAAAACAAACCGCGGACAGACAATCGATTAATTATTCACTTGTTTATGCGACAATAAAATAACAAAAGCACTGCCGAGCGCTCACAGCAATGGGGCATAACGGTAAAAAGTAACAGGACCTTTTATGCGGCTTACACATAAAATTTGCGCATATTACGAATGCAGGGTTAAATCAACTAATCCCGAGATAAGCCATTTCCCTTTAAAGCAATATTCCATAGGTGTAGTTAGGAATGTCATTTTACTATAAACTGAATTAAAATATTAGATCTTTCAAGCCAGACTTATTACTATTGAATTTAAAGCCAAACCTTCTAAGTGGCTTTAATTTTAATAAATGCCACAATTAGGTAGGTCTGGTCTTTTCATATTTTGCTGGAGTGCATTATTTCAAAACTCAATGCCAAGACGGCATTCCCTTGCTATCTTACCTTCTGCCAAAGAAACGCGCAAGCCATGGCGTATGAGTTATTTGTCAACATAAAAATTTACTCCGGTTAAAATAAAAATTTTAAGTCGCTCTATCTTTTCTGTTTATTATGTTATGTTATTATTTATATGTACTTATATACCTTTCACGAATTTTGTTCTATTGTTTCAATCGATTTGAAACAAATACCACATATACCGAAAGCTTCCTTGTTTTCTTGTTTTCCAAATTTTAACCTTCCGTGTTGAGCGAAAAAATATAAGAAAAGTTTTAATTGCCACTTTTGACTGATAAAATAAAAATATTGACTAATTGTGGACTTTTTTGAAAGAAATCAAAAGCTTTTAATTTAAATCCTTAGGTATGTCTATTTATTCCTTAGGTAACAGGCATCACATTGATACGCGACGGCGGTAAAAAAAAGCAGTATGACGCTTAGTGGTTCGACGGTGAAGTGTTTTCTGAGAATTCAATAAAGCAATTCTTAACCATTGAAGGCCGGTTGTTCAATCTCTGATTAGCACGAATCGGAGGTAGATGCTCCGGTTAAGTACACTGACTGCTTTATCGATCACATGCTACATGCATGATGTCGAAATCGTCGATAGTGTAGTGATAACCAGACATTGAACAACCAGCCCTAAGTGTGGAAAGATTTTGAATATGCAGCTTTGTAGCCCATTGAATTCTATTAAAATGGGGTGCAAGTTGTAAAAGCTTAAAAACTATCGTTTATTTATTCGATTTTTTTGTTGCATTTGCTTCCATATAACGTATAAACAAAATTTGTTTTTATATCGAGAAAAAAAATTCTAAAAATCAAGTGTAATTTTTAGCCATTTAAAACTTATACTTTATTGCACTAGAATTAAATTTGCTATAAAACTGCATACTAACACTATATCTAAGAAATCTGACTAAACGAACGCTTGTCGATTTCTTTTTTTATTGCATAAAGTTTTGAGACTTGAGTTTACACGATTTTTGTTGATGAATAAACTAGTTATACATATTTTTATAAAATAAAAATAACTAAAATTAAAAAAAAAAATTTATTTTGAAACCCAAACTCGACATAAAGTTTGGAGGAGAAGTGTTCTCTCAGAGCTGTAACTAGAAACATCATTTCGGCTTCCTGCCTGCTGTAGTGTAAACCAGGCGGAGGTGCTGGTGATCTAGGAGGCTACTCGGCAATTGGAAAGAAAAGACAAGGACAAAAGACATGTCCTTATATTTTCTGACAGTCTGGCATCCTACCAACCAAACTTAATCTATGAAGCCATTGGCTGGGAATGTCCAATATATGTATGTATGTATGTATGTGTTTATATTAGACCACGTCAAAAAAATAAAAATAAATAAACATCCTGCAATGCGACCGCTATCTGACTCAGACTTTAGTATTTGGCATGAATCGAGTGTTAATTTTCCCATAGAATCCGAAATTATCATTTTTTAATCGTTTGCGCTGTTTGGGTCAATTCTGGCAACTACCAAATATTTTTTTTTTTTAACCTGAGTTATAGTTTTGAGCATTTTGATTAATCCTAGTAAATGATATAGACCTCGAAAGAGATTAACTTATATTCCGACGTGTAATTCCTATGGAAAAGATAAACACTCGATGCGCGACCTCTTTGAATTATCGTAGAGAGGGGAGATTCTTGGAGGATCATCATTATAAATAAATTCTAAAATCTGATGGCGGTCGCATTGCAGGATCTTTATCTTTTTTACGTGGTCTAATGTACATATATATTTGTGTTTGAATTTCCTCATAACGAACTTTAACCAAATTGCCAACCAACTAAAAGGAAAGTTGCATCATTGGTTCTCAAATCACCACAGCCGCATGAGTTAGGTAATATTAGACTCCCTAAAAGGGTAAATGGTAAAATACATGCATATGCGTGAGTCAGTAGGTGCGTGCGTGCGATTTTATTAACGCACATTGTCCGCTTCCGCTATGGAAATATCAACGCAGCGGGGTTAGAGGTGAACATTAATCTACTCTTGAGATTGAATTTTGCATTTACGTACGGAGGTAGGCATCTACATTCCTACATATGTATATCCATATATACATACATACACACACAAAGATGCATCAATATATTTTGTGTAAATTTGCATCGTTGTGACGGGCAGTGTAATTACATATATAGACGTACTTGAAAGTATATGTAAGATATACATACATACATTTGTATGTACTTATTCAGTGTAAAACCCTATTGGAGCTATGACCCTTTGTATTAGCGTGATCCAAAATAACCAACCTACCGAATCTATGATCTAAAGAGGACCTATTTACTGAGAAGAAAATTCATCCATTCGGAAAAATTTTTATTCCCATTTTGAAAGGTGACGGTAAGCATTTGAAATTTTACATGTAAATTGTATGAAACAAATATTATTTTCATTGAAAAGGCTATAACAATTGAACCGATAGAGACCACAAATTTTTCTAGGCACATTTTGTATCATTTAAGTGTAATTTTTTTCATTTGGCATGAATATTTCCAATCATAAAGCCCTAAAACTGCATGTTTCTGCTTTTTTTCATATTTCATAGCCGGTAAGTGTATATATTTTTGAGTCTAAACAATCAACTTCAAGATAATTTTTAGAGAATTTAATGTCCTACAAGAATATGCCTAGAACAATTCTTTGCCTTTAACGGTTCAATAGTTATAGCATTTTTAATGGGAAAAAAAAATTTTCATATAATTTAAAATTTATAGGCTAGTCATTTTGGATCACCCTAATATATATATTGTTTCTGTTGCTGGTGCTGGTCTCACAGTTGTTGTACTCGCTATAGTTGTCACAAGAATAGCTGCAACTACACTATGGCCGTGCTCAACTGATGTTTGACAATTAGATTATAGAATAACAGAGACTCAAATCGTGTTTACATGGTAAACTAGGAGACTTAATTAACTTTTGGCCCTAACATTGAGCAGCATTCTCCAAATTACATACATCTACATAAGTATGTTTATGTATAGAGGGTTCTCCATTTCGTTGCTTAAAAACAGGTTTGTAAATTGGCGGCCATCAGGCTAAGTTAAAGAGATCAGCGTTATGCCGTCTTCACTGTCATTTTCGAACATTGATATTGAAGATATCACAACGCCGCGAAATCGTTCGGTGTCTAAATAAAAATGTGTAAGAGGTGTTGGAAACTCCTTACAAAATAAATATTTTGAAAGTGTTTTTGCTTTTGTCTACTGTCAAAAGAGCAGAATGGATAACCCT
Organism: Rhagoletis pomonella; assembly: GCF_013731165.1. Taxonomy (NCBI): domain Eukaryota; kingdom Metazoa; phylum Arthropoda; class Insecta; order Diptera; family Tephritidae; genus Rhagoletis; species Rhagoletis pomonella. The sequence continues at coordinate 19,981,174 of NW_023458558.1, read as the reverse complement.
TTACTAGTATGTACATTCATATATGTATATACATATTAGACGTACGCTGACAAAAGTGGTTTACTCGAATTTCCACGTGTGTAAGTACGTATTAGGCCTGACATTTAAAACTACTGTAATTTTTTACGTATGCCGTGAAGATTTTTTTTTACATCACCCGCGATAGGCCGGCGTTCGTATTGCAATGAACAAATAATATCTTAAATTTAAACGACATGATGCGTGATTTTTTTTATTATGGCCTAAAGCTTAAGAAATTATTATCGACAGCAAGTTTTTGTAATATTTTTGAACAAAACATGCTTTTGGTATAAACAATTTGATGTTCAATTCTATCTTAGGTTTTGGTTGTGGAACCTTTTCCTTCGAAACTTGTCGATTCTCCGTGAATATACTCGTATATGGGTGGTAACATATTCAAAAGCTCCAAATCTGCATAGAGAAATGAAAGCAGTGGTACTGAAATCTGTATCCTAAGAAAATGCTCTACCACCAAAGCCGTTCCAGTTTTTGAAACTAAATCTAGGAATCACCATAACAAACTCTACTTCTGCAACTAGTCTATGTTGGTACCACGAACATTAATTAGGTTTACGAAAAAATACATACCAACGTCGATTGAGGATCCCCCCACAGTGACGGCCACGGCACAGTGGTTAAAAACGGGGATTTATTGTTAATAATTCACTGGAGCCTTAATTTTTCAACAAATTTGACCAGTTGAGTCCGATTTTTGAATTTCGATATGCTTATATTAAATTTTAAGTGCAAAGTGCGGAAAAATTTGCAATTTTGAAGAAAATCGATTTTCTGCTCCAGTTAATAAATGTTACATAATAAAAACTAGTTAAAAACAATTGTCGGGTTCCTCCAGTACGGAAAAAATCACAAGAAAAATTTTAAATGTAAAAAAAAATCACCAAAATTAAATTTCCTTTTTAACTATATACCCAAAGTTGACACTTTTTTTCGAACATTTAAATTTTTTTTGGATTTTTTTTTTGTTTTGGGACAATCCTAAAATCGCTTCTAACCAGTTTTTATCATACAAAAATTATTAGCTGGATTGGAGAATCAATTTCTTCAAAATTACAACTTTTTCTGTACTTGACACTAAAAAATGTTAAACAAAATAATGCAAATTTAAAAATCGATCTCAATTGGTCTTTTGCAAACTTTATAAGCTTTCATCAAACAAAAATAATCAAATATCATAAATCCATTTGCTGTTCGGAGGCGGTGTTTAGGCCCTTCCTTTTTTGTATGAAGTTCATGCTATGAACACCAACAAGTAAATCTTAAATCGGAGGAGAACTTAGTAAAAGCGTAAGCGTCAAGCTATTATTTTTATTTTGTACTCGATATGGCCGAAAAGGCTAGCCATAATTCAAATAGCCAGGGGTGTTCGAATTTTCGTCAGCTAAATCACATTTGAGGTCGAATTTCTTTAAATCAGATAGCTGAAAAATAACAGCGATTGCTTTTAAGAGATATTATCTACCTCGTAAAAATTAATGGTAAATTCTGTTAAGGTTCACTAAAGAAAATACAGTTTTTTTTTTATAAAAGGCGTATTTAACTAAAAGCCGATTGTAGCTACACATTAAGTTAGGCATGCGTGTTTGGAAGGTCTTGAATTAAACGTAATGTTAATCTACAAATACATCTACATCGTTTGGAAATTCTATGCCAATCTCCAGCTCGGAATTATCATTTGTATAGGTGGAAAACAGTTCCAACACTTTTTCACCGAGGGGACCACTTTTTCCGGTTTGATCCCCAATACCCCAAACGGAAACGAGTCATTCGAACACTAGATTTTTCAATTCCAACGACTTGAACTGATCGCTGATAGATTTCCAAGAGATTGGCGAGACCCGATTTTTGAAACCGAAATCTTTACTATATATGCGTATATAAGCTATTTATGTATATATTTTTTTTAAAAATTTCTCAGTAGAATCATCCTTCATAGATCTCTGCGAAATTTATCAATTGACAATCGGTTGAGATTTAGGAATTTTATGAGGTTTTGACTGCATACATTTTTTATATGTACTCCCCGCAATCGCAAAAGTTTTACATTCTGGCGATTTATAGACAAAACAACTGCTGAAAAGAATGGTTAAAAATTCAGCAGTACAACCAGTTTCGAAAAAAAATAATTGGTAAAAGAATTCGCTTGATTGACGCAGTAAGCGCGACACGGAAGCGAGAGTGTATCGTATTGAAACTCGCGTTTCATTAGTCTCACGCGCGCCATCTACGCTTTTTGACAGACAAATTAGCTCCAGCCAGTTTATTGGAATTGGATAAATATAATTTTTCTATTGCAGAACAGCTACTGGGCTAGTCTACTCTACATGGTTAGAAATTCCGTTGGCTCCTGGCGCTCATGTACAGACTATAGTGCGTTGAATGCCGTTACTATCACGTATACTACAGATACTGCCATTATAAAGTCTGTCAACCCATTGACTAACCCGGTTTAAGCCGTGTGTGTTCGATATTTTCACCTCCGCTATCTCCCCCCGAAATACTTGAGTCGCCTTGTTCGGAGAGCAATAAAATAAGAAGTGATGAACCGATTACTCTTCGTCCTCATCCCGAAAACTTCTGCTGGCGGAGCTTGTTGGTATGCGCCATTAAGCTAGTAGCAATAGTGCTATAAGTACAGTGCCTTGTGGTGACACCGGCGAGAGCCCTTATTGCAGTTTTTATTTTTTTAGTGTCAATAGTTCCTCAGTAAGACTCTTATTGAGTCTCGGCCACTTGAGATCTCACAGTCATTTGGATTCATCCAAAGATCATGTGGTGTATTCTTCAATAAATCGGTGGAAGTAGGGAGTTATCCGCTTCGCTAATCTTAAAAGTCTAATCCCGTTTCGGCATCTATGTCGGCGTGATTCCGTTACGCCGTCCACTATTAATTATCTTCAAGACCGCTGCATGCCCGTAGTTGGTTTGTTTACACAATTTTGATTTTCTCACTCTAAGGGCCCCTTTTGCGGCTGCCCTTATTACGAATACTTATAATGGCTTCAAGTAAAAGGTCCTGTTCAGCCCTTCTTGTGGTGCGCTTCTCACGGCGCCTGATATGCTGAGGCTTTCGAGGCTAAACGGACTAAACGGACTGCCTTCAAAAGAGTTTTACTTTGTCTACAAAGCAACATACATATATGTTCATATGTATGTATGTGTATTCACCAAAAAACATCAAAGTTATTTTATTTATTCAAATGACTTCAATCATTTAAGGATAATTAAACTTAACTATTTTCACAACAATTAAAGCCTAAAACAAGGACAGCAAATTACAAG
>NW_023458558.1:19973303-19977753 GCF_013731165.1 Rhagoletis pomonella | reverse complement strand
TATGTATGTACATATGTTTGCATGCGATCAATGAGTTCATCAGCTGGCACGACCTAACGCGCATACAAAAAGGTCGGCAATGGCCAGCAGCCGGAGCAACCAACAGTCGCAGCAGCCACCAGCTACTAATGATTACAGCTCACCTCTAGCGAGGGCGAAGGCCACAGAAACGGCAGCATCTGTGTAAATAACTTCAGTTGCAGCAATGTGGCCAATTACAGCAACTACAACAATAACAACAACAACAAATTGTAGTGTGAAAGGACGATTTGACATTCGCTGTCAATCGCCTCGAAGTGTAAGGACGCAAGCTGCCACAAAGCAGTAAATATCAATGATGAAGTCAGGGAAAAAGGGGAGTGTAAGCTGAACAGAAGATGAGACTGGTAAGAGCATACAAGCATTTGGGAATAATGGGCATGCAAATTAATGTGGTGGGTGGATGTAAATGGTGAGTGGATAGCATTGACGTTGGTTGCTTCGTTGATGAGGAAGGGTCTTCGCCATTTTCTGATACTCGAAATCTGCGATGATTGTTTTCTTTTGATCAATCAAGTGAAGAGATTTTACTGATTGAGTTTAACAGATAAATGTCGTACATACATACATATTAACAAAAGTGTTTTTTTCATACGTATGTATGTATGTCAAAACTTATTTGAAGGGATATGCGAAAATTGTGTATAGAATTTTTTCGATATACATACATACATACATATGAGCCATATGTAATAATATTTAACAGGCTCTACGGCGGCGGCATGGTAAACTTCAAAAAGAATCGGAAACGCCGGCGCTACTGCCCATCAGGTTGATTCCAAGGAGCCATGAGGCTACTAAACTTATTATGTCATCTAGTCAGTGTTAGGCATTCGTCTTGTAAATTCAGTTATAATTCTATTTAATTTATTTTCGGATCAGTTTTAAATTTAAATATAGTTACTTCGATCTTGAATTAAAATGTTGAGTGACTGGCGCTGATGGCGAACAGAAGAAGGTCTGAGGTATATACCTACATACATACACGGTTCTCTACAGATTCGTATGTAGTGATCGCCATTTTTTTTCTAAGGATAACCGATTGTAATGAAAAGTAATACTAATTTTTACCAAAAAGGGGGAACTTTAAAACCCTGTGCAGAAAACATTGCGATGCGAGGGAGCAAAACCTGGAGTTTGATCACCACTTAAGAATGCTAACGTAATTTTCACAGAGCCAGCCGCCTAGTACTTGTATACGTCTGTGGCAACCCAGAATAAAGTAACTTAAGAATGTGAAAAATAGCAAAAAAAAAACAAAGGGTTTGCTTTTTATTAAAGGTCCGAAGAAGAAAATCCAATTGTTTTTGTTTTCTCTCGCATTGAGGGCACTTCTGTTAAAACTGCCCTTTGAGATACTAGCGTTAAAGTTTTTGATGTGTGATAACTTTCTTGTTGTTGGAGTACCTATATAAAAAAGTATGATTATTGTAGTATTGAAAAAATTGCCTACTGCGGAATAATCGATAAATTACCAATATTCGATCCTAATTTAACTGTAATAAACGCTTTCGATCGAAAAACGTGTTTGCGATGTCTTTTATGAGATACGCTTTTTTTAGAAAAATAAGAGAGTTCACATTTTTATACAGTGGCCCAAATTAGGTAAAAAAAACTTTAAAATTGTAATTATTCATATCGTATTTATGAGAGTATTTATCCTTCAAATGACATTTTTCAATGTGCATAATCATGCTTGAAATTCCTTAGGCGCCGAACGTTGCCGACGCCGCCGCGCCGATATTTTCGTAACTCGGTGGCGGCGGCGGCGCGGCTCGGCGTGGTTAAAATAATGGGCATTTTTCAGGAGCTATTTAACACATTTTTCTCTATGACGAGATGGCTCATTTTGTGAGAATCAAAAATTTGTTTATTTGTTTTCGAAAACTCATGTTAACATATATTTATTAAGGTGTTAAACATTGGGTTTTTGCAAAAATTCAACGACATCAAAAACCTCTTTAAACCTGAATTCATGTGAATATTTGTACTCATTTTTTAAATTATGGGTACAAGAAGAGATATTTTTAGCAAGGTGTTAAACATCGGGTTTTGCAAAAGTTTAAACCTTTTTTGCGGATTCCTATAGAACACCTATCCAGATATAATATTTGTATGGCAAGAATGTTCTTTAAGCTGACAAATGGGCGTGGAGTTGCCGCTCAATCCATATAGATATTCTGACGAAATCCACAATAAAGTCTAAATTTGTGACCTCTGGATTTAATATAGCAATAGAATATTCTTGGATAGAAAAAGTTGTGGAACAAATGTTGTTAGCGAAGCGATACTAACTTTAGTCCTGCAATTGCCACGCCCATTTCTAGGGGTTTGTCGCCTTTAAGAAAAATCTTGCCATACTAATATTATTTCTGAATAGGTATTCTATCGGAATCCGCAAAAAATTTTACTTTTTGCAAAAACCCGCCTTTAACACCTTACTAAATATATCTAATCATAAGTTTTTAAAAATAAATGGAAAAAAATTGTTGATTCTCCAAAATAGACCATCTGGCTATGAAGTCTGTATTATGAGCTGAACCCGATATATAAATCGTTATAAGTAGAAGTAAGAAGTACAAAAATGTAAAATTTGACAGATCATATCTCTGAAGAAACAAAATTAAAAGAAAAATTCCTCGAACACGTGTTAACTCATTTCATGCATAGAACCCATAAAAACAAAATTTTAAGCGAATCGGAGTCATGAAATAATTTTTTTTTACGAAATCCGTCCGACTTAAAAAAGAATGGCTCATGTGCATGATTGGCAACGTTTGCATGCTAAAAAATTAAAGCGTTGTTTTTATTTTTATATTCATCCACGCCTCTGGTATAGACAATATCTCCTTCTCGTGCTTTGCTTTCTGCCATGTATCATCCGACTCCGTTTATTTGGCTGAGTTTAGAATGGATTGAAATTCAATTTACATTTGGGGATTTTTTTCTTTGTTTTTGCATAGCTGAGGGTTCGAGCGTATAACGCACAAACGTAGATACACAGCAGAGAGCTGCAATAAACGAAATATATTTAAAATATATTTAAAATATCATTGCGCTTATCTTGACTTCGAAAAGTTCAAATCGTGAAAAGTAAGTAAACTCTTGCTTATTTCGATGCTGTTTTATTGCATTTTATGGTAAAAATATGTAGTTAATTTTTAAACATAAATACTCGAACACACTTATTGCGAATGTGAAAAAGAGAATAAGTGTAGTTAAAGGCTATTGTTGAAGATTATGAACCTCTTGCCTCTTGTGCAATACTCTCCACATGAACATCATTCAGTTTTTGTTTGAGCCTCACAACGAGAAGCTATGCAGCTCATTGCGCAAAGACTCGTCACATTTATTAATGTAAGAATTTTTAGAATTTCTCTTACATTATTTTTTTAATTTTATTATTCATCTAAAAATAGCTATTATTTACATGAAATTTTCGTAGAATGTTGGCATTTTTCCTAAACTATTTTACGTTACCTTTTGATTTTTTAACTTTGTTTTAAGATTTTACTAGATTTGTGACAAATAAATAGATTTTTAAGAAAATGTTTACATTTATTTCTTTTTCACATCCCTAAACGTGTCAGTATTTCCCAGTTGTATAGACAATCAAATTGTGTGTTTGTGATACGTTTTTAAAAGTGTGCCAGTTAGGGACATTGCGTCCAAAATCGGCAGGCACTATATTGCGCCTTCGTTAAATCGATACCACTAGAATATGAATTACAAAATTTAATGTATCTACGAATTGGTTAATTTCGACGCTTTTTATGGCATAATTTGTGGTTTATATTTAACCTGCCAGTAGTCTATTGTCCCTTTAATTATGCGGAAAACTTAATAAACTGATTACTTTATATCTCAGTATAATGAAAAAGTAATCTCTTCTATCCTGCAAAGATTAAAGACCTAGCAATTTTCGTCTGCCAATATAAGGAAGAATATACCTTGGCAGTCCCTTTGCATGTTTTAATAAGATTTGGACTTTTATTTTCTGCAACCTTAAATTAATAAGCTTGTGTAGTTCTCTGGCACAGACATGCATGTATGTAGACTAAAATGTCTGAATTCATTCAATCACCTTCGTGTACACATATGTATATGTATATGTTCAAAGCAATGTCCCTAGTTTGTTGTAGCGAGTGCGACTGCGGCTACTATTGTGGAAGTAGCTGCCTGTTATGTCACAAAATACACAGATAGAAATATGTATATAAATACATATCTACACATGCAGCACTAACCGCCAAAATGACGTAAGCGACATTTTTTTCAAAATTTTATTTTTGATGCAGAAATGTTCCTAGGGCATCTAAATATATTTCTGCATCAAAAAGAAAGTTTTGAAAAAAATGGCGCTGACGTTATTTTGGTGGTTAGGGCTCGATATGTACTCCCTTTCACGTTG
>NW_023458558.1:19969460-19973203 GCF_013731165.1 Rhagoletis pomonella | reverse complement strand
CAACGTGAAAGGGAGTACATATCGAGCCCTAACCACCAAAATAACGTAAGCGCCATTTTTTCCAAAATTTTCTTTTTGATGCAGAAATACATTTAGATGCTCTAGGAACATTTCTGCATCAAAAATAAAATTTTGAAAAAAATATCGCTTACGTCATTTTGGCGGTTACGGCTAGATGTTCAGATATGTATTTATATACATATTTCTATCTGTGTATTTTGTGACATAACAGGCAGCTACTTCCACAATAGTAGCCGCAGTCGCACTCGCTACAACTAACTAGGGACATTGCTTTGAACATATACATATATGTGTACATGAAGGTGATTGAATGAATTCAGACATTTTAGTCTACATACATGCATGTCTGTGCCAGAGAACTACACAAGCTGATTAATTTAAGGTTGCAGAAAATAAAAGTCCAAATCTTATTAAAACATGCAAAGGGACTGCCAAGGTATATTCTTCCTTAAATAATAGCTATTTTTAGATGAATAATAAAATTAAAAAAAAAAATTATGTAAAATTGTAATTGTGTAATTCTAGAAATTCGTACTTTAATAAATGCGAGTTGGGCGCAATGAGCCACGTAGCTTCTAGTTGTGAGGGTCGAACAAAAACTGAGAGGTTTCAATGTATAGAGTACTGCAAAAGAGGCGATGGTGAGCGTCAGCAACGTTAACGATATAAATCGGCACGGTGAGATAAAAAAAAGGTGTGTTGGCTGTGCCTCACAGATCAGTTGCGCCCGGCGAAGGGCTAATTTTTGACAAACTTAAGAGAAATTTGTTCATAATCTTCAACAATAGTAACTACATATTTTGAGCTTAAAAAGCAATAAAACAGCATCGAAATAAGCAAGAGTTTACTTGCTTTTCACGATTTAAACTTTTCGAAGTCAAGATAAGCTCAAAGATATTTTAAATATATTTCGTTTATTGCAGCTCTCTGCTGTGTATCTACGTTTGTGCGTTATACGCTCGAACCCTCAGCTATGCAAAAACAAAGAAAAAAAAACCCCAAACGTAAATTGAATTTCAATCAAATCTAAACTCAGCCAAATAAACGGAGTCGGATGATACATGGCAGAAAGCAAAGCACGACGAGGAGGTATTGTCTATACTAGAGGCGTGGATGAATATAAAAATAAAAACAACGCTTTAATTTTTTAGCATGCAAACGTTGCCAATCATGCATATGAGCCATTCTTTTTTAAGTCGGATAGATTTAAAAAAAAAAAATTATGTCATGACTCCGATTCGCTTAAAATCATGGGTTCTCTACATGAAATGAGTTAACACGTGTTCGAGGAATTTTTTTTTTAATTTTTATAAGATGCTCTATTTTGTGAGAATCACCAATTTTCTGTAATTTATTTTCAAAAACTTACTTTCAGATATATTTTATTAGGTGTTAAACAGCGGGTTTTTGCAAAAAGTGAAATTCTTTTCCGGATTCCGATAGAATACCTATTCAGAAATAATATTAGTATGGCAAGATTTTTCTTAAAGGCGACAAACCCCTAGAAATGGGCGTGGCAATTGCAGGACTAAAGTTAGCAAAACGTAGATTTTATTGCGGTTTCGGCAGAATATCGCTTCGCTAACAACATTTGTTCCACAACTTTTTCAATCAAAGAATATTCTAGAAAGGGGCGTCGTATTGTGGATATCGCCAGAATATTTATATGGATTGTCAGCTTAAAGAAAATTCTTGCCATCCAAATATTATATCTGTACTGGTATTCTATCAGAATCCGCAGAAAAGCTTTGAACTTTTGCCAAAACCCGATATATATTTCATTTATATATATATATATTCGCATGAATTCAGGTTTAAAGGAGTTTTTGAGGTCGCTGAATTTTTGCAAAAATCCAATGTTTAACACCTTAATAAATATATCTCAACATGAGTTTTTGAAAACAAATAAAAAATTGTTTGATTCTCACAAAATTAGCTATCTCGTCATAGAGAAAAATATGTTAAAAATAGCTCCTGAAAAATGCCTATTATTTTAACCACGCCGAGCCGCGCCGCCGCCATTTTTTGTCATTTCTAACGCGCCTCCGCCATGTTACGAAAATATCGGCGGAGCGGCGGCGGCGGCGTTCGGCGCCTAGGGAATTTCGTACAAAATCTGCATAATTATGCACATTGAAAAATATCGTTTGAAGGATAAATACTCGTATAAATAACGCTATTTTACGAAATGAATAATTACAACTTTTTTTTTACCAAACCTGGGCCCCTTTATTTTTCTAAAAAAAAGCGTAGCTCATAACAAACATAGCAAACACGTTTTTCTAGCGAAAGCGTTTATTACAGTTAAATTAGGATCGAATATTGGTAATCTGTCGATTATTCCGCAGTAGGCAATTTTTTCAATACTACAATAATCATACTTTTTTTATATAGGTACTCCAACAACAAGAAAGTTATCACACATCAAAAACTTAAACGCTAATATCTCAAAGGGCAGTTTTAACAGAAGTGCCCTCAATGCATCTAACTCCACAATTTTTCGAGAGAAAACAAAAACAAGTGGATTTTCTTCTTCAGACCTTTAATAAAAAGCAAAACCTTTGCTTTTTTGCTAATTTTCAAATTCGTAAGTTACTTTATTCTGGGTTGCCACAGACGTATACAAGTACTAGGCGGCTCTGTGAAAATTACGTTAGCATTCTTAAGTGGTGATCAAACTCCGGGTTTTGCTCCCTCACATCGCAATGTTTTCTGCACAGGGTTAAAGTTCCCCCTTTTTGGTAAAAATTAGTATTACTTTTCATTACAATCGGTTATCCTTAGAAAAAAAGTGGCGCTCAATATTTGAGTGGAAATTTTAACCATCTATGAGCTACTTCTTAAAAAAAGGGTTAAAAAGCCCGTTCTGGCGGTAGTTGATTAGTTAAACTGTAGCGCTGGCGTTTCCAGACGCGCCGGCGTCGCCGCAGCCGCCGATTATTTTTGAAGTTGACCATGCGGCCGCCGTAAAGCCTGTTAAATATTATTACATATGGCTCATATGTATGTATGTATGTATATCGGAAAAATTTCGGTACACAATTTCCGCATATCCCTTCAAATAAGTTTTGACATACAAACATACGTATGAAAAAAAAACTTTTGTTAATATGTATGTATGTACGACATTTATCTGTTAAACTCAATCAGTAAAATCTCTTCACTTGATTGATCAAAAGAAAACAATCATCGCAGATTTCGAGTATCAGAAAATGGCGAAGACCCTTCCTCATCAACGAAGCAACCAACGTCAATGCTATCCACTCCACACCATTTACACCCACCCGCCACATTAATTTGCATGCCCATTATTCCCAAATGCTTGTATGCTCTTACCAATCTCATCTTCTGTTCAGCTTACACTCCCCTTTTTCCCTGACTTCATCATTGATATTTACTGCTTTGTGGCAGCTTGCGTCCTTACACTTCGAGGCGATTGACAGCGAATGTCAAATCGTCCTTTCACACTACAATTTGTTGTTATTGTTGTTGTTGTAGTTGCTGTAATTGGCCACATTGCTGCAACTGAAGTTATTTACACAGATGCTGCCGTTTCTGTGGCCTTCGCCCTCGCTAGAGGTGTGCTGTAATCACTAGTAGCTGGTGGCTGCTGCGACTGTTGGTTGCTCCGGCTGCTGGCCATTGCCGACCTTTTTGTATGCGCGTTAGGTCGTACCAGCTGATGAACTCATTGATCGCATGCAAACATATGTACATACATA
>NW_023458558.1:19960607-19969360 GCF_013731165.1 Rhagoletis pomonella | reverse complement strand
TAGAAGACGTTACCACTAAAAGCGATTACCGATTTTTTGCTGGGTAATAGCTCACGCTCAACTCATTTCCGACGCTTTCGCCTTTCTACTCGCTTTTGACTAAGTGGGTGGCAGTCGTTTGCAATCAGTGACTGTCAATTGGTTGCTATTGTTGCAAGTGGCTATCCGAACGTTGGCGGCGCATGAGAGTTGATGAGTGTAAGCAAAAAGTGTTACATATTTACATTCATACATATGCTATTGTTGCTACTTTTGCTCCTACTCGTCTACTTACTTACTTGTGGGAGTGGGTACTCTGCTAATTTCGGTTGACTTTATTGTCATTGCTGCTTTAGTTGTTTTTGTTGCATACATTATTCATCGATAGTACTTTTTATTATTTATTTATTAGCATAGCGCGATGTGTGTCACATTGTTTGCAAGTAAAATGATTAGTACGTATGAACTTAATGTATGAGTTTTGCAGTTGAAGAGTAGAAACGAAAGTAAAAAAAGAGAGTAGAGGTGAGTGTTGGGATTACCCTACAAGCAGCACTTAAATATGCGAATAAATAAATACTTACTGATTTTCCGCTTCACACATTTTATTGTGTTTTTCCCCTAATTTGTCGTATTTGATCGGGGTGTTGTCTCCCAAATGGGGGTATCCACGATTTACGCCCCTTCCGAAAATCAACTAGTCTTTATGATACGGATTTTTATAGCAGAAGTACACTCGAAGCTTCGCCATTGTGTTGTAAGTGGTGACCACTTCAGAAAAAAATTTCCGGTGTATGTTGTTTTGAACAAGAATCGAGCTAGAGTTGTTCCAGGGGAGAGTACGCACCTCTATTTTTGGCCTACGGTAGCCGATTTGCTAGCTTTACCTCAATTTTATTTAAAATGCTAAAGTTATGGGTACCTTGATGGCAGCGTCTAATAATGTTTGAAAGGATTTTTGAAAACATGAGATTTAGTTTACTGCAAATAAATTACTTTGTACCAAAAAGTTGGAATAATATTTCTTAAAGTATTATGAAATAGAGGATGATTCAGGGAAAGCTTAATAATATAAAAAAAAAAAATTAATAATTTTGTCTTATTGTCGACATGTACTATAACGGCCCATACCGGTTTTCCAAATATCTCAATACCTAACCCAGCTAACGCTTTAAGGTATCCTCAGCTCATCGGGAAATTGGCTAAATAAACCTACCGACGTGTTTTTCAATCCACTGACTCCGAATCTGAGGTCCGTTTGACTTGTAAAATTGCAACTTCTTTGCCATTTTTTCACAACTTTCGAAAATAACTCGAAATTTAGGAGGCGTACGAGTCAAACGGACCCCAGATTCGGAATCAGTGGGTCGAAATACATGTCAGTAGGGGTGGGTCTGGTTAAATGCACAAATCACTTTTTTTGTGACGGTGATATTAATTGCAAATTTGAAAGTAACACGCAAATTTGAAGTAGCACATGTGAAAGTAAGTAAAAGCTTGTAAAAAAAATTCCCGCATCCCTGGGTGAAAATCTCAATTTTGTTGTCCAGTGATTTGAGAAATTTCTTTCTGAACATTTTCATAGTAGCGTACATTGCCTTCTCTCAACGTACATATGTATGTATGTAGTTATTTATATCAGTTAGATATGAAATCTGGCGTTGCACGAAAGCCCACATGCTTTGTCGTATATTCGTTAATTTGCCGGCACATTCATATGCAATTACGAATAAAGAGATAGAGATAAATTCACGTGGGCATAAGCCAAGTAAAGACATACGTACATGCATACAAATGGTATGTAAACATGTAGTGTAGCGCCACTATTGGCGGGCCCCTAACTAACCGACGTGGAACGCTTTTGACAAGCACATTTACTGACTTACTCAACGCTTGCAACTTTAGTTTGTCTCTCGTCGCCGGCAGAGTAACAAGTTTTGCTTTCTGCACAAAAGCTTGTACAAAATCTTAAGCGCTGGTTATATTACTTCACCATTAAGCCCTAGCGTATTTTTTCATTGCTGTGGCCCGAATAAATATCAATTGGTGTGAAGTTTTTCGCAAGTTTGTGTACATAGAAAATTGAACAAAATTTATTGTTTCGACAAATCGATAAATTCGTGGGAGTAAAATGTCCGAGGAAGCAGATGTAAGTACATATGTATTTATAAGTAGAATGAATGTGTGCGGCAAGTAAATAAAGAAGAAGAAAAAAGTTATGGTGCATGCAGCGTCTGCCTTTCAAGCGCTTGGGATAATAAACGCTAGAAGCGGCACTTAAAATTTCAGTTTAACAACGGACGGCATACAAATTTTATTGTTTCCACTTTTCTGAGGAAAATTAAATACATGTAGGTAAGCCTACTTTAAAGGTAAGAACTACTTTAAAAGCAATTTAAAAAGTACTTTTTTACGAACTACAAACGGTTGGATATTAACATGGCCATGTCCTAGGAGAAAATCAGTTTTCCGACTCTGCTTTTTTTCAACTACTTTAAAATGCATTCGTACTAAAGAACTTCAAAGTCAGTATTTTTCGTTTGAATACGCTTTCGTTCTGCACTTCACAGATGCTTTTTTTTCAAGACTCAAGTTGTTTCTTTGGGTAAAAAGAGTATCAAAATTCACAACATTTACTCGCTGCATTTGTTTCAAAGTAGTTTTGCCATTAGTTGATTTAAAAAAAAAAAATCACTTCTTTCCGTCAGGGTACTTAGCCACCTGTAATCATGTAGAGTTGTACATACTCGTAAATATGTATCAACATTGTATCTTGTCGGACAGCTACATATCATTGCGCGAAGTAATTTTTGCGGTTTTTTTTTTATTTTTATTTTTCTTTCTGGCTCTTCGTTATTGTCTGTTTTCGCTTACTCACCTACTTTTCAATGAATCACACATATGTTGAGGGTCATTAATTTTCTCACTGCTCTTATTTCTGGTTACCTGTTTTAGTCGTTGTTATTTCTTGTTCAATGCTAACAAGTGAGTCAGTTATACTTTCAGTTCATTTGCTTCATTTTATTTAAAGAAAAAAATGTTGCTAATTATTTTGGTGCGTTTCCAGACATAAATATCGTTTTCCCGCAATTCAAGTGACTAAGCTATACTGATTAGATGAATAAGTGTTTTTTATTTAGGTTTTTTATTTGCCACGTTTTACTCTCAGAAAGAAATTTAGAAGATGCAAATACATAAACATATTTTTAAAAAATACCCAAAAAGAGCAAATATTTGTGTTAAAAATTTTTTAAGGTCTCTCTTTTAAAGAATCAAATTGCACCCAGTTATCTTTTAAGAAAATTTCATCGATAATCTATAATTGGTCCTTTAGACTGAGAATCGAGTCTTTACTCTTAGTTTTTGCTAAAAGTCCGACCGAATTAAATTGTAGCTTTTGGTTTATAAAGCCAATTTTTGTTCTTTGTTTTTCTAAAATACCTGTTGGAATACTGTCAACTTTTGTTACTTTGTGAGCAACAATATTTTTTAAATAAAAAATTGCTATCTTATAGATTTTTTTATGGTCCAAAAACGTTTCATTTAAAAGCACATTTCGACCCTTTAAAAATATTTTTATTCATGACACACTTTAAAAAAATTATAGCAGGAGATTGGCCACACTGTACAAGTGAAACTTACGTTACATATCTATTTTATCCATAACCAATATACATATGTACATACATATTCATTTCCTTTTGCTTAAGGTTAAATTTTTTGTCTTTTTTCTATCTAGAGCCCTCCCTCAAGCCGTGTTCGTAAACAGCGTTATGTGATTTTATAATAGTAACGAAGCCATAAATTTAAAAAAAAAACGGCTACGACAACAAGTAACTTTTATATCGAATATTTTTTTTTAATTACCTGAAAATTTGGATAAATAAGCAAAGATAACATAACATAATATTAACAGTCTATACCACCTAAAGCAGTTTTCTAAGTTCATCAGAAGATGGAGACTTTTGAAAGTTTATAAATAAGCATGATAGCGACTTTTGCAAGAGTATTTATAATTTGACTAGAGTGCCAGTTACTGTCGAAATTCGACAGTTTTTCTAGTTTTAGAAGCCTTGTAGAGGTTTTCTAACTTAACACGTAGCAAAACTTATACGGTACAAATTAACTAACCGGAAAATCTTCTGTTGGTCTTTGGAGGACCTCGGCAGGACTTCGAATTGACCCGATACATTCAAGTTTATCGATAAATTTCAATGATTTGATACATATCGATAGTTCGATGAATTTCAAGAACACTAAAATTCGATAACTCAACAAAAATCGTTAACTCGACCAATTTCGATAACTGTGAAATCCGATGGCTCGATAAATTTCGATAACTGAAAAATGTAAAAACTTTTGATACCTTTATAAATTTTTACTTTTGACATCTCCACATTTTTCGAAAACTATCTAAACATTTTGATAACTCGTTACACTCTGTTAAGACGATTAAATTCCATAAGCAGTGATAAATCGATCAGCTTATATAACCTTGAAAATCCGATAAATCGCTATATTTTGAAAATTCCATAAACTTCGCTTCGTTGAACCAATCAATTTCAGTAGATCAATAATTATCGATAATTCTGTAAGTTGAAAGAGCTCCATGCATTACGTCACCTCGATATATTTCGTTAAGTCTATAAATAATGATCATTCAATAAATATCGATAACTTGATACATTTCTTTAACTTGACAAATTTCGTTAATCCCACATGTTTTTATAGCTTGATAACTATCCGTAAATTTGGACAACTTAGTTTCTGTGTCTATAAATTTCGACAACTCAGTAAACATTGATCGGTTTGAATAATTCGATACGGTGCGATAACTTAATAAGCATGGATAAATTTCGATAATTATAAACTTCGATGATTCGATAAATTTCAGTAACCTTTATGGCTGATTTTATTTCGATTCCTATCGGAAAATTTCAGCTCTGTTAAAATAATTCTTATGTATTTCTCATTGTCTCCATTTTCGCCTTTATCTCAATTTTCGACTTTATCTTCACTTTTGCCTTTTTTTGTCTTCATCGTTATCACTTGTTTCTTCATCTTCATATTTATCTTTATTTCAAAGTTTAATTTCAAATACGAAGTAAAACCAAATGCGAAACCGCTTAAATTGAATAGGTTGCAGAAACAACCATACACAAATATGGAAATTTTTAAACGACGATTTTCAACCAATTTCGAAACTATAAAAACTCTCCTCATCTACAGAAAATTACTTCTCCAACGGTGTTTTTGGATTTGAAATCGGTAACTTTACCTTGGTCTTCATCTTTGTTTTTATCTTTCACATCTTTGCTTATATCCTCTTCTTTTTCTTCTCACGTAGATGAGATGAGGTGCGATGACGTGATAAGATGTGACGTGATTTTATGTGATGTGATAGGATGTCATGTCATGTGTTGTCATATCCTGTGATATCATGTCATATGATGTCATACCATACGATGTCATATTATGTGATGTCAAGTCATGTGATGTCATGCCATATAATGTGATGTCACGTGATATCGTGTGATGTGATATCATATTATGTGATGTAATATCATGTTATGTCTCTTTATATCATGTGATAAAATGTGATGTGATGTCATGTAATGTGATCACATTCGATGTTCCGATTAGTATATCGATAACACTGTTGGTAACTGTGTCGATAAAAATACCGATAACAATATCCATAAACATATAGAAAAATACAATGATTGTAAGATCGATTAATTCATCGATAAATATAACAATCATCAGTATCGATTATTGTACATATCGTTAAAAATATAAATGACTAAATCGATAACAAAATCAGTTATTTAATCGATTATTATACCTATCAATATCGATAAAAATATCGATTATTATTATTGATTATTATATCGATTACAATAGCGGTTATTTAATCAATAACAGTATCGATAACAATATAGATTATTTTATCGATAGCAATATCGATTATTATATCCATAAAAATATTGAGTTTTATATCGATAACAATATCGATCTTCACCTCATCCTTTTCTTCATATTTATCTTCATTTTTGCATATTCCTCTCACCTTTACCTTAAAGTGTTTAAATTTACTTTGATCGTCGTTTTTGCCTGAACCTCTAGGCATCTTTGTTTTTGTTTTTGTTTTTGTTTTTGTTCTCAAACCGTTAAGCCGCTGAGTACCATTTCCATGTGCATTATTCCCCTCGAATTTGACGATTTACTCCCAACCAACTGCCGCTAAAGAAGTTTCACTTCATAAATTCAAGAAATGTTCTTACCATTTCAGTTACCCTAATTCTTATGTATCGGTCATTGTCTCCATTTTCGACTTTATCTTCACTTTTGCCTTTTTTTTTGACTTCATCGTTATCATTTATTTCTTCATCTTCATATTTATCTTTATTTCAAAGCTTAATTTCAAATGTGTAGTGAAGCAACAGGCGAAACATGTCAAATTGAACATGTTGCAGCAACATGTATACACAATTCGAAAATGTTTAAACGACGGTTTTGGCCGTAATTTTCAACCAATTGTGAAACCATAAAACTCTGCTCAACTACGGAAAAATGCCTTTCCAACGGTGTTCTTGGTTTTGAAATCGGTTCCGTAGAATCGCCAAACGAAAGGAGACAAAATTTATGTTAGCGTACTAATATATAGATGCTATTTTTTCAGAATATAGAAAGATTTTGCACTGTGCTGTTAGTGAACATGAAACTACTTTAACTACTGGTTCGTTACTCACCCAAAAAATAAAAATCGGAACAAATTTACATAGCGCACTTTGCAAGTGGACTACTCATTTGTGTTATTCTGTTTTCCTTTATTTTCATTTTTGTCTTTATACTCTATTGATAACAAAATCGATAGTAACGTCCCTCCAAATACCGACATCAAAACCGATAAAAATATCGATAACAAAATCGATGAAAAATTCGACAAAAATTTCGATAGAAAAATCTATAATAAGATTGGTAGATAAATCAATTAGAAAGTCGATAAAAATATTGATAACAAATTTTATAAAAAATATCGATAACAAAATCGACAGAAAAAATCGATTAGAAAATAGATAAAAATATCGATAACAAAATCGGTAAAAATAACGATAACAAAATTGATAAATAATCAATAACAAAATCAGTAAAAACATCGACAAAACAATCAATAAAATATCGATAACAAAATCGTTGACAAACTCAATAAAATTTTCCATAGCAAAATCGACTTTTTCGTAGCAAATTCGATTAAAACATCTATAAAAATATCGATAGCAAAATCGATAAATGATCAACAACAGAATCAAACAGAACAGACATTGAAGATGACACATTTCCCAAACCGGTTCGCCTTCCAACTAAACTTGAGAAGAGATTACGGAAACTCGTTCCAAAATACATCGTTAACATAAATTTCAAATCGGATCTGATGAGTCTGCTTAACAGTCTTTCTTGTACCTTTGTCAGGAAGGATGTTAAGGCCCAATCAGTTGTTCCATGCCATAGCCATAGCAATGATCAGATGAAACGGAGAAGCATCACTGTCTTGTGCTTTTTCATATGTTTGTTAAATTTGTGCAAATCAATTGAAAATAGGTCTGCGTATACATACAATCTTTCAAAAACGATTTACGATCGCAGACATTTTGCCATCGCTTCTTTTAGCTGGCCTCAAATAAATCGCCTTTTGAGTTAAGTATTTATTTAAATAAATATTATCTCATCTAAATATAATTTTTTTCCATTTACTGAGGTAATTTCTAAAAATTTTGTAATTCTCGTGTTAGTAGTATAAAATTACTGATACTGAGCTCGATAGCCAAAGAAAATACGACTATTTCCGCAAGTGTATATGAAAGGAGAGTATGGGACATAAATTTATAAGAATATCTGCTTGGCAAAGTTATCGGTTGAGATATGTAAATACCACTAGTATTTTTATTTTTTCTTAAACCAAAATTTAACCGTTTTCAGTAACTAAGTATGTGCGAAGGCATTTTAATGCCCCCATTTTTCAACTAAACACGATTGGCGATTTCTGATTTAGCATACACATCAATAAACTCAAAATTTTTATTTCTACATATTTCTTAAACCTCATATGCTAATTAATATTCCAATTCCTATCTGCACTACATAGTTATCAAATCACGACCTCTACTCATTGGAAGCCAATTTGGTTAACAAGTCAATGCGAGAATTGGCAAATGGCGAAGAGAAAGATCCAATTACCAAATTACGTTTGTTATGTCTGAGTCGCGGTGCAACTGGTATACTCGGTTTTGGCAGGTAAGTGCAACTGTTGAAGGTACTACTCACACACACATACATATACCTATGTATACATATGTATGTACATCATGCATTTATGAACTAAAAGTTCTTAGAAAGAAGCTATGAAACCAAATTACAATATACTATGTATACATATGTACATTAGAGCGGTCCTAAAAAAAATTTTCCGAGATAAGCTTTGGGGCACCTTCCGAAATTGCTCCTCTTGCCGAAAGAGTGCTCGTACCAAACTTTATGTTTCTATGTTTAAATTTGGAGGATGCTCATGATGCTCATATTTTGCTTTAGAAGTAGTAGTTAAGCAACCTAAGAATACTTCAAATTTAAATTGTCTGAAAAAATATTTCAAGCTTCAGTTGTCATAGCAACAGTAGCTTTTAATAAAAATCACCAATATTTTTGCCAGTTTCTCAGCGATCCAGTATCGAAAATTGAAAGTTAGTACAGATATTACAATTATCAAAAGGAAAAAA
>NW_023458558.1:19954537-19960507 GCF_013731165.1 Rhagoletis pomonella | reverse complement strand
TTTTTTCCTTTTGATAATTGTAATATCTGTACTAACTTTCAATTTTCCACTGTAAACAATTCAGGGTGCTCAATGACCTTGAAATACGCTGGATCGCTGAGAAACTCGCAAAAATATTGGTGATTTTTATTAAAATCTACTGTTGCTATGACAACTGAAGCTTGAAATATTTTTTCAGACAATTTAAATTTGAAGTATTCTTAGGTTGCTTAACCACTACTTCTAAAGCAAAATATGAGCATCATGAGCATCCTCCAAATTGAAACATAGAAACATAAAGTTTGGTATGAGCACTCTTTCGGCAAGAGGAGCAATTTCGGAAGGTGCCCCAAACCTTAACTCGGAAAAATTTTGTAGGGCCACTCTAATGTACATATGTACATAGATAAAGTATATTGTAATTTGGTTTCATAGCTACTTTCTAAGAGCTTTTAGTTCATAAATGCATGATGTACATACATATGTATACATAGGTATATGTATGTGTGTGTGAGTAGTACCATTAACAGTTGCACTTACCTGCCCATACCGAGTATACCAGTTGCACCGCGACTCAGACATAACAAACGTAATTTGGTAATTGGATCTTTCTCTTCGCCATTTGCCAATTCTCGCATGGACTTGTTAACCAAATTGGCTTCCAATGAGTAGAGGTCGTGATTTGATATCTACATATGTAGTGCAGATAGAAATTGGAATATTAATTAGCATATGAGGTTTAAGAAATATGTAGAAATAAAAATTTGGAATTTTTTGATGTGTATGCTAAATGAGAAATCGCCAATCGTGTTTAGTTGAAAAATGGGGGCATTAAAATGTCTTCGCACATACTTAGTTACTAGAAAGAAATTGTTAAATTTATTTATCTCAACCGATAACTTTGCCAAGCAGATATTCTTATAAATTTATGCCCCATACTCTCCTTTCATTTACACTTGCGAAAATAGTCGTGTTTTCTTTGGCTATCGAGTTCGGTATCAGTATATAATATTTATATAAATAAATACTTAACACAAAAGGCGATTTATTTGAAGCCAGCTAAAAGAAACAATGGCAAAATGTCTGTCCGAATGGTCCACATCGTGAATCGTTTTTGAAAGATATACATACAACTCAGACCTATTTTCAATTGATTTGCACAAATTTAACAAACATATGAAAACGCAGAAGACAGTGATGCTTCTCCGTTTTATCTGATCAAATGATTGCTATCCTGACAAAGGCACAAGAAAGACTGTTAAGCATGCACATCAGATCCGATTTGAAATTATTTTAACGATGTATTTTGGAACGAGTTTCCGTAATCTCTTCTCAAGTTTTGTTTTAAATCGAACCAGTTTCGGAAATGTGTCATCTTCAATGTCTGTTCTCCTTATTGAGTTTGTCATCGATTTTGTTATCGATATTTTATTGATTGTGTTGTCGATGTTTTTACTGATTATGTTATCGATTATTTATCAATTTTGTTATCGTTATTTTTACCGATTTTGTTATCGATATTTTTATCTATTTTCTACTCCATTTTTTCTGTCGATTTTGTTATCGATATTTTTATAAAATTTGTTATCAATATTTTTATCGATTTTCTAATTGATTTATCTACCAATCTTATTATAGATTTTTCTATCGAAATTTTTGTCGAATTTATCATCGATTTTGTTATCGATATTTTTATCGGTTTTGATGTCGGTATTTGGAGGGATGTTACTATCGATTTTGTTATCAATAGAGTATAAAGATAAAAATGAAAATAAAGGAAAACAGAATAACATAAATGAGTAGTCCACTTGCAAAGTGCGCTATGTAAATTTGTTCCGATATTTATTTTTTGGGTGAGTAACGTACCAGTAGTTAAAGTAGTTTCATGTCCACTAACAACACAGTGCAAAATCTTTCTATATTCTGAAAAAATAGCATCAAATTATAAATACTCTTGCAAAAGTCGCTATCATACTTAAATATTTATAAACTTTCAAAAGTCTCCATCTTCTGATGAACTTAGAAAACTGCTTTACGTCGTATAGACTGTTAATATTATGTTATGTTATCTTTGCTTATTTATCCAAATTTTCAGGTAATTCAAAAAAAAAATATTCGATATAAAAGTTACTTGTTGTCGTAGCCGTTTTTTTTAATTTATGGCTTAGTTACTATTATAAAATCACATAACGCTGTTTGCGAACACGGCTTGAGGGAGGGCTCTAGATAGAAAAAAGACAAAAAATTTAACCTTAAGCAAAAGCAAATGTATATGTTTTACATATGTATATTGGTTATATTGGTTATGGATAAAATAGATATGTAACGTAAGTTTCATTTCTACAGTGTGGCCAAGGCGCACTTACTTTTTTTAATGCTAGCGATTTATTATGGGCCCCTTGCCCAGGCATGAGCACGGGACACAGATTCGCTGATAATTCTTCTATATCTCTTTCTGAGAGTAAAACGTGGCAAATAAAAAACCTTAATAAAAAACACTTATTCATCTAATCAGCATAGCTTAGTCACTTGAATTGCGGGAAAACGATATTTATGTCAGTAAACGCGCCAAAATAATTAGCAACATTTCTTTAAATAAAATGAAGCAAATGAACTGAAAGTGTAACTGACTCACTTGTTGGCACTGAACAAGAAATAACAACGACTAAAACAGGTAACCAAAAATAAGAGCAGTGAGAAAATTAATGACCCTCAACATATGTGTGATTCACTGAAAAGTAGGTGAGTAAGCGAAAACAGACAATAACGAAGAGCCAGAAAGAAAAATAATAAAAACAAAAAAACCGCAAAAATTTTTTCCCGCAATGATATGTAGCTGTCCGACAAGATACAATGTTGATACATATTTACGAGTATGTACAACTCTACATGATTACAGGTGGGTAAGTACCCTGACGGAAAGAAGTGATTTTTTTCTTTTAAATCAACTAATGGCAAAACTACTTTGAAACAAATGCAGCGAGTAAATGTTGCGAATTTGATGCTCTTTTTACCCAAAGAAACAATTTGAGTCTTGAAAAAAAGCTTCTGTGAAGTGCAGAACGAAAACGTATTCATTTTAATGCATTTTAAATTAGTTGAAAAACGCAGAGTAGGATAATTAATTTTCTCCTATTTCGTAAAAAAGGACTTTTTAAATTGCTTTTAAAGTAGTTCCATTTCCGACAGGGAAATTCTGTTAATGCCAATGTGTGAGTAATATGTGTGTTGAAATTTTTCCCGCTTACCTACGTGTATTTAATTTTCCTCAGAAAAGTGGAAACAATAAAATTTGTATGCCGTCCGTTGTAAAACTAAAATTTTAAGTGCCGCTTCTAGCGTTCATTACCCCAAGCGCTTGAAAGGCAGACGCTGCATGCACCTAAACTTTTTTCTTCTTCTTTATTTGCTTACCGCACACATTCATTCTACTTATAAATACATATGTACTTACATCTGCTTCCTCGGACATTTTACTCCCACGAATTTATCGATTTGTCGAAACAATAAATTTTGTTCAATTTTCTATGTACACAAACTTGCGAAAAACTTCACACCAATTGATATTTATTCGGGCCACAACAATGAAAAAATACGCTAGGGCTTAATGCTGAATTAATATAACCAGCGCTTAAGATTTTGTATAAGCTTTTGTGCAGAAAGCCGAACTTGTTACTCTGCCGGCGACGAGAGACAAACTAAAGTTGCAAGCGTTGAGTAAGTCAGTAAATGTGCTTGTCAAAAGCGTTCCACGTCGGTTAGTTAGGGGTCCGCCAATAGTGGCGCTACACTACATGTGTACATAGCATTTGTATGCTTATTTGTGGCTTATGCCCACGTGAATTTATCTCTATCTCTTTATTCGTAATTGCATATGAATGTGCCGGCAAATTAACGAATATACGACAAAGCATGAGGGCTTTCGTGTAACGTCAGATTTCATATCTAACTGATATAAATAACTACATACATACATATGTACGTTGAGAGAAGGCAATGTACGCTACTATGAAAATGTTCAGAAAGAAATTTCTCAAATCACTGGACAACAAAATTGAGATTTTCACCCAGCAATGCTGGAATTTTTTTACAAGCTTTTACTTACCTTCACATGTGGGTAATCAAATTTGCAATCAATATCACCGTCACAAGAAAAAGTGATTTGTGCATTTGACCAGCCCCACCCCTACTGACATGTATTTCGACCCACTGATTCCGAATCTGGGGTCCGTTTGACTCGTACGCCTCCTAAATTTCGAGTTATTTGAGAAAGTTCTGAAAAAATGGCAAAGAAGTGGGTCGAAATACATGTCAGTAGGTGTATTTAGCCATCTTCCCGATGAGCTGAGGATACCTTAAAGCGTTAGCTGGGTTAGGTATTGAGATATTTGGAAAACCGGTATGGTCCGGTATGGTACATGTCGACAATAAGACAAAATTATTAATTTTTCTTAAATATTATTGAGCCTCCCCTGAATCATCCTCAATTTCATAATACTTTAAGAAATATTATTGCAACGTTTAGATACAAAGTAATTTATTTGCAGTAAACTAAATCGCATGTTTGCAAAAATCCTTTCAAGCATTATTAGGCGCTGCTTTAAGGTACTCATAACTTTAATATTTTAAATAAAATCGAGGTATGGCTAGCAAATCGGCTACCGTAGGCCAAAAATAGAGGTGCGTATTACCCCCTGGAACAACTCTAGCTCGATTCTTGTTCGAAGAAACATACACCGGAAATTTTTTCTGAAGCGGTCTCCACTCACAACACAATGGCGAAGCTGCGAGTGTACTTCTGTAATAAAAATCCATATCATAAAAACTAGTTGCTTTTCGGAAGTGGCGTAAATCGTGGATACCCCCATTTGGGAGACAACATCACGATCAAACACTCGCATATTTAAGTGCTGCTTGTAGGGTAATCCCAACACTCACCTCTACTCTCTTTCTTTACTTTCCTTTCTACTCTTCAACTGCAAAACTCGTACATTAAGTTCATATGTACTAATCATTTTACTTGCAAACAATGTGACACACATCGCGCTATGCTAATAAATAAATAATAAAAAGTACTATCGATGAATAATGTATACAACAAAAACAACTAAAGCAGCAATGACAATAAAGTCAACCGAAATTAGCAAATTACCCACTCCCACAAGTAAGTAAGTAGACGAGTAGGAGCAAAAGTAGCAACAATAGCATATGTAACACTTTTCGCTTACACTCATCAACTCTCATGCGCCGCCAACGTTCGGATAGCTACTTGCAACAATTGACATTCACTGATTGCAAGCGACTGCCACCCACTTCGTCAAATGCGAGTAGAAAGGCGAAAGCGTCGGAAATGAGTTGAGCGTGAGCTATTAGATTTGAATAATTTAATGTATTTTATGTACCTATGTATGTATGTATGTATGTACAAGAATTGACATGCCACAACTAATGACGTTCAACAAAGTCCATGGGTGGGAGATTATATGTGAACGCGTCCATAGACGTAAATTTGCGTGTATGCATAGTTGTATATATGTATGTATGTATATATTCACCTACCTATGCATTGACTTTTTTGTCTATCATTAGCATGTTCTTTAATTGCGATTATACTTATGGTTGTAGGTACACATGTACATAAATATGGGGTATTCACGATCCGGTGCTTATTGTCTAGCACTGTGCATAGATATCTAGCATAAATAGAATGATTGTTGCTGTTTCATGTGTTTAAAAAACAACAAAATTAGCCAATCTTGCTATTTATGCTATCTATGCACCATGCTAGACAGAATTCACCGGATCGTGAATACCCCTATAGATATATACTTTTCAATTGTTTGCGCATATTATTGTACAGCGAAACGGCCTACACTGAGGCAGGATACCTTTATAACTGCCATCAAATAAACTGAAGTTTTTAATCCTAAAGTGGAAAAATCTGCATTTAAAGAAATCCTTTTGATGAAGAACAATATTAAACATATTAAA
>NW_023458558.1:19954142-19954437 GCF_013731165.1 Rhagoletis pomonella | reverse complement strand
TATTTTCACAACAATTAAAGCCTAAAACAAGGACAGCAAATTACAAGCGTTGAATTTCAAATGAGAATTTAATTAATAAAAGCCCATCAAAAGTGTAATGTGAAGATGAGATTTGCATTATTTAATTGTGTCAAAATAGCTGCAAGCGTTTATGGTATTTTTCCAATAAATTGAATAACAACAACATGAAAAACTTAAACGAAAAGCAATCTTTTTCCTAACATATGAACGGCATTAAAGGATATTAAATTCTCTTTGCTGCGAAAGGCAAAGATGTTGACACGCATAAACTGAG
>NW_023458558.1:19952661-19954132 GCF_013731165.1 Rhagoletis pomonella | reverse complement strand
CGACTTGGGTTAGTCCTCTTTGATATGCGTATCTTTTGAATTTAACACGTTTTTTTAATTCGAAATTTTTTTTCTCAGTGTGCTTATTGTTTTTCAGTTCGAGCTTCTGTGATGCGATTCAAGGGCAGCTTAATTGATGTTCAATAGATACAAATACCGAACGTTAGTAAACAATAATTGTATTTCCCGGTTTTGTATTTAAAAGGTTTAGCATTTGTTAGAGCTTTCCACATTCAAGCTTAAAACTGGTCAGCTCGTTAAGAATATTATAATCTTGTACACAACTTTTTTTTTTGTTAATCCTTGATTAGAACACGAAAAACAAACAGCTTAATATTTGCCGATAGATGCTATACGTCATATTTAAAAAGAAAAATCCTTCTTATTGACTCCTATAAAAAACGTATAAAAAACGTAGCACTATGTAAAAATTTACAGACCAACGTCAACAGCAAACAAAATGGTTTCACATACTAATTGGATAAAACAAAAATCAAACTTTTGTATACTATGTTCTTACTTAAAAAAAAATCAATTCATTCCTTACACGCGTCCGCTACAATTTCCCAGCAATTTGATATACATACATATATACATAGGTACATTAGGGTAGTCCTTAAAAAATCAAATGAGCAATTATTTTCAGCCTCACACCTCCAATCGGCAATACTACGGTCACAGGTATCGTATACAAATTTCGGTCCCGATTGGAGACGGTTAAGGCTGTCGCACAGGGGTCTCGACCCCTTATGTTCTTTGGTCCAGATTCCTTTATAGAGACCAATAAATAAAAATTAATTTTTTTGCCAGCTCATACCCAAAATCGATACTACCGTAGTCGAAGATATCACATTTTGGTCCCAATTGGGGTCAGTCAATTAAGGACCACCCCAATGCACATAGCTTTCTTATATCTTGTGTTCGTATTTTTTTTTTAAATTCACGCTCTCGAACAATTGGAACAAAAACTTTGTTAACATTGTATAGGTATTGAGCAAATATTTTCCCATCACTATCATAACACGGAGAACAATAATATGTACATAGAAGAAACAAAAGCAACAATTCGCAGTCACCGTGCATACGCAAGAAGTGTATAGCATTCTATGCATTTGAGTGTATTGTGATCTACTGTCGAGCAATGGCAGCCGAGGCTAGAAAAGCACTCATACGCCCCATGGCCCTCTGAGGATTATCACTGTCTCAAATCAATTTTATGTGCATGCGATATAAGAACATGTAAATTCATTGCCTGTGTGTGTGTGTGTGTGTGTGTGTACATTCAATGCATGCTTTTGTGCACATTCTTGTGTGCATGAATTTTTTGTGCGACTTTGTTGAAGAGAGCTGATTGAAGAACTCGTATTGGGTATAACCAAAAAAAAAATTGAGGATCATTCGAATAGACAAAATGCAGTGGAGCTCAACGTGAAAGGGAGTACATATCGAGCCCTAACCACCAAAATAACGT
>NW_023458558.1:19944548-19952561 GCF_013731165.1 Rhagoletis pomonella | reverse complement strand
CCAGCTGATGAACTCATTGATCGCATGCAAACATATGTACATACATAAATACATATGTATGTATATGAATTAAATCTACTTATACGTGCATATTGATAAGAAGTAAGTGACAGATTTACACACAAAATCAGCGTAAGTGCATGCCTTTGAGTTTTTTTTTTTTATTGGAAGTAAATGAATTTATATGCAAATACGCCAAGTCTTTCACTTGTCTTTTGTATTGAATAACGCTTGTAACCTCGCTGCTCTTAGTTGTTTTTTATTTAAATTTGTTTCCTTTTTTCCTTTAACTTCACAATTGCGTTAAAGAAGGCTTTGATTAAAAAACGTACATATGTGCAAATCTCACGAGTTCTTACATTTTGCGACAAAATTTGTTTTTTTTGGTCGTAAATGGTGGCACACTTATCTTAGACAATGAATTATCATCCGTTTTGCGTAAAGAACAAGTGCTTACACCTATACAAGTGATTGCGTATGTAGCGTATACGCCCCGTAGCACTATATACAGTCAGCCACCACGTTTACTCGCACGCCTTAACTTCAGAGTCATACATGTAATTTAAAAGTAATTAAATATTGGCGTGGAAGATTTTTTCACAGTACTTTTTTCACGATTATAACATTTTTCGAATGAATTTCGAGTGTGTCAAGAAAAGTTTTAAAACAGAATGTTAGTTTCTCAAATAATAGTCATCTGTTACTCAATGTAATTTTAATTTTTCATTTAGTTGCACACTAGTTTTATTACACTGGAGAATATTTTCACCCGTTTGATTCTTAGTGAGTTTATTGTACTTGGTTCTGGAACTCCATTGATTGAAATATATGCAAGAAGAATGCTTTTGCGTTTTTTTTTGTTTTCTGGCGAGAGAAGTAAATGACACTAACAGGTCTATTCTGTACGTCAACGAGAATTCTTTTACCGGAAAAATGTATTAGCAAAAAATGTTACCACTTCCTGTCACCGCGATTCTAGGCCGTTGTTCATGCAGTTAAAATATTCAGCAGCCAGCTCCCCTGGGGCTAATTCCGCGATATTCCTGAAAAATTCCCCTATTCTCGAAGAAATTCCCCAAAAATAAATTTTGCTACATAATTAGGGTAATTCATGCTCATTTAATTTATTTATTTAAAAAACAACAAATATCATTAATTGTGATATAAGCATGTAATTAGGGCAATCTTTTTAACATTTCATGTTTATAATATAAAAAGCTAATACGATAGCTTGATGGCGAAAACGAAACACGAAACAAGAGTGTCAAGCGAAAACGTGGAAAAGTGAAAAATGTCGCTATACACAGTTGCACTTTCTTTAATATCCACACGGTTGCACTAGGAAATTACGTAATGTTTCAAACCCGTGATACAAAATGATAACTTATATCTAAATGCAATTTCATCCTCAATAGGAATGTTTTAATCAAAATCGTTTGTATATTGAATTCCCCAATATTCAACGTCATTCCCCGATTCCCCCGAGAAATTCAAATTCCACCAAAATCGGTGAATTCTTTCCGGTTGGCATCACTGCCAGTCATACATCACTCAAAGCATTGCAGAGGTCTCTAACGATTTTCAAACTATTTGTCTAGAGAAGACTTAGAGCAAATATTACTTGGTCCGCAACCAGTTATAGACAGTTATAGAACACCTAAAAATGAAGACCAATCTAAATTTAAACACTTTACTTATATAAGTGCGAAGGTGAAGGAGAATATGTAGGTGAAGGAAATGATAAACATAAAAACAAGAACAAAGATAAATATAAAGAAAAAGATGAGGATGAGGATACCGACAAAAGTATAGATGAAGATTGAGGAAGAAAGTTTAAAATAAAGGTAATTATTGAGAAAAGGATACAGATAGAGCCACAGAGATTTTAGAGATTTTTGGGATTCTCGAAACTGATCGATCTAATAATTGATACTTTTATCGATTTTGTAATAAATTTCTTTAAACGATATTGCTATCGATATTTTTTATCGGTATTGGTTATTGGTTTTTTTATCGATATTGTTATAGATTTTGTAACCGATATTTTTTATCGAATTTGTTATCGATATTTTTATCGATTTATTTGTCGAGTATTTATCGATAATGTTATCTGCTTTGTTATCAATTTTGTCCTCGATTATTTAGCGATTTTGTTAACAATATTTTGTATCGATTTTTTTATCGATATATATATATTGATTTTGTTATTAATATTTTTATCGATTTTTATTATTGGCTTTCTAGTCGGTTTTGCTACCAATATTATTATCAATTTTGCAATCGAAATTTTTTTTGAATTTGTCACCGATTTTTTACCGATACTTTTATCGATACTCTTATCGGTTTTGCAACTATCGATTTTGAAACTATGGATAATACTATCGATTTTGTTATCGATAGAGTATACTCTATAAAAATGAGTCAGTTAGACGGTTTTGCAGAATGGCGATAAGCGGTTTTGTACTTTGAATGACGATATGTACATATGTATATTGGTTATGAGACAAAATAGATATATAATCTAAGTTTCACTTCTCCAGTGTGGCCCAGGCGCACTTAATTTTTTTTTTATCTATTTCTGATTTAATTTCATTGTATTAATTTTTTTAAGTGTTAATTTCTTTTATTTATTGGTTTTTATTTTTTAAAAAGAGAAAATGTATCAACTTTTTAAATTTAATTTAATTTTTAAAAAACTTTTTCTAAAAGATGATCAGCATAACGCTAAGACCTCCTCGTTATCAGATTCTTCAATTAGCTTTTGAAAAGACAATTAAAGAGCTTTCAAGATTTCACAGTTGTCTAACGATTAGACAGTGATAGTGGTGAGTTGAAAGCTAGTTGCCAGAATTGCAAAAAATGGATTTATACGTCGCAATGTCCTGCGTTCTGCTACCCTAATTCTATAAACTAGCTAAATAACTATTATTTTTTATTAGTACAGAAAAATCAAGTTCCAGCTTTACCAGCCGTTTGAATTTAACTGTAATTGAGTGCAATTTTTAATAATACATACATATATATCTATACAGAAGTGGTTGTAAACCAGGCATGGCCAACGCCGGCAGAACTCCATAAGCAAGTGCCCTGCGCTGGGCACGGCTGTTGTAAACGAACCCACACTCAGTGAACTAACTTAACCAGATATGCAAAAGCTCATAATTTAGATTTTGTACCAGTCACATATGCACACACATACATATTTCTTTACACCCCTGCCCTTTTCTTCCTTCCGTCAGCCTTTCGTTGAACGGCCCAGTGACAATATTTCCTTATTTTCTTTAGTCATTTCCGTGGTTGTGCTTTCATTTGTTCCGTGTTGTGGCAAAAGTGGCTGTTATTTATTCACTTGCTGCGTTGCTAACTATGTACATAGTACATACTATTTACCAATGGGGAAAAAATTGTGCCAAGAAAAGTACAAAAGTATGAAAACACATGAAACCCAAATGGCTGCGTTGAAAAGAGTGACTCTGTAAAATATGAGTTGTGTCATGCGAAATAAAGGCAAGTCCTTCCGTCTTGCGTTATGTTTAATTTGGCGTGTATTTTGTTTTTGCAACTCAATTATACTCCGTTTGGTTGTTTGTTTGCTTTGTTTTTTTTCGGTTTTTTTTCTGAGTTTCCCTTTGTTTGGAAACAAGCTTCCTTTTTGTGTACGCATAGTCTTGTTGTTGCAGGCATTCAATATTTTTTGGACATTTAATTTAGTGTTGATTCGTGTGTTGAAGCGAAATGTTACAAATAAACCGAAGTTCTTTGAAGCGCCGAAAGAAGGTATAAAAAAGAAAATCCAAAACAGCTCGAATTACTCAAGTTTATTTACTCGACGTTTTTTACATAAATTTTACGCTAAATTTAATATCCAAACAATTTAAACAAAAAAACAATCTTTGCTTTCTACGAATATGCAAATACGCAAAATTGTATTTAATTTAAATGGCTTTTCAATGAAAACGTCGTTGGATGAATATTTAATGTGCAAAAAAGGAAAGTGATTCTGGTACTGAAATGGCTTCGCGTTTAGTTCCGACTTTGTGACAAAAAAAACTTTAAACGGAAGACATTGCGTGGCAGTTCATATGAGCGAGCGAGAGCTTTTTGTTTTGTCTTATTGCTTTACTTTCAGCGTTGCTATGCAAATGGTTTCGTTGAGTTCAATTAGTTTTTTGAGGTCAACGACACATAATGTTTTACTCAAGCAGTAGTGTCTTATTTAAAAGAAAAGAAAAAATTCTTGATGTCAGCAAGGTTATTACAACAAATGCATGCAGAGTAGAGTGAAATTAAACGTTACGCGAGCAAACCTTTTTACCTACAAATAAGAGCGCAGTTACCCACTAATGCATGGTGGCAGATAATTCACTCAGGGGCAGGGAGAAGGAACATCCCCCTAACCGGCCGGGTCCAATAGACCCGTATGATATTTTATTGTGTTCCCATATCAATCCGTTACCTTCCTTATTTTCAAGTAGTATACGATCATGTAATTTTTTTTTTAATAATTGGTATTGCTATTGCAAATCTAGCGGGAACTACCAGCACTACTACTTGCACTGGGGGACATAGGGTTAACACTGCAGTTACAAGCTTTGGTTAATAGGCAACATTGTGTGTGGGGTCAAAAACCGTCCATCACACTGGCAGCGAAATGACATACCAATTAATACACAAAATGCCATTCATTATTAAATAACAAGTCGAGAAGTATAAGTTCGGGCGAATCCGAATTTTCTATACCAGGTGCAGGTATCAACTATCGTCGTTCCAACTTTCTTTAAACTACCTAGAAGTCTATAATAGTGTTATTTATTGTTAAGAGATTGTTGTAAGTATTAATATGGAGTAAGTGAACGTCCTCAATTATGGAAATATCGGAGTTATCGTATATCCGGAAATTACCATTATATGGGAAGCCGGTGCAGTTTTAGTCCGATTGCTCTTTCGTACCAAGGTTATTAAATGCATCGAGTTTGGTAGGAATTGATAAATCGTTTACAGTGATACACGTTTGTGGTCATAAGTGGGCGCCGCCACTCCCAAAATTGAAAATTTATGATAATCCAATTTTCTGCTCAGTGTTCATTGTAATTATCGATTTTGAGAGTTATCGCTGTTTTCGTGTTTCTGTAAATTACCGTTATATGGGAGATGGGCATGGCTGTTGCCCGATTTCAGAGATTTCAACCAATTTCTTAGCTGGATCCTAAAATCTAAAAATTTTATAATGGTATTATTTTGTAGCGAAATTCAACTTCACATATTAATTTTCAACAATTTCCATTAAATAATTATTAAAATAGTTTTTGAACTTTTTGAAAATACTGTTACATGAGAAGAGGCATTAAGGTTCTGCTTTTTCGAAAAAAGTTGCCACCTTGAAAATCTTAAATTTAAATAGTTTAAAAATTTAAAAAAATTATAAGAAAATGGGTGTCAATTTAAATGGTTTTATAAACGATTTATTTCCTACCTAAATGTGAAAGTGTTGCCACCCTGTTGAAAATGTCAAATTCTGTTCAAACTAAGGCAATTAAGTTATTGAGATAAGTATCACAACTTGCGTGTCAGAGGATATATAAATTTTACAATTTTGAGTGGCTTTGTTATCCGAGGTCTCTGGTTCATAGCCCAGTGACCGCGGCGAAGAAGTATGATGAGTAGATGGTGCGACCTCCGAAATAGCAACTAAGGATGAATCGATACAAGTAACTACAAGTACATATTCGATTCGTTTCTCATTTTACCAAGTATTTTTGTACTCGATACTTTTTACTGCAATCCAAGTAGGTATCGAAAAAAAGTACTTATATCGGAAGCACAAAACTTATTATGCTTCAGCATCTTCTTTGAAAAGCAACACATTAGAGGAATGGGAAGATATGCGGACTATATTTTTGCAAGACGGTCTATACATAACGATTGTTGGGTCATCTGGCCCTTGAGAGAGGCTACAACGATATTAAAATCTCGAAACCGCCTATCAGGAAAACACTTGGAAAATTTATGTCTTTGGAAAATATAACAAAAAAGGGGTTCTTTTCTTAAACTTAAACTTTATCTATGAATCTTGTAAAAATGTATTATATTGTTTTTGAAATCAAATACTATACAAAAATAATTGTTGTCTTAAACTTATTATGAAGACAATACTAAAAGATAAATAATCTTGTAAAAACACATATTTTTTGTGAAAAAATACAATAACTTGAAAAGTATGCAAAATCGTAGTTCTATGTACAAGTACTCGATACCTTTCCGATACGGAGTAGGTATCGATACCTTGTTTGATATAAGTACAAGTACTGATGTGTCACATACGAATAATGATTATGGTCCAACAGTGCATCTGTTTAGGGCAATCACCTTACTTTAAGGTAATCATAGCGTTGAAATCGTTAAATTCTCATTGCTCCCCTTGTTTTTTCAAAAGTAATCTGATCTCCTCGGCGACTGCTGAGTTAAAGTACTTAACAGGGAGGTGTATCTGCGCCTTCTATGGTTAAGGGAGGAGTTCCTGAGTTTGTTCTAGCTTTTGAATATTCCCGAAGCGCAATCATAGTAATGTGAATAAGTACTTTAGGGAAACTTTGTGGATTTGATCCTACGCAAAACCTTATGTGGAAATCTTTAATTGTGGAGAAAAGAGGTAAGGAATAAATCTATGTAAATATCAACTGCGAATCCTTTAATAAATTTCATACCGAGTTTATTTACACAATTTCGTATTTGTGTGTATAACAATGCTGCAAAATAATGCTTCCGCTATTTATCAATGGGCTCATCAGTCATTGAGCTGGAAATTAATTGAAAAATTTCAACATTTCCCATGAAATTAAATGAATGAATATCAACGCAAGTAGCAAATGAACTGAGCACACTTAAATATGTGCATATGTATGCAAGAAAACATATGTATATGAGTGCACATGTACTTGCAGTATTAAAGAATAGATTCACTGTAGTGTACTTGAGTGCATTCAAATTGAGTACTCAATGGGTTGGGACGCAGAGTAAGCGCGCGCAGCACAGTGGTACAGATACCATCAAAAACTGCCGAAAATTTAAAAACAAATCTGATTTCATCATACTTTCACCACATTGCTTAGTTAGAGTACTAAGTAAAAGCTTAAACAGACGACAGCGTTGATCGGGATTAACTGGGACTTAATCCGGATCAACTGCAGTTACTTCCCGAGTTGATCCGGATCAACGCTGCCGTCTGTTTAAGCTCTAAGGAACTGTATAAATGTATTAAAATGACCCGTCACAACATTAGTGATTTTGGTGTAAGTTTAAAATAGTTCTGCGTAAATTATTTCGAGCCATAACCGAATTTCAAGGTACCTATAAATTCAAGATACCTAGGAAATGCCGGTAGTTGATCGTGGATGGTCTTCTCCAGCGTACTAAGCAAGAACTCTCGGTTCTGATTGGGGTTTTGACTGGGCACTTCCCCATGGGAATTCATGCGGTACGGCTAAATGTTGCTGCGGATCTCATCAGCTGTCCTGCCTGTGCGAGGCTCAGGTCGATCTAGGGTCGCACTTCATAGTTGCTCCAGAGGAACTCTCTAGAGTGAACATCAGCTGCTTGCGGAACTTCATAACTAGCAGCCAGCGCTTTTATAACTTTACCTGTTGCATCGTTCCACGATTATCTTTTTTCTTTTCAGTGGCAACACATTCATTGACTGTCTCAGTGAGCCACTTGGAGGGCTGCCACCTTATCTAACCGCCAAAGAGACGTAAGTGAAATTTTTGAAATCTTAGTTTTGATGCAGAAATGTTTATAGATCTTTTAGATGCATTTCTGAATGAAAAATAAAATTCCAAAAAAAATTATCGCATACGTATTTTTGGCGGTTAGGGCTCGGTTTGTTGTAACCTTTAACCTCAGGTATCAAACTATGTTTGAGTAATGTTTTTTTTTTTTGCGGTCAAAAGTGGATGAATAGTGTTTTGTTTTTAATATGTTTAATATTGTTCTTCATCAAAAGGATTTCTTTAAATG
>NW_023458558.1:19896924-19941548 GCF_013731165.1 Rhagoletis pomonella | reverse complement strand
GAAAATTGAAAGTTAGTACAGATATTACAATTATCAAAAGGAAAAAAAACTAAGGGGTGCTCCGTTTGCTAGAATGACATTTTTTTCCCTACATACATACAAAAATGAGACCACTCTAATGTACATGCATCACAATAGTTTAATATTCTTTCGCTTAGAACTTTTCGCAATATGGATGACGATGGCAGCAAAGCGTTGAATGAGGAAGAGTTCACCAATGGCATACGCGAGATGGGCTTAGAAGTGACCGATGAAGAAATTAAAGAGATGTTTCAAAGGTGAGTTTGCATGTAGAAAAACGCAAGTTTTCGCCTCTCTAAAGGCAGAAAAGTTTAATCGAATTATATACATAATTACTTTGTGTGTACGACTACTTAGTTTTGACGAAGATGGCAGCGGTTCCATTAATATGACTGAGTTCCTATTGAAATTGCGGGTGAGTGTGCATTTTGAAAGTTAGAAAAACTTACTTTGAGCAACAAATGCTTGTATGCATGTATGCATACTATGGTGGTCCAAAAATGCCTGTGAAAAAGTAAATTGGAAATTTTTATGCTCTCACCCCCTAGGATTGTTCTATACCGAAAAAAATATATCCCTAGTTGTTTTGTTTTGAGACCAAAATATATATTTAGAGGTCGCTCAAAGCACTCAAAATTTTCCACTTATTTTATATTAAAAAAAAAAAAACACTTTTCGTAGAAATGGTATGGAATTCTTGAAAATCAATATTTTTCGATCGGCAAAACCCTGTTCCTCTTCAGAAGATTCCCAATAATATTACTAAGCTATTTATTTAACAATTTTTTAAAGTAACTATATTCTATAGGCTCGCCAAAACCCCCAGAAAATGTCAGAAAATGCAATGGGGGCAAAAATAAAAAATCGTTGTTATTAATAATAAACAATTGGGTATTGTTACTGGGAGTCTGCTGAAGAGAAGCACAGCTTTCTGATCGAAAAATATTGATTTTCAAGAATTCTATACAATTTCCACGAAAAGTTTTTTTTCCCCCATATAAAATACATGGAAAACTTCGAGCGCTTTCAGCGACCTCTGAATATTTTTTGATTTCAAAATAAAAAATAAGGGTATATTTTTTTCGAAATAGAATAATCCTAGAGGTGAGAGCATTAAAAATCCGACTTCACTTGAACCACCCTAAAATGCACACACATACTACATATGTATATACTTATGGCAATTTTGTAATGAATGACCTTATCATTTCCGGTAGCCACCGATGCCACAGTGCCGTCTAGACATCATCGATCAAGCATTTGCGAAAATGGACAAGACCGGAGATGGCGTTATTACTTTGGATGACTTGAAGAATGTGTATTCGGTGAAGGAGCATCCGAAATATCAAAGCGGCGAAATGAGCGAAGATGAAATATTGACGGATTTTTTAAATAATTTCGAGGGTGGCCGTGGTAATTTGGATGGAAAGGTAAGCTAGATTCGTGCACATTGTATCACATTTCTACCGTTTTATCTACTACATACTTTGTTATGCTGTACACTTTTCTTGTAGATTACCAAAGAGGAATTTGAGAACTATTACGCAACAATTAGCGCCTCCATTGATAATGACATGTTTTTCGATCTGATAATGCGACGTGCGTACGCTTTATAAATCATTTATTTTTACACCTCTAGATATACATACGTACATATTTGTATGTGCATTACAAAATCACTCACGTAAGCCGCGTTGCTTCATTATTTATATTTGTGTATTTTCCCTTAGTTTAGTATTCCAATTAAGTGTGTTTTTATGATGTGAAACTGTTGAAGTGATCGAATATGCAAGCCTACATACGAATATTTGTAATATTAATGTTTGTTTAAATAAATCATATATGTATCTACTAAATATTTATATGATAACACATATTAAATAAAAAATTCATGGGCTTAAATTGTTCGGCAAACAAGCATAAAAACCGTACTTTTTCTTGAATGGAAGTAAAAAAAACGATAAAAAATAATTCGCAAGTATTTCTTTTGTAAATGTTTATATTTAATGAATCTGCTTATTTACACACAGGTATTAAGCCTAACAAAACGTTTGAAAATCTGAACTATAATTTACAATGACAAGACTAAAACCCTTTATTTTAGTTAGACGTATATGTATATGCACATTTCTATGTATATACATAAATATGTATGTAATTTATATACCGTCATCCCTTGTCAAACTGGGTTTGGAGACAAACCGGTTTCGGCGATGTGCCATCTTCAGTGTCATTTTTCGTTCTCTTTCGTCCGAAAAATGACACTGAAGATGGCACAACGCTGAAACCGGTTTGTCTCCAAACCAAATTTGACAAGGGACGACGGGAAATCATTCCACAATACATCACACTCCTACCCTGTCGGAAATACACACAACCAAAGAGAAGTAATTTGTATACCATAAAATAATTACCACCATAATTGTTATACACAAATATAAGTTCATATTCTTACTTTCGTTCCAACTATCGCAAAATTTTTTCTACATGTACATATCTACATATCGTTACCTTAATATAAATACTGAAATACAAGAATCCGTAACTAATTAAAAAGTCAAAATTCCCTTTTGATTGATTATGGTGCATTTTCATCATTTTAAGCAATGCAGTTTTTTAGTTAGCCACGGCCTTTTTTGCATTTCAGCGACTATATGAGTTAGGGCCTATCTATATTCAGGTAACAATATGTGTACATATATGTACAAATGTGTTGACTTAAACGAGCTCGTCAGCAACCTATATTTGCTTTTATAAAGGAACAAAAATTAAATTACGTACATACATACGTAAATATCGAACCCTAACCGTAAGCGCCATTTTTTTTCAAAATTTTGAAAAAAATGTCGCTTACGTTATTTTGGCGGTTAGGGCGGTTGGCTTCACTTGGCGTCTCCAATTGGCGTCAGTTGGCACAGAGGAGAAACGACTGGCGTGCTTTGCTGAATTCGAAGAAGAAGGGTACATATGCA
Organism: Rhagoletis pomonella; assembly: GCF_013731165.1. Lineage (NCBI taxonomy): Eukaryota > Metazoa > Arthropoda > Insecta > Diptera > Tephritidae > Rhagoletis > Rhagoletis pomonella. The sequence goes on along the minus strand of NW_023458558.1, from coordinate 19,938,555 downwards.
GCTTGAAACGAGTTGATAGTACGTACATCAAACGAGTCATACGTGTATATTTCAAACAAGCTTTCCTAATGAATAGCTTGTCATGAAACATATGTATAATTGCTTCGTTTGTTGGCTTGCCTTGCAATGTGTTGGCTCGAAACTCCAAATTGTTACTCGAAGCATATCACTACTACATACCCAAAAATTCTCAAATTATTTAATTTGGTACCCATACAATTTCACACTTCTGTTACTTACATAGTGTATGATTTTGGCTATTAGCCTGGACAATGTATTTTTATAAAAAAATGTATAAAAAATTTAATTTTGCAAACACTGAATATTGATATTTAAGAAATTTATTTACAGGTTGAGGATGAGAGTGAATTTCTATTCTCATGCGAATCGTTCTCATCGTTTCATCAAGTAAATTTCAAGAAACTCCTACTTTCCTCCCTCTTTCCCAATTTGACCATCGCTAATTTCAAAAAATGTCTACCAAAATTGTCTAACATGTACTGTTTGCCTTATCCTTAGACGACACTACTTCGTCGAGTCATTATTTTTATATTAGCTCTCATGGTTTTGAACAAATATTTTTTGTAGTATTAGTCGTGGGGAAGCTGCTGAAGTAAGTAACGGTTTTCAAAAAATACGTCGTCGCTAAGAATATTAAAAAGAGTATAGTCATGCGTAAGCTCTTCACCGAAACAAATGTCAAAAATACTTTATTTGAAATAAAAAGTTGGTTTGACGTTTTTTATTTCCAAAGAGAGCTACAGGATTAAAAATTTTGGAATAGAATTAAACACAGGGTGTCCCTGTGGTATTCCAGAAAAACAATTTTTTATTTTTTTATCAAAATTTATTATTATTATTATTTATTAATTTATTAAATTGTATGGGTTTTCAGCTTTCGAAGAAAGAAATAACAACCTACTAGTTTTTTGCACTTTTTGAAGTAATACGTTTTTTGCAAATGCATAAAATAATTTTTTTCATTTTTTGTCAGTGCCATCAGATCTGTACGATTCGTTCTATATTCGAAAATTAAATGTCATATTAAAAAGCTTGATCTGTAGACAATGGAGGTTTATTTTTTTTTAGAGTTGCCACCTGTTAAAAAATTAAATTAAAATTTTTTAATAAGTTAAATGAATTATTAAGAGATGGGTTTCAATCGAAATGTGTATGAAAAGAGTTTATTTCTTAACTATATGTAGAGGATTGCCAACTGTTAAAAAAATCAAATTCTATTAGAATTAAAGGAATTAAGTTATTGAAATAGATAGGTGTCACCATATGGCCGTCAGACGAACAAGTTTTAAGAAGGTTTTAGCTTGAAAATATTACGAAGAGGGTTGCCACCTATTTGTAAAGTCAAATTTAGGTAAACTGAATAAATAGTTGTGTCAAACCAAAGGGTAACGACATCGTATTTGTTATTTTACTACAAATACATACATTGCCAATCAGTGATTTGTTCTTATTACATTTCTTCTAAACTACTGGACTCTTAAATTAACTCAGGAATGTTTTTACTCTCCACTTATTTCTTGCAAAATGTCTTCTATTTTTTCTTTTGTCTGACACCCATATTGATATACATATTTCAGTTACATTATTTCCTTAACTAAAGTGAATTTGATTTTTTAAACATGTGGCAACCCTTCTACGTGTCATTTGAAAGTAAATAGTTTTCAAAACCATTTCAATTGATACCCATATATAATGTCTAATTCATTTAACTTATTAAATAATTTTAATAAAATTTGTAAAAGGTGGCAACCCGTTTCAAAAAAATACAACTTTGTTGCACATCTACAGGCCAAGCCATTTGACACCTCACTTATGAAAATAGAACGAACTATAGGTACATACGAAAGTAAATGCGACAATAACCCAAATTTCCAAATTCAAAATGCACTTACAGTGAATATATGAAAGTTAACGAAAAATAAATTGCATTTTTGAATTTATTTATCCTCAATTTTACTAAGAAGCGAATTTTTGGTTAAATCCGTCCATAATTCTATTTTTGCCCACATTTCATATGGAAGGGAAGTTTATTTGAATTATTTCGTTTATAGATAAATTAAAAAAAAAATACAAAAAAGTAAAACACATAAAAAACCCGCATTTATATTACATCGGATTGATTTAACGTACGCACGTCTTAAGCATTTCGCATAAAAAACTTAACCATATTGCAGAAGAAGTTTCCATGCTTAACGAAATTTCCATACTCATATTCACATTATTTTAAATGTGTAATTTCCTCAAACTTTTCGACCAAAAATATTGCTAAAATTCAGAGTTGCTGCTCTGAGCGTTTTTAGTATTAATATACATATGTATGTACGTTATACTTTCAGTCGCATGCAGTATGACCAATTATATATATTCACTATGATATTCAAGAGCAATCAAGTTGCATAAAATTTGCGAAAATGTTTCAGCACAAAGCTGCCATAAATGGCAATAACAACAGTCGGGAAGAGTTATTATATTTATGTATGTACGTATACATACACTCATGCATAAATATATACATATATACATATATATGTATATACATATGCATTTATATCAGTTTTGATAATTGCATTTTCCAATTTCGTATGAAAATGTAATTCAAATTGTAATTTTTATACGACCAAATTGTACCAAATTTTGATTAGTATTATTTTTATAATAAATATTTATTTATTGAGTACAACTTGTATAATTATTGTTTCTAATTAAGTATAAATAGTTGCTAAAAATTTGTAAACAGTATTACCTTTATTTTATTTACATAAAACTTTACACTGCTACATCAGTTATTATGATTTTAAATGGATGTAATCTATATAAACACAAAGATTTATGACCTATATTCATAAAAAATAAAGTAGGTTTAAAAAGCTTTATTAAGTGACGTTTTCATACAACTTTCAATTTATAAACCTTTTATTAAGGTATTTTTAAAGCAATCTACATATATTTTACAAAGTTGCTAGTAGATTCCAAAAATTTAGTTATACAATAAATAATTGCTCGTGAGTCTCAACTGGGTCTGAGCTTTTTATCAATGTTATGTTATGACAGGATTGTCCACTAGAATTGAGATAATATCCACTTCTGATTAAAAAGAAAACCGTTTCTAAATACTTGAAGTCTACATTTCGAAATTTGGTTTATTAGTTTTTGTATGGAACAGATCCTTTTCACATTCGCTGAAGAATGTGCAATCGACAACAATCCTCTAACAATATAGCAGTGGCTTATTTAAAATATTTTTGGTGATTCTTATTTTTTTCCAAAACTCACAAATATTATGGTTGACAAAATTCTTTAAATCAAGGTGTTCAGCCCTAAGTTCTGTGTTGCTGTCTTCTATTCGAGCAATTTCATACTTCTGAAAGAATAAATGTGTTAGTGGAACAATGATTTGCCTATTGCCTTGTAATACAGCAGAAGCATTCAGATTTAAAACCGAAATTAGAACTTCGTCTTTAAAAGTATTATTTTTCTTTGTTTTGGCTAATAATACTTCTGCTCCACAATGCACGGCTCGTATATCAATTTTACGCGATTCTAAGGGCCGGTTGCTCAAAGTCTGGTAGACACTAATCTTCGGATAACATTGTTATCGTCTCCTTCGGCCCCATGCATATAACACGGTGACGGCTGGGTAGTAGGAAAGTAGAAAGCACTTGAAATTGTATCTAAAAAGTACAATTGTATCGAGATTATCAACACTGATTTATATATGTATGTAATTTTTCGGCGAGGGAGTTTTTGGAATATCTTTGAAAAGTGGGAAATAAATTTGGTAAGCCTTAGAATGCGCTTTGTATTACTTATTTACAAAATTGCACTATACACAATAACGTGGGCCGTAAATCCGCTTTTCTGGAATTTTGATTAGTAATAGCAAGAATAAAGTGCATTATGCTGTAAAAAACAATCTGCGTAATAGATTACAATTTTTGGTCAATAACTTAGGCTCGCCCAAGCCCATAAAAGGTCAATGTGCTCAAAAAAATAAAAATTAATAAATCTACACTTAGGTTTCTTTCTAAGCGGTACATGCGTTCCTCATAAAAATGTTGTTTACTTTCATACAAAAACAGGGGATGCGATGCGTTCCAGCATTTTCAAAAACCGCATAAATTCAGATACTCCATGTAAAAAATTCTAAAAACCGCATAAAAAATCCAGTGAGGCATTATTAAGCAAAAAAAGAATATTTATTTCTTCACTTCAACACTTATTATTCCATGTAAAACTAAACATTAATGATATAAATAAAATTTTATCTGTATTTTAACCAAAAAAAAATAAATAAATAAAAATACCACAATAAATACATGAATTATGTAAGAATACAATGACATATTATTTATCAGAAATATTGTCTCTTACACACTGAAAAAAAGTAATAAAAACTCCCAAGAAAAGCAAAATTGCTACTGCGAAATTATTGTTTGAAAAACCTCATAAATTCAAATCCGCATAAAAGAAAGCCGCATAAAAAGATACCTAAGTGTATTAATTAGTATTTTTTTTTTACTAAAAATGCAAATATCTTCGAGAGTATATGGACCTTTTTTGTAGAGACATTTTTTTTAGAACTTGAATTTTGATGGACTTGAGCGAGCCTATATTAGATATTGACCAAAAATTGTAGTCTTTCACGCATAAACCATATTTTGGTTGTTACGTAAAGATTCTAAAACAGTGGATTTTCGACCCACGGTAATACACAACCATATACTTACATAGACGTGGTGCAAAATCTAACAATTTCCAAGTGGCAGAAAAATATGGAAATGCAGTTTCTGACGTTCCGAAACATAGCAGGGTACAAATACGCTTCCACCCTCAAATTAAGAGTGTTTGAATGTATATATATATACAGCTATGCATGAGCATAATCTTGTGGCATGTCTGCGATTAGACATCTGTCTTACCAACATTTGTCTATTCAAATGGAAGAGCAATCCAGTGGTTAGAAATAAAAGAAATCATGCTTTTGTATGCTTTCACTCTGTTGGTAAATTACAGTCAGGCACTGCACAGTTGCCACTGTTCTGGTTACTTCTTTTACTGGTTGCTATCTGCTGCAAGAGGTTTACTTATTCAAGAATAATGCGAAAGTATTGTTTCATATCCAAAGGGTATTTGTACATACATATATGTAAAGCATAAAGTGTAAGTTTTAGAAAAAGATTGCATCAACAATGAGAGCTGCGTAAGTCTGCAATATTTCTGGTATTTGTATATTCATATTTTTGAGATTTTTTTTAATAACGTAACGTAAATCTCGACAGTTTTTGGGGCAAACAGTAAAAATCACTATAACGTGAGAGTATATGTCTGGACAAACTCTTTCACAAGAACGCCATATTCGTTGTATCGCGTAGTCGCAACGTTCCTTGAAAGGTCATATTCTTCAAATGATAAACCAAGTCAGTCAGACAGTCAGAACAGTATTGGCAATTCAATTCGAATCGACGGTAAATCCACGTTATTTTTCCACCGAAAAAGTAAGGTTCAATCTTTTTTCTAACAGCGATTGCTCTTCGGCAGGCAATGGAAAACCTGCGGAGGTATTTGTTCCACGCAAAAGGCTTCTCTTAAAAATATTTTACCACAAATTCGAGGAGAAACTCTGCGAATGTTTGTATGTACATAAAGCACTCTTCATATCACACACTCATACAAACATTTTTTTTTTGTTTGCCAGCATTCCAAATATTGGACATTTACAAGTGCTTAAAGTCAAAATAGCAATCAAAAAATGCAATCGCACACTGTATATTATTACACTTGCTGAGACAGCCGAACACAATCTTAACTCAAAAATATGTCTATATGAATTTCATACATTCATTATTATACATATGTATATCTAGATACATACGTATGTATGTATGAATGTATAGGAGCTAATCCCAACAGCAAATATAAAGTTTTAGCCTTTGATTGCAATTTTGCCTGCAAATTTTAAATGCCAATAATGAAAACTTTGAATTTGAACGTAACTCAAACACACACTTATACATACATGCATAAACAACACAAATTCGGTTGCATATTTGAAAATATAGGTTTACCGTACTGGATATGTAGTATGTATATTAGGGTGGTAAAACTGCGCTTCCGCTAGTATTTTCTTATACCTTGTTTTTTTTGTTCAATCCACAAATATTTAGAGGCCGCTTAAAGCGCTCAAAAGAAAAAGTTTTCTTAGAAATGGTATGGACTTCTTAAAAATCAATATGTTTCTTTTCAGGAAACTTCATATAATATTACCCAATTGTTTATTTAACCATTTTCTATTACTAAATAGTTTTATATGATCCCTAAAAACCTCAAACCCTCTGAGAGATCAGTCCTAGTAACGCAGGATCTGTCAAAGGCATTTGACAACGTCAGTCACTCCACGCTACTAGAAAATATTGAGGCTTCCTCTCTCCCAATGGGGCTCAAATGGTGGTCATCTAATTATGCAGCAAAACCAGCAAGCTGAGGAAAATTAAAGAGGGGGCTCCGCAGGGGTGGTGTCGTTTCCCCTCGGCTGTTTAATTATTACATATCAAAGCTCCCTCAACCGACAGAGGGAGTCTAAATTGTCTACTATGCTGAAGACTGTTCGATAGTGGCGTCCGAGACTGGAATTGATGACTTGTGCTCGAAAGTAAACGGTTTCCTCTCCGAACCTTATTGCTTCTACACTTTCTTACGAAATCATCGGCAAAACTTTTTTCCACCCGGACGAAGCAGGTAAGACTGCAGCTGGGAATTCACGTCGATGGCGAACAAATTACGACGGTCAATAACCCAAAAACCCTCGGAGCTACCTTCGACAGTCTGCTCTCCTACACACCGTATGCAACGAACTGTGAAAGCCGTCCGACGTAGATGAGAAAAGGCTTTGTCTGCTGCGGGAGACTCGCACCACAATAGTCTAACTGCGCTGTGGATATTGCAGCAGGCTAAACTCGTTCCTGAGCAAAGTGAAAGTAGAGGAACCCACTAAGTGGCCGGCATGCTGAAAGTCTTCATATGACTCACGGTACGGACTGACCCTGTGAAAGTTGCGCACTTACTGGGTCCCCCCATGAGCTGAGCCTGACGACAAGGTTTGACAGACAAGCCGATGTAGGCAAGGCTGAGTGACAACAACAATATTTACCAGACAGTACATACATTAAAGTTTCCAAAATCAATTTTGCTCTTATACTTTGGGTCACTCTGATGTACATACATACGTACATTTGTACCTATGTGCAACCTTAATAAATATACCTACATTTATGTACATGCAAAGTGTTCGCAAGTGGCAAAAACAAATACGTTTCATTTGACTTTATGGTATTTCCTGCACAATTTTATTGAAATTGTAAATTTTCCACTGCAATCACTGCACTGAAGTTTTTGTTATGTAGTTATTGTTGTTAGAATAAATGGAAGATAGCAGTTGGCTTCTTGAAGTTTCGTTAACGAAAATGCTAAACGGGAATCTTTGTTAGTAGAGCGAGTATGACAAGCAACAATGGCAACAAACTTTGGCGTACTCCCCCACATGAGGCACTCTTATCAATGTGTATGTATGTATGTGTATAGTGTATACGAAAAATACACACATACATATATGCATCTTTGCAACTTAATGAATATTGCAAGTGGTTTGGGTAGCTGGTTGTTTGTATGTCTGAGTGTGTATGTTGATATTAATTTAGTGAGAATGCACAAGTTTGAGCATAATTTCTGCTAATAAATTGCTCAGCCCATTTTTCGACGATTTAAAATTTATTCATTTTAATTTGTGGTGATTAAGATAAAAAGTTTACTTGCCTACATATTGTTATTTTTTCACACCAGGGAAGCACTCATATCCAATTTCAATATAAATACATATGTACATGTCTCTTTCTTTTAACTAAAGAAAAAAATAATAAACTGGAAGACATGCAACACTTTGCCGCTTCAATTATAAACTCTTTGCATTGCGAACCAAAATCTTAATAAATCGATAGTTTTTCGCAACTTTGACTGCGCGCACTTCATTGAGTTAAAATAGCACAGAAGTGTTTCCCATAAGTACAAAAATGCGATAAATTATACTTCGATAAAGTCATTTCCGATATTTTATTTTCGCATTGCATTTCACTATAAGCAATTGTGCTAATTGACTTTGCTGCATATCATATACAGGCCGACGCGAACAGCGATTACAACTGCATACATAAATATATCCATGAATACATACATACATATAGTATATTTAATTGCAGCCGAATTATTGCATGCCACTGTGTAATAAAAGTCACATATGATAGTGAGATATGCCAGACATTCGCGTATTTGCTCTGTGTCGCCAAATATACATAAGTATACGTACATATGTATATTTGCTTATGCAATTATACGTATGCACCAGGGATGTTGCGAATATTTGAATTCGCATTCGTTATGCGAATTACTTGTATCATTTTACGCATTCGCATTCGCATCAAATGATACGAATGTTTTGCGAATGCGAATGTGTACATGGGCAGAGAGTCTACTCTAAAATTTTTGCGTTTACCAAAAAAAAAACAATCGCTTCTGTTTAAACAATTCATTTTCAATTTAGGCAGGTTGGGTACTTCAAGGAAGCCACTTAAGTACCTCGATGCGGGTACTTAAGCGAACATAGCTATCGATGTATTAACATCTTCTTCTTAATTTACATAAATAAATCCTCGAATAAAACATGAACATATAATGAGGCATACGTAGTTTAAAACCAAGACAGTAGCATTATTTCAACACATAAACAAAAGCTTTATAAAAAAAAAAGCGATAGAGCAGTGTTATGTCATTTTAACAAGAATTCAACCCTTTAAAGTCATTGATTATACATATTTGTACATACACACATACAATGTTGGACACATCTATCATTTCGGAACAAATTCTAAATGATGTTGTTTGCCACTTATGTTTATTTAATAGTTTTTAAGATTTTTCATTTCACAGTTCATTCCCAAAAAAATGCCATATAAAGGGCTGTTTGCAGCTCTCAAGAAAAATGAAAAATTCATATAAAATAACACAAAAGAAATAGAATAGAAATTTTTTATTATTAAAACTTCTAAAAATCTGTTTGCAGCTCTCAAGAAAAAAATTTTAGAATTTTTATTTTTTCAGGAAAATTTATAGTCTAAGAGCCAGCGAACTGCGGACTACATGTAATTTACCAAAGCTCAAACTTTGTGCAGTCGAGCCCTAATACCTCCTCTATTTGGAAGGGAAACTAACTAAGCCCGGCAGCGGTCCATACGGCATCACGCAGGTCGCAAAGGTTGCAAATTTAGACCAATTTCGAAAGTATTTTAATAAGTCTGCAATTTAAGTATATTAACATTCAATGTTACTATTAGTCGAAAATAATAATGGCAGACAATTATGGCGGCCATTTGATCGTGGCAGACACTTTTGAAAATATCAACAAAAAAAATTATAATAATTTCAAAAGTATTTAAACAAATCTGAAATATTAGTATTTTACTTTGTGTAGTATTAGAAGCCTGTATTTATCAGGGCAGACATTCTGTCCGGCAATAACATGCCGGCAGAGAACGAAACCTAACCTATACCTACTCGAGCACACATACACATATAATGTACACTAGACCGACACGGTAGAAGAAACTTTGCAAATTTAAAAGCTTACTTCAAAAGGATTTAACGGTTCTAAAAATTTTCGTCCTTAGCGAGTCTCAAAAACACCCAAATTCCTGGTGAGTCCAAATCAAATTTTCTTCATAACTGTTATTTAACACTCGGTTCAAAAGCGTTATACATGATTGGAAAGATAGTTTTGAGTGCTGTTTATGTTTCTCAGATCATTTTACCCTACAATGCCTCCTTAACCTACTAAGTTCGAATAACTCAATTTCTACCCAATTAAATACGACTTTACTCTTTATATAATATTCACGTTAATAGGGAACTCATTCGTCATGGCATCCAAAAAAACTTTTGAGGGGTTTACATGAGTGGGTAATTACGAAATTGTAATGAAGTAAACTCGATTTGGACTCTCCAAGGACGAAAATTGCATTGATTATAAAATCCTCTCAAAGTTATCTTTCAATCTAGGAGGCTAATTGAAAACTTTTTATCGCAACCAGTCTTATGTAGACTTACATCTGTTTTATCCGCATTCAATTGAATTTACTATTAGGCATACAGCAGCTTATAAAGTGGATAAAAGTGGATATTGAAATATTTAGTGCAGTAAATTCGAAATTCGGGCCGATTAATAAACAAGCATACTTACATAGGTAATACTTGAAATTTTTATTTGCATTTCTTATTTTTAATCAAAAAGGAATACTTATGTGTACAACATATATTTATAGGTGCGTATTAGTTATTCATTAACTTCATCATCAGAACCATTTTCAATACACCATGGATTTACGTTTTCTACTGAATCGAGTTCTGTAACAATAAAATTCGAATTTGTAAATTAAATTAAGCACTTTAAACTTAAAGTAAATTTTTTATAGTGATAAAATAAGCTTTAGGATGCCATGGCGTATTGAGTTATTTGAACTTATTGATTAAGCTCCACAGATATCCTAGGAACATAAACGGGTCATGGCTATATCAAGAATAAGTGTGCTGAATTAGAGAGAACACGGTAGGAATATCAATGACCCCGTTAGAAGGGGAAAACTTTTTCATCCAGTGGAACAGCAGGATTATAGGAGAAGATTACGCACTCTCGTCAAACTTTGCAATATTTGCAGATATGGCGCAGGTGGAAATAAAAGCTCATAGCATCGAAGGATATTAGTACTTAACCCAAATATTATCTCAGCGCTATTATTCTTGGCCTATGAGTAAGCAAGGTTCTGTCTGCCCTTCAGTCCGTTCAAGCTAAACTATTCATTTTTACATTACAAACCGTTTTTTTATAGCAACACTTTTTTAGTATTGGTCAACCAAGCACTTGCTAGTATCTTAATATTTTCTAAACAATCTTTTAATAAAAAGCAAAAGAAGAGTAAGTTATTTTGATCTGGGGTCCCACAGCCGCCTTATGCTAGGTGGTTATGTGACAGCAATATGTTGTTGGTAGGTAAGGGTTAAACATAATCCATGCCTACCATCCATGCAGCATTAATATTAGATTTTCCTTTGTAATTTATACTATTTATACAACAGCAGCTAAATTTAGCAAGAATTCTCATTTTTCCATTGTCCTCGTATTCAAAACGTTTCGCTTTTCAATTAGTATACAATTGATAAAAAAAAATACATATATGCATTCCACAGTAATGTAACAAGCATTCATAATGCGGAATTTTATTGAATTTAAATTTCTCACCAACTAAAGTAAATGCTTCACCCAATTGGCAATGCATTCAAGCTTATAGCATATAAATTTGTAAAATAAATTACGAAAAAAAAGTTGTATTTTACAGCTGCAAAAATGAGTTCAATCTTTATATTTAAAAACTATTTGCAAGCGTAATTTGTGTTCATTTTTCGATTTGCCGCCAGCATTAATTCAAACAAATTGCTTGTATTCAATGTACAATAGGTGTTTTTGTTTTACACGCATTCACGCTTACGCCTAAAGTGCAATAAAACATATGCACATGCGCCTGAGAGCTACACACTAGCCCGTAAATATATATACACGTGTATAGTATATTCACACATACATACATACATAGTATCCCAGCAAAAACTTGAAATTTTTGTGGAAAGGACTACTTTTTGTGTCAATGGAGTAACGCAATACCAGTCGCCTCATTACAATTTTCGCAGTATTGAAAATTAACGAAAAGGCAAGCGTTTGCTCTCGATTGGGGAACCACTTTTTGAGAGTAACCGCTTACCTTTTCGTTTACACAATGCATTACTCCAACATGTACATGTCATTGGAGGTAATCGAATAAATATAAAATTGATCTTGAGGCGAATTGTACTGCGTTACTCCATTGATACAGAAATATGTCATTTCCAAAAATTTGAAAAGTTTTTGCTGGGTTATGTATGTATTAGAGGACTGCATGAATGCATTCAAAACGGCTTTTGAATTATTCATATAAAAAATTAATGAATGATTTCGGCTTGAAATTTTTTCGAAGTTGAGTGAATGGCTGTTCTGATATTTGTGTCGACATCACAATATTCAAACAAAGTGAAAATAAATTGAATTGAAATAAATGACAATTTTTTGTATGAATATCCAAAAATATTTTTTCTATGCACATATGTACAAACATACAATATATGTATGTATGTATTGCTGCGCTCCTATTACATACGAAAAAATTGGTTTGTGGAAAAAAACTTTTGCCGAAATGAGTTTGAATAATTTGAATGTTTTCCATTCATTCATTCACATTCTTCCATTTGAAGGCAGAAAATATAAAACAAAATGTATATTCATAACTTACAAAATTCCAAACGCTGAGTGTTTTGTATGTGAAGTAAAATATTCAAATCTACTGTACTCTGTTTGGCTAGAAGTTTGAATGAATTCATGCAGCCCTCTAGTATGTATGTATACAAATGCTTGTGCACGCGAATAATCGTTTGGTAACAATGAGCATTGATAGCTTTTAATACGCTGTAATTTGTAGTCGAATTATGTTTATCGGTGTTGCTGGCAATTGTTGTTGTTGTTGTTGTTGTTGTTGCTGGTCGGTGTCATTCGACGCAACATATTTTATTCGATGCCATTGTTATCGCATATAACATGGAAAACATTTAATATAGATTTGTAAGTACAAGTTAATGCATGTAATTTAATTTTACTTTGTTTTGTTTTTGTTATTATTTAGTCAGATGGAAATTATTATCCTTTTACAATTGTACTGTACGTACGTGAATGCGTGTAGAGATTTGTTGAAATTTAACTATTGTAATAAATATATTGTAGTGTTTAGGCTTTTGTAGAAATTTTCAATTGTCGTAAATTCGAAGATATGCAGCAAGGTTAGTGTTGGGTGAATTTTTGAATTGCTTTTAATATTTGGAAAACTTTTGCACACTCTAAATAAAAAGCGTTAATTAAATTTGAAATTTTAAAATACCGATCGCACTAAGGGCCGTTTTCTCAAGTAAAAAGGTTTTAAAATTTATCCGCACTTTAAACACAAATTTTGTTCTCAAAAAGTGTGTTTAATTTAAACAGATAAATTTTAAAACCTACTTGAGTAAACGCCACTAAAAAGTCTTAAAATAATGCGGTTAGAATTAACGCCAAGTAAATGTGGTAAGAATTAAAAACGCAATTTCTTATTGGTCACGGAGTTTAATTTGTACATTGCACTTTTATTGAAAGTATAAAAATTTAGAATTAAATCGGTTTTTATCGCAATTGCCTAGCGGTCCTATGTACCAAGAGAGAGAGACGGGATGGAGAGAAACGGCAAGGCTGCGGATGAATAGCATCAGTGTCGATATCGGTGAACAAGCGGTGAAGGGGTAAGACAGACGAAAAAAATTAAGAATTGTTCCTATATATCTAATTCATTGTTCTTGTTGAATTTTTTTTGAATACAACCTTTAAATAAGAAGGAAAAATTATTGTGTGACTTTCTAAATACAGAAAAAAAGTGGTGTTTGCTTTCTATGTGAATAATGTAAATAAAGATTACAGAGAAACGAAGTTTCTTCCTACAAGGAAAGTACAGCTCAGCAATTATGTGAGTTTTTTTCTGCATAATACTGAAGAACGGTCTTAATATCAATTTAAATCTAAAACTATAACTATTGCTAAACTTGATCTTAATCTTAATCATAATGTTAGTTGTAATTTTAATGTGAATCTTAATCTAAGATTTAATCATAAAATTAATTTTAATCTTAATTTTAATCTTAATCTTAATCTCAATATTTTCTCAATCGTAATCTTAATCTTAATTTGAATCTTAATCTTAATCTTAATCATACTCAATCACCTCCGACATCTCCTCCCTTCTTCTGCCGCTTTTTCGTTTGTGCTGTCAGCTCTCTAATAGCAGTACCGCCTCTCTATCTCTCTCTCTCTGTCTATCAATCAGTACGTCAACCCGCCAGCCAGCGTGCAAAGGCGCGTGCGTGTTCGATTTAATGCATTCCAATGTGGTGTTTAACTTGGTGGGGGTAGCTGGACTTGCGCTCGTCACGGAACTGGCTGACCATTACCCAGCCATCGGCTATACCAATCTCATAGGCTTCTGTAAACTTTGTAACCCAAGTATTCGGTATCTATTTAGAGCGCCATTCATTGAAGCGCTAAGAAAGGTGTAAAGCTGTAATACAAATTACCTAATGAAATTTTCGTGCGACACTTTTAATCTTTATCTTGCAGCTTTTTGTGACAAAACTTCATTCTTTAATTAGACGGCGGCAAGTCAACCAGCCATACCTACATAGCTGAATAACTTTATATGCTTGTACTGATACGGTTAAGAGAACATATATATTTGAAATATATCCTTGCTTGGTTCTATGTATAAATGTATTTATATCATTGTTAACTCATCATGAGCATGACCATTTGTGAGTGGCAATGTGAAATAACCGTTACAGATATGTAATGCACACACACCATTTATATAAGTATGTGACACATGTACGCCCAAAACGCTAGTCGCAGCAGCTAAAAGTGCATTAGCGTTTAAGAAAATCCCGATAAAATGTACCACAATAAAGTCTCGGGAGGTAATAGCCTTTAGTGAGACGAGAAGCAGTTCGCTCGATTAACGCATCTAAATATGTAGACAGAGTGTGGGAACCAACCATCCATATGCGTATTCATACATACAGACATATCGCACACCGTCTTTTGAAAGAGTCACAACTCAAAATAATACGTTGGTCAGAAAGTACGAAAAACTATTTCGTTGCACATACGAATCATATGGGCAAGGGCGACTTTAGTTTATATTTTTTTTAACAAATTATAACAAAAATTTGCTCCAAATTTTGCTGAAAGGCAAATAAAAGCTCTGTGTACATTTTTAGCGCATAATTTCAAAAATGCCAAATTTTGAGTTGTGACTATTTTGAAGACGGTGTGTGATATACATATGTAAGTATGTATCTACAAGCTTGCAGTAGTCCATGGCTGCTGAGCTCATCAACGGCGACTTTATCAATTATGGCGAAGCATAAAATGCGCTTACATACATTGTGCTGATAAGTTTCATTAACCCTCTTACTGCCAGATGCAAGCATAACCGAGCTCATGTGCGCACATATATATGTATGTATCTATGTGCTGGTATGTTGCTATAATAAAACGCTCATATATGAAGGCGATAATTTCTTTCGAGCTACTTTGTGTGAATTAAAAAGTCAATTTGGCTTAAATTAGTGCAGTGCGGCAAGAAGCCAGCTGTAAATGTGCGAATTGAGATCAAACCGATATTGCCGGTAGCATATGCATTACGTCAGCACAAACATGCCAACAAACAAACAAACAAACAGCGGGTGAACCAACAACCATTAATACATACATACATATGCACATAGGTAGCCTAGATAGTCTTTATTATTCTCGCTCACCATCATTTCGTCACGACCTTTTGCAACACGCGTTGTGGCTGACAATAAATGATTGGGGTAGCGCAACATGCGTCATCTGCTGCATGCCGCCTCGGTCACAGGTGTGGCACTTACAAGTACTACATACATACATACACACAACCGGCCATATTAGCTATGGCTATGGGCTGCTTGCTATGACTGCAGCGGCGGTTGTGTGGCTGAGCATAAATTATGCGGAATTTTTCGTTAAAGTATTTTCAGTGGCAACATTTTTGGATTTCAGTCACGTTTTAAATGCGAAAATCACCATCACGTGATTGCGATGCTGTCGCTGCTGCTGCTGTATAAGCATGAATTAAGCATCGCGCTTAATGTATGTTTGTAAGTCCATATGTATGTGGCGGCGGTTCTGTGGGCGGTTAGTTGAACTTCCGCTGCTGGAGTTTTAAAAAATTCAAATATTTATGTGCGTATATGTGGGTGTATGTATGTAAGTGTGTGTAAATTTTGGAGTGAGCTACACAAAAAAAAAAAAAATAGGGAAACTCTTTGAGGAAAATGCCGCTTGGCAGGCACTTTACGGCATTGCGATAGGAGTAATTTATTACAGTGCCATTCTCACTTTGCGCAGAATATTGCCAAATGCAAAATTACCGTTAATGATTGGTTAACATATTGCGTTCCTTTTGGAATGCTATATACTAGCAGGGCAGAAGTTTAGCGAAGGCAACTTCCTTCAAATCGTCTTTCTTTACTTTCGTATAAGAGAGAGAGGGTGCGCTGCCCTTAATTAATCATCAATTTAACTATGTAAAATACCTTGTTGGTACACAAACAAAGCATTATTATAAAAAAAAATCCCTCGAAGCGAAAAAGTGATGAGAAAACTATACTTATGATGGCATTTTTCACGATAAAGCACTTAAAAGTCCGGATCCTTGCCACCGATCGACTAAGGCGGTAAGCGTCAAATAATCTTTTACTCATTTTACTTATGTTCCGCGGCGATATGATTATGATTTACATAAATTAGGTGATTATAAATATTATTTGTTTGTTATTTAAAATTTTTGGGGGGAGAAAAAAGATCTCTTCAATTCCATCCAATTTTAAGGATAAAATAGGCTAACCCCTAAAATCTGTGCACTTGGCTATTTGTCAAAAGAACTACGACTTAAACTATGCTGCAAAACTTTTAGTTTTGGCGTTTTCAAAACGCACGGCCAGCTACACACCTTTTACTACAACGTTGAATCTCAAAAATAGTAATCCTTAGGAAGACAAATGTTATAAGAGTTTTAATTGACAATTGTATGATATACTCTTTTGTCTTACCTATTTTTATGAAAAATGCGAAAAAACAATTAATGTGACCTTTGACCTTGAGTACAACTTTTTAGAAAAAACTAAATATTCAACGTACAGAAAATTTTAACGCCAATTAGTTTGCAGTATTAGTTATTATAAAATCTTTTGCATTTCTTATACATGCTGCTGAATAACATTTGCAAATACTTTTTTTAACCGACTTCCAAAAAAGGAGGAGTTTATCAGTTCGTCGGATATATTTTTTTATTTTTATTTTTTATTTAATTTAATTTTATTTTTGGCCAACCAGTAGATTCTAAAAATTTAATAATCGTTTCAAATTTAATTTTTAAAGTAAGGAAATAAAATTAATTTTTTTAATAGGAAATAAATTTACAAAATAACACTTATACGCCAAAGCGCGCCCTACTATTACACGGCGCATGAGTAACATTCGCATTTTCATTCACTAATTTTTTATTTATTCATCGATTTTCTCCATTGGCGCTTGATTTTTTTTTTAAAGAACAAGCCTCAATACAAATGATAAAATTTACAAAAAATCTCCTTTTTTATTTTCCCCTGATAAATTTTGATTTTTTTTTCACTCACAATGCAAATTTAAAATAAAAAAAAAAATATCTTGGAAAAAATGCCTGATCTAAAAAGACAGAATACAGATCCTTAATCTAAGATCCAAAATTAATTTAGTGTAATTTTAAGGTCTCTACAGTGTAACATATCAACTTCTAGTCATTAAAGAATTTGAATAAAATTGTTGATCATTTAAAGACGAGACAAACATTTTGGGTAATCAAGCAACTTTTTAATTAATAAATAATTTGAAAACAATAAACAGGTTTTTTGTTATTTTAAAACGCGACTAAATATATTGTTTGGCCGAGATTCTCCTCCAATTTGGGGCGTGCGCCCGGATGCTACCGTGAGGCGACCACGAGAGGAAAAGCTTTCCTATATTATATTTGTTTATGTTGGTCGGAAACTGGGCTCGAACCCAAACCCTGCGCAATGGTAGCTTCATTTGATTATTTATGTTGTCCGATACCTTAGAATATGTAAGACCCAGATATAATCGAAAATCTGCGAAACCTGAGAAAGTTTTTTCCCTCTTAGTTTCGTTTTCGGCATTTTGGGCCATATACACATAAATATATGATTAAGTGCGCAGTCATTCATAATTATATTGCAATTTTGGTACTATCAATAAAAAAGTCTCTTTTCAATGCAACATCAATCGCAACATAGACCCGTTCAAGTGCGCCACATATTTGTTTACACATACTCCCACAACCACTCGCACACTTATAAGTACCTACTATAAATTTATATACATATGTCCTATACCTATATAGATATCCTCGATACATAAGTAGTACTGCATGTACATATGTTTGTATGTGAATGCATGCTGGTAGTCAGTCAGTGCTACATTACTGCATCAAGCAGGCTTACTAAATAGTACAATGCATCGTTGTGAGTGGCTTGGTGAGTGAGTGCACAATTTCCGTTTCCGCTGCTGCGCTGATTGAAAGGCATTTGTGTGCTATTGAACGCGATCGTGGCGCTGAATGCTGATGGCGTTGGCGTTAACATTGTTGCTGATGTTGGCGTTAATGGCGTTGATGATAAAAATGACGTTGATGATGGCGGCAGTGGTGTGGCATTGATGATGCTTCAGTTCGTTTTCACATCGACCTGATGTTATGGAATTAACAAAAAAGTCGAGTGCTGTTGAGTGATTTCTATAACACTACTTCTGCTGCTACAGCTGCGAGAGTTTTTTCTAGCCGTTTTTATGTATTGCTAGATTTACGTTGTTTTTTGTTAGCGCTCATGTAAGAGGGTTTACTGCTGATGAGAGCACGCATAGTGGATAGTGATTTTAATGACTCTTGTGTTTTTGACAAGCATGTTGTTGCTACTTAAGTAAGCTAAAGGGCTTATGATGTTAGTTTAGTTTTAACTTCAGCATGGATAGTTATCTTCATCAACGAATTTTTTTCTGCATTACTATTATTGTTATGGATGTATTTAAGTACTTGTTCGCATATTGTAATATGGAAACATTAAAATAATATTTTTTTTTTGTATTTCATTATGTCCGTATAAGTTGACAGTACAAAATGGTTGTCGCTTTCGTTTAGCAAAAAAAAAAGTATTTGGCGCAAAAATGTAGAGGGATTTTGAATTTGCGCGAAATTATCATTAAAAGTTTTAAAAAGCAATTTGATTGGTACTTACAGGAAACTCTGGGCGATCTCATGCAGCTAAGGAATTGAGTTACATATACATACATATGTACATCAAGTTAAAGTGTCTGAAGAGACAAGTAGGTTTTAGTTTGAAAATATTTCATAAGTCGAATTTAATTAAATTATAAAAGTTATGGGTATCAAAGGAATACTAAATCTTAGAAGGTCCATGCCTTCTCTTTTCAGAGTTAAATCTGAAAAGGTCAAGAGCGTTGCAAGAGCGTAGGGAAAATGCGCCCACTAAAAGAGAATAACAGGAAAAAGTAAAGAAACGCCAAAGGCCAAAAATTTAGTCCAAGCACAAGCACAATAAACACTTACTATATGAATTATTTTTTGCCTCCATCCATTATCAATTCACTTTTTTTGTTTTTATATTATTATCACTTTGAATTTATTCTTTAATTTCCGTTAATTTAAATCCAGTTTTGTTTGACACTTTTCAAGATTTTGCGAGCAAAAATTCTTCTGACTAAATCTTGTAAATTCGGACTGAAGAGAGGCACAGTTGCTCTCTCAACTCTGTTGTCATTTTTAAGTTAGGAAACGCTTTTTGGACTAAATCTGACTACTTCGGACTGTTTCTGACTATTTCTGCGAGATAAGGCACGCAACTTGAATATCTTTGAGGTGTTTGAAGATGGTTAATTTGAGAAAATTTCGGTTTGAAAATATTTTTAAGAGGATTTATATTTTTATGAGAAGTCGAATGTAGTTATTTTATGCCATATGAAATACTAAAATATGAGTGTCAAATGAAAATGTTTTAATACGGTGGAAAAGGAAGGGATTTTTGTCGCCACTTTTGGAATTTTCGTCACGTTACGTACCTCCACCGAAGAAGTAGTCGTAATTCAGCTAGCCTGAAAGAACAGCTGATACGATGAGGAATGTCAAGAAGCTGCAGTGGAAAGAAAGCTACCTACAGGATCACGCTGCGATCAAGGTTTTAGGGGGAACTAAAAAGGGGAACAAGAAATATTTGCCGCAATTAAAAGAGAGGAGCCAAAATACGTGAGTGCGAAGAGCTTGAAATGATGGCCCAAATTGTCCGAAAATTGTCTACTCTATTGAATGGAAGCAGAAGCGAAGGTAGTTGAGAGGACGAACCCGAGCCCCGAGTCGTTGATGTATGGAGTCGATGATCCACCGCCTGACCACAAACTGGTACGAATAGCAATTACGCGGCTGAAAATCAACAAATCTGCTGGAGCTGACGGCCTGCCAGACAAGCTGTTCGAGTACGGCGGCTGATAAAGTGTATGGATCGACTCCTATGCAGCATATGGTCAGATGAACGCATGTCCGACGACTGGAATTTTTGTGTGCTCTGCGCAGTCCATAAGAAAGGTGACCCCGCCATTCGCGCCAACCACCGCGGGAGCAGCCTTTTGAGTTTAGGTTACATGGCCTTATTGAGCGAATTTTGCGAAAGACCGAAGCCCGCCGTCAACGAACTGATTGGGCGTATTGTCAGCTGACTCGGCCATATCGTTCGAACGAATACCGACTCTATAGCTCTGAAAGTATTCAACTCGGAACCCGCTGGTGGTAGTAAAGGAAGAGGGCAGCCTCCACTACGACTGTGAGATGAAGTGGAGAAGGACTTGGCTTCACACGGGTAAAATCACCTAGACGGTTACAGCGCCAAATAAGAAGAAGAATGAACAATTTTTGATCCAAGCAGCATCTAAAATTTGAAAAAGTGTTTGGCATGCGACAGTACTTCGTGCGTTCGTAAAGCCTTGCATTGAAAACATGACAGGAAAAATACATATAAATAGTATAAATTAAATTGTTGGTTTAAATATACGAAAGACAACACCATCTCCTTCTTCACCTCTTCTACAAGATGCCAACATTCTCCGTAAATAAAGAAAAGTTCGTAAGAAAAACAATGGCATGACCGCTAATGAGCCAAATGTTATTGTTGCAATTTAAAAAAAAAATACTTCAGTAAATGTACTTCACGAAGACAACAACCCCAATTGGCAGTGGCATAGAAAAGAAGACATTACACATCTATAAAGACATTCCAACACGTGTTCGACTGCACGGCCAAAGCAATAACAACAAAACCAACCATAAAAATTGGTAATAGAGGAAAATGTCATGGCAGTGACAGAGCGTAGTAGTATGCGGCAGCCGCCACCGCCGCCGCCGCCGCTGTGAGATGAAGCAATAGCGGCAAAGGCAGCACCAATTTTCTGCTTGAATTACGTTTCCGTTTACGCTTGGCTTGTAAAAAAGCAGAATTTCCATTTTACAACGTGTATTTGTTCACTCACACACTTAGCATATTTACATATATACAAAAACATGCCCAGTTGGTAAAATTAACAACAATGGAGGCGCTCCATTAGAACTTCCCTTTGGATTACTTATAGTGATTCGAGCTTGATTTTGTATTAATTTTTTGCATGGAATTACCAAAATTTCAGGGATTTTTGCTTCAGCTTTGCTTAGAAGTGGAAAGTTTGCAGCAAATACTAGTAAAGATAAACCTCTGCAACTGAATTCAAAGGGCTGAACTGTTCGAAGATCTTCTAACAGATGCATTCAGCGTGAAAAAAGATAATCGGATTGAAAAAGTCCTGCCGGAAATTGTTTATTTTAAAGTGCCCTTCATTTTGCCGACAGGGTATGCACTCATGCCCCTACACATATACGTACAAATGTATGTTTGCTTTGAAGCATATGCCTGAATTTGTATGTACATTTGCATTTACATAGATATATGTATGTACGTGCAAACATAAGTGAGTAGAATAAGCATCGAGTCGTTTGCCATCCCTTCCAATTTGCAACAGATATTCTGCATGCTCCTATTATTCGAAGCGCGCACGTTCGCGTTTGGCGCGTACCATAATCGATGAACTGTGGCAGCAGTGGCAGCAGCAGCAGCAGCAACAGCAGCGGAAGTAGTAGTAGCGAGAAAAGCAACAGCAATCAGTGGCATCGACAGCAGTATGCCGCACATTAACGAAAAGATTTTCTTCTACGATTTTAGTGGGAACTGCCTGCACTCAGGCGGCCACAACACCGTTGAGTGGGAGCGCAATGGTTTTAAATGAAGGGCAGGAAAGGTGAAGAGATAACAGATTGGTACTGATTGCAAAGGTGGTCTGCGGCTGACTGTACGCGTATATAGCATATATGTACTTGTTTGTGTATGCAATTTCGTCTAAGCTTTACATACGCGAGTACATAGTTAGATGTAAATATCTATATGCCATTATCGACGTATGTATGTATGTTATCTGCCATATCTGGCTGTGGTTTGCCTGAGTGTACAAATGTGAGAAGCACTCGTATGCTCTTTTAGTTAAAGCATTTATGTCTATATGTATGGATGTAGGTATATATGTGGGTGGTGCTTACTTGTGCGAGCGCAGCTTGGTGGAAAGTTTTGCTCAAAGAGCTGGAAAATAATTTAACTACATGATATTTTCAATTATTTTGTTTGCCGTTGTAGTTTACCTGTCTTCTTGTTTGTGCGTATCACTTGTAATTGCGGGTATCGATTTCAAGCTTCAAGAAAAAAATACAGAGACTTTATGCGGATTCTTTCTATTCAGATGCTAATGGCACTTACAAATAAACAAAAATTCTGCTTATAAATTTGTCAACTTCACCTTTCACGCAGGTTCGGTTTAATGTTAACAAAAATTTAAATAAATTTTATTTAAAAAAGCTGCTTATTGCCTTGAGGTTTCAAATTATGATTAATGTGTTTTGTAGATAGTCTTGACACTACATTTTTAAATTAATTTTATAACTTAAATTTTTTTTAAATGTGTCTGAATAAAATCATATACCAAAACTTTTTGTTTAAAAACTCCTTGTTATCCCCGCATTTTATTCAGCTTAAGCAAAGTTAATTTGAAAATAGGTGCAAAATCTTTACGAAAGATATTTCATTTTGGAAATGTTAAATTGATTTTGACACTCGTTTTTCGATTTATATCCATATTTTCAACATTTTATTAAATGGATATTGAAGTTTGAACAAGTGTCAACCCTCTTCAAAATAATATATTTCGTTTGACATACAGGTTGCTATATTTTACTTAAGTAACTGAATAAATTTACATACATTTTTAAACAGGCGGTAGCCTCTCTTAAAATATTTTCGAAATAAACTTTCCTTAAATATTATTTCTTTTACTTGACATAATCTCTTCACAGTTGAGGTGTGACCGCAACGCCCGAAAATTTCCCCGAGAGTTAGAAGACTTACGCAAAGTTTTTTTAGGTCGGCAAAAAATCCTCCGGCTGAACCCTCCACGAGGGTGCTGACTGGTAATGGGCACTACAGAGGATTCTGTGCGATGTCAGAATGGTGCTCAGCTAAGATCAGGAATCAGTGCTATGTGCTAAACTCCTTAATAGCGTAGTCATATGGAAATGGTTTCTGATCGTGGCTTGGAGGTCTGAAGGGGCTGGATCAAGGCACCGTACCGAGGATCGGCCAGGCTGGGGGCCCCTAAATAGCCCAGTCGCGAACGGAGCCCTCTGGGAGGCGGCCACACCCAGGATGTAAGTAGGCCTTACCTGGGCATCGCGGATCTCTGCCCGGGTGGACGAACCCCCTTTCTCCGCAGCCCGTGGGATCAATTATGGATAAGAAACAATTAACAACAACAACAACAAAAACAGCAACAACAACATCAAAAACAATGTATAAAGGGCCCGGCCCCCTTAAAGCGTCGGAAGGGTCTCGGCCCACTAAACAAGGAGCTCAAGCGATGCAGAGTACCTCCACCAGCCGTAGTGCGGTGACAAATAGCGGGAAACCAAGGCCAATGGTGAAGCCGGGCCAAGCTCTCGCAAAAACGAAGGAAAGTGGCGGTGGGGCTGCTCAAAGGAGTCCACCCCGGGAAACTCCTGGCACCAGTGGACGCCAACCTGGCATGCAGATTGCAGCCGGGGATAAGGCTGAATCTGGGGCGCAGGCCCCGGGCGGTCCTCCCGCGACACCCACGGCCTTCACGAGGCCTGACCAGAGGCCAGAACCAGCTGCAGCGGGCTATCGGCAGAGGAAGCTGGCTGCTCGAATCCTGCAAAGGTTCACCGCAACGCCTGACCTGTGTAGCAAGGCGAAAGAAGAGCATGTGAAGGAGATCCTCACAGAAATCGACTGGGCAAAGGCAGTCCTGCCCGACTACCGCAAGCCGGAGGAGAAGCAGCCGCAGGCGCCCTCCAGTAAGCGCAATAGATCGGGGAAAATACGCCCAACCAATACGCAAAGAGGGTCAGAACGCAGGGGCATTCTTTTGCTGAAGTAGCCAAGGAGCAGATCCTGCTCGGCGTCATCGATGAGAGCAATGAAGACAGCCTCACCCTGAG
Source organism: Rhagoletis pomonella (assembly GCF_013731165.1). NCBI lineage: Eukaryota > Metazoa > Arthropoda > Insecta > Diptera > Tephritidae > Rhagoletis > Rhagoletis pomonella. Next base: position 19,914,103 of record NW_023458558.1, on the reverse strand, counting down.
GCAGCAATGGAAGTGGGTTAAGGCCGCGATGGCCGACATTGCTATCAACACTATGTTGGAGAATCCGGGACCTACGCCAACCTGCAAGGGAGCGGGGTGGTTCCAAAATAACATCCGCGTTATAGCATGCGAGGATGCTAGATCAGCGGAGATCTACAAGAAAACAGTCGCAGGTATTGGAGAAGTCTACCCTGGTGCGAAGCTCAGGGCGGTCGACTTCAAGGACCTACCGGTGCGACCGAGAGCGAGAGCATGGTTGCCTTGCAAGCCAGCGGAGCCAGAAAGGATCCTCCAAACCATAAGGCTCTATAACCCGGAGCTACCTACCGATAATTGGAAGGTGGTCAAAATCAACGAAAGCGGTAAAGCGACGATGCAGGTTGTCCTGCTTCTAAATAAGGACTCCATAGAGTTGTTGGAGCAAAAGAGCGGGGTCATACGTTACGGCTGTGACATGGCCAAAATTAAGGTCTACAGCAACGACGTAAACGCAGCGAAGAACCTGATCGCGGAGGTAGAGGCGGAAGAGGCCAACAGCGACGTGGAGATGGAGGAAGAATCCGAGCAGGTTGATCCGATGGACGACCTGACCGGGGGTTATGCCTCATCGACGTCTTCGCTGGGGGTCGGACGCATGCTTCGGCTTTATACGGAGGAGGAGTTGATCGAGATGTCGGAAGACGCGGTCAACTCCACCCTAATAGGCGACGTGGGCGATAACAGCCAAGATGGTGAAGGTACTGCAGATTAACCTTCACCACTGTAAAGCAGCTTCAGCTGCACTGCTGCTCCGTCTAACAGCTAAAGCGGCAGCCGACATCGTCCTAATCCAAGAACCTTGGGTGGTGGGACAAAACATTTGTGGGCTGAGAGCGCCGGGCTACAGACTGGTAAGTGGAGCCTCAACGGGGAAACCAAGGACGTGCATATTGATAAGTATCACACTAAAGTGTCTCTTTCTTCCACAATTTAGCGACGAGGACACAACAGCGGTCAGTCTAAGTGCAAACGGACGACCAATTAAGATGGCATCCATGTACCTAGCGCATGACAAGGAGGTGCCAACTACCTGCATTAAAGACTTAGTGGCCAGCACGAGAGAGGCGCTAATTTTGGGAGGTGACGCGAATGCCCACCATCACACCTGGGGCAGCTCCGATGATAACGAACGGGGTGAGTCACTTTTTAATTTCATACTTAGTTCTAAGCTTGTTATTGCGAATAGGGGGAATGATCCCACTTTTATTACAAAATCCCGAAGGGAAGTTCTGGACGTTACCCTTATCTCTGAGAATGCGGAATGTCTGGTCGGGAAGTGGAAGGTGCTTGAGGAGCACTCCTTTTCCGACCACCGATATATCCAATTCGAGGTATTAGGGGAAACGCCCAAGGCTCCTCTAACTAGAAACTTGCGAAATGCCAACTGGCATAGGTATCGGAAAGAGCTGGATAGGCTTTTGCCACAAGATAGAGAGCCGGCTACTCCAGCAAACCTAGAGGAGCTGGAATATCTTGTCGACCATTTTACGGGGGCCTGCAGTAAGGCAATAGACATTGCATGCCCCAAAAAGCAGCACCGGGGTAGGAAAAAACCACCCTGGTGGAATGAAGAAATCAGGATTTCACGCAAGAACTGCAGGAAAACCTTCAATCAGGCTACTGCGTCTGGTAGTGAGGGTCATTGGGAGACCTACAAGACAACGTTACGGGAGTACAAGAAGCTCCTAAGAAGGTCGAAAAGAACCTCATGGAAAGACTTCTGCAATGGGGTGGAGTCTATCTCAGAGGCAGGCAGGCTCAGAAAGATACTCTCAGGTACTGCCCAGAAAGCCCCAGGATGCTTGCAAAGACCTGACGGCTCCTGGACAGAGACCGAGGAGGAATCACTGGATCTGCTTCTTTGCACACACTTCCCGGGTGCCACGGATAGCATGCCGGTACAGCCACATCTAACTGGAGATCTTTCGGTCACTGGAGATTTCCTCACTAGGGAAAAGGTCATCTGGTCTATTGGGACATTTAAGCCCTATAATCAGCAGGTCCGGATGGCATTGCCCCCATACAGCTGCAGCAAACACTTCAGCTAAGCTCAGCGTGGCTACACGCTATAATTAAGGGAGTATTAGCTCTTAACCATATCCCTAGAAAGTGGAGGGAATCAAGAGTGGTGTTCATCCCCAAGGCAGGGAAGGTGTCTCACAATAACCCAAAGGATTTCAGGCCCATCACCTTGTCGTCATTTCAACTGAAGGTTATGGAGAGACTGGTGGAGGTCCGTATCAGAGAGTCGGTTGGTGACAGACTCTCTACCACACAACATGCTTATACGAAAGGTAGATCTACAGAAACGGCGCTACACGAAATAGTGTCGTATATAGAGAGATCACTAGACATCAAAGAGTATACGCTAGCAGCCTTCCTGGATATAGAGGGCGCCTTTAACAACATCATGCCGGGCGCGATAACGGCAGCACTGGCGGGCCTGGGCATCGACTCGCGCTTAGTTGCGCTCGTAAACCAAATGCTGAGATGCAGGGTGGTCCGGGCGGAGCTGGCGGGGGTATCGTTGACCAGGTTCGTAGAGAGGGGCACCCCGCAAGGGGGAGTCCTATCCCCTTTATTATGGGTCGCAGCGGTAAACTCACTGCTGTGTGGCATGGAGGGGGGTGGCTGTAAGGTTATTGCGTATGCGGATGATCTTGCACTAACAGTAAGTGGGAAATTTCCACAGACTCTATGTGACATTATGCAGGTAAAACTGAAGGAAGTCGAGAGTTGGACAAAAAATAACGGGCTAGGGGTAAACCCAAGCAAGACAGAACTTGTACTGTTCACAAGAAGGTACAAAATCCCCCCATTGATAACACCAAGGCTGGCACAGACCACACTAAAATTAAGCGAGTCCGCTAAATACCTGGGGATAGTCCTAGATAGAAAATTAAGCTGGATTCAAAACACCGAAGAGCGGGTGCGGAAGGCCACGGTTGCCCTATACAGCTGCAGGAGAGCAATCGGCCAAAAATGGGGTTTAACCCCGAAGCTAGTGCACTGGATATACACCGTCGTGGTGAGGCCCATACTTCTGTACGGGGTAGTGGTATGGTGGCCAGTGCTGGAGAAGAAAGTAAACATTATTAAATTACAAAAAGTGGAGAGAACGGCCCTGATCTGCATTAGTGGTGCTCTCCGCACAACACCTACTATGGCAATGAACACGATCCTCAAAATCATACCCATAGATATTATGGGACGACAATACGCTGCGTTTGCAGCCCTAAGACTACAGGGGCTTAAAAGCTGGAAAGTGGCTCGCTGTGGTCACACTACAATTCTGAGAAACCGACAACTACCGAGTACAAAGGACTACTGTGTACCAAGGCTCACTTTCACTAAAGGTTATAGCGTAACGCTACCTAGCAGGGAATCATGGCTCGAAGGAGTTCCGGGGTCTAGAGATGCCATAAGATTCTACACGGACGGCTCCAAACTAGGAAATAGGGTAGGAGGAGGCGTCTACTCGGAGAAATTGGGAATAAAAAGATCATTCCGACTACCTGACCACTGTAGTGTCTTTCAAGCCGAATTGGCAGCCATACAAGAAGCCGTTGACAGCCTAAAACTAGCTGTTATCGCCACTACGGAAATATATATATACTCAGACAGTCAGGCGGCCCGTATGGCGCTTAACTCTGTCACTATAAATTCGGAAACAGTTGCCAACTGCCGCAAATCACTTAACGTGATGGCAGAGCAGTTCGCTTTGCACCTGGTATGGGTACCGGGGCACAGTGACATACCAGGAAATGAGAAGGCAGACGAGCTTGCAAGGGCGGGTACTTCCTCTCCACTTTCACCAGCCTGGAAGAGGGTGGGTATGCCACTCGCTTCCTGCAAGCTCTTACTAAGGGAGAACTTCCTTGAAGAAGCGGCCTCCAGATGGGAGCGCACTGAAAACTGTAATACAACGAAGCTTACATGGCCAAAATGGGATGTAAGGAGATCGAGAGAAATTCTCACTCTCAACAAAGGCGATATGTCACTGGCCATTGGTCTGCTCACAGGACATATTTTGATAGGAAGGCACGCAGAACGCCTCGGGGTTAGTCACAACGACTACTGCAGGAGCTGCCACGACGAAGAAGAGCCTGAATCAATAAGGCACTTACTCTGCGATTGCCCAGCACTGGGCAGGAAAAGACAGAAATTCCTAGGTATAGGTCTTCTAGACGATCTAAGCGCGACTTCTAAGTTTGGAATACGGCAGTTGCTAAGGTTTGCAGACTCCACAAACTGGTTTAAGGAATAGGGGTTTTCTTTGGATCCATGTGGTATCACAATGGGCCCTGATCGGGCCTAAGTGTGCTGGCGCCCTCTGGGCCTAGCAGCCACTTCAACCTAACCTAACCTAACCTACGCAAAGTTTTAAGACCAAGGGCAAACTTCTGTAAGAACAACAATGGGTACCTAGAGACCGACGTCCACAACGTACTCTAACTATGGAAGGAACACTTCTGCGATAACTTTAATCTGATGTAGGGAAAGGAATAATATCCGTAGAACTGAACCGCTTAGGCAAAATACGTTACGAGAGCCTACAATTGGTGGCGTATGCCTACGACATCGATATTATCGGTAAAAATAAGGACTACGTCTGTTCTACGTCTGCCTTCTCGGAATTAGATAAAGTGGCAAAATGAATGGGTCTGGAGTTGAAGGAGAACAAAACGAAGTATCGCCTGTCATCAAATTAGCAGTCAGAGTAAACGCCCCTTGTCACTGTTTACAGTTACAAGTTTGAAAAAGTAGACGACTTCGTTTACTACTTTGACTGAGTAGGCAATTGATAAGTAAAGTCCGCCCCTGTCGCACAAATATCACACTCAATAAGCTACTCACCATGCCTGTGCTGAGGTAAGGCGCGGAGGCATGGACAATGAAAACATCTGATAAAGCGGCTTTTGGATTATTCGAGTGAAAGATTTTGCTAAAGATGTACGGCCCTTTACACGTCAGCGATGGCGAATATCGTATAAAACGTATTGCAGAGTAAAAATTCAGTGGCTCCGCTCGTCGTTCGAATGGACAGAAACATTCCTTCTCTGAAAGTATTAAACGCGAGCCGCGACGCTGGTAACAGAGGAAGAAGAAGGCCTCTCTGCATTGCAAAGATCAGGTGAAGAAGGACTTGGCCTAACTTGGCATCTCCAATTGCCGTCAGTAGGAATAGAAAAGAAATTACTGGCGTGCTGTATTGGACTCGGCCAAAATCGCTTGAGGGTTTCAGCGCCAATAAAGCAAAATAAGTATTCGGATCGCTCTGGAAGTTTTTGCAGATGACTCCTATCATTACTGAGATATGCTACCGGACCTCTGTTTAGAATGCGACACTGGATATAGAACAGATTTTGGATGAGTTATGAGATTATAAGACTAAGGCTCAGGTGCACACCATTTATTAAATCCTTCTAAACTTCGCTTAAAAGGCATCATCGCTTTGAAAATATTAGCCATTTACTAATCATGAATGAAATTTTTCTTTTTATTAAGAGCTGCGTTAAAGAAAAATTCAGCGCTGAATGCCTAGCTGCGGGTAGTTTACCTTCTGAAGTAGTCGAGTCTGACAGACAACACGAAGACAAACAAAAGCCAATTCTCAAATCGAGAGCTGCCAGAACCCTTAAAACCTCAAGAAGAAACCCTTGATAGTGACCACAGAATGGTAACTTGTAAGTCTAGACTACTAGAAGTTCCGAACAGTTAAATTGAAATTTGTTTGAAATCATTTATGTTGAGGGTACCTGTTGGCATGTCCATTGTTATGTTGTGTCGCGGTTACGGTTAAGTGTTGAAATATACTTACTTACATATACTGCATGTGATTTGTAGGTCCATTAATTTCATACCGAACTTCCTTCGACAGACAAATCAATTAATTTGCAGTTCATGCATCCAAATTTCAGGTGGCTACACGTTTTATTGTTTTGTCAACAACTTACGAGCATTTTCAGGCAGATATCGCTGCATAGGTGTGCATATTGCCGCAAACCTCATAGCAATTGATAATGGTTTGGCATATACTCGTATCTGCGTAGAAATACACACAACAATCAAATGCCATTACCAAAGACATTTCCTATTTAACAATGAATTTCATATGTTTTAGCACATCGTTACATTTGCCGTCATGTTTAAAATTTGTAGAGACACTGTGCTTGTGTTGCACATACATAGACTAATATTAGTGAGAAATTTTGGGTAAAACATTGAAGTTGTTTTGCGATTTAATGTATGGTTATGTTGTAGGCAAACGGTGTTCTAATGGTATGTGCATATGTATACATATGTATGTATGTATATCTACAAATATGCCATAACGCCAGTTTACGTGTATATACATACATACATGTACCTACATATGTGTGAATAAGTGACCTACAGTTAGTAGCCAGCGTAATTAAATGATCACATTTCTACCCAATAATTGCGCATATTACTGGCCTACGTTTGGTTAAGGCGTTGGATGTTCAAAGTGTCCTCGATAGCTAAGCATGATAAATGTATGCAGGTGTTTACGAGTACATATGTACATATGTCAATGCATATACTTAGTATGTTGCAATGTGCAAAGAGCAATCGAAGCTCGAATTCGCAAGGTTGTACCTACAATCGTCTGTCGGCATTGAAAATCGATGAAGTTGTCTTATTTATGAATATATTATCCCTACTGTGATTTAGACTAGCTCGAAAATTGATAGCTCCTGACTGGCTTGTGTAGTTTGAATCTAGTTTTTATTTACAAATCTCAACTTTGAAATCATTTTTTGAATAAATTTATGCCCACGAAAAGTGGCAGCTTCACCCAGAAATTAATTTGGCATTAAAACTTTTTTTAAACACCTTCCATTTGATAACTACTATCTGTTAATTAATTTTGTTCTTAATTCTTAGTAAATAATACACGCAAAATTTATTTATTTATAAAATCATGAATATGAAAAATATAAGCTGTACATACAGTGGTGGAAATATAAATTGGGAAATGCCATTTTAGTATTCTTGGCTATTCCCCTTTCGATTGTTTAACTTTTCTTATTTTTTTAAGAAAGTGTGGCTCGTTATCTAACAAAAACCACGTAAGTCAAAACTACTGTGTACAAAAATTAGCAAAATACGACAAAGCTACATCAAGCTTGAGCTTTTAAATTAGATTTCTTAGAAGCATTATGAGTACCGCTGATTTTTGGTAAATTTTTTTTTTGTCGACGCTGTGAGCGCTCTACAAAAAAGGTCTGAAGTAATTTTTCGATAAGTCAACTCGGTCTAAAGTTATTCGAGTTCAAACCGAAACTTTTGAGCATGATTCCGTGGAAAAAAAATTGTCTGAATCACCCTAGCCTGCAGGGCACGTATATACTTTAATTTGACAGCTCCATTTTGAAAATCGAGTGTATCAGATTCACCTAAATGCTTCAAGAACACAAAATTTTCAACTTCAAACTGCTTTTACAGTAAAAATATGAAGGTTATAAAAAAAAACACTAAAAAGAAAATTTCTGTTTAAATCCGTCCATAACTGTATTTGGTCCTTTTAATGTGGAGGGATAGCACTATGACCCTTGCTTCTTGAAATAAAACTTGACGCTAAGCACAGAATGCAAAAATCATTACGTTGCGGGTGCTGCGACCATTTCCAACATTTAGGGCGACGAGTATGCAATTTTATGAATCTGACTTATTTTAATTTGGAAAATGAGCCCTTATGCCGCAACTTTTTACCAGTGTCAATACAGTCGCAGCTCAAATTTTCACTGCTGCCACTAAACAAGAAAGCAACCAGCCAACTCGCCCGAAATACTGGAATCAGATGCACATGCATACAAACATTCGTATATATATGTATGCACATATGTATATGTATACAAACGGATATACGAAGCTATAAGCTTAGCCACTTAAAGTCCTTGCAATTGCATGCATGTTGATTGCCACATAATCAGTTTCGATGTTGCTGCCACTGCTACGAATGTACTTGTTGCAGTTTACTGTTGTTGCTGCTGCTGCTGCTACTGCTCCGATATGTATTCCATAACGATTTACAATTGGGCACATAAATTTCATAGCTGGTTGTCTGCACATTTGCAATGCAATCGATAACAATTTCAAATTGACAGTTTTATGCGAACATTTGCATAAGCAACACACGAATATGCATTCATTTGTAGTACTCATGCATACTACATATGTAGTAGATACATATGTATTGATTGCAACAAAATGTTACTGTTCAGCCGCCGATTGTATTGCATCGTCCGATGTTTAAAATTCGTTGAAAACTGTCGAAGTATGCTGCTATTATGACTCATTAGGAGTAGGAGGCCTGAAAATAACAGCAAGGAAATGCCCATACGATAGCATACATGTGGGCAATTCCATGCCAATTTTTTAGGTTATATTACCACCTGAGAGGCCCCTGATCCCTGATACAAAAAATGATTGCAAATTTTCATTTGATTTTTTTTTTAAAGAATAGGCTTTAATACAAATTAAAAAAAAAAATCAAACGATTTTTTATTTTTTTAATTTTTCCTTATTGTTGTTTGAATAATTTTTTTGTATCAAAATGAAAATATCTTGGAAAAATTACCTGGTCTGCAAAAACGGCATACAGATCCGTAATCTACGACCCAATCGTTAATTCACGTTTATCGGCGTTTTTTTTGCAATTTAAAAATTTGAAATTTTCCTCGCAGTGAAATTTTGAAAGTTTTGAAAATTTTTTAGAACATTTTTGAAAGAAAACCAATCAGATTTCAGTTAAGTTAGTAGTGAAAAAATATTTTTAAAATAAACTTTCTAAATATGAACGAAATCGGACCATAAATTCTGGTTTACCAAATATCTGGTCTTCTGCGCCACCTATCGAAAATTTTTTTTTATGGAGTTATTCCTTTTCATCTAGTTAATATACATACGTTATCAATATGAATTGAATCGGATTACATAGATGGATTTTTCAAATATCTCGACTCCTGCGCCACCTATCGGATTAATTCATCATTCGTATTGCATTGTCATCGAGTTATGAGCCCACTGTGAAGTTTAAAGTCTCTAGGTCATTCGAAAGTTGATTAACAATTTATTGCAAGATTTGCCTCTAACAAACGTACATACATACACACAGAGCAGGTTAAATAAAAGCTTGTAAAAAGGTCACAATCGGAAATGCAAAAGCCACAAATTGGCCTGGAATGCCTCATATGTACTACTACTACTACCACATAGTATGAATGATTGTTTGCTGTGCCATATTGCTGGATTGATTGCAAGTTGAATGCCCAAATTGTCCGCATAATTTGTGTACGTTCGGCATTTGAAACACCGCAGATAAGAGCAAGAGGGTGGATATTATAATTATCTGCCGCACAAATGAATATTGAAGAGAAATAAAAGTACTTTTTGTTGTTTTTAATCTATTTTAAGCTTACAATATCTACGAATAAAGCAGATTGTTGAATGCTAAGGTAAAAGGGAAAGCAGTCTGCGTTTTGAAGTTGTCACACAAATGAAGGAACCTACAGCTAAGTACAGCTTCCGATAATACAAATTTTTTTGTGTAAAAGAACAACGACTACGTTGGATTGGGCATATTTTACGCAAAGATAATGAGGCTCCAATGAAAACATGCTTCAACTCGGCACCCATAGATGGACAACGACAGTAAGGGCCCTCACGAACAAAATGTAAGAACCAGGTGCAGGACGACTTCTCTGCACTCTGAATGAATGTCTGACGCAAATTCGCAAAGGAAAAAACAAAAGGCAAAGTTGCTTAGTCCCGGCCCACACCGACAAACCGTGTTGTGCCAGATATGAAGTAGAAGAAGGTTACCACATAAACAAGTCAGTAAAAAAAAACGAGTAAATATTTTAATTTGGCAAAAACGCATTGAGATATAGGAAAATATATACATAAATGCTCAGGATGAAAAAGAAATCGATTAAGCCGTGACTGTCTGTCTGTCCGTTGAAATACAGGATCCTCGTAGCCAAGCTACATCGCGGACTCTGCAGATATCACGTCCTGCGAATTTTTCGCTTAATCGAATCATAAATTTCAAACCATAAAATTGAATGGTCATGGCGGCATACCACTAAGACCGATGACACTTATGGCTCAAAGTTTATTAAATAAGTTTTATTTGCTTTTCCTTTCTTATCTTTTTTTCAGAGTGTAATGAATTTCTTCGGTCTACGAAGTGATGCATGCATTCACCAGCTGAAACATCGGCTGGAGTATTAGCACGTAGTTAAGTAAAACACGATATCTTTAATACACCGTAGCTCTTCTCGGCAAAAAATTAGAGCAAAAACCAGGAAAAGGTAGAGAGTTCCTACACAGTGATAAAAAGATGAAGGTGGACGTGCAGGGGCGAAAAGTTCAAAGGAATGATGGGCACCAACGTTGCTCGACAAAATTTTGGAACAACAAGACGCGTGAAATCTAAACGATTTGTAGCTGCAACTTAGTAGGAAGTAAAAGGAACAATTAAGCTTTCTTAGGAGACACCAGAAAACTCAACGTGCAATAACATTTTGTTTATTCCGCGTCTGAGCTGCACGTGTCTAAGATATTTACTAAATGTCTTTGATTAAGCCAAGCGAACGATATCCAAAAAAGTTGAAAAGTCATAGCTACATATATATATATATATATGTAAATATGTAATTTTAATTAATAATAATTTTTTGCTTTTACAGTTTGTTTCCCTCCCCATGTGAACTACAAGCATGCTTAGCGCACATAAATATGTTAAATAATTTAAATCTCCTTTTTGTTTTTATATCAATCAAGAAGTTTTCAATTCGATTGTGTCACTTCTCCTCGCCCGCAATACATATTTTCCAATTAGGCAACATTTTTCCTTTCATGTGATTTCATGAAAAGTTCTATTTGTATCATCTGGTAATTTTTTTGTGCTACTATTTATTGTCATACTTTTGGTTGTAAGCGTTCATCGTTTTTCCTTGTCTCCTGGTGCTGCTACTCGTATCATCACTGCTCCACTGAGTTTTTAGATATTTTGGGCTCATTAATTATGCGCCCAACAGTTGCTGTTAGCATAAACAAATTGCATTTCAAAAACTTTTAATTGCAACTACTCGACTTTTCGTCATTTACGAAATAAGCAGCAGAAAACAAACGAACAAAAAAAAAATGCAAAGAAAAAACCAAAACTGGTGTAGGTAGTGAAAATAGATTCAATACAAACTTCTCGCCTGCAAATGGAAGCAAAAATAAACGGTTATAAAAATTTAACACAAATCGCAATGTGTTTGAACATAACGGTAATTTCAAAGGAAAGCAATGCAAATAAGTTGTGCTTTGGAGTTAGTTAGATGGGTTATGCACATATTTGTTCAAATAAAAAATAAGTGATTCTGCTTGCTAAAGGATTTTTCGTTTTCCATAGAGATATTACGTTTAAGGCGTAAAAAGAACACTGACCGACAATTTCCACTTAAAAATAAATAATTTTGATTTTATCGATAATTATTCATAAGCTGACATGAAGTTTGTCAATTACAGACAGATGAAAATTTAGTGGAGATACGTACATATACATACGTATAAAAAAAAAACATGACTATTGCATTAAGCCTGCTCTCTTAGTCTCAAACAAAGCATATTCAACTAGAAGTAACAACTCAGTCAAGCTCGCTCATAGCGGAATGTATTTCAAAAAAAAATTTTAACAAAGAAATTAACCCTTTGTTATGCATGTACCAATTTTTGCCATAGTGCTCGCGGAGCATTTGTCCTGAAGGAAAGATTGGTCGCAAGTGTATTAGCTTCGTATCTAGACCAAAGATAGTTCAAGAACTTAAATTAATGTAAATCAGGTGAATTGTGCTATAAGTTGTGCGAATGTAATGCATAAGGTATGAGTTTTGATCTGAAATTGGATACAGTGTAACGCAGTAGCGGACAACGAGTACAATTAACGATTTACTGATATGTAGGCACTTAGTCATCAAATTTTCATGTGCGGAGTTGGCATGTAGAGAGAGTTTCCGCTTAGAAAATCTGAGAGCCGCGGTTCAAATCGCAGCTGGGAAAAGCTTTTTTTTTTTGTTTTTTTTTTTTTTTGTAACTAAAACTTGCTACAATCTCGGACAAATGGTCCGAGCCTTGGACATTCACTGTTAAATGTAAATAGAATTGTCTATGTACTTGGACCAAATTTTAGACCACTTACAATCACCTGCAGTTTATTTTGTCTAAGTCTATTTCAAGATCCTACTGGGTGTTTATATAGTATGTTAGTATACTCATGGATCCGGTCGTGCTTGTTTATGGAATACTTGCTCAGTTTGGGTCCGTACATCAACAGCTAACTTCGTCCCGACAGACATCTCAGGTACTAACTATTATTATGTATTTAAAATCAGTCTCAAAGCTAACAATTGCAAATTTAAATTAAAAAAAATTTAAGTTTTTAATTGCATAGGGTTGAGAGTTGACATTTCAGTCGAAGTTCCAAAGAGAGAATTATCGAAATTACTTGTACCTTGTTATGCCTTGGTCTCAAAGACACCCTCAAGAACTCAGATTGTATATTAACCCGAATAAACCTGGAGTTTGTGAATATTTAGCTGATTTTCTTAGGGTCAGTCACTGGGAACATAATTAAAAAAAAAAATTTTTTTTTATCAAGTCGAGTACAACTTCTCTTGTCGTACAAAAATTGAACCCATTTTAAACTATTTTGAACATTTTAAAAAATTTTTCTTTATAAAATACCAACACATCTTAATTCAACATGGAGTGAGGCTCGTTTGTCTTAGCTTTCTCTTTCGTGCTTTAATTGGGCTTATTTGCAACGAAATAAAAACGGTGATCAAATTCCTTTCCAATGATACCTTACAAGTCTAAATCGGTAGAGCTTAGGCTGAGTTATTCAAGTTTTTTTTTTTAACCAGTCTTTGAAAAAAATTGAAAAACAACATCAAAAATCTCAATATTGCGATTCCATTGAAAACTTTTTTTAATTTTTGTATGCAGATTTTTTAAGTTTAAACTAGTTTGTAAACTAACGTGATTTTTGGCAAAAAATACTTTAAAAGCCTGTTTTTATTCACAATAGTGAATTACATTTTTGGAGGTATTTTCAAATCGGTCCAGCTTACGCAAATCTTAATATTTTTTCGAAATATTTCGGTGAAGGTCTTAAAATATAATCAAGAATTATAAATGTCAACTTTAGTTTAATTACACATTTGGCAAATGCCCTTGTGGTTTGGTGATAAAGTTAAGTGACATTTTGACCAGCTTTTGTTTACATAAATTTAAAATTTTTTTTTTATAAAAGTCTAGCACATTTCATACCAAGCACCACATAAATCCATATTTCACACTTCGTATAAAAATCCAACAAACTTTAACAATTACGCCCAAAACCAGTTTACTCTTCATTTAGAATTTTTAGAAAAAAAAATTAAAAAAATTAAAAATAAAAAAAAATTTTAAAAATAAAAAATTTAAATTAAATTAAAATTTAGTAGGTTAAGGTGCAAATTTCGAGATGCTACGAAATCCCGTTGATTTTTGATATTTTTTTTTGCTGATGGTCCTGGGCATTTTCTTCCGTATAAAAGTAAATGCTCGACAACACGAAAATACTTTCAAGGCGCAGCGAAGCACGCCGCGTATTTGCTAGCATTCACGTAACATTTAACTTAAAAATTATTTAAAAAATTCTCATATCGGCTTCATACATATTTGGGCTTCTTTTTTCAACAAACTATTGTACGGTTAAGTGTTGAAACCCATTCAGTGAGCTGAACAAACTTGAATTACCACGTTGACATGCAAATTCCACTAGTAAAAACCGCAAATAACTTAACAACTCAACAGAAGTGCACCAAAATGACAGCAATACAAATAAATAACTAAAACAACAAATATACTACTTACACATGAGAATGAGGGGGCTTAGGGACATTAAGAACTGAAATAAGTAGAAGGAAAAACACATAAAAGTATTTTCTTTTCAAAGTTGCCATCTATTTACATTTTGTAGACTCTAACCAACTGCGACAAATGGAAAAGCTCGAATATCTCAAATGTCTTCTCACAGAACTTCGTAATTTCTATGTCAGAGCAGATTTGAAGTATTTTAGCACGTGAGTGGAATGCCAAACAGAAAAAAAATAGGCATTCATGCCGCTTTCACTACCTTTGAAACAACAGTTACTGGTTACGCTACGCATCTATGTACACACATTTGGATATTACGTGCGCGTGTGTAAGGGCAATGTGTGAGAGTGGGTGGGTATGTAAGACTGCTGATAGGAGGGCTGCTGCGTGCCGGCGAAGTGTAATATCTAATGCGAGTTCAATACTGATTTGAAAATGTGCTGTAAAATACAGTCATCAACCGAAAATGGCATTGTAATGCAAAATGTAGAATTTCGCCGGGGAGCGTATGGGAAATTCTGTTACTGTATTGGTATTGTTTTTCATACCAGCTCAAATGCTTGTGAATTACCTTGTCTGCTCTCTGCCGTTTTAAGGCTTAACACGTCTATCGATTTGAGTATGTATATTTGCATATATTTTTTTTAAATGATTTTCGCGTTAAAATGGAATGACATTCAAAATATATTTGGGTGCTTCAAGTAAGTACTTATTTACGTGTTCTTGGAAGTAAATGGGTGAAACTAAATGAGTAGTAAATATACATACATACATGTATAATAATATAAACTTGTGGAAAAGCATCAAACAATGTGAAATAATAAAATTACGAATATGCTTACAGCCCTTCTAAAGCCTTTAAATTACGCATACGCCTTGGCGTACTGAATTTAGGCAATAATGAAAAGTATGTACATCAAATAGCTCTTTTAATAGGCCATTTTAAATGTTTTGTTTTAAGTAGAATACGACTCAAATGTTGTAGTTTTGGAGCTTCACAAAAACGCTTACACAAAAATTAAGCTTTTTAAGGCTAAAAACTTTTGATAATAATTAGCTCGACCACCCCCTTGCCCCTACCTGGCTACGCCCATGCCATATGGACATCAATGAAAATGAACTCGACGGAACTTTATTTCTAAACTGCTTGCAGGAGCGTTGCCACCCGTTTACAAAATTAAGTTCAACTTAAATTAAGCAATTAAAAAATTTAAATATTTATTCCAATATGAGTGTCAGACGAAAGAGATTGTGGTTTGAAAATATTTAAAAGAGGGTTGCTACCCGTTTAGAAAGTTAAATTTAATTTAATGAATTACTTCTATATGGATGTTAATCGAAACTGCTTTGAAGATATTTTATTTCTAAACTCCATGTAGGAGGGTTGCCGCCTCCTTTAAGTTTTACCTTGAACTAAGGGAAACCGCTGATGTAAATTCGCATTATACTACGGGCGTTTGAAAATAATATGAGTAAGGTTTCCACCTGTCTACACATGTAGCAGAGTTTCCAACGGTTTTAAAATTTACATGCAACTAGAACTAAGGGAATTCGATAATTTAAATATGTATATTTGGGTGTCACACGAGAAAGGTTTAACAAGGTTTTAGTTTGAAAATCTTTTTAATATGAAGTTATTTAAATTATACAGAAGTTACTGTATTGAATATTAAAATATGGGTGTCAAACGGCGGTGGAGTATTAGGAATAGCTTGAATATTAAGAATATTGAAAAGGGCTGCCAGTTTAAAAAGGGGTAGCACTTAAAATGGGTTTTCAATTCAATCCAATAGAACCGAAAGGAATGTACAGTTTTTAACCTAAATAAATATGCTCTTATTATTATTACGTATTCTATATTTAAGTTTGCGGTCAAGACGAAGGCGCTGGAATGATTCTTTATTGCTGTTATTAAGTTACCAATAATTATACATGATTAGAAGTAATCAACTAAAGTTCACACATTTACATGTAATACATGTACATATATACTATACACTAAAAGTCATTGAAATCGGCCCAGTATTTTAAGAAATTTCAGATTAGAATCTTTCAAATTTATATAACACAGTCCCATGGATACCGGATACTATATCATAAGCGAACATTTTATTTTAAACGAATCGTCTAACTTTATGTGAAATGGCTGAAGAGAAAAACGTAGAAACTTTTTTTAAACTCTTGCAATTCTAAAAAAGTGTGAGGAATACATCGGGTTTCAGATGCACTAGCGAATTTAACGTACATAAGTGGTCGCATGGCGTCAGCCCTCAAGAGAGGCGCGATGTTCTCACCGTAACTAATTTACGAACCCCGTAGGAAGATGGGAATCTATAAAGATCGCGAGCTTACTCACGCATTTCCAAGACATTTTTTTTCAACTTGAAATGTACCTAATGATGGAATAAATTGTCATAGCAAATAATAGCATCAAATATCTATATAATAGTTAGCTTGTTTATCTAATATTATTTAGCTTGTTTGGCAATATGTCTCTGTGTAGTTTAATTTCACGGTAAAACTATTTCTTCTCTCTGATATATCAATTTACGATAATCTTAACCATATTGCTTATCTTACCAATAATAAAAAATAATGCCTCAATTATTTATTTATCGTAATTGCATACTTCACTTCCACACTTCTATTCTCAGTTTAATCAAAGGATAGAGATGCGCAAGTAAAACAAGCAAATTTTTCTGTCGATATCTTGTTAATGTCAACCAAGCTGAAGAATGTTGTGCAGTGGATTATCACAAGCAGCTTTTCCCCCGTTTCAATTCGCTCCAATTTTGCATAGCAATCGATCTTTACCTCTTATTACCAATTGGTCCGTTAAAAGCTAGCAAATGCAAAATATATTGAAAAAAGTGATGGGAAAGAATATATATACATACATATGTAGTAGATATGTATGTATTGTAATCCGCTGAGTAGTTTCCGTACAAATACTTAATTATACACTTTTTTCTTTCGCACGCTTTTTCACTTTGCTGTCATGCAAATCACACTGTGACAGCATTAAGTAGAAGAGAGCGATTAAAGGAAATGAATCAAATTCAAATTAACGAAAATAATTGCAAACATTGCACAATTCAAAGTAGCAGAACTTTGTGTTGACATGACGCTGTCTGTCTGTAGCACTACGAATAAAGTGCCTCCAAGAGTGCTATAAAAGTTTGCAAAGCTCAACGCCAAAAAA
>NW_023458558.1:19858545-19891924 GCF_013731165.1 Rhagoletis pomonella | reverse complement strand
CTCCCAATCATTCGCGCAATAGCAAGCCACCCTTTTTGATATCACGCCTCTCTGATGGAATCCTGCAAATGTTTTTCTTTTTTTTTTTGTTTCATTTTTACATTTTCAGCTTTTGAACTCTTCAACTTCGCCTTAGCTTGGCACTTGTCACATTCCTTCGTTATGCCAAATTTGCCATTTCTCACCCTTTTTTGACTTGCAAACTTTCAAAACTGGCGGCCAAGTCATTCGCTGTTCGCCTTCTTCCCTTCCCTCGTCGCCCTTTCGTCCAGCTGCCTTTCAGCGTCTTTTTTTTTTGTTTTTTTTGGTTCGGCTGACGATATGATGACTTGACTCGATTCTGTGTGAAAGGCGCGGGGCGGAGAGACAGCCGCCACTAATGGATTCATGCAAAATTAAACGCCACACCAACAATTGGTCGCTTCGTCGTCGTCGTCGTCGTCGTAGAGCACCAACCACTTCGTACCGCGGCCGAGCGTTATGGCGCCTTGTACAGTAAATTAATTATGTAATCCTTTCGCAAGATGTAAAGATGGTCTTTGATGAGCGAAAAAGTGTGCTTAGCATAATTAATTGTACATATTCGGTTAATTAAATAAATTAATGTTGGGCATATTTTGCCCGTCTTAACATTTTGTAATACTTGTAATCTTTTTTATAAATATTTTCCTTTATGTGCTTTTTGGCCTTAGGCATAGTTAGCTTTGTTTTGGCATACATACATACATACATATTTCTTGCACGGTATCTAGTGCTACATATTTAAATAATTTAGGTGATTTTGGCAATAATGAGGGCTAGGTGGCGTCTGCGAAGTTTGCACGTGCTTCGCATTGGTAATGGATGCATTTATTTCTGTCAGAGGCGATACAAATGTTTTTTTTTTTTTTGGGAAGAAACAGGTGATTTAACTAAGCGATACAAATGTTTGCAAAACTCCCAAAATTCAAATCTTTCACAAACAATAAATACACTTGGCCTTTTCGACCCCTAACGAAATAAATTTATTTGTGATTAAATGCTCCCAAAGCGCAACTAGGAGAGAAGGGGGCTCCCTAATTTGTAAATCTAAAAGAAAATTAAGGCCAAAATCGTCGTTAAATTTTTTTTTTTGTATTTATGTGTAGTTATTGTTGCAAGCTGTTCAATTTGTGTTTTTTTTTGCATTTGGTTTTACTTCGCATTTGAAATTAAACTTTGTAAAGATAAATGTGGTGATCAAGAAATAAATGATAACGATTAAAAAAAAAAAGTGAAGTCCAAATTTAAGATAAAGATGAAAAGGACCACGATGAGATATATATAAGGATTAGGGCTACTGAAAGGGTAAGACGATTTATTAAAATTTTTCGATAAGAAATGAAAAAAAAATTAGTTATCGAAAGCTATCAAGTTACCGATTGTTATCCAATCAGCGAAGTTTATTTTTGTCGAAATTTATAGAGTTTTGTTTATCGAATTATTGCAACGTATAATTTAGAAATTTAGTTGTCCAAATTTACAAATACAAATTTATGCGATTATCGAAATTTCTCAAGTAAATGAATGTTATCAAGTTATCTATATTTATTGAATTATAATTATTTATAGAGTTAAAATAATCACCGAGTTCTTCCAACTTATCGAGCAATCGATATTTATTTATTAACTGAAATTTGTCGATTTATCGAGTCGAAGTTTTTTGAATTTGCAAAATATATCGAAATTGCCGATAGCTTTCGAAAAATATAGAGCTACTAAAGTTAACTGGTTTATCGAAACTTATAGAGGTATATAAAGTTAACTCAATTATCGATTTATATCGGGATATATAAACTTTTGAGTTATCGAGTTATTTAGGGAGACCTAGAAATGCACAGTTTTTGATATTCATTGAATTATCGGTATGTATCAAATGATCGAAATTTATCGACAAACTGGAAAGTATCGGGTCCATTACAAGTCTTGTCAAAGTCCTCCAAAGTTAATTTTAGTCACGTTTTAGACTAAAGAAACGGCCGAATTTCTACAGTAACTGGCACTGCTAGTGATTATTAATGTTATTATGGCATGATGAGCTATAATAAATGATTCACAGGTATTTCTGAGGGCTAAAGATCTTTTGAGCCACATTTGTAGTAACTAAATTCTAATTCAGCCGAGTTAATCATTTTTTATTTCTGATGAAATTTTCTTAGGTCAATATGAACTTGAAAAATATATGTGCTTAGTACTTTAAATTTCGGCGATATTTTAAACTTCAAAGTCGAGTAATGTTGTAAAAAGGAGTTATGAACAAAGCTTGGTATAAGATCGCTCTCCTTTTTCTGATAATTCGTGCATAGGGTTTGGTATTTCTGTAAGGAAATTGTGAATTTAAATCTCTTAAGAATGGCAAAACTAAATGATTGGTCAAGATTCGGAACAACTTTCGAGATTAGTATTCAAAAACCTAAGGGTTTACTAATCTCCTACGATTTGGAAAATACCAACAAGGGCGCTCGTTACTGCCTTTAACCCAAAGTCGGGAGCTATCATAAGGTGAAATTAACGAACTTCTCTCAATGTTGGAATAAGCACAAAGATCTGCTTAATATTTATTTACAAGAAAAAAATAAGAAGTTTCACGGGAAGCGCATACAAAGCTTGTGTGGAAATATGGATAGGTTATCTGAGATTTCGTGGAAAACTAATATTGCATTCTGCCGGACATCTAAATTATGGAGATCCTTCTAAAACCAAAGCCAAGATCAAGGAACCCAGTAGCGATGAAATTAGCGCTTACAATTGCCTCGACACTTAGATCAGTTTGGATTCAGAACGTAAATATGTATGAACAGTCACAGCAGTATAGCCAATTATATGTTTAATCTGAATTTTGAAAGGTCTCTTGGAGCTAAAAAAGAGGTTGACGGTTGACATAACGGTGCGGAAAAAGTACAGGATTCTTAAGCGATGAATAAAACAACAAAGACATAAATCTTAGAATGAGGGAATAAAAATTTACATAGCGCTTGCATTTATTCTTCTAGAGGATTTTATTGTATACTTACAAACAGAGAGAATGCGTGAACGTACACGGGGCTGCAGGGTTGCAAAGACTACGTATAGATCGTACAATAAAAATCATGCGGATTTCATGTCATCATGAAAACCTACAAGCTTCCAGTAAGAGCAGTACGGGCATTCGTTTGGTCTATATGAGGCTTTTGCGGATGAGTCAGAATTAGCCAGTCCTGACTAATAAAGCGCGTTTAGGTTTGCTATGGTAGGAACTTTGTCGATAGTGCGATGGTTGTAATCGTGCCTTCACCTTCGAGTACTAGGCGAGTGCCCTCCATTCCTCTGGTTCGAGCTAATTTTGAACAATAACCAAGCACTGCCGACCCGGTAACCCAGGTTGTTAAGCTACGCCATGCCCACTGAAAGGTTCGTAGTCAACAAAATAAACAAAACTAAAAAGAAAAAAAAAACAATTTGGAGGATCGTAAGGTTGTCGGAGCCAACACTCAAAGCGGACTCTGTCCCGAGTGGATCTCCTGGCCCTGAGGAGGCGAAGTCATCTTCGGCTAAGGCAACGAGTAGGTCCTGCATGGTCGGAGTCGTAGGAGAACCGAAGCTGACTAAAGACAAAGCTGCAGCTCGGGTGAGAGATTATGGCCCTGTGGAGGCGAATTCGCCTCTCGAGTGGGAAATGCATAGTCGACGTCCCTGGGGAGTCGAAGCCAACTTCATCGACTAAGTGTGGCAAAACAGACGAAAATCTGACAGTCGCAGTGTGTATAGCGTAGCGGAACCACCAACACCAGCAAGTGTATTTTGCCGCGGGTTTTCGGAGCTTCAAGAATCACCGACGGGGGACTTTAAGGCACGCCTAAACGACGCGTATCTGCAACGCTAAAGGCGCATTCGAACCGTCGCCTGGCCAACGAAAATTTGGAGCGCTTGGCTTTGGCATTAGTGTGCTCATCAGACATGTGATCAGCATGCTCGTACGCTCGAGTGGGCTAAAAAGGTGCTCAACGTTGCGGAGTCTGCGGAAGCCATACAGAGGAAATTAGCCGCATCGCAAAGGCAGATAGAGGGAGGAACCTTCATCATTCAACACCGCGCGCAGGGACGGCTCCAAAGTTTATCGAAATCGCCAATCTAATTGGATCTGTGGAACTTCAGGCTATGGATCACAGCTGAGAAGACGGTATTCGTATTTCTGAGAGTTTTCTAGGGGAATCCTGGCCCAACACCTTGGTATGAAAGTGTCGGGAGGCATCATGGACTGTATAAGCTCATAAGATTCCCGGCGAACGGTCTATAAGTTTCCTTGGTGGGGAGTTGAGGAAGGGCGCCAAGCTAGTGGTCGTGAACAAATCGATCCTCTTCATGCTCGGCGTCGTCTATGGCCCCTTCTGAACCTTCGTCTCCTTCGGAAACCGAAGAAATACTTTGGCACTGAAATCCATCGCTACCGACTCAGAGAGGAGCCAGGAAAACTATCGGTAAGTGCTGGTACTGCTCAATGCAGAGTCTCTCGCTGCGCTCGGAGATACCAAGGGAGTCATAAGCTATGGCTTCGAGAAGGTTGTGCTCTGGGTCCTCCCGACATCGGGGTCGCTGTGGGAGGTATTTCGGAGAATGAAAGGTGAAGTGGAAAGGGGTTCAGATTCAGGCGCCGTGGCTAAGCAGTACCGATATCTCTCGTCTCGGTGCAAGGAGCTGTAACTTGATGGTAGAACTAGAACCTGCATGCTCTTCATAGTTGAACTAAAAGCTTTTCTTTTACATAATTTCAGCAATGAAGTCCTTGTAACGACCAGACTGGAGAGCTATAAGAAGAGCTTCTTGGAGGGCTTTCTGCGGAAATGTAGAATGGTTTTATAAGTCCTCTAGACTTTGGCGTACTCCTGCTAGGAATCCCGCTCCGGTGAGTTACTTGAGAGATGAGGCAGCTAACTAGACTATGAGTAGTGAGGGGTCATTTGGCCTGCTCCTAGATACCTACTTTCCTTCTGATCTTTCCCCAAAGAAAATTACCTTAACGGAAGCCGGAAGCTGAAAACGTTGAAGAGGTTGGTTGACCTACACATAAGCAGCGAAATTGCCTATCAAGAGCTCAACATGCTTATTGTAAAGGAAGATCGGTAGGAAATGCTGCAATTTTTTTTGTATAAAAAACGCCTTCATTCACAACGATTTTACGGTGGAAGCCCACCTCGATATCGATGGGGCTTTTAATAATATGAGGCAGCGCTTGCTTGCATCGCACGGTGAATAGGGGCACCATTTCTTTGTGTCGTAACGACCTCGCCCTCAATCCCAGCACCGTCATTGTCTGCGAAAAAAAAACTCTAATCCGTACGGCTTCTATAAGTAATCTTATTTTCCTCTCTGAAAATAAGTGAAATAAATCGTTTTTTTTTTTTTTTTTTCATTTATTTATTCGTCACTGCATCAGTTTTCTTAATATTTAAATATTTTACATTTCGAAAAAATATTAACAAACTTAAAAAATTATTACTCTTTTTTTTTTATTTAAACTAAAATAACATTTAACAATACCCTAATGCTTAAACATATGAATTTTTTTTGAATTTTAATTTTTTTTCCAATCATAAATGCCCAATAACATTTTCAGTTATAGCTACGCATTTACTTTTAGTTTTTATTCACTTTTTTGCTGTTGATGATGGTTTTTTTTTATTACAAGGATTCA
The DNA here is from genome assembly GCF_013731165.1 of Rhagoletis pomonella. Taxonomy (NCBI): domain Eukaryota; kingdom Metazoa; phylum Arthropoda; class Insecta; order Diptera; family Tephritidae; genus Rhagoletis; species Rhagoletis pomonella. Next base: position 19,886,235 of record NW_023458558.1, on the reverse strand, counting down.
ACTCTTATTTTGCGACTCGTTTATGTGATTGATCTGTATTGTATATATGTACGTACTTTTTGACGCTTTAAAATAAAATGTATTTAGTTCACATATGTTTTATTTTTAATTTTTTGCATTTTGTTCCAGGTTCTGTGACAAGTATTGTTAGTTGTGATTTTTCGTTTTTTAGTTTCAGATGTTTTTGCGTTACTTATGCTATTAAATATGTGACTTGCTTCTTAAATTACTTTTTCCAATTCTATACTAAATATTCTTATCTACATAAATATTTGTTTAATTGCACCAAATGCTACATGTCTTTTCTTTGCTTTCAGTTTGGGGTTGCCTAAAGTTTTTTTGCCAAATTCCATTGCCATCAGTTAACATTAGTAGAGTGTGTCTTTTTTAGGTTTTGGTTTCAATTTTTTAAATAATAATTTTTGTAAATTTTTCACTTACAACTAATTTATTTCTAGTTTAATATTTTAAAATTTTTAGTATAAGTTTATACAATAGTGTCATGGTGAATTTTAAGGTGTGCGATTGAAATTTTTTATTTTACTTGTTTCCTCGTTTGTAACTTTTTTATTATACACTTTAAGTTTTTTTATTTTTTTTGTTCGTTTAAGAATTTGCTTCAGTTGAGAAGTGGAAAAATGTTATTCAGAATAACATGATACCAATGTACATAATTAGTAATTAAGTACCTAAGAATTAATATTTCCATCGATTTTAAATTTTTTAAACGTTTCCACATTCAGAATACATACATCGACGTGCACATGTATGTACATTAGGGCGGGTTGATTTTTTTTTTTTAAATCGTATAGGAAAAACGTAAACTACATAAAATTCTAAGAAAATTCTCCGAAGAAACCATGTATCTAAAATAAAATCCTAATCCGCGCCTCTCGACTTGAAAATTTATATGGCCATCTTTGCCAAAAAAATAAATGTTAGAAAAAATAGGTTTTTCCAAAAAGAAATCGAATTTTCTGAATAAAACTGTTTAGTAAGGTAGTTCTTTTGCACTTTATATTTTTTCTACACTCAAAATTTTTGTTCATTAAAAAAAATTTTCGAACTATTTTTTATATAGAACGCAAATCAGAGGAGATGCAAATTGGGGTTCAACTGCTTTTTTGATAATTGAATATTTTGATTAGTCTCAAAACAAAACCTGTATTGCATAAACTATAATACAATATAATAAAACATAATATATTTCAAAAAAAGAAAATAATTTTAGCGAAAGAAGAGGAAAACAATTTTCAAGTCGAGAGGCGCGAATTAGGGTTTGATTTTAGACCCATGATTTCTTCAGAGAATTTTCTTAGGATTTAATGTAGATTACGTTTTTGCTATACGATTTTTAATTTTTTTTCATCCATTCAAATCAACACGCCCTAATGTACATACATACATTCATATAAATACACATGCATGTTCACACACATATGTAGATACATATAGCTCATTTACTTCAATAGTGCCATGACTCAAGAAAAATAAACTCGAGAAAAACGGCATTAAATATTTGAATGTACATACATATATTCCCATAGAATAGTGGGCTACCGGTAATCGATACATGTATGGATTTTTTTTCACGACATAGAAGAATAAGTAGCGGTCATTTCTGCGTACTTAACTCAATATTTTTAATTTTTGGATTATGACAATATTGAAATAAATGAGCGATATGTACTGAAGGAGAGCCAACACAAATTGAATTTTTTTATTCCAGCACACGCACATTTTAAGTTTCAAAATGCTTCACCGAACGCAGTTTTTGTGCTCGAATTTTTTTTTATTTTCTTCAACTTTGTTTTGGAACCTATAAATTACTGGTGCAAAATGATTATTTAATTTATTTTTTTACATTTATATTTTAAATGTGTGTTTTTGTGAGTGAATACAATTTTAACTGTTAGTTTGTTAAGAAATATTTTGCAAATATCATTTTGTGCAGAATAAAGTATGTACGTAAATATAATTTTGTTTTGAAGCCTAACTTTGGGTAGTCATGAAACGAGTTGACAATTTTTTTGTTTTGTTTTTAATTTTGCTTCCTTAAATATGTCGAAAATTTTAGAATCTTTAACTTCAAGTAACAATAAAATACGCGAAGTTTAAAATATAAAATAATAATACTAAGAATGTATTTTACTCAATTTATTATACTTATTTGAAAAAATAAACTTTTTTTTTTTAATTCCATAACTAAAATAAAATTGGTGTCTTTGGCCGATGGAAAAAAGTTCAGAGAAAAATTAATGAATTAATTAATTCAACTCATTTTTCACCGATATGCATCAGCTCGAGGGGTAGTCAACGGATTGTTGTTTTCCCTTAAGTAAACTTTCGAGGAAAACAGAGCCGAATACCTCCTGCGCTAAGAAAATGCCAGCCAATTTGTGGTACGAATTTGCTGTTGCCATATCTTAAATTATTTAATGTCAAAATTAACCAAAGTTAAAAGTAATCGTTTGTATATAGACAAGTCGATAAGCATTCTAATATGGTTATATCGATATCGATAAGACAAATATAGAACAAAATGTAGATAACTACAATATCGATAAATGTAACTATAAAATGCAATTTAAGTTCCTACATATAAAAATAATAAATTTAAGAAGTAAATAATTTGTCCTTACATTTTGGAAGAATATGCCACCAAACTAAGTGTCGGCATCGAAAATCCCCTACGGGATGTAACGTGGTATTTCAGAATTTGGTTGAAGAACACCCTATCGATTAAAAAACAGCCTATCTCAGCTGCCAATTCAAAAGCACAATCAACACATTTTCAATACATATTGAAGTGAGATAGGGTGTTCCTCAATAAAATTCTGAAATAGGACGTTCCAGAAATTTTTTTTCGAGATAAGGCGTTTTCGAACTGGCTGCGGAGATGCGTCGATCTTTCACTCAGCAGTCGATAAAGAAGTTACAGTATCATTAAATTCAAAGCGGGTGAAATTTCTTCCTAACATTGGGTGACGGTTAACTCAAAACAATAAAAGAGTTACTGAAAAATAACAGCAATAAGATAGAAAATTAAAAATGTACATATATATATAGTTTAAGATCGCTTTTCTTTGTGAGCCGGGAATATATGTAGAATTTTTTCTCATAAAAAACATTTATTGCCTTTACAAAAATATATATATGTATATTTACATTATTTGTGTGTACGTTTAGGGTGTTTTTTGCGTCTATTGTTTTTTTTTCACTCCTACCTCGAAATTTTGTGGAAACACCCTAAAAACTTGAACCCTTAATATTAACACTAAATGCTCGCCCGAGGCGTGCAAAGATTTCCCATATAAAATACACGTAAACTTTGATTAATTTTTTTTTTCAAAACTCTAAACTCCCACCAACGAGCTAGTACGGGTCACCAAAGCCCCTAAATAACAATAGGTACAGAAAAAATGTAAATGACAAATTTATATTTTCTACAAAAAAGTTACAGACCATCAAAGCGCTAATATCGATATTTCTCGTTGATCAACATGTATTCAAATTTTTAGCGAGTTTTTTTCGCAAGATATTTTCCACAAAATTTCTAGGTAGAAGTGAAAACAACAAACAATAGTCGCAAAACAAATCTCCCTAGTATGTGGTGTGCATATTTATTTGTAAATTTACGCAATTCAAATTAAGTGAAGAGTTATGTTGAGATGATTAAATTTTTGGTTAGTTATTAGTGATAACGTTTCATAACTTAGTGACGTCTTACCTGAATATATAGCATTGCCTAATTTTTTATTTATTTCTTTTTTAAATAAAGGCATAATACCTTAAAACTTTATTTAAATAAAGAATAATGCTAAATATATGTATAAGACTAACCCCGCGTTTGTGTACTTTAAGTACGCCCATGCGTATGAGTAACTAATCGTCCTGAAATTTAATTTTCATTTTGAAGTTACCAGCCAGCGAAAATTTCATTTGATTTCCCTGCCAACTCAATTGGTTTTATGACACAAAACTGGTAATTGTGCTGCAATTATTAGCGAATGGTGAAGTTTCTTCTTTCATACAAATAATAATTACACAGAACATCGCTTTTTACTACTTTGCCATGTACGGGTACTTACATATTTAATTTAAATTATTTTACGAATGTACAAACATACATACATATATACGCGAGCAAAGCTCTGTTCTGGTGATTTTTTATGTATATATGTATATACTTTTATTTTATTTTTCTTTCTTACTTCTGCTATATTATTAATTTAAATTTTAAGCTTAATATCTTTAATTTGGTTTTTGTTGTTTTTTTTTCGTTATATATTTAAGTAATAATATTCGTTTTCTTTTATTTACATCATAATTGGTTACCTCTAACTAACTAATGTGATATAGTAGTTGCTTTTGTGGCTCTCGTCTGCGACGCTTTGCCCATTTGCCAAACTGCCACAGCTCTAACCGGCTTTGCCATCTGCCCTTGCTGCTTCATGTTGCTTTGCTCTATTTGGTAGTTAGCCACCGCATCGCAGGCAGATCATAAGATTGGCAGCACGCTGATGAGTAGTAAACATATCACAAAACGAATGGAAATATCTTTGCGGGTGTTGTGATGAGTAAGGGCTGCATCATTGAAAGAATGTAATAGGAAAAAAGGATTGCTATTAAAATGGAATTTCAAGTAAGGAATATAAGAACTTTTAATAAAGTCATAGTTTAGTCAAACTATTGACTTGGAATAAATGAGTGAAAAAGGCTAAATTTGACTGGATTTATCACTCGTTTTTTAACTATTGAAGCGCTATATGCAGTATGCAAATCTATGTTGCCACATTGCGACGAGCATGAATACTACAGTGTTGGTAATAACTATACGACGTCCACATATTAATGAGTTTTTACCATCTATTTGTCTGTTTCATAGAAAAATTGTTCTTACTTTTATTTATATATGTATGTAGTTCATTCTATGATAAAAACCATATACATATATATATCCATGTTTTCTAATTTGTACAAAGAATATTAAAAAAATTAGTGAACCCGTATGTCGTTAAAATGCCAAAATTGAATTACATTTTTTAAACAGGTGAAACCCTATTCAAAAACCTCCAAAAATATTCCTAATGATTCATCTAAACCATTTCTGAGTGATAGACATCTCGCATGGCGTCGGTTTTTATTTCATGAAATTTCATTTCATCCCTGTGCCGTTAAAAAGTTCTAACTTCCAAAAATAAAATCTTTTTGCACGTCTATGTAGGATACCAGTTCTTTAATGTGACTTCTCATTTGGACCTTCAAAAAAAAAAAAAAAATTGATGGCAACCCTAATAGAAAATCTTATCAGCATAAAGTTGTCTGAAAACCTTTTCACTTGACACTAATATTTCGATATTTCATTTATGTACGTTGTGTATAAGTAAGACGAATTCGACTTTTCGAACAGATGGCAAACCCTTTAAAAGTATTTTCAAACTAAAATTTTTCGCCTGGCATTGTTATACATATTTCAATTAATATTGAATTAAGTTGATTTTTATTTTTTAAAGCACATGGAAACTCTCCTAAATACAATTCAGAAATAAACCATTTTCAAACCCATTTCGATTGATACCCATCTTTTGAAAACCCATTTAACATATTAAATAATTTGAATTGCATTTTTTCAACAGGTTGCCGCCCTCTGCTGACGCCTTTAAAAATTTTAAATTCTCACTCGTTCGTTTGATATCCATATTTTAAAATTTCATATAACATATTCATAATTAAGCTAAACTCGACTTTTCAAACAGGTGGCAACCCTCTTAAAATACAGTTTTGAAATAAGGGATTTTAAACCCATTTCCACTGATAAGCATCGTTTAGTAATTAATTTAATTTATTAGATAATTTTAGTTTAACCTTTTAAACTGGGATAATCCACAAACACATCAAAAATATTCTAAATTGTTAAACTAAATATTTCTTAAGTCTCTTTCATTTGACATATATTTTTTAATATTTCATATAACTTGGGTATAAGATATTTAGTTTGATTTCTAAAATAGGTGGCAACCCTCTTCAAAATATTTTCAAACTACTACCTTATTAAACCTCCTTTATCTGGCACCCATATAGTGATACCTTATTCATTTACTAAATTCTTTTAATTAAAACTGAATTACAGTTTTTAAGCATGTGGCAACCCTCCCACACGTAGTAAGGGTTAGATTGTTTTTGGTACGGTTTTGGATTTAAATTTTCTACAGCAGTGTAAAAGAGGTCGTTGTATAATTAACTACTACATACCAAGGTGAACCCCCAAGATTTAGGTATAAAAGCTACTTTTCAGGAAAGAAGGCAATCACACAAATATTTTCAATTTATTTTTTTATACCATACGTATGAACTTTCAATTTTCATATACATGCATGTTACAAACAGCCAACTGTCTGTCACAAAAGTATTCAATTGCATTTCCTTAAAATCACTTTCATAAACTTCATACATCCGCTTGGTAAGCTACTTACCGCTCGCAGCACCATTCGCTCCGCTGCCCGCATGTATCAGCATCTGATTGTTCAAATTGTCATAGTGTATGAGTGCTGCATTCAGCGAGGTTTCACGCTTCAGTTCCGGGAAATTTTCAATTTCCGCCACACACTTCAATTCCAGAATTTTTCCTGCATGATAGAAGCGTGGACCACTCAAATAAAAGCGCACCTGCAGCTTTTGACGACGCAGAATATAATCGTGCGCCGGTATGCTGGTATCAATGCTGGGCTGTAGTTCGCCCAGAGAAGCCTGTTTAGGGGCAAATAAATATAAGATACAAACTTTAATAAGCGCTAAAGAAAACAGAAAAAACTTTGCTAAGAAGATATGAAATGTAATAACAATAATTTCTATATAAAAAGAGCATTAAACTACGCGTTCTCCATGTTGCACCCCATTTAACAACTAAATCGCTTGCGTGCTTTTGTCTACTTGTTGAATACCCTCCATCTGCACCCTCGCACTCACCTGCTCGCCATTTATGTACCATGTCAGCCGCGTCGGCAAACTCGAATAGTCCGAGGTGCAGGTTGCGCTGAGCAATTCCTCCATGCGATACATTGAATTGAAACTATCGATCAATGGGTCACTCTGAGGTAGCGCTGTAAATGCGTGCAAACGAGAAAAAAAACATAAATTTTTATGTAGCAATTTTGCGTTGAGTAGCAGTGCGTGCAGAAGTGGATTTCGTAAAAGTGCATCTAAGACTTCTTAGCGACTGAAAAATCTACAGCTCGATGGCTTCATCGAATTCCTTGCATGATTTTTCGCCCTGATTTTGCTACTTTCATATTTTCTGTCGTTAGATGGATGGTAAATTTTTTTAGTGTTTTTTTTCTTATTGTTTTGTGCGAGTATTTATGTATGTAATGTTAGCTTTTTGTGTGTGTGTGTAGGTGTTTGCTTACCTGCCACAGTCATATTGTCAGCCTTCGCCGCCAATTGGAAGTGTGGCGCATCACCAGAAACCTCGCATTTGTACGCTCCAGTCGATTTGGCGCCTAGAAGACTCAGCTCAACGCGGCAGGTAGATTCATTACAGAAATATTTTCCATCCTGCACTTGGATGCCAGTGACGGGAAATTTCATATACACTGGATGCATCATTGGCGAATACCTGCGTAAAGTGAAACGTGAAGTTGTTAAGTATACCTATGTATATACTTGGTAGTATTATTATTATAAGATGATATTTTTAATGACCAGTGATAGCATTTGTGAGCGCATTTTTAATAACAGTTCAGAAAAAAATTTTAACATTTTCATTATTTATAAAAATTACGTATAAATTACGATTTTCCGTCATCCCTTGTCAAAGTTGGTTTGGAGACAAACCGGTTTCGGCGCTGTGCCATCCTCAGTGTCATTTTTTGTTCGATAGCCAGTTCCAGAGTTCTGCTGCATAAGGCTTCATTATTGCCACTAAAATAGTTTACCGATATATCCGTTAATTTATTTTGGCCCCAAGATGCAAACATGCATAAGTGCGGAAAGCGTAATCAGCCATTTTTGCTGCCGAATCCATAACTGCCGGCATCATTTGGTTTTAGTGGCCATTCGAATGTTCCAGTGTTAAGCTGACCTTCTGCCAGATAAATTTTGGCTTGGAAAAAGTAGAGCGTGGAGTATCTAAAGCAATGGTCCTCATCAGCGAACAATCATTATTTTCTGTAATGAATACTACCATAGAGAGCACCTGAATATAAATTTTCTGGAAACGGCGCCTCTTCTCAGACACGCCTGAAGGTAATATCTAAATCGAACAACCACCTGATACGCCATAAACGGCATTCTGCGAGGAACATTCACCAACTGTACCAACTCTCGAGGTGAGCGCTCTTATGTACGGGGTTTGTGTATTCTTAAGTTTCAAATGAATACAAAAATGCATTGACTCGAATGCAGTTGTTGCAAGTAAAAGCGAAATAGCTGAAAAATATCAACCAGATTGAGATTTCCATGTCAAACGCGGTCTCCGAATGACAATTCAAAATTTATGCCCGTATGTGTACAACGAAATATGGTAAGCTTATGTTTGTGCAGTTAAGCGTATAGCGCAAAATCGGCAGCAGCTAGCTGCTGGGCAGCGCACATGCCAAAATCTGCAACAAATTATAATTGGAAATTTTGTGTGTGAAGTAGAAGCGGTGGAAACAAAAATAATGCGCACATATCATCCTCTAACCACTACCTATAAAGATAGATAGATAGATAGGCATTCCATTCATGCTGTGCTCTTTTTCCCACACCCCCTGCCACTGCTTTGCTATGAGCTTGTTTTGTTTGCATACTTGTTGTTGTTGTCGGTTTGCCACAGGCATTTCGTAGTCTGCATGCCGCAATTAATTCTTTCATTCAATTTAACATTTCACGTTAACTCTGTGTTGTAGAAATGATTTCCGACTGACTGGGGCCTGCAAAAGGTTTGCAATTTTGGCGCATACAAATTGTTGCACAAAAAGCTGCAAATTATTGACGCTACTTACATACATACGTGCGTTGAGTAAATATGTAGAGACACATCTGCGAATGCTGTATAGCCGATGTTTTGTTTACATTCGACTTTCACAAGCACATAAATAGTTTCCTCTGATTTCGTAATAAATGCATTGCGAAATTTCAGGTTAAATTTCAGGTTAAGTATACAACATGGCCAACGCTCGAGTTTGCGAATAGCAAAAAAAAAAACAAAAATTGCGCCGAAGTTTAACACAATTTCAGCAGAACTGAGTGCGCTTTTTATGCTGATTTCAATCACTTCATAGACGTATTTAAAATCCGCATGCAATTCGTTTGCGTGTGCAACTGTAACTTACCTGAAAAATTCCATTTTATCCTTGTACCATTTCACAGAATTCAGCGTATGTCCGCTCATATCATAACTACAGGATAGCGTGACATTATCGCGAAAATCTACAATTTCCGGTACGCTGATGTCAGTCACAAAAAGACAGGATATTCGATGGAAATCTGAAAGATAGACAATGAAAACGAGAAAAAAAACGCTGTGAAATGAAATAAAACCAGAACACACGTACGTACGTACATATGTGCTTCAAATACGCGTATGTACTTCATACATAATTTAAATTTTAAATCAAATGCAAATAAAATATACAACAAAATGTGCAAGTAAAAACATAACCTATATATTAAGTACATTAGGCTGGGTCGATTTTGTGTTAGGAAAAATAAATGTTATTTGATGGTGTTTTAATAGTGGAATTTATTATCTTAGTTCCAAAACAAATACTTACAACTTAAAAGCCGGTTCCCGATTAGTTTTCGTACAGTGAAAATAAAACTATTAACAGTAAAAATTGCTTTTATTTAGAAAAGAGAAAAGCAAAGTACGTTATTTTTAGATAAGGAGTAAAACAAACAAACATCAGTGAAAAATTCATGTTTGGTCTTATTTTTCAAATAAGTGGGAAAATAAATATGAAATTATATATGTATATTGTACCATGCTAGTTTTGATACAAAAATACACAAATTTGAATTGCATGAATTTTTTTTCTGATTTTGGTTAATTATTTCTTCACATGATACCAACACATATTTATTGAAATTTCCACACCCATCAAAATATATTAATTAATAGCTTTGTCAATTATTTTCGATTGTTATAGGCACCAAAGGCAGTGGCTCTGACTCGTCAGTCAACTGTGTACGTGGTGCGTGCTTAGATGTGCCTAGCGGTTGCGCCACGGAGGACATTTGCCAAACCTGCGAGTGTGCTTCTGCCATTCAAAATGCTCTTAGCAGGTGGAGTTACCATGTAGGTGTCTTCACTTGGATCGCAACATCCAGAAGCAGAACACGAATTGGAAGAAAAGCTCCGTCGGAAACGTAGAAAATGTTTAAGCGTCAAAAATTCATTTATTGGAATCAAACATGATATACTCTGTTCATCCCTAAATAATCTAGGATATAATTTTGGAACTATTAATTGGCTACCCATTGAGAAGTCCGGAATTGCATGACATGAAAAAACCCGGTTTGTTCGATAAAAATACGGTTTACTCCAAATCCGAAGAAAACCATCTATGCATATCAAAAAAAAAAAAACTTGTGGCAACCGGTTTGGAAAAACCGAGTCAACCACCCTATTTAACACCCATCTAAAAATATTTCATTTACCCTATTATCTCTATTCTACGTTTTAACGAGGTGACAAACTTCCCCACAAATTTTTAAAATAAGGTTTTCTTAAACTTTTTTTTGTTAGGAAGCCATATTAATATATCGGGTATACAAGTGTAATGTGATGTAATGGTAAGCATTGCGCGCTTCCACTCCGCAGGACCTGGCTTCAAGCCCTTGTCAAAGCAACATCGCAAAAAAATATAGAAAAAAGACTTTTCCTTAACAGCGGTCGCCCCTCGGCAGAATTAAAAGATAAAAAATAAATAAAAAAAATTAAAAAAATAATAGATATTTTATAATTGGTTTATGTATGTTACCGCATAATTTTGGACCACGTTAACCGATGATTTAGATACGATCATAGAATTATGAATAAATTAACGATTTCCTGAATTTATATATGAGATTTGAAATCGGTTTTGTTTTTTGCTTAAAAATTTCTTATTAACCGACTTCAAAAAAAGGAGGAGGTTATCAATTCTTGTGAATATTCTATTTTTTTGTTTAATAAAGCCTACTCCTTCACAAAAACATCAAGCTACTGACAAAGCAAATCTATTGATAAGTGAAGTTGTGAATGCACTACTTCAGAATTTGATTGAAGAATACCCCCTCTCAGAATGCGGTTCTAAAAACGCCCTATCTCAGCGGCCGATTCAAAAACTCGCCATCTCAGCATATTTACATTTGAGATAAGGCGTTTTTGACGACCGAGGGGACTCAAAGGGTCACTTTTTTATTTGCAGCTTTATTAAAAAAGTTTGAATGCAGCCTTTTTACTATTCGTATGAAAGAAAAAATATCCAATTAATTATAAGACCCATTTGGAGAGTGCAAATTTTTGAAAAGTTTTGCCAAATTATACTAATTTAAATTAATTTTCCTACTGAAAGATAAAAGTTTTCTCTCTATGTTGAGCTTTCAACTGCAAATGTTAAATAGTTCCCTACAGATAGGAGGATCGAGCTCTTCGGTATCGACACTTTTAAGGATCGAGAATTTTTGAGAGCTCTTAGCGCTTCCTTTAAATTTACACATGTTGGTAACATTTCAGTACTCCTGATTGTTTGCTACACTAAGAAAACAGCATTACCTTAAATCAAGAAAACAGTATCCTCATTTTCGAGTTACTGTTTTTGCCTAAATATTACGAAAAACTAACTCAATTTCAGATATTTTTCCTAAATTTAAAAATGGGGCGTCATTAATTTGAAGAAGTAAATTTAATAAATATAAGTAATAATTTTCCTTAAATACAAAGTAAATTGCTTTCCTGGCAAATGTCGGCTGTGGCGTCGCGTGAATACTACTGCTTTATGTTCTATCATCGCAGGTTCGAATCCGGTTGGAGGTGGTTAGAGTAAGGTAAGTCAATTATTTCAATTTAAATATAAATTACAAATTTGTAAAATTAATTTCATATATGGAAAAACCTATATACTCAAATAACATAAAAAAATAAATTAAATAAATGTGATTTTTTAAATACATTAAAAAAAAAATATATTTAAAAAAATTTCCTGCTCTGGGACTCGAACCTTGTATCTCTCGACTAGCACTCCAGAGCTTTTCCCTGTCGGCCATTGCCACTGTTTGAGCGCCGCGAGCAAAATGACATACTTATTTCTTTCATGGGCGAAATTGTGTTTTCCTTAAACTGAGAGAAATCGTTTACTCATATTAAGGCAGGTTGATTAAGAGTGATTTTAACACATGCAAAAGTAATAATTTTGACCAGAAACACCGGCATTGAGACCATAATGGAATGGTGAAATAAAAAGCGCAATGACCATACTCGTAGATGGCGTATGAATAACATTCTACTGCTCATATTTCATACAAAAAAATCATTACCCACTTTCATTTCGCCATTCACAACTTTATTATTTCATCGATTTTCTTCATTAACAGCTTAACTAAAAATTATTTGATAGAGAAAAGCAGTACGTCAAAACGAAATTTACGTGTCTCTGCGTTCTATGTGATATTTAAAATTTTGAGATTTTCCCATCAGTGTAATTAATTAAATTTGAATCTCTTCCACTTTTAGGTTTTCTAATTGTTTCGATTTCAATTATTAAATCTATGAATACAAAAAGTTTCAGTTTAATCTGCTTCTGTTTCAGAAAATCCTGCCCACTTTAGTCACACACAGCTTCGCATCCAAGGAATATCTAAATTATTCAACTTTGTATTTCTTTTAAAATATTCGCCGCATATTCTTCCTGGTAAACACCCACCTCCTTTTGAATATTCAATTCTGAGCAATTTCATTTCACAGTAACGTGTACATATGTACGTACAAGTAATCTGCAATTTGCACGTTGTAAGCTGGTGTAACCCTGGAAACGTACTTGAAGCACCAAATACACAGAAATTACAAGTAGTACGTAGAAAAAAGTCTAATATGAAATGCAAATAAAAAATTAATAAAAGAAAAAAGATTCAATATTGCTTGAAAGCAAGTAGCAATATGCAAAAAAAAAAGAAAACATGTACTTAAGTGTATGTGTTAGTAATGGCACTACATGAAGGTAAAACGTGAGCTTGCAACAGCAAGGAGACGGATACCAACAAACGAAAAAAAAGCTGGTAAGGTGAAAAGAAATACATAAATTCTTGGGAATTTTTCAAATACCAAAAAATGGCAATAGAGATGAAAGTGTAGAAATTGTATCGGCACGAAAATGTCCCCATCCATAGATTTGCACACAAACAGGCGCGCACACAACTTATTTAGCCCCGGTACGTCAGTGTGACACGTATGTCAGCAAGTGATGGAATGCTTTAAGTAAGCAACAAGAGCACCAACACCACCACCAATACAACAGCAAGGCTTTTTTAAGCCATTTGGGTTAGTAATAAATTTTTGTTATTTTAGACACGACTATATAGAATTCGGTGTGTTTCGGGTCACCGCATTTTTAAGTATTTGCATAGATAAGTCTGGCCAAAGAGTTCGGGAGAAGAAATGAAAGTGACACAAGAGCATGGCAGGTGATAAGCAATGGACATACATACATATGTATACATACAAGGTGGTGCATTTGCATATAAAGTTGTGCAAGCAAATATGCATATAATCATAAAAAAACATACTTACATATGCAATCAAGCAATTAAATTACATATAATAATAGCGTTACAGGTGTTTATGTTATGCGTACGAGCCCCTGAAACTGAACGAGGCTATGCATTTGTGTGAAGGTAATCCATGAACCTATGTAAAGAATACCCCCCAAAAGTTCAAGAAGTACTCCAAAAATAACTGCATTACAGAGGAGTATTTTTTGTGAGTACTCCAATATGGCACAAATGTAGCACATGATCCAACGATTCTTGCACGATTGTATATGCATACATAAAGTGATGAGCACATAATTGGGGACACTGCATCTTTACAAGGCTTTACGGTATGTTTTTTCGTTGTTTATTTTTAATTAATTTTTTCGCAAAAATTTAGTTGATACCATAATGAAAACCAAGTAACTCATGGCCGGTTTCACCAATTAATTCTAAAAGTTATTAGACTGTTCAAATTTAAAATGACAAATTTGCTGAACAATATGTGCCCCGGGCATCAAAGTTTTGAACCTTGTAACAGAATTATAATAAAAAAATTATCAAAATTTCATTTTCTCCCATAATTAAAAAAAAAAAATCGAACATGCTAATACTTTGTGTGGGTATAAAATGCGTCACACCGTCAGCAAAAAATCTCTCTAAAATCAATGCGAATCTTAAGCCACTGATGAGAATTTTTTTCGAAAGTTGGCGTATTTATATAAATAAAAGTCGGAAATTTTCGTCGTGATAACAAATATAATATATATTTTTTTAATAATCTTAAAATAAAAAATAAAATTATATGGTTTAAGTTTATAAATTAGTAGTGTGCCTAATTATGGGGCCACCACTGTACATACATACGTGTGCATTTGTGACTTTCCCTTAATAAAATAAAAAAAAAGTTAAAACATATAAAGAAGTAATTTCCCTAAATATGTGGCCACCACTGTGTGTGTCGAACTAGTATATTGATTGCAGTAGCTAATATTTATACGGTCACCAGACTAACTCATGCATTAAACACGCACACACACACACACACACACACACTTTAAAAAGCACCTTTTATCACTAGCTATGTAGTCAGACAATTTTCAGAATTGTTATCCAAATAAACTCAATGCAAGAAATTGTGAAATTTTTAGCATGAAACTACAAAAAATTCGCATTCTTTACTCTCCGGTACATACATACACTGCTAAAATAGATATTTCTTGATATTATTTTGTCACTGTTTTGATTGCTTTATCATGTTTTGATGATAGTATTTGCAATGTCCGAATTGTTGACATAAGTACAGTGAGGAGCATAAAATATTTACATTTTCGTTATTGAAGGCGCAAAAGACTATCAGCAAACAAAAATTACTAAAACTCAACGCGAATTGGAGCCCTCAAGCTTGCACTTTATTGTACAAAAAATGTTTACAAAACTGTATGCTCAAAAAGGTTTCAGAAATTCATATAAGAAAATATGAAACTTTTAAGAATTTTTTAATAATTTTTTTCTTGTTAAAAACTTGGATTTAAAGTGGTTTTAGCTAAAACACTGATAATATTCTTATCAAAAATTAACAAAAAGGTGTTAATATGCAAAACATTTTTGATAAATAAAAAAAAAAATCAACATTTTGAAGTTTTTCCTCCTCACTGTACATATTTATGTTTATGTTTCAATTTTACTTTGGTATTTTCGGTATGTTGTTTATCTACATACATACATACCTACATATTTATATACATAAATATGTTTGTGTCAGTCTATTTTATTTTCGTTTTGTGAATTTTTCTCTGATTGCATTGATGGAAAATTGAGTTTCTAGTACTCGATAGGTAAATGTGTGTCAAATGGTCTTCACAGATACAAATATATATATGTATGTATGCTGCATAAATGTGGTTTGTATACATTTTACTTTAAATGTTAGAATTCTAAATTAATTTGAAAGTGAGATAAATTGCAGCTTGTAAATATAAAATGATTCTGTGTATGCAGAATTTGATTACATATTTTTAAAAAGATATAAATGTGTATGTATGGATGTATGCACATGGGATTCATAAGGGAAAATAAATATTGGAAAAAATTATATTTCTGTTATTAAGTGACCTTAAACCTCAAAGAGTAAAACTCTTCAAAAAATATCTCCGTTCAATTAGTGAAGTAAATAGTAAATTGAATTAATAAAAAAATAATTGCAAAGTGTTTTTTTAGTTTTTTTTTTTTATTTGACAGAAATCTTCCATTACCAGGCCAGCGTCGACGATAATATTTAGTGTACCACTCTCGAAATATTTATTCATTTAACGGATTTTTCGAAATTTCGATTACTTCCGGCAAAGATTACAGGTATTCATTCTAAGAGCTTTTAATTTAAAATTTTTTAATGTTTTTTAATTTCGAACGGGATTTCAATTTTTTTTCACGATTATCATGATCAGGTGAGGCACTTTGGCTAACTGGAATTTTCAGGACTTTTTAGAAGTTTTTAATGATAGTTGAATAATTGCGATATTTTGAGACTTTTCAGTGTAAAAATTTTTGGTAATTTTCCGATCTACTGAAACCATTATTAATATTTTCAGCAAGTGTTTTTCAGATTTCAGATTTATTGTCACTTTTTTAATTTTTTTGGACTTTTAGAAAGTCTTTAAGTGATGATGTAATAAATATTTTTTTCTCTTTCCAACAAGAACTCGCACCAGGTTTCAATTAGACAGTCTTACGTGATCAGCCATATGAATAAAAACCTGAGGATATCGTACTGGAAATGCCAAATACGATTCAGAATTGTCTACCAAATGAAAGATAAAATTACAGTGTATTGGGTTCGGTCGAAAAAAACTTTGAAAACGCCCAATAGCCCAAAGATTTTTTTTACTAAATATTTGGGAAAATATCAATTGAAAATTTAAGTAGGTATATGTTTGGAATCTGCGGACTAAAATTTTTTTATTAAAAAAAAAATGAAAAATTTCCAAAACGTCAAGGTATGCATATTTTTGACGCTGGCGGTATATTAGGCATAGCTCGCATTTTTATTTCTTAAACTAGAAAATCACAAAAACCTACAATGAAAGAGGAGTCTAATGTTCCATCTTCTTGTCACTGAGATTCTAGGTACGTTGGTAATGCAGTTAAAATATTCAGCAATTCAGCTGTGAAGATTTGTGAAAATTCTGCTATTGCATATTTCACAGGGCAATATTTTTTACCAGTTAATGAGTTGGCAACAAAATTTACCGGTTACAAGAGAACACAGAATGCGAAAAAGGTTCTCCGGTTAAAACATTTTGGTTACCTGTGCAGAATCTTTTATCTGTAAAAGAATCTTTGATAAAATTTAAGTATCTCAGGACTTTTATTAGAACTGAAGTTAAAGTTAACAAACAATGAGGTTGTTGTGATTATAATTTTTATTCAGTTTACACAATAAGTTTTAACCAGGTAACCTGATAACCAGACTAGTGTGACCTCAACCTCAATAATTTTGCGTGTCTAAATAACTAAAATAAAAAAATTTAATTTTTCGACCAAACTTACTTAAATTTCTAACTTAGATCAAAATTAAAAAGAATTTGTGTATCTTTGCAATAGTTAATGTAAATGACAGACATGATGTCAGTAGTTCAAAAACTTTTGCTATAAATTCTGCACATCTGCAGTAGGTAGGTGTGTACAAGCAAAACTAGTTTGGTGACATTTCCAAGAAAAGGAAAATTGCTAAATATGCACACACGCACACACATTAACACATTCACAAATGTATTATTTTACGTGCACACACACGCATATAAACTTCGAAAAGTGATGTCGGCATGCTGTTGACATTTTTCGTCTAATTGAAATTACAAAATTTATGCATTCTTCTCATAATTTTCATTTGCTCTTCTTTTTGAGGATTTTTCATATATTTTTTTCGTTTCAAATGCTTTTTAATTTCCAGACCAAAATTTTTTTCATAGCAGTGCAATACTGTAGATAATAGAAACATTTCGTTATTTCTTAAAACAAAAATACAAAAGCAATACAAACAGCATTTTATTTTCGTATCTATGTGTCGCGCAAATTGTAAGCGTGTGTATGCCTGAGAGAGAGTATTTATGTATGTATGTTTGTTCGCGTATTTATATGTATATCTATCTGTGTTGGCAAACTTTCGCCAAAGTCATTATGCCATTTTGCATAGTTCTGTGTGTTGTTGCTTGTTGTTACTTGGCTGCACCGCCGTCAGACTGGCTTGAATGGCTGAGTTTTCCCGTTTGCCGCGCACATTGGCCATCATGATGCACAGCGCGAAGTGCGGCAGAAGGCATGGAGGCGGCGAAAATCTAATGGTGAAGGAGTGTAGTGTTTAAAGTCATTTCCATTGCTGCAACTTCGACTACTTTTGCCGCCGCTGCTGTTGCGACTAATACTGCTGGCGATTTATTTTTTTTTTTTGTTCTTCGTTGTGATTGTCTGCGCTAGCTGGTTGCATTTGCCGAGTTGCTATACAGATATGACTCTTTTTGTGTTGTTTTCTTTTTCACAACTGCTGCATTTGCTGCCGTCAACGCCGTTGGCAGCATTCCTAATTACGATCGTTTTAAACGCAATTTAACTTTAAACTCTACTTAAGCAAAAAATCGGAGCAAAGTTGTGAAAGACGATGATGCAGCAGCAGCAGCTGCATAAGCTGCTAAGAAGCTGCAAAGAAATTGAGTTGCATTCAAGTTATAGCAGCTGTAATTCTGCAACTTTTTCAATATCGATTTAAGTGGCTCAAACTAAAATGTTAAAGTTTCTGTGCTTTTATCGATTTATTTATTTAAAATTGAGCTTTATTTAATGTTTCTTGGAAAATATTCCCCATTATTTTGGTGTTTTTCAAATTAGATATTTGAAGTTACACAAATCTTCATAATTTTGGAATTAGAGAGATATTTGTGGACATAAATTTTCATATTTAGATTAATAGATATTTTATTTTATTTTTATTTTTGGATAATTATTTTATGTGCACCATGCAGCTGATTGGTATCGGTTTGGTACAGTGTTTTCGACAATCTAACAAAGACAAAATTGGCGCTTTAATCGCCTAAGCGATTTAGATCGAGTCGGACAAGGCACGCCAGTCGTTCCCCTTCTGTACCCATTGACGCCAATAGGAAATACTAAGTGAAGCCAAGTCCTTCTCCATCTAATAATTATAATAGATTGGCGCTTACACATACATATATTAGTGTTTGGCCGAGCTTCTACTCCGATTTTTGGCGGGCGACTTTATTTAAAAAAAAATCGCTTAAATTAAGGCTTGCGCCCTCGACTAAAATATCTGAAAATTTCATTTCTACGACCTCAAGGTCACTTATAGTCGTTTATTAAATAACCAAAACTGATGGAAACTTTATACTTAAGGATTCGTAATCAGCGAAAAAAGTATGTATATCAAAAACCGCTTTAACATTTTCCGCATCAAAATCAGTGTTGCCCTGTATAAAAATTTAGAAGTAGGGGTACGATTCGGTTATTTGTACAAAGACTTTGGCTTCTTGTAGCCGCACGTGTGAAATATGGACTTTTTTGTTAATATCGAAGGGAGTTTTACGCAAAAATACTAGATTGTGTAGCCATGGACTGATGAGTTTTATTTCGTCGAAGAGAGACCGAAGGTTGTCAACGCGGAAAATACTGTGGTCAGCGTAACTGGTGATGGACTTATGGCGGTAATTTTTTTGAAGCACGGCCGAAGTCCACCAATGCAGAAAGGAATTCCGGACAAAAATACTGTGGATGGCAGAAACCGAGTTTACATTTTCTGTGTCAAAATAAATAACTTTACCGCCAAATGGGTCTCCAGGGGACTGTAGAGAGTCAGAGGGGGAGGGGTGACTTTTCTTAAAGCTGGGACTGTGCTCTTTCTATAGGGTTGGGCTAAAAAACAGCATACTCACAATTTTTATAAAAAATCTAATTAAAAAATTTAAAATTTCGATGAAATTTTTATGAAATTAAAAAAACTTTTCGTGGGGATTTTGCTGTTTGCTATATTTGTATGAAAAATAAGAAAAATTTGTTACGGAAAGTATAAAAAAATAAAATCGTCAAAATATAAATATCAGTTTAGATATGCACATTTTAGGCGCTGTCTGTATGTAATAACATTAGAAAATCTATCCTTACTCTGTAGAAAATGGATAATAAGCAGCAATAAGAAATTATTAAACTTTTTGTTTTAAGTAGTAGATAAATTTAATTACAGTTAAAAGATCTCTATTAAAAAAAAAAAACTAAATTCCTCTGCCCATCTGAAATGTTATAAATCAACATTGACCACAACGCAAAATTGAATACTTACGAAATACGTGGCTTATTATGGCTTAAAATGTTTATTATATTTTTCTACAGTTCCTACCCTAATCTTGAGTGCCGTTATCTGAGCGCAAATATTATATTTGAAATGAGAAATCTTTATTTCCTGATTATTTTTATTTTACTCCCTTTTTATTTACTTATTTTTTACGACCCATATTAAAAAAAAAAAAAATTCTCTTCATTTACATGTAAAGTGCCTTGCTGTGATGTAAATACATATAAATGTATAAGTATGTACATATGTATGTTTGTATGTATGGTGGCACAAGCTCGCCTAAAATTCATAAAATTTTCATGGTAATCCCAAGGCCATAATCCGAATTATAAGGATTTCAATAGCAAGCAAAATTAGTTGAACAAAGAAAAATCAAAAAAAAAAGTAAGTACGTATGTGTATTTGTAAGTATATTTTCGATGTTTGAAGGGGAAGCGGAGTTGAAAACAGCAATAAAATATAAACGCCAAAAATTCAAATGCTATTGTATTACATTCGTTTTTAATTAAAAATGACAGCAGCAAAAAAAAACACAAAGCAACGCGAAGTACACAAAAAAAAAAGAAAAAGCTGCGACTTACCCGCGATTAGCACAATGAAGCAGAGCAGCAACTCGATCTCCATGTTGTGGCTGAGATGAAGCGCAGGCAGCAGGGTCGGTTGCAGGAGTGAATGCGATATTAAATTTTCAACTGCTTGAAAATTTTAATTTCTGGCGAAATTTTAGATACATACAGTAGGATTTGTTATTATTTTAATTTCATTTTTCGGTAGCTACTGGCAAACTTTGGCTGGTTGGTTGGTTTCCCGCTGACGATTGGATTTTGCTGATTTTGTTTTTGTTGCGGTTTTTGTCTTTAATATATAACCTTTTTATTCGGGGATTTCTTCTTGGTTCTTATACTAGTACTTGTTGCTTTTTTACGTATGCCTTCCAAACACTTTTAATTACGATTTTTTTTTTTTGCTACATCTTTAATTCTTCCAATTTTTTTGTAGGTCTTTAGTCTTTTCAAATCTATTTCTTTTTTCAGCGCAATTTTTATTTCTTTATTACTTGATGCTCTTCTCAACAATGGTGCAAATGGCTTTAATGTATGAACATTTTTTATTTACATACATACATAAGTCAAATGCAATAAGTATATCATGTTTCTGTTGTTGTCATCAGAAATAGAGGTATTCTAAACTTTTACGTGTATAAATACAACTTTTTTTGTCGTTTGTTCAATGAATTTTTTTTCTAAATTCTACCTCAACACGTCACGTCACGTTCAGGTCTCCTTTTATAGCATCTGCACTTACTGCTAGAAGGACGGCGATAAACTCAATATGTGGCATGGATAGAAACAAGTTGTATGCTAAAGTTGCAAGGTGGTTAGTTTAATGGAGAAAATAAAATGTCTGTGAGAGATTGTAGTTATGTAGGTCTTACGGCTTGATGTCGGGAAATTCGATTTTATGCATGGAATTGATCTTTCTCACACAGCATAGAAAACTTCATACAGTTGCTAGTTTCCGATACCAAAGCCCAGGATCACAGGGTGAGCAGACCCTAAGCAAACTTCGGTTTTTCTTAAAAGTGAAAGCGACACTCTGGGTGAGATGTCAAATTTAAGTGTTTGATCTGTAGATATGCAAACTGGTTTTAGTTTTTCGAAAATATCAATACCATCAAATCTGCACCATTCGTTCGATTTTCCAAAATGAGGCGTCAAACCAAAAGCCTTGAACTGTAGATGTGCAATAAGGTTTTACTTTTTTGAAAAGAGTTGCCACCTTTTAAAAAAATATATTCAGATTATTAAAAAAATCAATTATTACAAACTGGGTATCAATCGAAATGGTTTTGAAGAGCTTTGTTTCTTAGCTGAACTATAGAAGAGTTGCCACCTATTTCAAAAATCATATAAGGTTAGAGAAATACGTATCAGCACATGGGTGCCAAACGAAAAGGGTTTCAGAAAGAAGTAGATTGCAAATATTTTAAAGAGGGTTGCCACCTGCTTGAAATTTCGAATTTAGGTTAGTTACACAAGTTTTACGAAATATCTAAATATGGTTGTCAAACGAAGGAGTATTAAGAAATCCTTAGTTTGAACGCTAAAAATATTTCTGAGTTGTTGGAATAGGGTTGCCATCTGTCTAAAAACTTAAATTCAAATTATTTTATAAGCTAAATGAATTACTAAAATATGGGTATCAATCGAAGGGGTTTTAAAAAAGTTTCATTTCTGAACTGTATTTAGCGGGGTTGCCATATGTTTGAAAATTAAAATTTCACTTAATTCATCAGTTAATTAAAATATGTTTCCCAGTGTCCGGTGAAGGAGGGTTAACAAATATTAAGCTTTAAAAAATTTTTGAAGAGAGCTGCCATCTGTTTGAAAGGTCTAACTCAATTAACTAATTCAAAAAGAATATGAAATATAAAAATACCGTAATCAAACGAAGGAACGTTAAGAAATCTTTAGTTTTGAGGTTTCAAATATTTGAAGAGAGTTGCCACGTGTTAATAAAGTTAAATTAAAATTATTCAGTAAGTTGGATGAATTAGTAAAAGATAGGTATCAATCAAAATGGGTTTGAAAGGGATTTATTTCTGACATCTTTTAGGAGGATTGGAGTGTCCGCACAACCAAAATTTTAATTAGTTCATCAGTTTATTGAAATACAGGTGTATCACCATATCAGACGAAAGAGATTTAATAAGATTTTAGTTTGAGAATACTTTTATAAAGGAATTTCAACAAGTAAGAGGTCAAATTAGAGACCTTAGCCTGTAGATGTGTGATATCGTTTTATTTTTTTAATTAAGACCTTTTTTCATCAGTTTAGGATAATTTGAAATTCGATGAAAATAAAAACATGCACTAGGCCAGACTGCTTTTCACTCGAAACGGCTGCACGGTTTTGATAAAATATGGCACTCGGATCTCTTATAGCTCTAACTAACATTTGAAATATTTTCTAAGTTTTTGAAATTCAATTTTGGGCGTTTTAACGCCATGCGGATTCACTAGTTATATATTTTGTTATAATTTTCCCCGCACTGTAATCATCCTTTTCACAGTTAAAACGGAGGGGCCTAGAATATAGTACTTCAGATTGACGAAGCCCTACAGAAGCTTGAAATAACAACAACAAGAATTCAGTTTGAATAAATAAATTTTTCGTCCCCTCATCCTTTTCAATGAAGAGAGCTTTAAGAGTGAAGTTAATACATTAGTGCAGCAAACGGATAAGCCGTTCATGTCACATATTTCTGACACATCTTTCATGAATCTCCGGAATGTCTTAATTTATTTTTATCGATCAAAAATTGATCGATCGTAATAATTTTTTGGCTTATTTTTCATGGAGCTTTCTAACCTAAATCGAAGCCTTGACAAGTAACTGGCTTGGCCTTCCGAAATTGAGGGCAAAATGAGTTTTGCATCTCAATCAATTGTAAGCAAAATTTTCACACAGTTTCTACAGGTTCTTTCAACGGCAGACGGCGCGAGTGTTATAACTGGCTGCGGACAAAGGCTGAACTTGTGTCTGCCAGAGCAGGCTAATTTTGTTATGTTTTCCAACACAATTTAGCCAAAACTTACATTGACGCACTAGTTTGGAAGCAGTCGAGTTGGCTGTCCAATGCTTCAGTGTATCACTATTTATGTAGGCTGTGATGCCTTTGAGTATTGTACTAGGGACTATTTGAGGCACGTAATAAAAGCGGCATTACTGCCGCACTGTTGAAAATTTGCAACACTGTTGCAACTGCCCAACCAATAAAGCGTTGCTGGAAATTCACACCAAACGTGATACTTTAATGATTTGCGCAACACGGCGGTTGTGATTGCATCCCGAATATGCCCATACCTTCGGCTAGGGGAATACTGAGGTATATTTCCTCAGACACAAGTGAATATATATATTGTTCCCATCACTATTTATATAGACCACATATCCTGATCTTGCATCAGTTTTGAAACCAACAGTAATGGTTCTGTAATATATAGAGCAGAGCTGAGTATTGGGGTTAAACCTTTATTCAGTTTAGAAGCTAATCAGCACTCAGCATCGAAAAGCTACATATTCATTGTAATTATAGTATTCCTTCAGCAAACGCAACGATGTGGCACTGATAAGAAACTTGTGACACTTGTGTGTATTATATCAGCATCTTTTTTATGCCTAAAATTTTCTGCAGTGCCTTCTGGCCAACGAAGTTATTAGGTGACTGTAGGTGAGCAGTACATCTGTAGTAGCCTCAGCTATTGTAGGGAAAGCTCCAAGCTTCCAAACTCCCATATAGCATACTGCGATCGTTTTGTGAGGTTTTATACGAAGATTTCTTGCGCTTGTGATTTAGGGTATGCTCCATCAAGATAGAAGCTTAGCTGACAATCAATTTTACACACAATTTAAATATTTGACAGACCCCATGTCTTACAAAAGACCCTTTTATATTGCCAACACGCTATTAAGTCTATGGAGGTATTTTTCTCAAAAGGAGACCTCCGTCAAAGTTTACTTTCTATTTAGTATTAAACCAAAATACCTCACTTTGAGCAGCGACTAATAACCTTTCATTCTAGAAAAGAGCCCAAAGCTGGTTTTGTTTGAGCTACGCGATAATGGAGCCTCATTACATCAAATGCCAATCCTATTGAGTGTTCTTTGCGATATTTTGAAAACAACTAAGGGCGAAGTGCCTGAATGGAGGTAGGCCACATTGTTTGCATATAGATCTGAGCTGTTAAAGTGAAAAAGCAGTGAACCATTATTTACCAAGCCACAAAGCAACGCAGAAAACAGGCAGCCTTAGAATAACGCTTAGAATTTCGCACGAATCACGTTGACCACCTACTGTATGAATCTGAATGTCCCTTTTCGTAAGTATTAAACGAATCCAATTTATTTCCATAGTCTTATTTTAACGTTGAGCTATTAAAAATACATTTCCCAATACCTCAAAGTGTACATATATTATGTAAAAATTTTGAGAGAAATCTCAACATTTGTATAACACAAAGCCCCCTCAAAGCAAGCTCTCAATCGAGGGGGAAATTTGCATACTCTTTTCCCATCGTATGTGGAGCGGTCTGATCTAATCTAAAATTTATATACACTTGAATACATTAGCAATGAAATTTAACCCGTCGAGGGTTTTTTGTCCCGCAACAACTTGCCACACTTTCACATTCGCCTTACAACTTTTATAAGTATGTACATCCATTTGCATCCACTTTTCATTTTTATGTCTCTAGCTTACAGACTCAAAAAATGCTTTTAAACTAATTATCCTTTCTTTCCAACCCTTTAAGTAACCTTATACGGTCCTTTTCCCCTCCCACCTATACCAGCACAAATGGATTAACTGCTAAGCGCAACTGTTCAACTGTTGTGGCAGGCATTTGGCTATGTGTAAGTGCAAGCAAATAGTTTAGTTGGCGCTTAGTGTTTTACTCGCTTTGTTGTTGATGTTGCACGTTTTTTTCTTACTGTTGCTGTTGGCATTCTATGTATGTCTGTATGTGTAGCTGACTTTAACTTACAGCATAGCAGACAAGTTATAATTCACTTTAACCATTGCAAAAACTAAACTCGTACATTAGTGGAACACACTTCTGCACTTTCCGAACAGCTACATATGTATGTATGTACATACACAGATGTAGTGGTTCTTCATTTATGGAAATTACTCGTATCTATTCGCACACCGTGCTAAATTCTTACTTTTTCCAAGCCACGCGCGCACAGCCAGATATGTGAGGGTATGTAAATGAGGAGCGTTTATTTTTAGCAACGTAGCGCTTGTCTATAACGTAAATAGAAGAACACAAAACACTTTTTGATTTGCGTGAGTAAATCACTGCAGATTGCCTGCTTTTAGGCGCTTACACATTGTAACAAAACTTGTACTTTTGCAATTCATTTATTCATTTTGTATCTACAGCTAATGAAATTGATTACCTATGAAAGAGAATATCGATAAATTTCTCGCTTCTAATTGACCTTTGACATTTGGTGATTTATTGCCTGTTACCAGTTTTAGCACACACGCACTCACTCACATATATAC
Source organism: Rhagoletis pomonella (assembly GCF_013731165.1). Classification (NCBI taxonomy): domain Eukaryota; kingdom Metazoa; phylum Arthropoda; class Insecta; order Diptera; family Tephritidae; genus Rhagoletis; species Rhagoletis pomonella. The sequence continues at coordinate 19,860,091 of NW_023458558.1, read as the reverse complement.
ATATGTAGATACATATATAAGCACGTATGTCCGCGTGGACAGCGTAAAAGCACATTGGTTTCGCTGTCCATTAAACGTTTACTCCTACTTTATTAAATATGTCACTGCACTGCAGCATATACACAAAATAAAAACCGAAGTTTAAATCAATGCTGCATTTTTCATTGAATTTTTTCGATTTTTCACATTTTCTTTTTCCCCGCATAACACGATTGTCATATTTTGTCAGCTTTTTGTTGTTTCACTTCTATTTCGCCCTTTTGTTGGCGTGCACACACAGTCTCCGTCTTCTTTTACTACTCTGTTTCAAGTTTATGAACTGACTGAAGTGTCAAATGTGCTGAGTTGATGCTCCAGCTGTCCTGATTGAGCATCCTATTTAGTAACTGGCCAACAATGTTGGCATTCGTTACGTCTCGGTTTGTGTCCTGCATCCATTCGTATCTGTTCGCTGGCACGGCTTCTGTCATATTTTAGATTTTTCAGCTGTAACTACAATACATGTGTACTCGTGTGCTCGGGTTGTTCTCGTATGACTCTTGGATGCTGCGCCAAGGAGTCTACATATTTACACACATTAATATGTGCGCTCTGAGAGCATTGCTCGTTACAGTTTGAAACATAAACAGAGCATTTGAATTCGCTGCCTTACGTCCACTAGTTAATACACCTCTCTTGTCGCATTGTAGCTGACTAGTAACATCTCTGTATTTAATGTCGCCTATGGGTGGCAGGAATTGCTGCATATGTTATTATTTACATTTGAGCAAATGCTGCTGTTATTTTGTTCTGTTATCTTATACATAAATAGGCAAACATGTTTCTTTACACTCCTTTTACAGCTAAACTCTACTTCGAAGGTAAAAAAGAAGAGAGAATTATATATCATTCGAAAGATGAAATGCAGAAAATTTGCAGAAGAAAATATCAATTCAAAATAGAAACTAATACAAATGCCATAAATCATTATATAAATAGGCAATCATGTTTCCTTTACACCCCTTTTACGGCTAAACTGTACTTCTAAGGTATAAACAATTATATATCATTAGAAAGGTATTTTGATGCTGATGTGCAGGCAGTTTTTAAAATTTCAAATTAGTTTAAAATAGAGCGAAAAAATCAATTCAAAAGTCACACCAATACCAATGCCATACACGTACATGGTTGGGGCGGAAATGCCTCCTAAATGTATGCTTTAATATTGATAGTGAATTAAAGAAACGTGCTAAGCAGCAGTTTAGGAATAAGATGTATGTATGTATGTACATGAATAGATTAGCCTCAAACAAGGAAGAAGGTAAAGTTGAGTATGGGGAAGAAGAAAGTGATAAATACAGAAATTAAAATAAAAGTAAAGAAGATATAAAGACAAAGAGGAAGGAAAATTTAAATACCTAACCTAATAACAATGGTGGGGGTGAATATGTAAATGAAGAAAAGAATGGACATATTTAGATCAGGATAAAGGAAAAGATAAAGATGAAGACCTAGACGACGAAGATGAAGATGAAGATGAAGATGAAGATGAAGATGAAGATGAAGA
>NW_023458558.1:19846380-19858535 GCF_013731165.1 Rhagoletis pomonella | reverse complement strand
AGATGAAGATGAAGATGAAGATGAAGATGAAGATGAAGATGAAGATGGAGATAAGGATAAAAATCATAACCCCTTAACTTTAACTCATCTTAACTTAAAAACTTACTCCACCTGAGCTCACCACACATTAATTCACCACACTTTAACTCCCCACACCTAACTTCACCACACCTCAACTCGCCACACCTTAACCCCCGCACCTAAATCCACCACACCTAAATCCACCACCCTTAATTCACCACACCTCAACTTTCTCACCACACCTTAACTCACCTCAACTCACCACACCAAAATTCACCACACCTTAATTCACCACACCTCAACTTTCTCACCATAACTTAACTCACCACACCTGAATCCACCACACCTAAATTCACCACACCGTAACTCCTACACCCAATTCCACCACACCGCAGCTCACCACACCCAATTTCACCACATGACATGATATCACTTGATGTGGCATCAAAGGCAACATCATTTAGCATAAAATGAACCAAAATAAATAAGATTTAGATAGAGGTGAAAAAAGGGATAAAAAGGAAATACAACTGAAGAGTGTGCGATGTTATATTGTGGTGTGTTATGCTTCATATGTTATGTTATTTATTCTTATGTTATGGTTATGTTATGTTATACCAAGTACTAAGCTAAACTCCCCTCCACTTAACCCATTCCAACTAATGTTATTTTAGCTCATTCAACTTACATAAACTATCCTTAATTTTATCGGTTGAATTTCAACCGCTGGGCGAACACTAGTTTAAATAAATTGACACTGAATTAATAAACGTGCTAAGCAGCAGCTAAGGAATAAGATTTATGTAGATTAAGATTCATTCATACAAGAAAAAAAGTAAAGTTGAAGATGTTGAAGAAGAATGAGAAAAGGATACAGATAAAGATTAAAATAAAAGTAAAAAAGACCTAAAGATAAAAACAAAGATGACAAAGTAAATTTAAGTGCTTAATATAACGCCAAAGGTGAATTGAATATGTACATAGATAAAGAAAAAGATCAGGATAAAGGTAAATAAAAGATAAATTTATATTTAAAGAGAAACATGAAAATAAAAAATAATAAAAAAACGATGAAGGTAAAGATAGAGATAAAGATAGAGGCAAAGAAGAAAATAAAACCACAGAATGAGAAAAGTTATATTATGTTATGTTATGTTAAGTTATGTTAGGGAGGCAAAGATAGAGATCGACACAAAGATAGAGACAAAGAAGAAGATAAAACCACAGAATGAGAAAGGTTATACTATGTTATATTTTGTTATGTTACGTTATGTTTTGTTATGTTATGTTATGTTTTATTATGTTGTTATTTTATACTATGTTATGTTATGTTAAGTTATACTTTGTCATGTTATATTATGTTATGTTGCTCAACGAATTTCACCTGAACTCACCACCACCTTATCTCCCCTAAACTAACCTCACATCCACGGTCGCCACTTCATCAAAATTGTGTGTACCACAATATCCAAGTAAAAAGGCCCAAAATAAAATAAAATGTACCATCTTTTTCCGTTCATCAAAAAATATATATACATTAACAAAAATTTCAATTCGTGTAAAAAAATAAATTCTCTCTACAATTTGCTTGCATTTGTACATATAAAGGCAGTGCCAAATGTTAGTGTTAATATAATATTCACAACTATTTTCATGAATTTTTTTTTTTCATTAATTACTTAGGTACACAGGTTTATAAAAAACAAAGTTTGTGTAAACTGAACCAAACCTCTACATCCCCATGGTATTCGACGCCCTGAATACGAATCCGAATGTCTGTTAGTCTCCATCATGTCAGGTGCGAGGTCATTTGAAGGTCAAGTAGGGAAAAATTCGTTGAAAACGTGAAAATTCAATACAATTCTTCTGAATTTGACCTTGAAATGACCTTGGCATGACCCCTAGGTAACTTTAAAGGATTAAGGGACCCCCATATTCGGATTCGGCGACAACAAAAACCCATGTATATGAATTTTTATTTTTATTGAATAAATTTTTGTTTCAGAACTCGGGTTCGCACAATATGGTTTGCTTCAATATGAGGATTTTTTTTTTTTTTTTGTAAACCTGTGTTATTTATGAAAATATAGTTCATTCTATAATATAATCCATATATATGAAAGCTTCATACTTTATATAAAGTTCATAAAAAGATTAAAAAAATGTGTATCAAAATTTAAAAATTTTTATTCGGAGTTTCTAGAAAATTTGTGAGTATGCAGTTTTGTAGTCCGTTCAGTTTTAGGAAAGTGCAAGTTTCAAGTCGCTGAAAATTACCGTTGATTTTTTAGAATTTTAATTTTCTGAGGGTGTTGCGCGTTTTGTTCTAAATAAAAATAGATTTTGATTATGTGTACATAAAAACTGCTCTGAGTAGATAGTTTTTCAATAGCTCTAGAGTTCCTGAAATGGAAAATAAAGTTCTGTAAAGTTGCGTCAAAAAAACATTTCTTCAAAAAAAGTCTAGAAAGTTGAATGTTTGTTATTTTTCCCAAAAATTAAACTTTTCGACTTTTTTGAAACATGTTTTTTTCGGCGTAATTTTGCAGAGTTGTTTTTGTTCTTTTCAGGAACTCCAGGACTATTGAAAAGTTACTCAGAATAGTCCTAATTTTTATTTTTTCAAAACTAGTATCTTTTTGGACTTGCATAAGTTCGGCGTAATTTCGCAGAACCTTTTTCCTTTTCAGGAACTCCAGAGCTGCTGAAAAGCTACTCAGACCAGTTTTTATTAAATTTTTTTTTTCAAACATTAAAATTTTTCTATTTCTATTTTGTTTTTAATTTCGGCATAATTCTGCAGAACTCTAGGAATATTGAATAGCTATTGAGACAGCTTTTTTTGTCTATTTTCATCATACCGTTTGCCAACTTCACGGGCATCAACTTTCCTAATTTCATCTCAACTCAATTCAACTCCCCATAATTTAGTGGCTGGATCTCAACCGCTGGGCGAACAGTAGTTTATACAATCCCTGCAGTGAAAAGCCAAACCAGTTAGAATAAATACTAGTTCATTAACTAGTATGTGCCTACCAGTTCGACAATTTCGAAGAACTTAGGCGTTCAGCGACATCTGCCTTTGAATTGCCAAAGCCTAAAATAAAACGCCATTAATTGCTTTTCTTACAAATGTCGGCTGTGGCGTCACGTGAAGACTACTGGTTCTCGTTCTGAAATCGCAGGTTCGAGGCCGCTTGGAGGTGGTTAAGATTTTTAAAGTTAAATAAATGTAAGTAAAAATAATTTATTCAATTTATAAATAAATAACAAATTTGAAAATCTAATTGCATTGCAAGAAAACATTTAGGAAGAAATATAAAAACAAAGAAATTAAACAATTTTTTTTTTGTTAAATTTAAAAATTAAAATAAACAGCCTAAACAAAAAAATAAATTTATAAAAAATAAAAATGAAATAAATAATAGAAAATAAAAAAATTTTCCCTCCGCCAGGATTTGAATCTGGTACCTCAGGCTTACCGCGCGAGTGATTTGCTCTGTCGGCCATTGTGACTGCTGGAGCGTCGCGAGCAAAAAAGCACACTTATGCTTTACACAGGGCATGAATTGGCAGACTATCTCATCAACTGGTATGATGCTACTAGTATTTATACTAGTAGATGCTGATGCATAGCCTGATAATTGACATATCGTAGGAAATCGCAATGTTAAAAATACCAGTCGCTAACATTGAAAAAGGATAGAACGTGAACTAGTTCGGCTGAAACGCAAACCGGTAGAATCCTAGTTCACAACTACAAGCTTTCCCTGCAGGGATTTTGTACATACGAGTTCGAATAATAAATATTTCACTATTGCCAATTTCGCACTAAAAATTCAAATCGCAAGAATGACAAAACCTACTTAAAAATTATTTACCAGGCCAATGAGGTTCAGGTTATAGGCCCAAGCTCAAAGAGAGGACCAAGCTGAATTATTTTACAGAAAATATTTATTTAATTTAAAATTGATTGAAGCGATTGTGGCCACTGGTAGCCATCACTTACCACCTCTGCATGTCTTTCATGTCGAAGTCTTGTAGCGATGCCTTATATAACCATGGAAGAGTTGTTGGGGGTGTACAAAGCGGGTTGAGCATAGGATATTTATTTAAGTAATAATTTTTAGCAAAAAAAAAACCGACTTCAACTCCCATATAAAAAAATATATATATATATATATATCTCATGATACACTGATCGGATCTCAACCAGATTAGTATGGGACCACCTCTGAGACACTTCCTTTCCGATTCAAAAAGAATTATCGAAATCGGTTGACGTGGTCCAAAGTTATGCGGTAACATACATAAAAAAAAACAAAAAAGTAATTATATTCCGACGAACTGATAACCTCCTTCTTTTTTGGAAGTCGGTTAAAAATTTGGTCAATAGTAAGTATATGTACCAAATATGTACGCTGGACAGGATTTCGTAAATAAGTGAATGGAAAGAAATCAAATTTCTCCAAAACTTTAATTTGTGAATACCATTAGCTAAAAGCTCTTGAACCTAATATCGTATAATTTGCATGAGGTACGCGAGTTGTGCTATGATCAACCACTGGTAAAGTTCCCGAGCTACATATACGTTTGATATGTGTCACTTAAGGAGAAGTGCAATATCCCAACATGGGTTACAAACAAAAAAATAATGTACATAGATAGTATGTAGATATGCACATATGTATGTATGTACTTCAAAAACGTATAAAAGCATTGAGTGGCGCATATAAGCGTGAATGAGTTCCCGAGTGCATGTTAAGCGGCGTTTTTGGCAGCTCCACAAAAGCATACAGATAAAATTGAATTTTAATAACCGGTTGCTTGGTGACAGACTAACAACCGAGGGCATGAACTACTAACTCAACTACATATGTATGTAGTTAAAGAGCTGGCGAGTGCAATGACTAGAAATATGAAAATTAATATGCGTGTACATGTACTTATGCGTGCGTATTGTTTGTATGAGTGAACGATTATTTCAACAAAAGCTTACACGCATGAGTCGATTAACACAAAAACTCGTACAAGAGTGCTCGCATGGATTTCAATGTACTCGTTAGCACGGTTGCCACTTGTTAAAAAATTACAAATCTGAAAAAAAACAATCAAATTGAACAAAAGACAACGAAATTTGTTTTTCACGTATCTATTTATTACAAAAATCAAAACTTATTACAAAAAAAAAAAATAAAATAAAATTGAAAGACTTTTCCGTTCAATCAAGTTCAAAATAGGAACTTGCAAAATTAATTTATTCAGTTTTGGTATCCAGTGTGCAATAATACTTTTTGTAAGGAAAAAATTGGCTAATTTCTAATTAACAAAAAAAAAACAAATCAGAGAAAAATCAACCAAATTCGAAATATAAAATAAAAGCAACCAAGTTTGGTTGGAAACAATCCATAGTGGCAACCATGCTCGTTTGTAGATATATCTGTGTTCATAAGTAATAACCGCTTAAGTGGAAAAACTTGAATTCGAGAAAAAAGGTTTTAAACATTTGGATTGTAATGTTAGCCTTACGGGGAAACCATAATATTTTCGCCTATAACTTTTTGAGTAGCCTAGCTGACGAGATGGCGATTTCACATACACATGGAATAGTGGTTGAAGAAAACGATAGCATATACATATAAGCCCATTCTTTCTTAAGTCGATTTAGGCGATTATTGCTTGTGACCACAGATATATGTAAATACGTACGTGGCTGTGTTGACATCGGGTACTTGCCGCCGGAATATGCATATAAGTTCATACATATGTATCTATCTATATGACCGCTAATGAAATTTTCATGAAACTATTTTTTGGCAAACTGACAATGTAAATAAACATAGATATGTATGGTTAAATATCCATGTATTTGTATTTATAAAATGAAATAGCAGCAACAACAGAAACACTTTAGCGCAAAGTGAAAAGGCCAAAGGCAATTGCAAAACGGTAAAATGCCAAATAACGGTACGTAGTAACAAAGCAAGTGGCATATGGATGTTTGTAGCCAACCTGAAATTTTGTAGGTACTAACAAATTTTGAGTGGCACAGCAGATTTAAGTGCTGCCTAGTTGTCTAGAGCCACAACAAAAATTGGTAACTAAATAAAGCTTTATAGTATGGTACTTATATGTAGGTAATGACAACAGAAATTGAATAAACAGACTGCAACAAAAGTTAATATGAAGCACTTGTGGCCAGCGGCAAAAACATGAGCAGCATTCGGAGCCACAACAACAACAACAACAGTTATAAGGTTGACTATAACTACGGTGACCATATTGACGGGGGCCGAATACGGGACAAAAAAATAATTTTGCTAAACAAGCTGAATAACAGACCTGAAAACCTACTTCAATGATCCTAAATGTATTAGAGCTGAAAGAGCATCCTTAAAGTAACATCTCAAACTTATAGGATAATTTTCTCGAGAATTTTAACCCAAAAAATTTGTTAAAAAAAAAATCCTTAAATTTTAATACAATAAAGTGCAAGTTTCAACTAGCTGGGATTTCCTGGTAATTTTTTTAATTTTTGCCATTTTAATGGGCTGTTAAGACATCGAAATGCCGAACACTGAATAAAGGACGAATGGTCACCGTAACTATACCAAGTGACAACCGCATAACAACACATGGCAGTACACTGCCATGCATAACCACATATAAATGAATAGTGGTATTCACCAAATCGAGCAAGTGGCCTGGCAGTCTGGTAAAAGAGTAGATCAGCTCAAGCAACGACTGTTGACAAACGTCATCATCTGCTCTCTTGCCAGAGTGCCACTTGCTCAATTTGGTGAATACCTATAATAACTATGTATGTATGTATATCGCTAGCGTATTCGCCATACTTATATATGTATATATAACTAGAGCATATCGTCGGTGATACTTCAAAACGGTCTATGTCTATTAGTACCCTAGACACTTAGATGGTCTCGTACTTGCACCGGAATGCATCTGCAAATCGTTACACCCAAATAAACGAATGACTAAATTGTCTACCTTTGGCTGATGAAGATTAACTATTACCAGAAGCGATCAGATACATATAAATAGATCAATTAAGCACCAGAGGTAATAAGTGACATAGAACGTTTTGCAGTATCACCATATGTACACATAGATATGTACATATTTGTATATGTGCTGTTTAGCTAACGTAGCAAATAATTTTTTTGGGAAACCCCAAAAATGATTATCGTTTCAAAGCCACAGCCGGAAATGCTTCAGTAATTTTAAGTGCAGGCAGGTAAATTGTTGAACTTTTACTCCAATGCCGCCGCCTGACAATTCACATACATACCTACAAACATACATGTATGCATACTAGCCCAGTGGGAATTAGGAGCACGTAATAATACCTTATTAGCAACTTACTCTTCACCTGGCAGTCATTGCCATTTCCCTGCCGAACGTCCCTTACTTTTACAAAGGCATGACCGCCTTATGTAATTAGGAATTTAGAATGTACATTTGGTATCAGACATACTTCTGAGCCGCTTTACAAAGTAAGTTACGTGTAATGCAGAGAAGTCGCTCGGAGTAGTTCGGCGCTTGGAGATAACTTCGGCTGCACGTTACTTTGCAACTGACAACGTAATGTGTCGTTGGAGGTGTTCATTTTGTGCTTTACTAGTAGATGACATTGGCCATGATGACAATTTTGGTACTAAAAACTGAAAGAAAACATGGCTTACCTCGTAAGGTGCTTACCTATTTTCCCAGTGGGAGGGATGCCAAAATATGAGTAAAATAGTGACCCCGAGATTTCGAGATCATTTTTCAATAATCACGTCATAACTTTTATGAATATGAGTAAAAATTCAATATCTAACAACATTTGAACATACCATGAAATAAAAATATTTTAAATTTGCGATAAACTGATTGTAAAACTCACATATTTATTAAATCAGACAAATCTAAAAGTAATACATATTTTACATTAACAAGTAACAATGTAAATAACAGGCACTTTTGAAAGTAATGATTAACAAAAAAAAAACAATAACAAAAAATATACAAAAACAAATTGTCTAAACATGTTTGTTCTACTCCATACAGAAATGGCGAATCTTTTTCGGAATTAACTCGAATTTTTAAGGATGAACAAGTCAAACGGACCTCAAAATCCGATTCACCGTGTCGAAATACATGTCGGTAGGTGGGTCTGGTTAGAAGCACACACCCCTTTTAAATGTGTACGTAAGTGCAGCAAAGTATTTAAAGCGGAGTCTTCAAATCTTGTCCTGAACTTGTTACATACAAAACCCGCTGATGAAAAACCTTGGCCATTTGAAGATAACGTCTTTTACCGGCACGTCAGGTAAGTTATAGCTTTTTCGATTCGAATAGAATGATTTTAGAAATTAAGTAACTTTTCTTAAAACTCTCTGTTTCGTTTTCATTAGCAACTCATAGCGTTGCTACTCATTTAAATCTTCTTCAAAAATTACAATTTCAATTTGATACTTCCAATTTTTCGGGATCCCGGTATTAATGCAAGCAAATCTCGTGATTTTCGCAACCTCAAAAACAGCGGGATCCCAGTACTGGCATTCCTAATGCATACATACATACGTACATATGTATCCAAACATGTATTGTACGTAGCATTGCGTATTTATTACTATTTAGGAAGTTTTAGTGATTGTTTTTTCGTTGTTCTTGTATTATTTGTTGTTGTTTTTTTAGTATGTGCGCGGTTGTGTTTGTATGCCACAAAATGTTGAAGCACGTAATGACGTGTTAAACAATTTAATTGATCAGTAATAAAACCAAGGAAGGTACACCAACACATCGCATACTCCAAATTTACTCCCTGTAGGAAACCTCGCTTACTAACGACGTTTCTAGTAGCCACTTACCTCTACTATTTATGTCCATTACCAACTTACATATCAATGGTATGGCTTTAAATATCAACCCCCCTAAAGCGTCCATCATCAACGTCACCAGAAGAAGAAATCTCCTAGATTTAAGGAACATAACAGTGAATGAGGACGAAATCAGTGTTTCCACAAAGGTGTATCTCGGTGTGATCCTCGATTTGAAACTTTTGTGGAGGTCGGCCATTGATGTGACCACTTTCCCAGCTGTAAGAGCGCTTATGCTCTATTGGAATCTAGCAGGAAAGTCTTGTGGTGTGTTCCAAAAATCCGTAGATGAATGTACGCTGTGATAATTGAACGGCTGTCCTGAGAGGCGATGCGTTTATACCCGACGGTAGCATAAGTGGTGATTCTCGACCTCGAATAGGCAGACAAGCTATAAGCCACAGAGATATATGTAGGCCTCTTATTAACCTGTCTAAGGAGAGACTGAGAATTGTCATTGGTATACTCACAGAACATTGTAGCAGACTAACGTACGTAACCTAATGGGCATCTGCATAAGCTAGCAATCTGGTCGAATGAACCTTGTCGCTTTAGCGAATCGTTTAAGAATACACTCCTGTATCTGTTACTGGAGTATAAGGCAGCGGAGGAAAAGGTATGGGATCAATGTGGCCAAAGAATGAAATCTCTTCTAGACTTTCTCAGGATTGTAGGACTGAACGAGATGTTGAGATAAGTAAAGGGAAAAAGAGATCTGACGGTCGTTGTGCACAAGTCTTTTGAAATACATGTATCTATCCTTCTAAGTATGAATTCATAACTCATTATATATTTACCATTTATTTGCAGCAACCGATGCAATCCTTTTTAAGGCCAAATGCTAACGAAATGGTGGTCTTATAAGAATATTATACACATTACTGGAATCAGTAGTACGAAAGCGTATTCGTTGAAATTGGTAATGCTTATAGATATCTCGGCATTTAAATAAATAGTAAATAAAGTAAACACTAGTGGAGTGCAATGAAGTATGGTCGTTCTTCTGGGTACGCAGTTACAATGCATTCGAAGTGAAAACATGCTGACATACATAGCCGGAAACTGTACCAAATTGGACTACTGGGCAGCTGATCAGCTTCGCCCCTCGCATTACCTGCGTTTAAAAACACTTACATATAGGTACATATGTACATATTTTCTTTGAATCCACAATTTTTCATAAGTTTTACTCAAAAACAAAATGATTTCCCTGCAGGGAATTCAACTAGTGCTAAATTTGTTAGTATAGATGTGTGCACATTAGGGTGACCCACACAAGTACAGTCGGCATTTTATTGCTCTCACCTCCTAGGATTGTTCTATGTCGAAAAATATACCTCCATTCTTTTATTTTTCAATCAAAATATATTTAGAGGTCGCTCAAAGTTTTTCATGTGTTTTATGTGGGAAAAACCACTTTTCGCAGAAATGGTATAGAATTCTTGAAAATCAATATTTTTCGATTGAAAAACTCTGGTTCTCTTCAGGATATTTCCAGTAACAATACTCAATTGTTTATTTAACCATTTTTAATACTAAGGATTTTTTATTTATCACCCCATTGCATTTAATAGCATTTTCTGGAGGTTTTGGCAGACTGATAAAATATAGTTACTATAAAAAATGGTTAAGTAAATAATTAGGTATTATTACTGGGAATCTTCTGAAGAGAAACAGAGTTTTCCGATCGAAAAATATTGAATTCTATACTATTTCTGCGGAAAGTTGTTTTTTCCCCACATAAAATACATGAAACGCTTTGAGCGCTTTGAGCGATCTATAAATATATTTTATTCCAAAATACAAAATAGAGGTATATTTTTTTCGGTATAGAACAATCCTAGGGGGTGAGAGCAGAAAAATTCCGATTTTAATTTTTCACATGCATATTTGGACCACCCTAGTGTACATGCATACACATACACATATGATAAGAGGAGTCAAAAGCTCAATTAGGATTTAAAGGTGAATTCGGGGTTTTATATTGACAGCTCGGGTATGTTATAAATTAATTTTTGGTAAATAAAATCAATTTTGATACACATATATTTACTACGAAAAGCACTTACTTAATTAGCGAATTTTAATATGTCATATAACTCGGAAAGTTTATGATGGTTTACAAGCTTATAGACTGAGGTTTCGTGCTTCTATTAGCTAAATGAAGTTAGCATTGGCAAATTCGTTAAATATCGAGTGATGGTTAAAAGTTACTGAACTTAACATCCTTTAGAAATTTGTCATGAAATTTTTAGTAGAATGTGTTTAGCGAAATGAATCAGAAGCGCTAAAATAGCTGAAAATGCAAATACTATCTAAGTATTTATATACAAATACGCTACAATAGAGTATTGAAACTTCTTTTTTGAGGGCACAGTTTGCTCGATTTTAATGAAACATACACCGATTTGAAAGATATAACTTCCGCTAACCTTGAAAAATCCTATTTATGGTCAGATTAGTATGTAGCGTAAAGTTTGCTGTAAATTGGTAGTGCAATTGTGTGATGGAAAAATATTGGGCTTTCTTCCAATCTTCACATAAATCAAGGGAACGGCCTTGTTGTCGATAATTTTATAGATGTTTTTATCGATTTTGTTATCGATTTTGCTGTCGATATTATTATCGCTTTTGTCACCGATATTTTTTATTATTTCGTGCTACCACACCACGTATTCTACGTTTAAATTTAGCGGTTGTGTCTTCGATACAGCCTGCAGACCAAGACGAAGGCGCAGGACTGTTCTTTTTTCTCTTCTGCCTCGCTTGCGATCAAAATGGAGAATAAAGTCAAGTATAGTAAGTAACGTTAAAGACTGCATATTTCGGTTTATAGATTTGTCATGAACGTATAATATTCCAAAGTTAATATTTTTATAGTTTCTGTGGACCTTTTTTTTTGTTTAAAATACTTTATTTTAATTTTTAACTTTGCAGAATCCGTACGTGTGGCATTATATATAACTTTGGATCAACTTGTCAAATAACGTTAAATCAAAGATGCCTAACCCTAATTTATTTTTCGTTCAAATATAAGTTCGAGGATTTTATGAAAAGGGGAAATTAAAGTGTTTTTTGATATATGTAATATTACTTTTCATTTTGTGAATTTGGTGCAAGCTCTAATTAAACAATTGCACGTACTATTTAAAAAAAAAAAAACACAAGATGTGAAGTTATACCTTGGGTTTATTATTTTGCGCTTTCCTGTTGCGAATCTTCTATTATACTTTCAGTGTCAATTTCAATATC
>NW_023458558.1:19841942-19846280 GCF_013731165.1 Rhagoletis pomonella | reverse complement strand
TACCCTGGTTTTAATTTTGCTGATATTCGGTTTTGTACTTTAAACGAAAATATGTAAGTATGTATGTCGGTACATACAGGGTGGTCAATATAACGTTTTTTTAATCACACATTATTTTGACAGTTACAGCACTATCCCACTGGAAATTTTGACAGTAAGTCAGTGTCATATTTGCACGGAACGAAATGAAACATTTTCTGATGGGTCTACATTGATAAATGTATAACGAGAAAAAAAGGAGCGATAAGCATTATAAAACAACGTCCATGTAAAAATATCAATAACAAATCGAATTAAAAAGCTCAAAATTATTATGGAACTTTTTCGAATTTTCTGTACTTTTGTACAAAGATTGAGGTTTGGACTTATGGTTTTTGTTAGTAAAAAATAAAGTAAATCATAAAAAAAGAACATGTAATTTTTAAACAAAAAACACAAGCGACTTCAATTCTCATATAAAAATTGACCGACAATTTGTTCATGATCCAATGACCGTATCTAAACCAAATTAGTACGGGACCACCCTTGAGGTACCAGCTTTCCGATTAAAGGGAATTATCGAAATGGATTCAAGTAGTCCAAAGTTATGCGGTAACATATATACATAAAAAAAATATTCGCAAGAATTGATAAACTCCTCCTTTTTTGAAGTTGGTCAAAACTTGCACTTGCGTCCCTTTATATTTTCGCCAGTGTATATATACATGTATAAACTGTGCTAAAATTTTGTGATGACGCGAGGCAATATTCATTTTAAGTTCAAGTTGTTATAAACAGGACTTTATAACTTCAAATTGGTAATTTTTTCAACCAACATAATAAGAGCTATTTTGTGTTTCTTTTTAGGTATTTTTAAATGAAGATTTTTTGAGATAAAAAAGATTTTTTAGCTTCAAAATCTTATTTTGAAGATTTTTTTTTGGAAAAAATTAAGATTTTTCAACCAACATAATAAGGCAACACTGGTTGTGGCAACAATTCATTAACGATTCTAAGGTGAATATCGAGCTAGCAGATCGAGAGATTAGGCTAGGCACCGTCACCGAGTTAGCTACACGATTGGAATCGTGTTCCATAAATAATGCGAATGTTTGCTCATTCAAATAAAAAAACAATATACCGAACCAAGTTTAATTTTTTTGATTTTTAAATGCACCACCCTTTGCATAGATTTATAACCGAACAAGAGTTTTGGGGCACTTTACAATTGAACGTTAAATTTATGGCACTTCGCCTAAAAGTGGAGCAGGCAAAAGCGAAGAATACCAAAATGTATATATAAATCGCTCACTTGTTTGCAAAAAGTTCGCCGCAAAATGAAATTAATTTCAAAAAGTCATAAAAATGACAACCAGATAGCAACAACAACACAGATGGCAATGCATCAAACAGAAAACGATTTTGTGCGTAATGAAAACTTTTAATTTGATTTGCAGCATTTCAATGTGAAACAGCCAATGACAAAAGCAACGATTCATGGTGATGATGAGCAGGGCGTATATGACAGGCGTACTGCTTGCAAACTGCAGCAGATATTCGAATATGGTGTGAATCAAAACTTTTTGAAATTTTTTGCTCTTTAGCTGTTATTAACACTGTCACTGTTGATGCTGTTTTCATGATCGTTTTATTCATAAATTTGAACTGATTTTTATTCTCTTATCTATTAGCTATTGTTGTTGCTGGCACTGCTGGTTTTGATATCAATGGTTGCTGTTAGTAGCTGGGCATTGTCGCTGTTGACATAAACCATAAACTTTTCCTTGCTTACGTACTACAACGAGAAGAAAATTATAAAATAATCATGCGATTATTAAAAATTATACAGAATTCTGCAATAGGCAAATGCCATAAAAGTTCTTAATACATGTACAATTAGAGGATTTGCAAGACGTGTAAACTGACGTGAAATCTTAAGCTTAGCATTTTTTTATGTAAAATAATGGTTCAAATGGTTTTAGATAGGCTAATTAGATAGTTTTTTTTATCAGTTTAAAAACATTTCGCTTTAGTTAGAAATCCTCTAAAATTATTTTAATCATTATTTTACATACTAAACGCTAAGCTTAAAATTTTACGACGGTTAACACGCCTTGTGAATCGCTTAAATATATGCACATATATTATATATGTATATATATATATACTGAGCAGAAGTGTTGTTTATATTGCTTTTTGGGCTTACTTTTGTTAAAGTTTCTTAAACTGAAAGTCTGTGGACTTCACCTAACACGTTATGACTTTGACATCGCCGAGGGGCTTTTTAAAACTTTCTGCCGGTGAAGAATGGTTATACCACTTGCTTTGCGACATAATTATTAAGGCATATTGGATCAGGTCGGTCGGTAAACTTTCAATCCTAGTGCTGTAGATGCGTGTCGGTCTAAGCAGACGACATGATACTATGTAAATATATATACTGGAAATTTTCACTCGATTGGAGGTGTTTGCTTGAAGCTTTTTGGAATGGTCAAGTTATTGGAACTGATCCTAGATAAGCAGGTGAATAAACCAGTTTATATATATTGCTACAGCTAAGATTCGCTGCAAAAAAAAATATTCACTCATTAGTTGGGTTTTCAGATTGGATTTTTCAATCTCCTGATCGAATCTTGTGGCTCAGGTATTGCCCCAAAAATCTTAGGGCTTCGCAAACTTTATCAGTTTCAAAAGATTTTTTTTTTCATTCAATGATAAAATTTAATGTGTGTCTCTCTGTACTTTCGCCACATTGGCTGACACACTGTATTTATTGCGCATCTGGATCTTAGCAGTAACAAGGTAGTGATCCGAGTAGATGTTGGCTCCTCGGATGGAGCGCATGTCAAGACCGCTACCATGTTTCGTGCCGCGGCGAAGTCGATCAGCATCTCATCATCAGATGTCACACATTGCACAGTTTTTGCATTTCCTGAACTGCAAAGATCCATCCAGCAGTTGGACAGAGCCACCTTTCTCATAGAAAGTCCGGACATTCCAAGTGAATATCCGGAAATCATTTTATTGTTTTCATTTGCGAGGGTCATCAGCGTTTTCGGGGTAATATTCGAACGCTTTTCTGTTCTTTTTATAGGATGCCCAGGTCTAAAGAGTTTTGAATGATTGCAAAGTTTACTTATACATACCAATGTCTACTGTATACCGGCGGTCCTAAAAATTGTAGAAGGGTATTGCTAAGTAGAGTGCTCAGCTCAGTCTTACTGCTGAGCTGTAGTCTAGAAATCTTTCTAGGATATCTAATTAAAAAATTTAAATTTTGATTGATATTTTTTTAACTTTAATTAGTTTTTGTGAACTTTCTGTCAGCTTTGAAACTTTTATTTACGTGGTATCTTATGTAGATCGACCCATATTTTAAATGAAAATTA
The DNA here is from genome assembly GCF_013731165.1 of Rhagoletis pomonella. Lineage (NCBI taxonomy): Eukaryota > Metazoa > Arthropoda > Insecta > Diptera > Tephritidae > Rhagoletis > Rhagoletis pomonella. Next base: position 19,842,912 of record NW_023458558.1, on the reverse strand, counting down.
TTAACAATAAATAAATAAAGCTGTGGTGTAGTGGTAAGCAGTGCGCGATTCCACTCAGCAGCACCTGTGTTCAAGTCCTGGTCAAAACAACATCGCAAAAAATATAGAAAAAGGGTTTTTTTTTTTTTAACAGCGGTCGGGCCCTCGGCAGGCAATGGCAAACCTTCGAGTGTATTTCTGCCATGAAAAACAGCTTCTCATAAAAATACAATCGCCGTTCGGAGTCGGCGTAAAACTGTAGGTCCCTCCGCTTTGTGTGACAACATCAAGACGCACCTCACAAGTCGGAGGAGAAGTTCGGCCAAACACTAACATATGTGTAAGCGCCAATCTATTATTATATTAAATAAATAAAGGTAAGTTCAAACAGCATCATTTTGAATTTTTCTGCTATTATTTTCACCGCAATTGTATCTATTACTTTGTTTTATGGTTTTGTCTATTATATGTCTACGTACCTAAAATTTGTGTATAAATTAAAAAGTGTTGTAATGATATAAACGAAATTTATCATAATCTGAACATTACTTCGTTGAAGTGCATCACCTTGTAATATATGATTCGCAGTTGGGTTTTTAAAGAAAATCCTTTATTTCCCATTTGTGCCGTTAAATTTTTGTAAATCCCATATTTTTGAAACAAATTATGCATTTGTCCCGTAGACATAGATATCTAGACATACTATTATAAGCAAATTCTGAAATATCGTTGCGCTAATGCACAACCTCGCGTCTAAGCATGAAGCTTCAACCACTTAAGCACCGCACCAAACCATTTCTTCGTTACAGCAAGCCATTTGATTAGCTTAAAAAATTTCATCGACACTTGCCAACACCGACCTAAAATAATTTTCATTAAAAATATGTTTGTATGTATGCATTTATGATTTTGAAGGAGGAAAAATAGCAAAAAAAGGGTTTCTCCTCCCAATCATTCGCGCAATAGCAAGCCACCCTTTTTGATATCACGC
>NW_023458558.1:19836952-19841842 GCF_013731165.1 Rhagoletis pomonella | reverse complement strand
GCGTGATATCAAAAAGGGTGGCTTGCTATTGCGCGAATGATTGGGAGAAGAAACCCTTTTTTTGCTGTTTTCCTCCTTCATAAATGCATACATACAAACATATTTTTAATGAAAATTATTTTAGGTCGGTGTTGGCAAGTGTCGATGAAATTTCTTAAGCTAATCAAATGGCTTGCTGTAACGAAGAAATGGTTTGGTGCGGTGCTTAAGTGGCTGAAGCTTCCCATTTAGACGCGAGGTCGTGCATTAGCGCAACGATATTTCAGAATTTGCTTTTAATAGTATTGTCTAGATATCTATGTCTACGGGACAAATGCATAATTTGTTTCAAAAATATGGGATTTACAAAAATTGAACGGCACAAATGGGAAATAAAGGATTTTGTTTAAAAGCCCAACTGTGAATATATATATATTTATATATATTATATTTTACAAGGTGATGCACTTCAACGAAGTAATGTTCAGATTATGAAAAATTTCGTTTATATCATTACAACACTTTTTAATTTATACACAAATTTTAGGTACGTAGACATATAATAGACAAAACCATAAAACAGAGTAAGAGATATAATTGCGGTGAAAAGAATAGCAGAAAAATTCAAAACGTTGCTGTTTGAACTTACCTTTATTTAATAATTTTTATTTAAAATATGGGTCGATCTACATAAGATACCACGTAAATAAAAGTTTCATAGCTGACAGAAAGTTCACAAAAACTAATTAAAGTTAAAAAAATATCAATCAAAACTTCAATTTTTTAATTAGATTTCTTAGAAAGATTTCTAAACTGCAGCTCAGCAGTAAGACTGAGCTGGCCACTCTACTTAGCAATACCCTTCTACAATTTTTAGGACCGCCGATATACAGTAGTTATTGCTATGCATAAGTAAACTTTGCAATTATTAGAAACTCCTTAGACCTGGGCATCCTATGAAAAGAACAGAAAAGCCTCCGAATATTACCCCGAAAACGTTCATGATGATTTCCGGATATGCACTTGGAATATCCAGAATTTCTATAAGGAAGGTGCCTATATCCAACTGCTGGATGGATCGTTGCAGTTCAGGAAATACAAAAAACATGCAACGTGCGACATCTGATGATGAGAGGCTGATCGACTTCGCCGCGGCACGAAACATGGTGGTTGGTAACACGAGACACCAGCATCGAAACGATTCGAGCGGTCTTGACGAAGGCTCCATCCGAGGAGCCAACATGTACTCGGATCACTACCTTGTTGCCGCTAAGATCCCGATGCGCAATAAATACCGTATGTCAGGCAATGTGGCGAAAGTACAAAGAGACACGAATTAAATTTTATTATTGAATGAAAAAAAAATCTTTTAAAACTGATAAAGTTTCCGAAGCACTAAGCTTTTTGGGGCAATACCTGAGCCACGAGATTCGATTAGGAGATTGAAAAATCCAATTTGACAACCCAATTAATGAGTAATTTTTTTTCAGTTTATTTTAGTTGTAGCAATATAAATGAACTGATTTATTCACCTGCTTATCTAGGATCAGTTCCAATAACTTGACCATTCCAAAAAGCTGCAAGCAAACACCTCCAATCGAGTGAAAATTTCCAGTATATATATTTCCATAGTATCATGTCGTCTGCTTAGACCGACACTCATCTACAGCACTAGGATTGAAAGTATACCGACCGACCTGATCCAATATGCCTTAATAATTATGTCGCAAAGCAAGTGGTATAACCATTCTTCACCGGCAGAAAGTTTCAAAAAGCCCCTCGGCGATGCCATAGTCATAACGTGTTAGGTGAAGTCCACAGACTTTCAGTTTAAGAAACTCTAACAAAAGTAAGCCCAAAAAGTAATATAAACAACACTTCTGCTCAGTATATATATATATATATATAATATATGTGCATATATTTAAGCGATTCACAAGGCGTGTCAACCGTCATAAAATCTTAAGCTTAGCGTTTTTTATGTAAAATAATGATTAAAATAGTTTTAGAGGATTTCTAACTTAAGCGAAATGTTTTTAAACTGATAAAAAAAACTACCTAATCCCATCTAAAACCATTTGAACCGTTATTTTACATAAAAAAAATGCTAAGCTTAAGATTTCACGTCAGTTTACACGTCTTGCAAATCCTCTAATTCTACATGTATTAAGAACTTTTATGGCATTTGCCTCTTGCAGAATTCTGTATAATTTTTAATAATCGCATGATTATTTTATAATTTTCTTCTCGTTGTAGTATGTAAGCAAGATAAAGTTTATGTCAACAGCGACAATGCCCAGCTACTAACAGCAACCATTGATATCATAACCAGCAGTGCCAGCAACAATAATAGCTAATAAGAGAATAAAAATCAGTTCAAATTTAAGAATAAAACGATCATGAAAACAGCATCAACAGTGACAGTGTTAATAACAGCTAAAGAGCAAAAAATTTCAAAAAGTTTTGATTCACACCATATTCGAATATCTGCTGCAGTTCGCAAGCAGTACGCCTGTCATATACGCCCTGCTCATCATCACCATGAATCGTTGCTTTTGTCATTGGCTGTTTCACATTGAAATGCTGCAAATCAAATTAAAAGTTTTCATTACGCACAAAATCGTTTTCTGTTTGATGCATTGCCTGTGTTCTGTGTTGTTGTTGCTATCTGGTTGTCATTTTTATGACTTTTTGAAATTAATTTCATTTTGCGGCGAACTTTTTGCAAATAAGTGAGCGATTTATACATACATTTTGGTATTCTTCGCTTTTGCCTGCTCCACTTTTAGGCGAAGCGCCATAAATTTAACGTTCAACTCTAAAGTGCCCCAAAACTCTTGTTCGGTTATAAATCTATATAAAGGGTGGTGCATTTAAAAATTAAGAATTAAAAAAAAACTGTTTCGGTATATTGTTTGTCTGTCTGAATGAGCAAACATTCCCATTATTTATGGAACACGATTCCAATCGTGTGGCTAACTCGGTGACGGTGCCTAGCCTTATCTCTCGACTTGCTAGGTCGATATTCACCTTAGGGCTCAGAATCGCTAATGAATTGTTCCCACAACCTTACCAGAGAAAGTCCCCTAAAAATCTTAACTTTTTTTTTTTTTTAATTTAAAAATTAGATTTTAAAGTTAAAAATTTTTTTTGATCCCAAAAAATTTTCATTTAAAAATACCTAGAAAGATACACAAAAGTCGATATTGGCTTTACGGCTGTAAATAGCCCTTATTATGTTGATTGAAAAAATTACCAATTTCAAGTTATAAAGTCCTGTTTATAACAACTTAAACTTAAAATGAATATTGCCTCGCGTCATCACAAAATTTGTAGCACCCTCAGCAAATGTGCCCACCCTTAATGTACATACATACATACATATTTTCGTTTAAAGTACAAAACCGCGTATCAGCAAAATGCAAAACCAGGGTAAATATGTGAGGTTGCATAAATTATTAGAGTAAAAATAGTCATATTTAAAAGCGGTTCTCTTTTAATAAATCCATCGCATTCCTGGCTAATATATTTCAGGACGAATTGATAAGGATTGAAGTCTAGAGCTTCATATAGCAAATCCAATTTTTGGCAAAAAATATCAGTTACGCGGTTTTCTACTTTAAACGGCGATATGTATGTATGTGTACTGGGGTGGTCCTTAAATGTAGGAAGCAAATTTTTGCATCAGTTTTCCCAAGCCGCAACCCCTACGTCGATGCTACTATAGTCGAAGATATCACATATAAATTTTGGTCCCGATTGGAGTCGATTGAGGCATGTGGCAGAGGAGTCACAGTTCAGACTACCCTATGAAGACGTCTTAACCGACTAAAATCGGAACCAAAATTAATAAGTGATATCCTTAAGTACTATCGATTTTGGGTATTAAATTTAAAAATAAAATATTTTTAATTTTTTGAGTACGGCCTTTGATCCCATTGCGACACGCCTTAACCGTCTCCAATCGAGACCAAAATTTATATGTAATATCTGTGACTGTGGTATTACCGATTGAGGGGGTTAGACTGAAAAAAAGGATTCATTTGATTTTTAAGGACCACCCTAATATATATACATTACACATAGGATGTGTACATACATACATACATATGAAATATGAATGGTTGTTATATTAATTTTCATACAAAATAAATAAAAGTTCTGCAAAAAAGTTTATTTATATACGTATTTATCTATATTTAACTGAGATTATAAACATTTTTTAATGTTCCAACGCTTTAAACTCATTTCTAAAAATACACTCCAAACAGTACAAATTGAAGAAACCAAACTTTTTAAATATATTAGTAAATATGTATGTATTCAAAACTTTTGCGCTTGCTTATGGAGTTCTGCCTGCGCTGCCCATCACTGTTCTTAAAGCATGCGCAAGGTATCGAAAATAAAAAAAAGCATTTTGCACATTCCATAGTTTGACCCAAGACCCGTTATTTGGTGACCTCGCTAAAATAATGTGACAGCGAGCGTATTTTGCAAACTTGTAAAAATCGCTTATTTGCCCTAATGTTAGGGAACGCACTTTGGAGAACATTGCCCACTTGATCTCAAATTGTATATCAATAATTTTTTCGTAAATTGATATTTACCAATACAGTGAGTGCGCCCTTACTTGAAGTCGTGTGATACTTCGTGAAATATCGGCCACCCTAATGTACATTCCACCATTTTCACTCCCATTCAACTAACTTTGCTGACCCGCATTCTTTGTACATACACACACCCCCATTTGGCCATGTCATTTGCTCCGTTCGATCGGCATTGACTAATTTTTATGTATTTCATTTTTATTTCCTTTTAAGTTATCCGCTGCAATTCTTTGCTGTTTTATGTATTTGGCAAATTACTTTTTAATTTCTGTGCTTAATAAAATTTTTTTGCTCGTCCTTTTTT
>NW_023458558.1:19835598-19836852 GCF_013731165.1 Rhagoletis pomonella | reverse complement strand
TATAAAAGTTTGCAAAGCTCAACGCCAAAAAAGGACGAGCAAAAAAAATTTTATTAAGCACAGAAATTAAAAAGTAATTTGCCAAATACATAAAACAGCAAAGAATTGCAGCGGATAACTTAAAAGGAAATAAAAATGAAATACATAAAAATTAGTCAATGCTGATCGAACGGAGCAAATGACATGGGAAAATGGGGGTGTGTATGTACAAAGAATGCGGGTCAGCAAAGTTAGTTGAATGGGAGTGAAATGGCGGCATCAAGTAAGGGCGCACTCACTGTATTGGTAAATATTAATTTACGAAAAAATTATTGAAACACAATTTGAGATCAAGTGGGCAACGTTCTTCAACGTCCGTTCCCTAACATAAGGGCAAATATGCGATTTTTACAAGTTTGCAAAATATGGTCGCTGTCACATTATTTTAGCGAGGTCACCAAATAATGGGTCTGGGGTCAAACTATGGAAGGTGCAAAATGCTTTTTTTTTTTATTTTCGATACCTTGCGCATGCTTTAAGAACAGTGATGGGCAGCGCAGGCAGAACTCCATAAGCAAGCGCAAAAGTTTTGAATACATACATATTTACTAATATATTTAAAAAGTTTGGTTTCTTCAATTTGTACTATTTGGAGTATACTTTTAGAAATGAGTTTAAAGCGTTGGAACATTAAAAAATGTTTATAATCTCAGTTAAATATATATAAATACGTATATAAATAAACTTTTTGCAGACCTTTATTTATTTTGTATGAAAATTAATATAACAACCATTCATATTTCATATGTATGTATGTATGAACACATCCTAGTGTAATGTATATATATTAGGGTGTTCCTTAAAAATCAAATGAATCCTTTTTTTCAGTCTAACCCCCTCAATCGGTAATACCACAGTCACAGATATTACATATAAATTTTGGTCTCGATTGGAGACGGTTAAGGCGTGTCGCAATGGGGTCAAAGGCCGTACTCAAAAAATTAAAAATATTTTACTACTAAAGTCGAGGATATCCCTTATAACTTTTAGTTCAGATTTGAGTGGGTTAAGACGTCTTCATAGGGTAGTCTGACCTTTGACTCCTCTGCCACACGCCTTAACCGACTCCAATCGCGACCAAAATTTATATGTGATATCTTCCACTATAGTAGCATCGACGTAGGGGTTGAGGCTTGGGAAAACTGATGCAAAAATTGTCTTGCTACATTTAAGGACCACCCCAATACACATGCATACATATCGTCGTTTAAAGTA
>NW_023458558.1:19832528-19835498 GCF_013731165.1 Rhagoletis pomonella | reverse complement strand
TCCTGTTGCGAATCTTCTATTATACTTTCAGTGTCAATTTCAATATCTAAGTGTACGTGTAAAAGTGCTAGACCTATCAGTCTTTCTTCGTTCATGGTACTATCCAACCATGATTTTAACCGGCGAAGGGTTGAAAAATTTCTTTCGGAAGTAGCGTTACTAGCTGGAAGTGTGCCCAGAATGCGCATAAATTTGTTCATCAATGAAAAGGCATATTTGTCGCATTTACCAGGAACTTCTGCTGCTGATATTGGGTATGGCGTTTCGCTTTCCGTATTTGTCCATCATTCCAACCACACTTTATACTCTCCTTCCAAATTGATACCGCCTTTTTCTAAGAAAAGATCGTATCGTTTTCTAAGCGATTTTACGCGTTCGATAGCATTATCTTTTTCGTCAGGCATATTATGTTCCCCACTTTTAGATGGAAGTATTAAGTTCAAATCAAAAATTTTTAATATCTCTTTCGGCAATCGATTTTCACTCTGGATTTCATCAAATTCGGATAGAATTTATATACCATTTCCGCCCACAAGAGCCGTGGATGTGACAGCGCGTCAAATTTTAGCATTTTCCACATTTCTTCATTCCTAAGTGCAGAATAGCACACGGAAATTTCAGCGATTTTGTAGTACGGTTACTACTTTTAGCCGCAGCTCAAATGGGGCGTCTTACATAAATTATTATTATTAGATGGAAACATAGGTATTTAATATGTTTTATAAATATTCGTGAATACACTTATCGACTCACAGAAGGTGGTTATCAAGAAAACGAGGTGATCTTCTGCGAAGACTTGTTTAAATATGATGAAAAGTGGTGATGAGCAGTGGTGCTACCCTTTGTACAAGCTTTCATTTAACTTGCTATGTATGTATGTATGTTTGTTAGGGGCAAATTTTTTAATAAAAATTTGACCAAATTCCCGACGACCTAGAGTCTTGAAGCTGCACAGTTGGCTCAGAACCCAATGACAATGTAATACGAAAGATGAGTTAATCCGATAGGTGGCGCACGAGTCGGTATATTTGGTAAACCAGTATTTATGGTCCCATTTCGTCATTTGTGTTTAGAAAGCTTGCTTTAAAAATATTTGTTTTTACAATTTACTTATTTCATATTTTTTTTTTTTTTGTGACAGCTAATATCCAATAAATGGATATGTATATGCATGCTTATATATAAGAATCTTACGCTATTACCGTTTTACATTTTACGCATGCTTCTTTTTGCAGCGCTTATTCTCAGAAAAAATCGGAAGTAAAAAGTTGAAAAATCACCCAAAGGATGTAAGTTGTAAAACGAAGAAAATTTCGAAGCTAAATTTGAAAAGTAAACGCAAAAACAAATGTGTGTGGTTAAACTGTGGCAGAGAGAGCAAAAAAAAAGATGTATATAAAAAACTAATGCAAGGAAGAGGGCACGAAAAGTGGTAGAGCAAAAGTATTTGTAGCACAAAATACACATCTTGCACACACACTCACATACACACACACGTGCTAACACACAGAAATTTTTTCACACATGCATGTGATGCAAGCGCTTAAAATTGTACGTGCAGCACCACAAAGTCATCTTATCATTTCATGAATAATGCAGGGATTTGTTTTGGACACATGACTGGAATTTTTACGTACACAAACAGTTACACATAAACACACAAACACACAAATGCGAACGAACAAATTTGTGGAAAAGAGCAAGGCATCACACTTGTCTTACATATATATATGTAAGTATGTATATATGTAAGTTAGTACCCAATAAACATTTTTATCAAATCTCAATTTGAGATGCATTTGATAATCAGTCTTTTTCTCAAATCTCTACTACAGTTTATTTAGGCTGACTACAGGCGTACTTTTTATGCTGGCCGTATCTGAATCGCCTTTTCGAATTTTTGAAATTGTGATCGGTGAGCCCAAAAATCATAGAGTAACAAGTTTCAAGCAAAATTCGATTGCTTTGCACAATATTGTCCGCCATTTTACATTTTCAAAATCTAACTTCAGATTCGTAAACACCGACCCCCAAAAAAACTCCGGTAGCAAGTTTTGAGCTATTCCGAAAAGATTTCGAATATTGGCCACTTTTTATCGTTTGCTGGTCCATAGTGTATTGCTGACGCAGCTGGAACGGAACGAAATGCTAAAAAAAAAATTTCTCAAATCTTTATCAAACCGTTTTTAAGTTGATAAACAATATTTGAGAAAATTTTAAGAAAATGTTTAGTTTTAAATGACAAAACAGTGCTGAAAATCAAATAGAGAGCTAAGATTGTTTCAAACGTTTGCAAATCTTTGTTCCAGTGTTTGCTGGGTATGCTTGTAAGTATGTGAGCACTTGTGTGCGTATTTGTGTTTGTGTGCGTCAAGTGCATTACACTAGCGCAGCAGCATCAGTGATGCGGGAAAAATTTCAGTTGAGCTGCTTAAGTTGGAGACAGACGGTTGACACTAACCAATGACTGTCAGTTAGCCAGTCAGCTGGACAGGCTACTGCATACACGCCGTCAATGTGAGCGTTTGCCTGACTAGTCGCTGGTCGCTTGATCAGTAGATTGGTCAGTCGATTTACTCGCTTGCAACTCGCTTTTACAAGGTTGGATGAAAAACGTGCAACGTCAATTGCAATGTGTAACACGCACGAGTAATATGGCTGCAGCTGTAGCTGCTGTTCTGCAGTTGCCGAATCGAGAGCTGTCAAGTTGGAAGCAATGAAATTTCCAACTACAGAGGCATGTTTGCTGCAGACAATCTAAGTAATGCAACACAGTGCGCTAGCTACGTGTGCAGGATGTATGCACATATATGGATAAGTGGACACAATAAGCTGATACATACGCACATCTATTCTATAGCACAGCTTTTACTGAGTAATGTAAAAGAAAAGAGTTGAAAAAAAAAAAATCTTTAAGATTTTAAAAAAAATTAACGGCCAAGGCTGCATTAATGCGTGCAATGCAAGCGG
>NW_023458558.1:19830573-19832428 GCF_013731165.1 Rhagoletis pomonella | reverse complement strand
ACTAATGCATGAAAATCCTAACCTCAAAAAAATCACCCGTTATATGCATGCTTATATATAAGAATCTTACGCTATTACCGTTTTACATTTTACGCATGCTTCTTTTTGCAACGCTTATTCTCAGCAAAAATCGGAAGTAAAAAGTTGAAAAATCACCCAAAGGATGTAAGTTGTAAAACGAAGAAAATTTCGAAGCTAAATTTGAAAAGTAAACGCAAAAACAAATGTGTGTGGTTAAACTGTGGCAGAGAGAAAAAAAATATGTATATAAAAAACTAATGCAAGGAAGAGGGCACGAAAAGTAGTAGAGCAAAAGTATTTGTAGCACAAAATACACATCTTGCACACACACTCACACACACACACGCGCTAACACACAGAAATTTTTTCACACATGCATGTGATGCAAGCGCTTAAAATTGTACGTGCAGCACCACAAAGTCATCTTATCATTTCATGAATAATGCAGGGATTTGTTTTGGACACATGACTGCAATTTTTACGTACACAAACAGTTACACATAAACACACAAACACACAAATGCGAACGAACAAATTTGTGGAAAAGAGCAAGGCATCACACTTGGCTTACATATAAGTATATACATATATACATAAGTAAGTACCCAATAAACATTTTTATCAAATCTCAATTTGAGATGCATTTGAGAATCAGTCTTTCTCTCAAATCTCTACTACAGTTTATTTATGCTGACTACAGGCGTACTTTTTATGCTGGCCGTATTTGAATCGCCTTTTCGAATTTTTGAAATTGTGATCGGTGACCCCAAAAATCATAGAGTAACAAGTTTCAAGCAAAATTCGATTGCTTTGCACAATATTGTCCGCCATTTTACATTTTTAAAATCTAACTTCAGATTCGTAAACACCGACCCCCAAAAAAACTCCGGTAGCAAGTTTTGAGCTATTCCGAAAAGATTTCGAATATTGGCCACTTTTTATCGTTTGCTGGTCTATAGTGTATTGCTGACGCAGCTGGAATGGAACGAAATCCTAAAAAAAAAATTTCTCCAATCTTTATCAAACCGACTTTAAGTTGATAAACAATATTTGAGAAATTTTCAAGAAAATGTTTAGTTTCAAATGACAAAACAGTGCTGAAAATCAAATAGAGAGATACGACTGTTTCAAACGTTTGCAAATCTTTGTTCCAGTGTTTGCTGGGTATGCTTGTAAGTATGTGAGCACTTGTGTGCGTATTTGTGTTTGTGTGCGTCAAGTGCATTACACCAACGCAGCAGCATCGGTGATGCGGGAAAAATTTCAGTTGAGCTGCTTAAGTTGGAGACAGACGGTTGACACTAACCAATGACTGTCAGTTAGCCAGTCAGCTGGACAGGCTACTGCATACATACACACCGCCACTGTGAGGGTTTGCCTGACTAGTCGCTGGTCGCTTGATCAGTAGATTGGTCAGTCGATTTACTCGCATGCAACTCGCTTTTACAAGGTTGGATGAAAAACGTGCAACGTCAATTGCAATGTGTAACACGCACGAGTAATATGGCTGCAGCTGTAGCTGCTGTTCTGCAGTTGTCGAATCGAGAGCTGTCAAGTTGGAAGCAATGAAATTTCCAACTACAGAGGCATGTTTGCTGCAGACAATCTAAGTAATGCAACACAGTGCGCTAGCTACGTGCACAGGATGTACATACCAATATGGATAAGTGGACACAATAAGCTGGTACATACGCACATCTATTGTATACGTTTGGGGCTACCACCACTGATTTTACTGAGTAATGTAAAAGAAACCAGTTGAAAAAAAAATAATATTTAAGATTTTTAAAAAAATTAACGGCCAAGGCTGCATTAATGCGTGCAATGCAAGCGG
>NW_023458558.1:19817092-19830473 GCF_013731165.1 Rhagoletis pomonella | reverse complement strand
AAAAAAATTAACGGCCAAGGCTGCATTAATGCGTGCAATGCAAGCGGAAGAGCAAACAGAATTCTGCAATTCGTTGCATGCAGCAAAAAGTGGTCGTATATAGCACAAGGTCGCATTCGAAAGTAGTGAAAGTGATTTATGATTAACGCATAGCGAATGACTTGGGACAAAGAATGGCAAAACTGAACTAAGAGTACGAAAAATGAGCTGTACAACATAATTCGCAATTACAATTGCGCTGCACAACTCACACCCACATCCACAAGCCAGCACACCGCACTTGCCTTCGTCCACTTGAGCTTTACACTTTTTCACAGCTGCTTGTGAAATTTTTGTCAGTGCTTGACATATCCCCATTTTTCGTAGTGCACATTTTTGCTCGCTCACTTGTGTTTATACCGAAAAATTTACCAAAAACTGAAACATAATAAATTTGCTAAAAAAATACGTAGGGGGGAAAAAGCGAAACCTAGCAAAATACTCTTATAAGTAAAGCAAAATAAAGAAAAAACGCATAGCTGAGCAAATATTCAGCGCGGATTTTTATTTTTATTTTTTTTTTTTAGTTTTCTGTTTGCTTCGTTGGTTCTTTACTTTACTGCATGTCCCCTGGCCTTGCATCCGATATTAATATTGTTCTTTGGTGCATTTACATGCATGACAAAAGCGCCAATTCAAGCAAAAGTTATACGAAATATGTTCAACCTCTTTTTGTCACAATTCCTTGTGCACATTTCTATATGAATACATTCATATCTACACTGGTACATACATATCTATATATTTAGATATATATGCAAAAGAAAGCATGCTTCAATTTTCCAAGTCGTTGTTGTTGTTTTAATACTTTGCCTATTTTGTCTTCTATGGGAAAACATTTGTTGTTTGTTGTTTTTTTTTTTTGTTGTGCCACGCTGACTTGCTACTAAAAGGGCCAGTGCAACGGCATGAAAAATTCATAATTTAAACTTTTACCTCATGAGTTATGCCCAGGGTGTAGCAGTGAAGGTTGTTGTTGGTTGCACAGCACACACTACATTGCATACCTACTTAACTGGGAAATGTTTGGTAATAGTTGCACTTGCTCCCACACTAAAGATTCCTTTTTAGTATGTTTCTTTCGGTGCAAACGAACAGTGTCCAAATTGCGCTAAAATACTTATTTAAATTAAAGAACAGATGACGTTTCAGAATTAGAAAACATTAGTTTTGATGAAAAAGTATCGAAATAACTAATTCTTTCATCGTCGCTCGAAAAACACATATTTTTTTATAACTTTGGAAAGTTTCCAGATAGAGTGTTTATATTGGAGACAATTAAAGTTGACACCAATTACAAGATATCAGTAAAGTTTCAAAAAAAAGCCACCAAATTAAAAAAAAAACAAGTAAGAGCAGCGCTGTCTTCGGCTATGACGAAGGCTTCATACCTTTCATGAACATCTGCAAATTTTAGTTTGACAGATTACTGATTTTGAATGCATCTGCATACATCGATAGAGGAGTTACATACTTATATAAAAAATCGCATCTAAACAATCAGAGGTATGGAAGATATACTTTATATGGCACCAATCTAAGTGATTTTCACTGCTATGTGATCGGTATGTAACCCGGTAACACAATTTATTGGGTTTAGTTTCCTACTTAAAGGAGATATATCACAAAAACTGGTATCTGAACAATCAGTGCTATAGGAGATAGAGCTTATACAGCATAGATTTTGACGATTTTCTCAGTAGACTTTGTATTATTATTTATAAAATATCTTACGAAATTTATCGGTTTTAGCTGTTCAAATAAAGGAGTTTTACAGAAAAATCCCATATCTGAACAATCAGATGTATAGAATATATATGTTGTAGTCACCCGATCCTTGTTATTTTCACTGTAAGTATTCTGTTAATAATGAGTGAAAGTGGTGCGAAATTTCATGTTCCTAGCTGCATAAATGGAGGAGTTATGATAAAAGACCTCATATCTGAACAATTAGTTGTATATGGGCTGCAGGCTATAGTGACCCGATCTTCGTTGTTTTCACTGTAAGTCTTCTGCTGATAATGAGTGACCACAGTGCAAAATTTCATGTGCCTAGCTACATAAATGGATGAATTATAACGAAAAATCTCATATCTGAACAATCAGGTGTATGGGAGCTATAAATTATAGTTATCCGATCTTTTTAATTTTCACTGTAATTTTTCTGTTGATAATTATTAAAAACAGTGCGGAATTTCCTGTTCCCAGCTATATAAATGGAGGAGTTATAACGAAAAATTTTATATCTGAACATTCAGTTGTATGGGAGCTATAGGTTATAGTGACCCGATCTTTGTAATTTTCGCTGTAAGTATTCTGTTGATAATGGGTGCAAGTATTGCAAAATTTCATGTTCGTAGCTGCATAAATGGAGAAGTTATAATGAAAAATCTCATATCTGAACAATCAGTTGTATGGGAGCTATATGTTATAGTGGTCCGATTCTTCCGGTTCCGACAAATGATTAATACATTATAAAAATACACCCACCTACCAAATTTTATCCGGATATCTCTAAAACTGAGAGACTAGATTGCATACAAACAGACAGACAGACGGACAGACGGACAGACGGACAGACGGACATAGACAAATCAACTCAGCTCGACGATCTGATCATATAAGTATACATTTTAATGGGTCTATCTCTTCTTATTCTGGTACTTACAAACATCGGACCAAAGTTATAATACCATTTCATGCTCATGAAAGGTATAAAAATGTTCGCATGCAGTATATTTATCGCAGCTATTTTGTAATCTTGGAAATTTTACGATTTTTTTATTTTAAGAATAAACGTTGAAAACCTTTTTTTTTTTTTGCCAAAACAAACCAATCTAGAGTAATAAAATTAGTGTTCTACCAAATGAAATAGAATTACATTGATTATAAAATAACGATGAGTTTGCGAAACACAAATTCCAATTTTACAGTTTTTATTGGCACACTCGAAATTCATTCTAAAATTGTTATATATATAAAGAAATTAATATATATATTCGTGAAGAATGCTGTAGGAAAATATTCCACGGTAATACTTAATTACTTTTAAATAATATGACTTTTAAGTAAAGGCGTGCGAGTTAACCGTGCTAGCTGTCTGTGTATGATGCTAAGAGGCGTATACTTTACATACATAACTACGGGTATATGAGCATGAGTTGATATTTTGAATTTTTTATTAATTATTAAATAAAAAAAGAATTATAGCCTATAATGATCAAGGAAAAAAGTTTCTATTATTGCCATCAGTGCAAATAACAAATCCCGAAAATCCCGGGATTACTTGCCATGAATCCCGGGGTTTTCGAGCCCTTAAAAAGTCCGGGATCACGGGATTAATATTCCTAGTTAGTAGGTGTGGCTGTCACTGCTACGAAGGGATACACATAGACATAAGTTGCGGGCCAGTTGTTATTTATAACACGACTAAGAGTTTTAACTCCCCCTTGCTGAATCATTTTGAATCCTTGACGAAACTCGTCAGGCATCTAGGTTTAACTAACAAATTCATAAAAAATATAGAGGAATTCAATTGTTTTATTAACCGAAAATTTGTATAAAAATCTCTCTTTGTAGATCTCTTTAAATTTTTCTATGAATATGGCCACAAATCTCCTAATTTGTCTAAGTTCCATAGTGCAATTTCTGCAAAAGCTATGGTAAAGGGCTCGGAGTACTTCCGCGCATTTACCTATAAAGCAGTGGCCTTTTAGTGCACCAATTGTGTGAAATATATCCTCCTTCTCTAGAGCATATATGTAAGTTTCGATACCTTTTTCGATCTTGCATAGGGCAAGTTTGCCTAGAAATTCGACAAATTAGATGATGAGGTCGTGCGTGTGTTAGTCCTCAAACAACAATTGAAAAAAAAAAATATTGCAAATTTTGAAGAATATTTAAGGAAAAAATATGTAAAGGATATTTTCCATACCCATTCGCCCATATGCACACACAAAAGGTTTATTCTGTTTTAATTCTACAGACTTTTTTCTTTTATACATATCCTTATTATTATCCTACATTGCACTAAATTGTTTATATAATTTTTTGAAATAGTCATATTTTCTAAATTTCAAAGTCCTTTTAAGAAAAATCCTGACGTTAGAGAGAAAAACTAATTTTACTTAAATTTACCCATAGTTTCACGAATATATTCATTGCTTTGTGTGTAAAATTTACTGTCGCACGGTGTTGTAGGTACCTACCAGGGTTGTTCCGAATATTCGCGTTCGGATTCGCAACCGCGGAGCCTCCGCATTAATTTTAACATTCAAAATCGCTTTCGTAGTGCACATTAAAAGGCAGCAGCATTACTTTCTTTATTATTTAAATATAATGCTCCAATTTTTAAATTCAATTACTCAATAAAATAAACATTTTTAAAAATGACTAACTTTTCTATTTTTTTATTTGTCTAAATCCCCAAATTTACTTACCTAAGTTTTTTCGTAAAAATACTTAGCACATTCGCAACATCTCCAGTACCTACCTATACCTAAAAATTTTTTTATAATTTTTTACTTGGAAGACAACTCTAAGCAACTCACAGTGAGCTGGAAATTCTAAAAAACAAAAAAATAGCAACAAATTACTGTGAGAAATTACTTCTTCACATTGTAATTGGACTTTGTCCATAATATGTTGACAGAAACTTACAAACAGATATAAATGTGTATGTACTCGTATGTATTTTGTAGATTTGAATAGGAATATTTATTTTAATTTGACTCTCTGACCTTTTGCAAAGACAATATTCCCACAAAAATGGACTCAATTGCGAAGGTCCTTTTGTTTTTGTTGCCAATGAAATTGAAAATATCTTTTTTTTATGAACATCATAACAGGCAGAAGACTGATTGCCTTTAATGTTAAGTGTTTAGGTTTTATGAAATAAGCATAGATTCGATGTCGGAGCAAAAAAAGAAAGGACATGGGAACTTGCACTGTTTACTAAAGCAGGAAATAAGCATCCTGAAGGTGAGCACCGAAGAGTGTCTTTAGTATTAATGTTGGAAAATTAAGCCATCAACACGGATTAAAGTCGAAACCTGCAATCAAAGTTAGTTGTACTTGCGAAACGTTGAGAGACGTTATATTGGCGGAAGAAAAGATAAGCGGAAATTTGTTGTGAATGCGAGAAACTGACAGAAATATAGCTCAGACTTTTGTTGCGGGCCAACTACAGAAGGCTTCGGTTTGTACTTAAATATCTGTTTTCGGTTATGTCTGGTAAATCCATAATAAATCAGATAGTAATTTTAAGCCAAATCTTCGGAAAAAATCCACGAAACGCACTTGAATGAATTTGGTACCCTCTAGCGGAAAAACTTGGTAAATCTTGAGAAATCAATTTCGAATTTCGTAGACACAAAGTACGCTACACTTTCGAAGAAAATCTTCAGCACAAACTGGAACGTATACCGCGATCATAAGACCAATCTCGACATACGACTATCTCGTTTGGTGGCCGACAAAGGCGTCAAATCAATTTAAATCCTATTTATAGCCTGATAACGATCGATCTCCACCTCAAAAAAATAGCTCTGAAATCGGCGCTCAGCACCAGACAGTCAGTTCTTTAGAGTACTAGGCACTACGGAGGTGGCTTGATCATTAATGAAAATAATTAACATGGAGAGCAGACTATATGATAGTTTGATCTATACTTCAATTGTAGCGTGCATTGCCATTCCCATCCAGAAGGGAATGATAAAGAGAATGATTGGTCGATAGAGAGGCAATCTCTCAACACACCCATGGATCTAAGATGAATTCTAAGCAAAAGTTCGCGGTAACCTCGAAGCCTGTAAAATCTTAGGTAATAAAGTAGAGTACCAAAATAAAGCAGCAATATTTCCTGGAAACCAGACAGTGCTATTGTCAAATGAATATCGAGTTAGCAAACCAACGCTCTTCAAGTGTTACGGTCAGCTATCGTCCCGAATGTAGAAATATCGAAGGCCGGGAGGTTGATGAATTGGCGATAAAAACCATGGACCTGCTTAATAGATGTAAAACACTAAGCACAAATTTTGTAAGGAATCGTCGTGGACTGTTCGACATAAATATTTTTCGAAAAACTTAAAAGCATTTGCGGGTTTTATTATGGCAATTATTGTAAGTTATTAATCTCCATGGTGCGATCAGCTTAATGTCCTTAAACGACCTAATGTCGCTCTAAACCTTAAAGTATACGATGTGGTAATCGCTAGTGGCCATAGTAGAATTGGAATACGTTGATTCGTTCGATGTTACTAATCAACTCAACTGCTAGTAAGAAGTATGTTTATATATGTTTATCTATGTAAAAACCCCTTAATCGATTATCGCTCAAAGTAAAAAGTCGATGAAAAAAATTAAAACAAGAATCAGAGAAAAAAAGAACTAGAAGTTGAACCTTACAAACGTTTAAATATTAATAAACAGCTTAGTGTAATCCTTTTTATTTCATCTTGTTCTTTCATGTCAGCCATTACATTGCGAAACAATTTTAGAGAACATAACATTTAATTTTTACGCTAAGTACTTTGTGTGATTTTCCAAAATGCGCTCGCAATTAACCTCTTAATTTTAATTGTTACAACTATTCGGCAGCACGAACTCCTTACACGTACAATGACTTCAGTGCCTTTCTGAGTATGCTGTTATGCAGTATCGCATCAGATAAATGCAATTTCAGTTTGTTGTTTGTATATGTATATTTATACACTTGAATACTACGTATTAACCCTTAGCTAGGCGCATGGGGTCAAGGCCATTTCAAGTTGCGAAAAAAACATCGGCCAAATGCGACCACCTACTTAACATTTTTTGCCGGAAGTAAGATTACATTTAGGTATCTAAGTTTGAAGTCAAAGTTATGCTTTTATTGCTATTCCTTAAAGTAAGCTAAAATAAAGAGCTTTAATATTTATGACAACATACACTTGATTTTATTTACTTAGTCACGGCTAGAACAAGCGACCACTAACGCAATATGTTTGGTGGAAGTAAGTTTTTAAATTTTTTTTTAGTTTGAAGTCGAAATCATGCTTTTGCTTTTTTTTAAGTTAACGATAAAATAGTACTTTAATATTTTTCATAATACACAATTCATTTTTTTCTTTTAAAACCTCTTTTTTCAACACTTTTATTGGGGTCACTGGGGGGCCCCATGCGGCTAATTGTGTGATTTTGTTTATGCGCCTAATTAAGGGTTAAGTCCCACTAGCACAGGAAAGCAAAGATGTGGGCGGTATATGGCTCTCCAAAATTAAGCATACCTAGGAGTACTACACATACGAATATATATTTTCACATATATCGGTTACAAGTAGCAGCAGCACTAAGCTTGCAATATGACTACCGCATGAAATGCATTGAACGCTTCACGAACCAACTAGCGGTTATACACCCTACCCGTTATGTACGTACATACATACATTTGTACTTCAATGTATATATATGTATGCAAATTTGTAGGTATGTATGTATGTATGTATATTCGATTGGAAAATTTTTATCTTTTCATTAAGTTAATTGCAAATTGGATGAAACTGCAATTTTACACTTCATTTCATGCAATTCATGGCTGACTGACAATTTAGTTTGCTATTAAGAAATTTCATGCCGGAATATGAAGGCTTATAGCGGTGCAATGCACTATGTAGCTTGCATGTGCAAGTGTTGTTGTGCATTGAAATTTAGCTTTACATGCATTTATCTTGGCTGGAGAAGAACAACGCCTTATGACTACATAATCGCTTAAATGGAAAATTCACTCAAGAGTTACAACAGATACTAGAGATGTGTGAAATGTTTAACTACCCTACAAGAATTGTGTGATGGAAACTAACACATTCTCATTTATCTTACTAACACATTTGCAAATTTTGCGTTGGTTAAAAAGAGACCAATATATAAGGCCATAAGTTGGAGGAAGACGGAAGATCATATGTACACAAATGTTTACATCAGATTTTTCACACTGCCCTTTAGAATGTGATAGAAACTTGTAGGTAGCCAATGACAGAAATCTCTATCAGCCTTGCCAGTCAAATGATTTGTCAAATGATGGTCACAGTTCTTGCAGGGTACTTACATAAGTACATACATATTTGTATATGTATGTACATACTAGTGCGTATTTATATAATGACATTTTGAAAATAATATATCTATCCTAAAATTAGTTCATTTATATTTAAAAACATGTACATAAATATTACAACAAATAAGTATAATCATTTAAACCGGATTTTCTTGATGCTACCTAGCGAATACTAGAGATCTGTATTTAAGTCATTGATATTTACCGAAAAAAAACGTTAAATATCAAGATTTTTATTCATAGTTAATGAGGAGAAATACATAGATATTCGATATTTTCACGTTGATGGCTAAATAGCATCGTCCTGATGACAACTTTTTTTTTTTTTTAGTGCAGTGTACTCGAGGTCGGTATAAGTGTAAAATGTATAGAAAATATTCTAACCGTCTTTCCGCAAACATTGATATATGTATGAAAATGAAAGTTCATTGCTCAATATTTAGTTCAATAGAGTGCACAAATTATTTCCCTAGAAGTTAACAGTATACAATTCGGAATTAGATTGCAATATATCTATTGCCACATTTTCCAAACGTTGGCAAAATAACATCAAGGCATTTCGAAGCGATACTACGTATACGCCATGGCGTGCTATGCCAAATAAAATCAAAGTATGTAATGCATCCAAAACGTTAATTGAATTTTCAACATTTGTACGGTACGGCAAACAAAAAAATAGCAACAAAAATATGCTGTTTACAAGCGCAGACCATCAGAAAATGCAGCAGCAAGGCCTAAGTATTTAATGAAGAAGCGCTTAAGCTGAACGAGCAAGCGACCTCATTCACTGAAATTCATTTGTATAGCCAAAAAATGAACACGCATACGTTTCGGAGAGTACACACTTCAGAGAGTTCAATGTTCTGCTTAAGTTACGTTGTAAAATATGGCATATGCATTTGGTAGATACATAAGTATGTTTTTATGTACTTTTATATGGGAGTGTGTGTGTGTATGAATCGATGCACATACAATTTTATGAAGTTCCGCTTGTTTCTCTTGATAGATTCGATTTGACTACGGCTGCTGGTGCAATTGTACTTCATCATTTGTCGGATGGTCTAGCAAACCTCTATACATTGCACCATTCATTCGGGCATTCATTTCGATGCCAGCAACATCAGCTCAAACATTTTTCATTTGAATTTCATCTTTTGTAACATTCTTGCAGGATGTATGTATTAGTAATATGCAGGATCGTTTTGCACCAATGGATTCTCATGAACGCAGATGGAGTTCAACACGAGACACCATGTAAATATGCATAACTGCAATGATATGCACATTCACACATATATATGTATATGTATGTATATTAAGGTATTCTATACCCATAAAACCGTTCTGTACCGAAAAAGTATACCCTTGGTTTTTTTTTTATTTTGAAATCAAAAAATATTAAGAAGTCGCTCATTACTATTTTTTTTACCATATTTCTATATATTATATATATTTATGTATGTTTATACTAGGGTGTGCGATTATTTGCATTCTTTCCAAAACCGGTTTTCGAGTTAATAAAAAATTTCAAGTTGGAAAAATCCCAAATTCCGATTTTAAAATTAAGAAAAAACCAAATTTACCGGTTTTATTTTACATACCAAAAACAGAAAAGAAAAAAAAGACAGGGCCAAAAATTAAATTAAAAGTGCTAACAGTAAACATAGCTTTTACTTAGAAAAGAGCAAGACAAAATAAGTTAAATGCTTTTTTTAGATCAAAAGTGAAAAATTCTCGTTTGTTCTTAATTTAACTTTTTTTTAATATTTACTTTATTGCTTTTTTCCTAACTTTTTTCAGATTTGAGTACTGTCCTTGCCCTGGTAAGCCGAGTGCCTACGTGTGCCCACTGCCACTTAGAAGGACCATGGATTAATTTCTGATCCCAGCAACATCAAAAAAAAAAAGTTTTTTCGAATAGTAGTTGCCCCTCGAATAGCAGTTCGTAAATCTTCGCGTGTACTTCTGCCATGAAAAAGTTAGAATCTATATACATACTTAAATCGAATTAGTTTATTCTTATTTTTAGGCTGACATTTTTCCCTCAGTGTACAATAACGAACTCAAATAATTTAGGGTATGGAATTGAAAACGAATATATTTAGTTACGACTACGAGCATACATATTTATACAAAAACTAGACAATTATTTATAGGAATAAAGTAAAAACTAGGATACTTCAGCTATGTTTTTCAAAAACAACCTTTCTCTTTAAGGACACACTAAAACTGCACACAGCGACGTCGTTTATGTGTGTATGTACATGTGAGTAGGGGTTCAAATATGTATGTAGGAATTCAAATTTAACATTCCCTTGTTATCGATCACAACTATGCATACATACATATATACAGTACATATGTACATATACTTCAAGCAGTGCAGTTCACTGAATTGAATATTTGATGCGATTTTCAATTTAAGCTACGCAACGGCTGCTATGTATGTATGTATGTATGTCGTCGTACGTAGCTGCTATTCGTGGTACTACTGCTGTATTCAATATACCTAACCAATAATAGTTGTTTTTTTTTGCTGTTTTTATTGAGATTTCCTTGTTTTGTAAAGCCATGCAAACGCATGCTTGTGGGACTATAACAATCCGGAAAATTGTTTCCGGTATCAATTTCACACATTAAGGAAAACATCCGATTTTATCGGTTCTTCCACGTATCTGCTTGTTCTTTTGCCGCTTCGCATTACTCATACATACATACAAACTGGCAATTACGTTTGAAGATATAGATATGTATATGGGGCGTTCCATACCAAAATGGACGGGGTTCACACTTCATGTTTTTGATTTGTTTCAAAATTTTGTGGTTGATGCATAAACATAAATAATAAATAATTATGAAATTTGAGTTTGATTAATACATTTTTAAAACCTTTACAGCACAAAAACAAAAGCAAATCGATTTAATAATTTTCCAAATATTTCGAGAACGGGGCGAGGAAAAAATTAAAAAAAATCACCCATACACACTTTAAAATTCTCTATGAAAAGAAATATTTTAAAAATTGTTTTTTCCTGAAAAATTCTTCACATAAACTTTTTTGGTAAAAAAAGTAGTTTTTGAAAATATGCCATCTTGAAAAAAATTAAAAAAAATCACAATGGTAGCTCTGAGTATTGCGCAATATTTAAGCGTAGTATTTGGTAGATACACACAAATTTTGAATAGCCTTGATTTAGTTATTGACAAGCTAGAGCTCTTTTTAAAAATCGACTATCCGGCTACTCGTTTAGTCGGCTAGTCGATTAGTAACTCTTTTGGCGGTTGATAGTCGAATAGGAATTATTCGTTCAACCGCTCGCATTCAACTAACCGTTCACTTTCGTCTAACCGCTCACTATCGAGTAGTCTGAAAATTGACTAACCATTATTCGAATGGTGACAGTTTTTTTTTTAATTTCAGACGTATTAATCGATTTATTCAAAAAAATTTGATGCGAAAGGTATGCAATTTTATGTAAAAGCCATTGCTTAATTTTTATTCATACGGTCCAGTCACTCAATCAATTAATTCAAACAAATTGTTTGTTATCATACAAGATTTTTGAGAGTGTGTTGAACGAATTTTTGTGTGTGAAATTGATTAAGATTTACACATATTCACATTTTACTTAAAGTAAAATGTACTTCACTGTACTTTAGAATAAAAACAAATAACAGATTCGAAAAGTTCTCAAAGAATCACTGGAGTATATCGCATACCGTCTTCAAAAGAGTCAAAACTTCTTAGCACATGATAATCATACTCAAGAATACTCAAGGGACTTTACCATAGGTTTGTTTTTAACAAGATAAAAGATAAATAAAAACTCTGTGTACATTTTTAGCGCATAACCTCAAAAATGCCAAATTTTGAGTTGTGATCCTTTTGCGGTGAGGGTGTGCGATGTATTAGTAAATTGAGTGCCTAAAAACTTTTTCTTTGCTACTCCATCAAAGCAAATCGTAATCACTTTAAACATTCTCCGCCACTCATCAAAAACTCACATATGCTCTGTCGTATCTCAGATATTGTGTTAACTCATGGCAAAAGTTCCGAAAAAGTATGTAACACAACTTTCCATGTCAAATTTGAAAACAAATACAAAACAAGAAAATTACAATTAGACCTGAGGAAGCATACATATATGAAAAGCGTTAAAGCTCAGTTATGCAAGACTTAGACTTGACTTGGCTTGAAAATTGTATATCTGGCAAATTAGCAGCGCGTGTATGTAGTTACCGAAAAAGCTTACAGCTTCACTTAGAAACTTGGAGAGCTATAGATTTTTGATTTCTAAGTTCAAATTACTAAGTGTAAAGAAAGCCGTGAGAGAATCATGCTGCCATTTCATTTTTTAATAAAATCCATACAAATGTGCCACCGAAGTATAATTCATCAGGCAATCGAAAAACAAACTTTCCAATAAAGACAGAATTTTAAATAGAAACAATCACGATTTGATACGCGTGAATACATTTATTTTGATGGTAATTTTTTACCAATTTTGGTGTAAAAACACGCTGACTAATCGCGTCCAAGTTTCTAGGTAAGTCAAGCCAAGTCTATGTCTTGCATAACCCAGCTTTTAAACATACTTAAATTTAACAGCGCATATGACAGAATAGATCCTGTAATATATTTGAGCGTGTGAGTCATCTAAAAGGCGTAGCATATTTTTACAACACATTCACCAGTTAACACTCACTTCGTGTCAATCCAATGTACTAACTATGTGGTCTTTAGCATTGCATATGACATTTATTACGAAACTTTTTACGTGGGGTTTTTTTTGTTATCGCACACACTTACCCACAACTTATGTATGTACATATGCGAATATGTATGTACATATAAATATGGGCAATCACTTGTACTTCTTAGTACTTATTTATGTACGTAAAGTAGCTGTCAGACGTGGCAAATGCAAGTCCTTTTCAAATGTTCGTCAAACTCAAGAGTTTCCAAAAGTGAAAGTTAATTTCGAAAGACAAACAATCTTAATGCGAAATGTGGCAAATCGAAGCTAACGAAATTCTTCATAAACCAAACAAAATTACTTTTCGAGCAGCTTGATATTTTTTGAGAAGTTAATTAATCATTTCAGATTTTTTTATTTTCTTTTTTAAGAAATAATTCAAAATATTTGAACTTTAATAGCATAAATTTAAATAAACAATAAATTCGGCTTAATGTTTTATTTTTTATTTTTTTAATTGCGTTAAAGTCTTTACTGTTACAAAAATTTCAAG
>NW_023458558.1:19787023-19816992 GCF_013731165.1 Rhagoletis pomonella | reverse complement strand
GCAGCATTTTGTTATTCGGCATTTGAAAAGCTACGCGTGTCCCATTTAGGTAACACATAATTTCATAGTTTTAAATGTATTTAAATATTTTGTTTAATCCTTAAGGGTTTACCACAATATGCAAATTTTTTAAGTGATGGTAATTTTTCTATACGCCCTTGACTTTTATTTTACTTCTTGCGAAATTCTTAATGGGTGATTTAATATATATTTTTTCATTGCTCACTTTCATCTCGATGTTTATCTAGCGAATAACAAGCGACCGTTTCCAGTAGAGATATATTTCTCTTTTAATTATATAGCTATCCTGTAACACACACACACACACGTGCACACATCCAACACTGACACACATACACTGACTTTAAGGCAAATTACTAATGAAGACCCGAAATAAATAAATTGGCTACGTTAACTTTTGTCTTTATTTTTTTATTTTTTTTGCTTTCCTTTCTTTGGCGCTTACCACTTAGCGGTGATTTTTTTCCTATTTACGCCCATTTGAAATATTTTACTTTTCAATTGCTTCTCCTTATGGCGACCGCTTAAAACGCCCACATGCATTTGTTTTAACTTTTACTTTCAGCGAGCGTTTATTTATTTGTCGGCATTTAAATTGTAAGAAAACAATTTTATTTCGAGGTCCTTTTATTTATGCCCAGAAGTGGAAGCGGCCGAAAAGCCGGAGGGTAGTAAATGTTGCTTAGTATTCTTTGATATTAGCATAAGATGCGACTTTTGTCCACTGACCTGCCTCATTATTGACAAAATGCGCTATGAAAAAGTACGTAGAACTTGAAGAGGAAATAATAAATGAATAGAGAAAGTGCGTCCCTACCGGCCTTTTTTACAAATGCTCACATTGTTGTTGGTATCTTAGTAATATCCCAAATTGCTATCATTTGCAATTGAGTCACTGTGATTAATTGCCTTTCAATTTGGCAGCCACGCCAAACACAACAAACATTACCAGAAAAAAGGCAGTTAAAATAACGCAGCTTAAAAAGTAAGCAAACCCACAAAAAAAAAACACAGAGAGAAGACCAAGATAAACAAAAACCCTGCAAAATGAAAAATAGAAAAGGATTTCGGACACATTCTGTTTCATTTGTAAATTTTGTAGCCTCACGGCCATGAACAAAAGTAAAGCAGTCATTAATACTGACTTTTCGATTGTAAATGGATAGGTTGGGAATCTTTCGGATTCTGCTGAAAAAGTCTTTGCACGAAATTTAATTAGGCGCATAGAAGTTGAACATATTGCTAGGTCTTGGGGTAATTTTTTTTTCCTTTGATAATTTTCACTCTTTGATATATTGTTAACTGTCCCGCTAAGTATTTAGACTTGTTGTCTGTTGAGATTGTTGGCTTTGAGTAGGGTATGAATTGTGTGTATAGGAACAAGAAAAAGGCGGAATACTTAAAGCAAAGCTATAAATTATGAAGCTAATTGATGTTTTGGCATTCTGCGTATACGCAGAAAACCGTAAGAGAGCTACTAAATATGTGCTAGGTACAAAGAAAAGAAAAACGTAATCTATGACCAAGTGTACAACTTATAAACTAAATGTTTTTCGAATGCCTTAATGGGGATAAGTAAGCATATATTATGGCAAAATTGGTCCCAAGAACTGCTAGGCTAGTTCACAAAAAGTGCTTGTAATAAATACAACTTTGAAAGGGTTTAACCCGTTGATGACTTTTGGTTAAAAATTTAAGCAGCTCAAAATTTTGCCATTTTATTTTTATTTTTTCTTTGTTGAAATATTTATTGTTGGACTTTCATCTTTCGATATTTTATCAGCATTGCTTTATTAAAGCTTTTTATGAAACAACATTGTCTATTGGCTTTGGTAATCAGCACTATGTAGTAGTACTCGGTGTTTTACTATGGTATTTACTATGGTATGGTATGGTATTACTATTTATGGTATTTATTCCAAACCACAATAGTAATTCTTATGTCAGTTCTTTAACATGATATGTATATTTAATTTTGGACTCTTGGAAAAGTTTTAAAAAAGATACTCAGTCATTAAAATAAATGTTTTATTTCTTTTCCTCACAGACCGTAAAGTGTGTGAAGAAAGGTTGATATTGAGTTTTGTAATAAATACCTGGCTAAGGGAATATTTGTTGATGCTGCGAGACAGACATAAATCACTCCAATTTACAAAGGCGGCAATTAGAGCGATATTGAAAAGTGATTTCACATTCTTTTGTTTCTTCTAAATAAAAAATAAATAAACAAATAAATAATAAAATATTAAAATACAGGTATCAAAGTAAAGAGGTAAAAGAAAGTTTACTGTCAAATATATTTTTGAAGCGGGTTGCCACCTATTTGAAAAATTTTATTCAGTTCAATTGGTAAGGTAAGTATTGCCAATATGGGTATCAAACGAAACTATTTGAGACATTTTTTATTTAGAAATATCTTTAACTGCAAAAATATTGCTAATACTGTAGTATTTGTAAAGTAGGCAGACTTTTTAAATTACAAAAAAAAATCATTTTCGATTTTTATGGAATATAATTACGCCGTGTTTGAATATTTTTTGCGACTAATATTGAATTAGTACACCTTTGAGGAAAGTTGACAATATGTAAACTCGAGTCATAAGATTATAAATTAAAATTCCAGGGATGTCGATATTGTACTTACTATGTAAATACCTTAGAAAATATATTGACTAACACCTACATATATTCATTTAATATATCAAAATCTCGAGTCACGGTGCTCGTGGTCGCACTCCTCCTAAACGGCTCGACCGAAATTGAATTTTTGTTTGTATTTATGGTAGGTATAAAAATCGGATGTAAAGTATATTTCACACCGCCAGGTGCAGAGGGCGTGGCACCTCCCATACAAATCGAATTTTTCATACTGCATATCTCTGGAAGTGTTCATGGTAGAGTACTGGAACTTGGTATGTACAAGATATATATAAAATCAATCGCATAGTCATAGAGGAAAATTGGGGCTATTGGAAAGAGGGGCGTGGCACTTCCCATATAAACCGAATTTTTCATACTGCATATCTCCGGAAGTGTTCCTGGTAGAGTAGTCGAACATGGTATGGAGATATATGAAATCAATCCCATGCTCTTAAAGAAAATTGGGGCTATTTGGAAGGGGGCATGGCGCCTTTCAAACGCACTTAAACTCTTACGTATCTTTGTATGCATATACACTTTTGCTAAGTTATTTAAAACGGAAATGGAAATATGCCTTCTGACAACGACCAAACCCTTTATATTGGAAGATAAGTGCGTCACAGAAAATCATGAACGTGACCTGTTGGTGAAATTGTTGGACAAAAATATTTCAATATAAAAAATTAATTTTTTCTTAATTCGAAAATTTGTTTGAAAATCTCACTTCATGAAGCTCTTTGGGTCAACTTTAGTTTTAGTGATAAATTTGGTGGGCCAAATATAGTAAAACTGAATTTTTAGTTTTTCTCCCTGACGTCAAGGACTTTGTAGTTCCAAATGAAAAAAAAAAATAATGTTGTAGAATAAAAAATTACTTTTTCGGTTCACAAAGATGAAAATGTTCTTTAAATTACAATAAAGTTAATTGTACTGTAATTTGGTCATAGTGAGCGTTTATTTAACAATCCATCGCTACGAACCGAACAATTTTGGGAAATCTGTCAAGTATTCAAGTATATTTATAACTTCTTATCAGTTAACCCTTTCATAAATAAGTACTACAAAATTTCACGGTTATACACGGATAAAATTTTAAAATGACATTTTAAATGTGCACTCGCCCTTATACACCAATTATACAGAATTTTCCCATACTGTTTTTCTACATTGCACAGAATTTTCTAAATAATTTTTTGAAGTGAGCATATTTTAAAAATTTAAAAGTTAAAAAAAAAATCCTGACTTTAGAAAAAACTAAAAAACGCAGTTTTACTATATTTGGCCAATGTTTTCGCGAATATATTGATTTTTTTTTGTGTGTAAAATAGACTAACGCATTATTGTTATTATACATAATGCAATTGAGAGTAGGAGTATAACTGAATTCGAGGCCCTTATGATGTCTCGTTTTGTTCTCCAATTAAATAAATCGTCAAAAAAAATTACAACTTTGTACACGAGCAATAAAAAAAAACAATAATGGAACATAATAATCATCCTAAGTAAACTAGATGTGTATGTATAAAAAAATATTTATGACTAAATAAAACAAATGAAAAACTGCAATGAAAAAATATATCTGTGTCAAATGGCAAACAAACAGGAAGATTTGATTACCTTTGTGCGTTTAATGACACTAAGCGTAATTTCAGTTTATGAGGCAAAAGCGCACATTATGCAAGGGGGATGGCGAATTCGTACAGAAAAATAAATGAAAATACAAACAAGAAATAAAATGAGGCACAGAAATAATTGGCTTTGAGTATTTGGCAAGGCATTGTTTATAACGAGTTATTTGCCATATCCAATTTGTGATACAGAGCAGTCTCATACAAAAATATTAACACTGTGAGCAAGCACTCTATCTTCTATTTGTAGGCGGTCAATCATGCGACGATCATATTTTTATATTTTCCCCCGCTTTAAGCCATTTGTGAACAATTGTGGCCTTATCCATTTTATATTCGTGTTGTTTTGCTGACCCTGTCATTTACTGTTAACTACCACCTATTCCTTGTTTTGTGTTGATTTTTTTGTTTTAGATTTATTTTTATTTTCTTATTTTTACTTTTGTAGCTGTAATTTAAGTTGTTATTTGCTAACCCTATGTATTGTGTTGTTGAAACATTATTTCGCCAGTGAAATGATATGAGCCATTAACCTTCCGCATGCACTTTAACTTTTCACTAGCTTATACAACGCGCACAAATGAATTTACTATATAGATAAGTAAATACAGGCAACAACATATGTATGTATGTACTGAGTTGCGTGCAGTCACTTGCAATCACAATTACATTTGCAATAATATATAAAAAAAAAGTTAACAAGGACATTAGAATTGGACTTGTGGGAGTACAAAAACACTTTTACACTTATTGCTTGTACAATTTCGTTGAGGTTACGTATACGCCCCGTTGAGAGAGTATTCCCAACAAGAATGCGTACGAGTATCTTGTAAACAGTGATGGGCAAAACATAATCACATTTTTATTGATGAGTGATAATACCTAGTTGTATTATTTTTGAAGTGAAACTGCTTTAGCGGCGGTTGGTTGGTTGGGAGTAAATAGGTAAATTCAATGGAGACGGAAATGGTGCAACGGAAATTATGCAACGGTAATGGTTGGGGCTTAAACTAGTGCTTCTTGTGTGTATGCATATGGCATTAATTTAACAAAAATTTGCTAATGAAGAAAGGACTGAATCAGTGGAATACTTTTGGATTTTAGATATTTTCGGGATTCTCGGAACTTATCGATATAACAATCGATATTTTTATCGGTGTTATCGAAATTTTTATCGATATTGTTACCGCTTTTGCTATCGGTATCTTCGGAACTTACGATATAATAATCGATATTTTTGTGGATTTTATTATCGACTTGGATATTACCGATTTTGTAATCAATATTTTTACCGTTTTTGTTATCGACATTTTTATCGATTCAGTTGTCGATATTTTTATCGAATTTTTTATCGTTTTTGTTATCGATTATTTATAAATTTTTTTTGGATTATTTATCGATTTTGTCACCGATTATGTTATCGATATTTTTATCGATTTTATAACCTGTAGTATGTTTTCGTTCATGAGTTCCATACACGAAATAAGCTAACACGTATTTGAGGAATTTTTATTTTATTTTTTGCCTCGAATATATGATCTGTAAATATTTGGATTTTTTCGTGATTCTACACTTCCACTACCGAATACAACTCGGAACAAAAATTAACTTTAAAAAAATCTGGAGTGCACATATATCAGGTTTGATAGCTGTTGGCTAAACGAACAAAGCCTCATACTCAGTTTTAATAGATCACTTCGTGTTTGCGAGAAAAACAAATTTCATTATCCGAAAATCTGACCATTCTGACATTCATCGTTTTTTTGCCTACATTTGCTTTGTGGGCTTTTTTCAACAAAGATAGGCCAAAAAACGATGAATTTTACAAATTTGGAGAATACAAATTTGACCGCTATACACAGATTTTTGTATCATTAAAACTTTCTTTCTCGAAAGAAGACGAATTGATCTAGTAAATCTGAGTATGGCCAACAGCTATCAAACCTGATAAACACTTACGGTAAATCATAAATCTAGTACAGAAATATAGTATCTATATATACATCTATGAAAATTCAAAATATTTTTAACACAACTGTACGCAACATTAACACTGGTATGCTCGGTGTTTTCTGCATCCACTGAATGTTGTAGCTCAACAAAACAAAGAAACAAATACGAATATGGACGACTGCAGTAAACCATGCTGTGGAATAAAAAAAAATTACTGAAAATAATAACGTCTGCTGGATAAAGTAAGCAAAATAAAAAATTTTATAAAAATCATACAGCCGACATAAGCACAGGCACACATACATATGTATACCCACTTACAAATGAGGCTACACAATTGAACTCAACCACTGAGCGGCAGAGTACGGAAATCACAAAGAACCAGTTGAGGGAAAAAATGTGTGGCCTGTAAAAATTATGCTGCGTGAGCCACTGCGGGCATTTGCCGGAAAGTATATTAGTATGTGCAAGTAAATGTACGAATGCACATATGTGTGTATGAGTGTTGAATGAACTTTGAACTCAACAAACACGCAGTACATTTCTTCATGTTTTATTACCTTTTCAGTTTATTTCCCTGGGGAAAGATAAAAAACACGAACGAATCCTTATCACTGTGTGTCAAAGCCAAATGTACAAAAACAACAAAAAAACGTAACTGGCAAGCGTCAGTGCTAATGCAGCAATGAAACTGGATATCCGGTTATGCGCCAAGTGTGTGTGTAGATAAGGTGTATGTGTGTGTTGGTGTGAGGTGTGTACCAGTGTGTGATTGCGAAAGAAATAAAATCTTGGACAGTTAGCAAACAAAAAAAAAAGAAAAAGCAATCAACAACACAGTTACAAATAAGAGATAGCAAACGTAAAAAAGAGCCAAAGTTGGTGATGAGTCCACACTCGTTGTGCCGCGCTTTGCCCACCAATTGGGTAAACTTGGTCAACACAACAGCAATTCTATTCAGCCTTCTATGTCACTAAAACTAAATGGTCATTACAGCAAACATATGTGAGTATTAATTTTTAAAACAACAAAAGCTGTGACGCCGCCAAATTTAATTCTTTACTTCTCTTACACTTGCAGATACTATCAAAAACCGGCTTTGTAATGATAAAGGCTCAAAGTCAATAAAGAACGAAGCGTTTTTTTTTTTGGCTGTAAGGGGCAAAAGGAGACAGAATTTATGAACAAAAATATTTTCAGCAAAGCTGTGTCGAACTCAGAAATGTTAGTAATAGTATGAAAATTATCGAAAAAGAAATTGAATGAGATAAATGTCCTCAATTATATTTTTGCTCATATTCTATATGAACTGTGCACCGTGCAGCATGTAGAGTTAGAAAATCATTCATGCTAGAAATGTCAGTAACTCCATACGTTAAAACTGAAAATTCATTTGTTATATTTACGTTCTTGACTACGCTCATGGACATGGGCATTAGCAAGTGTGCAAAATTTTTTAGTTAATTTTTTTTTTTTTTATATATCTTCCCTTTTCAACCCGTTGGCTACGCTGCTGACAATATTCCAACATAATAAAACAAAGTGAGCATATTGCACGCTGTGATAAGTGCAATAAATTTCATTATCATTTATGATCGGGCGCCCTTTGGGCGTTGCTTTGTTGGGTCAGCAAATATTTAGAATAATGAAAAATGGCCAAAGGGTTTTAAATAGTGCTTTCTTTTCTTGGGATTTTGGTTTTTTTTTAGCGACACTCATTCGAAGGAAAATGTATTGTTGATGAAAACTTTTTTATAAATAAAAGGTTGCCAGAGCAATAAACATAGGTTGGCGTTCGTGGTTGCATTTTTTTCAAAAATTTCACTGACTAATGTAGTGAATAAATATTACTTTACTTGAATAACTTATATTGATCCATAACCGCAAAAAATATGTAAGCGACATTTTTTTCAAAATTTTATTTTTGACTCAGAAATACTTAAATATGCTCTAGGAACATTTCTGCATCAAAAGGAAAATTGTGGAAAAAATGTCACTTACATCGTTTTGGCGGTTAGGGATCGACCAAACCAGTTTTTTTGAAGCGATTGACTCATAGGTAAAAAAAATAACTTCTCGGTTTTTCGAAGTTAGCCTCCGAAATCGAGATATGCGCCTTCGGAGTTCGAAATTGGACATCTGGTAAAAAATTATTTTTATTTGTTGTATGTTAACTACTAAAAAAACTAAGAACGTACTGGTGGTGGTAAGCCTTTTGCACTTATCTAAATGGTATATAAATTTTTTTTTGGAAACTTGTATTACAGATGCTATAGGGGGTCAAAGGTCAGATCTTCGAAAAATTATATAATTTTTGAAAACAAATTTTAACTGGTTTTTGACCCCTTTTATCATCTGCAATTTAAATTTGCACAAAAAAGCCGGACCACGTCATGACTTCGTAAAAGTCCGTTCAATACCAATCAGTACTTTGTTGCAAACTGTACTTCTGTAGAACTTTTACGATTAAAGAAAATTTCTACTTTTTAAACCCTTAAAAACTATTTTAAAATTTTGAAATTCTCGTGGATATCTCTATTACAATGTATATAGAACAAAAAAAGGGTTGCGTGCCCCATACAAAAATAAGATATTTATATTTTTGTGGACCACCTTAATGCAAATATATATGTATATCGGTTTATTTTCTGCATTCTACTGACTCAGTGTATTTGTATAAACACAGCTAAATTCGCACTCAAACAGAATGTCGGAAATAAAACAACAGCAGCAGCAGCAGCAGCAGCAACTTATTGCTCATTGCTGCCTCAACTGGTACAGCTGCGCCTGCAAGCCACACATAAAATGGCTGGCGTATGTTTAAGCACACGCTACAACATCATAACATACTATGCAAATACATGCATTAACACATTAAACGTGTGCTGCTCTAACGAGTATGCCAACAATGCTAACACCATGGATGTATGTAGCACCTGCTGTAATGCCTGACGGAGCCATTGTTGACGTTGGCGTGATGTCGTCGTTGACGCTGTTACCGCAAATGATAGCCAGGAAACTAGAAGTGGGCTACATCCGACACTGCGTGCTGACCTGACCGGCTTGCCATGAAAATATGACTTTTTACTGGTGTTTATTTTGCTGCCAGCAAGCAGCTATGTATGTATGCGTACACCTGTCCGCAATTCACGTTCATCAACTCTAGCCGCTGTTGGCGAAGGCTAAACCAAACAATTCACGAACGTTATATGTATGTATGTATGTATGAGATGGCTATATGTATAACCAAGTGTATGTGACCAGCTTGTGGCGACAGCAACCACGTTATCCAAATAAATGCAAATAATGTTTGGACTTCATTAGTCAAAAGCGAGCCCACATGCAGCGGTCATATTTCACACAACTCCATACACACATAAATAAATACGAGTACATATGTATGTAAGTATGTATTAGGAATGTTAATCTCGAGATACTGGGAACCCGGCCCTTTTTAAGGTCCCAAAAATCCCGGGATTCTGATTTGTAGTAAAATTTCGTTTTTAGTTTTTCACTCTGACGTTATTCAAAAATTCGAATTTCATCCTTCTAACTTTATCAGCTTAAAAATTTACCTATTCGTCCTTGTGAATCCAAAAAATTTAAGTTTTTTTTAAATTCTTAAATTCCCTGTTAAATTGGTGCCCGTATTTGTATTCTATATTGCATTGAATTGTTTAAATAATTTTTGGTATTTATCATATCTTTGAAATTACAAAGTCCTTTAAAATAAATCCGGACGTCCGAGAGAAAAAATAAAAACGGCCCTTTAAATAAAAGGTATGTTTCAAAACCCATTTATTTACTATTCTCAACAATTATCTCTCAAACAATGTAGAAGCATTTTTTTTCGATTTAAGTCGCTTAAAAGTAATGAATACCTAAGTCGCAGGATTAATCCCGAAAATCCCCGGGATCGGAAAAAGCTGAAAAATTAACATCCCTAGTATGTATGTATGTATGTATATATTTTAGACTGACTCTTATCGCAGGCTTATGTTTGAGTGTGTAATTGCAAGTTAATACTCATAGCTCATGTCCGTCACTGTCCGATTACAAATGTGCACTCCAGCGATATACAGATTTTTCACTGTGCCGATTCTCAACACTGCTGCATGATTTTGCACTCTGCGTAATGTCACCTGCACTGCGGCACTCATGCATCTGTATTTATGTTTACCCAGTCGGAAAAGTAGTAATGCATTACATGCGTGATAAATAGTATAATGTATTTCTAATGCGTTCTCGATTATATTACTGCTAACTAAATATGTAATCAGCATTCTAATTTATTCAAAAAGTTCCAAAAATTTCGTATTAAAACACATTCATTTCTCGATACTAGGTAATGGAAAATTGAATGCCCCACTTTTCTTAGGACATGGCCCTGGAAAAAAATGCATTTTCGAATGTGAAAAGGGTGATTCTACTGATTATTTTCTCAGTTACTATAGATTACATTTTTCCACTGGGCAGTTGTTTTTGTATATACATATGTATCATGTGCATGTGTTTAAGCCATCAGACGGTTTGCTCGATGTGGCGAATGACATTTAGTTGCCGTTAGAAATGGTATACTTCTCCTATTTGAGCACTTAATTAAGTCAAACTGGAATTTCAACAAAATTTAGCATTAAAATTTGGATATCCTTTGAAATAAAAAATAAACAACCAAAATAATACTTTTTATTAGCAGAGCAGCTGATGTGTTTTTTTATTGTTTGTTCCTTAAAATATCAAATTTCTTTTATTTTTTACAAAAATTCTATTTGCATGTAAAACCTTTTTTCATACAAAAAAGCGATAGAAAATAAATTTTTGGTACGTTCTCATGAGCCAAAATGCTGATTACAGGGCCTTGCAAAGGATGGATCGATGCCTCTGGAAGCAAACAAATTTACCAAGACAGAAAGTTTCAGCAATTTTTATACCAGAGCGCACTTGTGCAAAAGGGTATTATAACTTTGCTCGCATAACGGTTGTTTGTAACAGGCAAAACGAATCGAGATAGATATAGACAAATGCATACATAAATGATCAGAATGAAAAGAGAAATCGATTAAGCGGTGACTGTCTGTCCGTCCGTCCGTACGTCTGTACACACGATAACTCGAGTAAAAATTGAGATATCTTAACTAAACTTTGCACGTGCACTTCTTTTGGGCGGATGGTGTTGAAAATGGGAAAAATCGGACAATAACCACGCCTACCTCCCATATAACGGTAATTTTCAGAGATACGAAAACTGCGATATTTTAGTAACTACTGAAGATTATTCACTAAAAATTGATATTTACAACAATTTTTAGACGAAAAATAAGAATATTATAAATTTTTGGAAAATGGGCGTAGCCACGCCCACTTATGGTTACATATGTATATCTTGGTAACCGCTGCACCAATTTCTTCCAAGCTCGGCACAATTGTTAGCCTTGGTGCAGCATACCAAAAAGCCGATTTTTTTTTTAATTTGGAGAAATACGAAATCTTCGATAAATCAGTAAATATTAAAGCAAATTTTTTCAATATTAATGCTTGCAACAATTTTTTACCAAAAAAACGTATGTACATATATATACAGACATGGATATAGTTTACAGAAAGCGATATTTAATATTTACGTGCAAGTTTTAGCTATGCACACTGTAATTTTTAATATCTGGTATTTTACGCCTGTGTGTGTTTTTATAGGAAAATATGAAATCTAAATTAATTTATATTATTCAGCATTATAAAGCAAAACGCAGTGCTTTCTAGACCATAGTATTTTTTGATTTGAATTTATGTACATTTATTGTATTTGTGTTCAAGTGTCCGAACTGTCGTTGATAACATATAATTTTATAAAATGGGTAATAAAAGAGCCTTTAATGCACGATTCAAAAAACACGTATAGCAAGCACATCTGTAGTCAATAAATTATATAGTAACAAGCTTATGAAATTTTATTAACAACCAATATGACAGCTGATGCCCAAATTATAAATACATACATACATACATACATAAATATGCGCATATGGATACCAGCAGTGAGATTGTCATGTTTTATTATTGGCCGTAGCAACCGTTACTCATACGTCACGTGGTACTCTAGTGCGCACGGCACGCCTTGATGGTACAAACGTGCTGTCAATGAGCATTTTATGCAGTGCCTTAACATACATACATTTGCATCCCACTTGCATCTGCATGCATATACTATATATGACAAGTGAAAATGTGGAAATGTGGAACTTATACTGCCAATAAACCACGCACTTAACGCGCTGGACATGCATTTACAATTGACTGAACTACGTGTACCAGGCATCGAGAGGACTTGTTTTGCATCTATGCGTGTGGTGTGTGTGTGCATGCGCATATTTTCATTGAAGCAGTCATTGACACAGCCGCACATAATGGCACGCACACACCCAATTGATTATGCAATTGTGTGTGAATTCGTAAAATTTAACAAACCGATTGCCAGCTGGAGATGCAGAGCGACAATAAATAAAGGTCCTTAACATTTTGTAACAGCTGCGCTTCGGTAATAAGTAGAGAATAAAATCTCAACCCCTACCCAAGTGCACAAAAGCACGCACTGGTCGCAATTCACAAGCTTATTGACCGACTGCTGAGTGACACTTCAAGAGCTTGCTCCTCCTACGCGCGACAACATCCAGGGCGACCTGTCAGCATGCGCCATATGGACAAGTGGTAGGAGGCAGCACAGCGCAGTTAGCATCTCTTTACAACAACGAAAATAATATCTGGAATAATTTATAGCACTCATGTCGATAAATAACTTTAAGCTACGTATATACACACACATATGCACAGCTGAAGGAACCAGCTGAGTGTAATAAACAAGGCAGACGTATGTATGTATGTATGGAGGAGGCCAACCAATCCAACAAAATCGGCGAGTTTATGAAATGACCGATTCATTCCATCTGATTACGCTTGCCCAACGCATCATAGCTGGTTAGTACTCCGGTGGCTGTGATGACTTGCTTTGTGATTGTGGCAAAGCGTTTCGACAGCCGCACGCATTCAGAAAGGTGAACATTCGAAATATGTCAGCTGTCGCTGGTTAGCTTTTTCCTGTTAAAAGGTGTTGCTTTTTATTACAAGTGTTATTGCCCATTGAACGCACTGTTGCGTTTGCTTTTGCGCTGCTGCTGCTGCTTTTGACAAACCACAAATAACTTGTTCATTCGATTAACCCTAGTGTGCCCAACCAAATTAATTAACGGCGTACCTGGGTACCCACTTACGGATTTATATCTAAAAGTGGACCATAACTTAGTTTAATCCTGGGTATTGGTTGTATATTGATTTATTTATTGTTACCGATTTTTTTTATACATATTCAAAGAAATTAAGTTTTACACAGTGCGACAGTAAATTTTACACACAAAAAGATTAATATATTCGTAAAACTGCGTACTTAGTTTTGTCTCTGACGTCAATATATTATTTTTAAAAGGACTTTGAAATTTAAAAAATATGGTTATTTCAAAAAATTATTTATAAAAGTCAGTGTATTATAGCAATAAGGGTATGAAATAAAAAAAAACTCGTATAATTATAACAGAATACATTTTTTGGTGCATAAGGACGAATGGGTATGAAAGAATTAACTTAAAAAGGTAAAATTTATTAAAAGCACATTTTCAATACCTATTCGTGCTTGCAAATCAAAAAAATTTATTATTTTCCGTGGGCCAAGGTTAAAAATTCAATGCTATTGGGTTTGGACCTTTTTGGCGATGAAGGATGTGCAGTGTTGTTTAACGTGTCTTAATGTTTTAAATATGTTTAATTTATGTTGTGATAATTTTATTGCTTAATATTAAAACTCCCTGAAGAATACGCGAATATGCGTCGAAACGCGTAGGAGAAGAAGTAAACACTTGTTTTATTCAATATAGCCGGCCAAAAAGCTCCAAACCCAATAGCAAAAAAATTTATTGTTTTTAAATTCTACAGAATTTTCGCTCCCTTAGAATTTTTGTGAGAAAAAATTAAAAACATTTGACTTTCTGTAGACCAAATATTTAAAAAAAAAATCAATACTAATTGTTCAATGTGCCTTGGGCCCATGGTTTCGTGAGTATATCGATTCTTTCGTCTGTTTTGAAATTTTTTCTTTGTTTTTTTTTCGCACGGCACGACCTTTATATATATTCGTGTGTGTTCATATTTGTTTGTTTTGTACATATTTTTTTTACGTTGTGTATATATAGATAAAATAACTTTACGAACTAAATTTTTATTTGCACGTTTGCAAATGTAAAATTTTTCATAATTCATGGTTTTTTATTTTTTTTTGCCTGGAAAGTAAAAAAAAAAACATGTTTTCGTTATTTTAGCAAATTAAATATTATTTTTATTATTATTTAAATTCGCTTAATTTAGTAACTAAACAATTTAAAAACAATATTATTTCTTATACCTTATTTGTTTATACATCTTTACGCCTATTTTATATGTGAGTAACTCGGTTGGACTACGCGTGTACATTTCTTCAAATTCAAAATTTTAAATCATTTTTCCATGTAAAATCAGTCAAATCGTTAGGATCCGGGAGGCTTTTAAAATTTTTTTTCAAGAAAAAAAGTTATTTGATACAACATATGTCGAGGGGAATTCGGGTACCCAGTTGGGCACACAAGGGTTAATGGGCGTGGACATCGATATTCGTAATTTTGTTGATTTTATGGCACAATTTGTGGGCTGCAATGCTGACTGAGTTATGAAATGTAAGTTTGCGCACTCCCATCATAAATTCTTCTCGTTCGCTATACTGCTGGTGGTTATGGTATCAATGGTAATAATGATTTAATTCATAATAAAAATAAATAAAAATAAATTATGTGGTAAAGTGAGTAAAATTATAGTGCGATTGAATAAATATTAATTAGTTATTTTTCCTAAAAATTGTTTATATGAAATTGGTTATTTGAAATTTGGATACTATAGATATCTTCTTGCCTGAAGTGCATGGTTGGTGTGATGTGCGTCTAAATATAAACCATATGGGCTCATTCAGAGTGATCATAAACACACGCAACAAAGGTAATCCCTCTCTAAACCTTTTCTGCTGACCTACCTTTGCTAAACACAACCAATTATTGACTGTGGAGTCTTGGTATGGTGGCCTACACTAAATAACTTACTAGCGCACAGAAGTCTGCAATGTCTAACTCTACTTGATCTAATTTCTCAAAAGATTTCCATGTGGCTTTATCGAGCCAGCTCATAGATTACGGAAGCCCCAAGTCATTCGACCGAATATTGTAAACCCTGGCACACCTTCAACAAGGAGTACAACGTTTCTTTACAAATGGCTTCAAACTTGAAGAGAAAGACGGAGAAGAAGTAGACTCCTGGCATATTTTCGATGCCCCTACTGCTATAATGTTTTCAAGCGGAAGTTTCATTCTTTAAGAGGCTGCAGGGACTCGCTTACGCAAAGATCCACAGACATTCATAAAGTCTTCATCTTCTCTAAAAAACATTCAGCTATATTATATTTTTGTTAAACTTCGATTTTTTTTTCTTTTCTTTAAACCTATGGAATCAACTCTGTTTTAGGAATGCAGTTATATTTAGTCAAAGAGTCAAAGCTTTAAAACAATGTACACATACGCACACTTTACCTTTAAAACCTATTCCACATGAAGTTGTGTAATGGCGCGTGCTACGTAATGGC
Source organism: Rhagoletis pomonella (assembly GCF_013731165.1). NCBI lineage: Eukaryota > Metazoa > Arthropoda > Insecta > Diptera > Tephritidae > Rhagoletis > Rhagoletis pomonella. The sequence goes on along the minus strand of NW_023458558.1, from coordinate 19,801,046 downwards.
GTGTTACGATGTGGCAAATCCGATGGCTATCAGCCGTTACCGTTGCGTTAGCCTGGCATGTGTAATTTGTGTGTAGCAGCCACGCGCTGACAGTACACACTATTAACGACAAAGTTTGCACCCTAAAAACTATGCCAAAAATTTTGCAAAATTATTTCAGCAGCAAACCGCACTTCCATACAAGCACTTAGAATAGATACCCTGCAAAAATTTTAAGGACAAAGTGGTCCACTGCGTCGTAGTTTTAAAGTATGGGCATAAGGTCCAGGTTATATACTAGTAACTTGTTATGCTTCGGTGCACATCGGCAATATGGCTCGGTAGCCAAATGTGTCATGGTCCATAGGGAGTAGTTGTCTAGGTGGTCCCATGTTATGCAGTGGTGGGCCAGGATTGGACCAACGTTGGGCTAGCGGTGGTCAGGTCCCATGACATCGCAAATTTAATGTAACCATATTTTCTTCATATATTTGGACCACGTTGGTTACTAGTGTTGGTTACAAGGTAGCGTCGTCCTGTACTAGTATTTAACCAAGTCCCACTTTGTGCAGGGTGAGGAAATGTTTCACACGCACACACGCATAGTCATAGACATTACAGATTGGTGGCACAACAGCCCTTCTTCGCTCAGCAGGCTGTGTCAACCGCAGCGCCACAAAATGACGGGATAGGCTTACACACATACACATACATACGTAGCGCTACTGACTTTATGCACTGTACATAGTTGTTGTAAATACTTGGAATTACAATAAACATAATGTCAACATACAGACTTGAAATTTTGCTTAAATTTGACGAGCAATTATGCAAGAACTGACGCTTCTGCTGTGACTTTGCTGCACGGCAGTTGATGAAATTTTACTTGCGTTGTCTCGCTTTTCAGTTGGTAATCTCGTAGAGTGCGATGAGTTGCGGTAATAGCACATACATACATACTCACTTTTGGTAGTTTTTTACAAGCTGGCACTAGACTGCCATCAGACACAACTGAGAATTCGTCGGATTTGCTTTGCGGCGTGTCAGTAACCTTTTCACTTGCCCGTTGTTGCAAACAACTGCCTTCTTCCTCTCTGCTATGCGACTGGGCTGAGCTGCTGTTGGTGTCAAAGACCGTAAACATATACAGACAAGTCCCTGCAAAAAATTGTGAAACTAATCTCTAAAGAGAGTATTACGATATTACTCTCAATCGGGTACAATTGGGCATTAATTAGTCGCAACTAGTCTCATACGGGTATAATTGGAGATCAATTAGTCCCCGATTCATCGCTAACGGGTATTATTGACTATTTAATGTACGCACTTCCTCATTGAAATTTAATGTGCTGCCAATGCCGCAGAGAGACAGTATTCACTTAACAAAACTGTGAACCCCGGTTCGAATCGCAGCTGGCGCAAACATTTTTTTTTTTTTTGTTTTAATTGACTCGTCGCTTTTTATACTCGTTCGGGTATAAATGGGAACAATTAGTCTCATCATAGGACATGTTCGAACAAAAGCGAACAGTTCATTCCATATAAAGAGTTTAAAAGATTAGTCGCAAGTTCCTTTGCGATTGCTCTCGGAGTCATCCCGGATTAGTTGCAGTTTTTGCAACACAAACTGGTTCAGAATTGACTCGTACCAACGTAATTTATATTTACGGTGACCCTAAATATGGATTGAAAATGTAGGACAGTTTTTCAAAAAAATACGAATATATAGTATAAAAATAACAAAACAGTATACATATATAATTCTAGATTCTTAATCCATCTTAAACTTTAAACATGACATTTTCTTTATCGGTACTACTCTTTTTTTAAATGAATATTTATAAAAATATAGTAAAACAACAAATTATTATTAAAATGGCTTACACGAAAAGTGATCACCTTCAAAATATTATTTTTGAGTCGAAACAATAAAAAATAATTCAAAAAAACTTTTTCGAGATTTTTTTCGGAAAAACATTTTTTTGTACTTTTCGCAGTTGTTTTTTTTTTTAATCGACGTCATGAATCGACATGAACAAAGGTATTTCGTTATCTTAGGCTCAAAATTTAATGTAATAATATATCTTTTGTTATCTAATTTCAAAAATAATGAAAAAAGTAATAAAATAAAATAGTGTAGTTGATTGAAAATCCCACTTTTTCGACTTTGAATACAACATGCAAAATGGTCGACTGTAGCACTAATAATTTTCAATGAAAATGGGCACAAGTTATATATTTTGGTAAGAGGCACATCAATACCCCAAGTAGCACACTGGTGTATAACTCGGTGTAAATTTGTGAATTTTGGTGCAATTAATCAGATTTATACCGAAATTCGTAAATCTACACCAAATTATACACCAGTGTGCTACTTGAGCAAAAATCAGTACATTGTAATGTTTTTCTGTTTTGAAAAAGTACTCTGGACCGACCTTTGAATAACAGTACGGTCCTGCAAAAAACAGAACGGATGGTCACCGTATTTATATTTGAACTTTGTCCAATGCTGCAGTATTTAAGTGCGTTGCCGACGCAGCAAACCGAATAACTGATATGTATTTGTTTTTGTTGTAGTGGGAGAAGCAAGCACCAATGAAGTGTGCGCTTATGATGGCATCGTCAACGGTTCACAAAATCTTTAATGAGTTTATATTTCCTTTCGAATTTTTGGAGCTTTCGCGCATTTGTGTAGTATATATGTTACCGGCCAAAAACGATCTTAGAACAAACTAGTTTTTTCGTTTCGGAACTAGTTCTATCTAGATTCGATACATCCCGAAATCAAGTTGGACGCAACAATATTCTGGACTCTGTACTTGGAGTTGGAGTGCTCAAAACAAGTTTGTCCTAAGATCGGATTTGGCCAGTAACATATACATACTCAGTGTGTACTACACACATGTATATCGGTAATGTTTTTTTTTTCATTTCTCAGCAAAATTCTCCTTACCCACGTACATATACATACATATGTAAAGCAGCACATTTTCTGGAATTTTCCTATTTTCAAATTTTACAACCACTTTTGCAGTTTCAGCTTGCTGTCGTCTCTCCTTTCTTGCGCCCTTGCAAATATCATTGTACTTTTTTTTGTTGCTTTGCTTTTGTTTTTGATGTCGGTTGACCGTCACTTATGACGGCTCTAGTGGCTGCATTAGTTTACTGAGTTCATTAGCAAAGTTAAGGGTCGTTAGGGAGCTCTACTCACACTGCTGTAACTCCTTCAATTGCTGTCATCAACCCTTTCAGTCCATAATTCTATTTTGTACTCGTAGGTATTCTTACTGGCATGCGACCACAAATGTCAGCGTGTGGTTGGCGATTTGTCTGGCGCTGAATGTAAGTATGTAGTGTTTCATGTGTGTGAGTGTCTTTTTTTAGTTATCCTTTGCTGCCCTTCGACAATGTACTCCTTCCCTTCACTTTTTGGTAGTTGCGACCAAAATTTTGGAAAGTTGATTAATTTATGTTAAATTCATTTAATTTTAAAGCTATTTTTAAGAGAGGTAATATAAGGGTCATTAAAGCGGCCTGAGACAGAATTGGGAATTTTTACGATTTAAGTTATATTTAATTATGTTTTAGCACCTGCTTATTAAACTAAAATCCTATACTCATATAATAAAAAGAAAATATCGGCATTGAAAAAACTAATGCCCAGCCTATCCCTAAGTAGATAGACAACTTTCAAAAGTCATGCACAAACCGATATAGTGGGACTAACAGAAGTGAAACTTCTTAGGCGGCGGTATCGAAAAAATGGAGGGTGACATTTTTAAAACAGAAAATGTTACATGAGTAAGAAAGAAGATAGAGTATAGAGAAGGGGGAGAAAGAAGGAAAGCGACTTCCCGTTTTGCCACATGGTTAAGACGAGTTCGAATTGACGTGGCTCTGGCGAAGTCGATTGTGTGAACTTGGAACGACGCCAGAGCGACGTCGTAACGAAGTGGTTTTTTCCATACGAAATGTAACGTCGGTCCGACGTGGTTTTTGTTTCATCAAATCGACTCTGGTGAAGTCGTTTAGGTGAACTCGAAACGAAGTCGTTTTTTCCATACAAAATGCAACGTCGTTTTTATTCTATGACTGAATGGTTTCCTTATTTTTCTTTTTAAATAATATTTAAGTGTATACATTTATAAAACTTTGAAAAAAATCAATTCAATTAAATTAAACTATTTTAAACTAAAAAGTTTGTTTTTAATTTTCTAGCAATTTTGAGCATCGTTTTGCAGTTCGCGGATATACCGATTTTGCGGGCGTAACTGACATTTGCAGCCAAAAATTGGATTTGCTCACACAAGCTTTTGGCTCAATCCACTTTGTTTTGTACTTTAAACGACGATATGCAACTCAATCGCCTAATGGTTTGCTGAGCCGTAAGCATATGTTTACAAATCAAATTTCAAGAGTATTTAGGTACCTGGTACTCACACCTTTTTTACGAAATTTCACCTCTATCATGTGTACGCTGCTACACACGCCTTACCTTTACAATATCGAGCCCTAACCGCCAAAATAACGTAAGCGACATTTTTTTAAAAATTTTCTTTTTGATGCGGATATATTCCTAGAGCGTCTAGATGCATTTCTGCATCAAAACTAAAATTTTGAAAAAAATTTCGCTTACGTTATTTTGGCGGTTAGGGTTCGATATTTTCTTATTTTTGTTATAATTCTATTCATTTCAGTGTTGTTTTATATATCAAAGAAAAAGTGTTCAAGAGTTCTAGTGCCATCGGCAAATCCTAGCTTTGAAACACAATGCAGCTCTGCACTTGACGACATGAAAAGTGAAAAGGGTATTACTAAACTGCAAAGTCTAACATCGGTATTTGCTAGCGAAAAATGTTTCCAAACACTGACACATACCAGCTCGCGCATAAATTAAAAATTGTATGTTTAAAACTTGCCTCGGAAAATGCGTAATGGCGTGCGTGTTGGAAATTGGAGTTTCCTCTTCCTGAAGTAAATTAAATTGCATTCTGCCAGGTGCATGCATATGCATGTAGATATTGTAGTAACATTGCACTATCCTAAAATTTTCCGAAATTTACAAAAAAAAAACTACCTCGCCTGTGACGATAAGTTATGGTGCATGCAACTACCGGTGGCGGTGTATGCCGATAATGATTAGATGGCGTTGCAACATAGGCGTAGCTAAATTTACTCGATCATATTTTATGAACACGCAAATTCGTATGCATACTCACACACATATGCATTTATATCTATGGATATTAGACTGATTCAAAAAAATCTACTAATTTTTTTTTAAACACCTCTTCAATACTTCCGGGGGGATGTTAATAGATGCCTATTAAAAGCGAAACCCTTAATATTAAGTTTAAGCCTCGCGGATTTCTATTTTTTTATAAAAATTGTTTAGAGTCTGTTTTCTCGTCCTTCAATTACACTCTGCGGAAATTTTATGACAACTCGAACCAGTCCGGACTTTGCTAATATTTTCTAAAAGTATACATAGCCAGTAATAAAAAACTCGATGGATTTGCAAAAGCTAGCTCGTATTTTTATTTTATAGCCTATTAAAGTTTTCGTGTGTCGGCCTAAGTCGTTTTCAAAAAAGTGAAAAAAATGGTTGAAGTAAATGCCTGAGCGAAATTAAGGGTTAAAAATGGTTGCAGTAAATGTCTGAGCGAAATTAAATGTTAAGACATATATAGTAAAATGTCATTGAAAAAATTTTCGTAGAATATTTTAACCCATTAGTTCCCGCCTGAAAAGATTGCTTGGACCCTTACTTCAAGAAACCACGCAAATAACAAATTTGGAAGTTCGTTAGAGGATTGATATACGTATTCTAGAAAATCATCCTTCGGAATAGTTTACTTTACTTTTTTACCAATGTAAAAGTCTCTAAAAAATTTAAATTTAAAATCAAAAAAAAAAACTTGTTTAACAAATTTATTATTTCTTCTTGGCATACATCTTTTTGTTTTAATTTTATAGAGACTTTTACATTGGTGGCATGAGGTTTTTGGCTGAGAAGACCCCTAGTGAAATTAAAAAAAAAAAAACAAGTGATTTATATGGAAAATAGAAATCCGCGATGCGCGACCTTTTAAACTTAATATTAAAACTTCTACAACGATTGCGTCAAAATGACCCAATTTTCATGAAAAAACTCTTTAGTTACAGAATTAGGTAATTTTAAATAAGCATCGGCGTTGTCTTTAATTTTTGTTTTTTAATTTTTTGTTTGTTTTCTAGAATTCGACAGTGCTTCTGGGTCATTTTGACCCAAATTATTATTTAGTATTTAAGGGCAACTTTGAAGCGGTAAGCATATAGCACTTGCCGATAAAGATTCTGCATGTGATAAATAAAATATTAACAGAATTCATATTGAAATATCGTTTTTTTTTCTTCAAATTGACTAATTTCTATTATTGAGCCAAAATGACCCAAAACATTATAGGAAGTGGTAAATTCCAAACTCTGCAGAAGGGTTGAGGGTTGCCCTTTTAACAGGCATCTTGTGAGGCGGTTATTAAAAAAAATTTTCGATTTTTTTGAATCAGTCTAATGGATGCGTTTGATATGTATGTATGTATATATGAATAGCTTCATACACTTATCACTGGCTAGACCGTTATAGCGTTGGAAAATTCCCATAATTTTAACAGCGACTTCCGTGTTAGTTCATAGGTTTTTACTATTTTGCGTGCATGTGTGTGTGCTCTACGCTCTTAGCCACTTTAACCGCGTCAAATTTCGCCCATTTGGCAGGCTTTCACCGTTTGTGGCTAGCGCAACAGCAGCATAATTCACCACGCGCACAGTGATCATGCAGTGGTAAATTTTCGTTTGTGTATAGGTTTTTTCTTTAAAAATACATAGGTAGTACATCAAATAAAACTTTTCATAAACATATTTTTTCATAGGTTAGGCTTCCGAATTCCAGCCTTTCGGCACAGAGAATTCTAAATACTTCCGAATTAAAAGCGGAAACATGACAGGTCATATGAAAGTTCTAATGAAAGTCACAAATGACGCAATAATTCACATAAGGGACGCAAAACTAGGAATTTCGAGGTATCTTTTAAGTAAACCCTTACACCAAACCCGGAGTTAAAGTTTGGAACACTGACGGATGAAAACTTGAAGATGGAAAAACTGCACCATTTTCCAAGCAGAGATTCATGCGATAGAGATCTGTGACAGAAAATGCCCCCGGAAGAGGCACAAATTCTGAAAATATCTGCATTACGTCGGACAATCAGGCAAACTTGCTAGCGCTGAGGCCACACATAATAACATCAAATTTATTTAGTGTACGACAGCCGGAGCATTCTTAATTCTCTTGGAAGCAAGAGTACAGTATGACTGGGCTGAAATTTTAAAGATATAATTATTTCAAAAAATTATTTTAAAAAATTAGTGCAATGTAGATCAACAATACCCACATTTAAATGAAAGAGAAAATTCCGTAGTATTTAAAACCATTAAAGTTTTTTGGTTTACAAGAACAACAGCTATCGAAAATACGCGTTTAATTAAATGTAGTTTTAAGCTAATAAAGTTTGAGGACGAATGTTAGTTCGTTAAATTTTTCAAAAATAAATGTTGAAAATTTTTAAGGATATTCAAGGACATAATATTAAAAGGGCCTTTTCCATATACATTCGTCCTTATGCACCAAAAAACTTAATATTTTTTTTATTCTATAGAATTTTGTCTTTTATTTTGCTGCACACATTGTTAATCTATACTGCACCGAATTTTATAAACTATTTTTTGAATCAATAAAATTTTTTAAATTTCAAAGAGCTTTAAAAAAATGCTAACATCAGCGAGAAGAACTAAGTACGCAATTTTACTATATTTTGCCCATAGTTTCGCGTATATATTAATTTTTGTGTGTATAAAATTTACTGTCGCACGGTGTAATAGTTGTGCAATAATGGCGGGCAGAATTTTTTATTTTTTTTGATTATCTATAGCTTTATAAGTACTTTACTAAAATTACTAAAGCACTTCCAAGGACTACATTTCAATTTAAGTTGTTTTTGTAGCTACTTTAATCAGGTGAAGCGAATATGCATCTCCTGTCATTCCGATTAATCCAAGCATTTTTGTGTAGAAGTGAATTTTTGTGTATCGTCGTGCGGATGTACATACATAAATACATATTTACATTACTGTGATGACAACGGCATGCCGTGTGAAATAAGCGTAAAATTAAAGCACCGCCCACTGACACTAAACAAATTGAATGCAATTTCCATAAATTGCCATTGCCACTCACCAAATACTGAGCCTTTAATGCAAAGCAAAGCACGCACGTGCATGTGCATGCATGTATGTATGGGTGTGTAAACCGCATATAACCGCAATGTACTGTGGTACAATGCGTTGGCGTTTTGACTTTCACCGACATTCTATGCAGCCACCATTACTCCGCCAGCTCCTCATCACTCGCTTGATCGCTGAAGCAACTTCCGCGGCGTATGTAAGTATATACATACATATATATGTATGTATGTATATACTTGTATGTCCGTAGTTGCTCATTTGCAATTTGTGTTATTTGTACTTCATGTTATTGTTGTTGTTGTTGCTGATAGCGTTGCAACACAACACAAATTAATGCGTTGCATGTGGCATTTGCTTTCCTGTCCCTCCGTCCGTCCGTCCGTCCGTCCATCGGTTTTACTACATGCCACTTTTGCTTGTTGTTTTGTATTTATTACTGCTCTGCTAGCGTCGCTACCACCGGGCAACAGCAACAAATATTACCGGCTTGATTGTTGTTGCTATTATTGTTAATGCCACTACCACTACCACTACCACCGCCGCTACATCTGCCACTGATGCTGTTGTTTGATGTTGATATTGTTATTGATGTTATAGCATGGCGGTTGTTTGTTGTTGTAGTGCGACACAATAAAATTCATTGCGTTAATTTTTTATTGGCTGCCATGGCCAGTGCCGCGCGCGCACTTCCTCTTTGCGCACCCAGTGCGCTTGTTCGGATTGCTGTGCGCGCGCTGAGCGCATGTACACCTGAGAAAACATTACCTACCTTACCTGCAGCAAATTGCACATAACGTAAATGTAAATATCGATAAACAAGCCGGGCATACATACATACATACATTCGCTTGTAAATTTCTTTTCTGCAATATTTATTTACTTACAGATAAATGTGTTTTGTAGTTATGTCGGTAGATATTATTTATGCATTTATTTCCGCAGTGTTAGACAGCTGTCCTTCCATCTTACTCAACCAACTAGAAGAAATTGGTGCAGCGGCTACCAAGCTATATACACATGTAACCATAAGTGGGCGTGGCTACGCCCATTTTACAAAGATATTTAATATTCTTATTTTTCGTCTAAAAATTGTTGTAAATATCAATCTGGAGTGAATAATCTTCAGTAGTTAGTAAAATATCGCAGTTTTCGTATTTCTGAAAAATCACCGTTATATGGGAGGTAGGCGTAGTTATTGTCCGATTTTGCCCATTTTCAATACCATCCGTCTAATGCCCGAAAGAAGTGCACGTATTAAGTTTTTCAATTTTTACTCGAGTTATCGTGTGCACAGAATGGCCTATCCAATGTGGCCCCTAAAATCTTAAACACAATAATTGTCTTAAAAAAGAAAAAATAATAAGAATGGCTTAGGTTTACAATATTTAAGAGTTATTGGGGTCGCTAAATTCGAATCTGAAATCAAAATACCTAAACACAATACGGCGCCTGAAATTAAAAGAAATGCGTTGAGTTTGAAGCATATTTCACAAATTCACGTAAAATTTAGTTATATTTGGTTTTTTTAGGTTTGTATTTAAAATTCCTAAATAAAAATGCTGTTGAAATATAATATAATCATGCTGGCGTGTATCTCACATGAAATTGGTTGAAAAAAATTTATTTAAAAAATCATCTTCGGAAAAACTTTCAATATTGTATGGTACAAAATCGCATCCTAAACAAAAGGTCGAACATTGCCCTGTAGAATAAGACTACATTTGACAAAATTTAGCATTACATTTTTACTTTTCAGAGTATTATTTTAGCCAATCCTAAAGAATAAAACCCCAAAATCGATACTCTATTTTTGGAGTTGTGTGCACGAATTGAGGACCAAGTATCACTGTGCTGCGTTGCTTTCCAATTTTGTTTGGGAAGCAACAAAACCACAGATTTTACGGTAAGAAAATATCTCACACAATTTGGAACGAACTGTGAACACCCCATATTTCGTTACTTTAAGCATATCATACCATCAGAAAACAAACAAGTATGTTTGCTTACAATGAAATCGAACAAATAATTAAATATAATTAAAGTAATCAAAAATAATCAAAAGTAATCACCAAATTAAATCAATTATTTATTTTGATTATTATTGATTATTTTTTTTAAGGAACAATAATTATGATTGCTTTTTGATTATTTCTAATTATAATTCCTCGGTTATAAATAATAATTGAATTAATCATTACGATTACCGAACCAATGTAATCATTTTGATTAGTAATCGTAATCCAAAGTTAACAGTAATAAAATAAAATTAAATTAAAATATATAATAAAAAACCAAAAAAAAATTGTTTCGCTTCAACCGAGAATCCAACTTCGCTGCTACAGGCTTATAGCACGCAAGTTTCCCCACTCGGCTAGCGCGGATGTCAAATTTGCCTACTTTGTTTGCTTACAGGCAACAGCTGATCGCTTTTACCAGTGTTGTCATCGAAAATTCCCCGGATCCGAGTTAGTTCCCAAAAATTTCGTGGATTTGTTCGGCTGCCTATGCGCATTTTAAAGAGGAATATGCACGAGTTAAAGCAAATAAAGGCTGTTTATGCAAATAGGCGAGCCCGTTTGTCATTCGTATAATACAGCCATTTTCAATAACAAATTACCGTATTCCCTTTACTATTTAGTTACAAAAGTTACGAAGCTACTTTGCTAATAGTTTTTCATGTGGTATATTTAGTTTTTTTTTTTTTTAATGTCATTAAAGTCTCAAACAAGTTCCAAATATGTATATACCTATTAACGTATGTATGTATTTTTAAATTTAAATAAAATTTCCTAAATCTAAGCAGACAAATTTATTCAAATGTAAAAAAAAAATCCATTATGTTAGTATACAAGTACAAAACTATGTAGTTTGCCTGCTGCTGTTCAGCATTGAAATTAAATTAGTTGTGTAATTAGAATATAATTTATAATATTAAGCCAGTGTTAGTTCGCACACACAATTACACACAAAACCACGCACAGCTACATACATATGTACATATGTAAGTAAGTCAGCTGTGCCCAAACAGCGCATAAAATTACTGTCCGAATAATAATTAATGAAATTAGCCCAAATAATGAGCGGATTTTTCTAAAAATGCAAATGGCACAACGATAAATAAAATAATGGAATTAAGTCAAGGTTACATTTATTTAATATCTAGCAGCATGAAAACCACGCAAATAGCGCATATAATTGACACTAATACAAAGCCATTAACAAAAATGCATAGGAAATTTAAGCGAAAATAAAGAAAATTGCTGCTTGATTAGTAAACCGACTAGCAAAGTCTCAAATTACATTAAAACTAAAATTTCATTACGGTAGATATTTGTCGAATTTTCGCATTTTCGCAAAACATGTAATTAAGATCAGCAAAAATCACCTCAGATTTAATTAAGCAAATTACAGTTATTTGTGACAGTAAATACTTGCAAGGGCAAGCCGTAATAATGTTGCATTCGCTTCGAATTGACTTTACCTCTTCCCAAGTGCCGCAAATTACTTTCCAAGTAGCCCATCAATAAATGCATCGCTTGGCGGTAATGGCAAAAAATCAAAATCAAAATAATATAAATAAATATAAATCCGTCAAATCAGCAAAATTAATTTTTAATTACGCGCTTCACTAGCTTCAACCACACAAATAAACCGCAAGCAACGGCAAAAAATATGCGCCGTAATTGCTCCCAAGAAAATACCCATTAAGCTGCGCCTCAAAATGCGCTGAAGTGCAACCAAAAGTGCAAAGATAAAAATTGAAAATAAGCAAAAGAAACAAAAAGAGAAAAAACCGAAAATACAACAACAATCAAAAAAATGAAAAAAGACCGCACTAAATAAAATAAAATAAGTTGCAGTGGAGCAGTTGCGTTTGAAAGATTGCCATCGCAGATTGCATTATCCTTGACGATGTAGCACAATTTCGTCAGTAGCAGCGGCAACAGCAACAGCAGCAGCGCCAAAAACTTGATGCTTAGCTGCAATGGCACCTAGATGGTTGCTCTCACTGTTGTTGTTGTTGTTGGTGTTGCGAGGCGATTGCCAGACTTTATTTCTAAAACGGCTGAAGGAAGAGCACAACGTCAAAGTTGAGGCACAGTGGGAACTGTAAGCGCGCCCACTGCCCATATAACGGTATTTTCGAAAACGGCAAAAAATGACGATATTTCAGTAAATATTGGATTTAAATTGTTGAAAAATAGTATGTGAAGTAGAATTTTGGTAAAAAATGATATTAAATATTACGAAAGTGTTGGAAAATGCGCCTCGTCTGGCCCGCTTATGCTGAAATGCTGTATCTCAGTTGCCGCTTCACCAATCCTTACCAAAATAGGATCTGTTGAAAATCTTTGAAAGCAAGCAACAAATTAGAAATTTCTGAAGATAATTGGTTCAAAATTTATTGTTTCAATAGCCAATTAGCACTAAATTGAATTGCAAGGCTCTCTCTGCGCAAAGTGCGGCATATCCAGTTCCATTTTCGTCTTTGTGTTCGGATTTCAAGTGACTCCATGTTAGCTGTTATTCTAGATCAAAAAATTTGGAGTATCATTCCAAGACACTTGTTTAACAAAAGTCAACAGTTAATAAGAAAAAATAGCCTCAAAGCAGTAATTAAGAACAAAAGAAAAATGGATGCAGTAAAGAGCTCAAAAGACTTTCCTACAAAATAAAATTTTGTCCTAAAACGACTTTTTATGGTAAATTAAATAATATTTAATATTGATGAAATGATGTTACATTTAATAAAATTTTATTATTATTTTAAATTTCAGTGGATAGACCATTCGCCTTGTAGGCCGGAGTTCAATGGTTCCAATTCCAGTGAGCTCGATGACGAAGTCTAAACGTTTCCATGAAGCCCCAGATAAACAGCTCCTTATTCCAGCTGGTTACTCAAAAATGGTTTGCTGATATTTTATGCTGTTTCAACAACAACAACAAGTCTGTTGAAAAGATGGTTTCCTTCAAATAGCGCTTATAGCCTCTGTCACGTAATTATTGTTGTTGTCATAAAATGGCCTCAAGCTCAAAAACAATTATTGGAGATTATTACAAAAGGCATTCAAATTAAAATACTTATATTTTTATGGACATTTCCATCCTTACAAAGGGTCTTCTTTTTTTTATAGCAAAAATCCATTGATTTAACACACTGTACAAGAAATTGAAGATTTCCAAAAATGTAAGTATGTAATAGATATAAAATTTCATCCGCACAAAACAAGGTAAGTCTTTTCTGCCCGTTCGCTCGATATATTGTGCAATATTACTAGATCGGTTATACATACATTCACTTGTACACACATATGCTATCCCAGTTTATGTAGTAAGGTATATGTATACGATTAAATATGACACCAAAATTCGAAAGATATGCCAGAATGCACATCGAGACGTTTTCGAGTTGATTTATTTTTGCATTACTGCATTTCACTTCATAAATATGTGTGTATGTATGTGCATATGTACACATAGGTAGATACATACATACATGTATATACGTCCGCAAATTTAATTTGAGTTTCCGTCTGCTTAAGTGGCATTTCGCCACTAATGTTGTTGTTTCTATAAGAACATATTTGCTTTTGGTTTGTTTTTTTTTCCTCAATTGCTTTACGCTTCGTTGCCTAAAATCGAAATAAAATCAATGCGCTACACTGCAGTGCAAAACTAATAAAAATAATGAAGAACCAACAACAACAACTACAACGACTGCATCGCCGGTAAATGTGCGCGTGCATTGCTGCGAAGATAC
>NW_023458558.1:19764247-19786923 GCF_013731165.1 Rhagoletis pomonella | reverse complement strand
ACGACTGCATCGCCGGTAAATGTGCGCGTGCATTGCTGCGAAGATACGGGAAATTTTCTTACAATTTTTATTGCTTTTTCTCATTATCTTTCGAAAACTTCCAACTTTTGGCTTTAGTTGTCCAATTTTCGTTTTAAGCCTGCAAATAGTATTATCACACACAGCCAGCAAAGGGACAGATGCACATACATATACATATGTACATACATACCGTCAGCTTAAGCTTTTGAAATAGAAATCATTTTGTGGCACATACATAATAGCTTTTTATTTCTTTTATTGCTTACCGTCCTGCACATTGAATTACACGTGGTGAAAAAAATACACAAGCATACATATGTGTTTCCCTTTGTTTGTATGTAATGAAGTATCAGGACTCCTTTATTGCCACGTCAGCCAGTGGCAATAAGCCGTCTTACTCAGGAACAAGTAGAAAAAGAAGTTGCACTTGATTGCACTTGCAGAAAGCTCACCGAATGTATATATATACACATGTGCATAGATTTACACATATCTACGTATATGTATACACACTTACATATATGCTTATACAAGACAGTTAAGTCAAAGGCGTTTAGTTTTAGAACTTTTCTCCTACAGCTTAGCTTTTTAAGGTTGAATGTCGTTTTGTGCACTGAAGTGCAACGGTTCATTTTAAAACCCATCAAAAATTACAACTTTTCCAGTGACTATAAATTTGTTTTGTCGGTTAGTTGGCTAGCTTTTTGATTCTCTGGCTGATATTAAAAGTAATCGCTAAACAAACATTGTGTTACTTAAGGTTATGCCGGCTGACCTCAGGAGGTCTTGCATAGACGAGTTTAACGTCCTTAGCCAGATACTAGGCTGTTCGATTATTTTTCCCCTTTTTCGAAAACCGGTTTTCGAGTAGTTTGAAAAATTGCAGTTTGAAAAAAACTGGTTCCCTATTTTTAGTTTAAGAACAAACTGGATAAGCCGGTCTTATTTTACATAGTTTTAATACAGGGAAAATTCTTATGTTGGAATGAAGTCATGATCAAAAATTACAACAAAACTGTTAACCTTACAGATAGCTTTTAGTTAGAATAGAGAAAAGAGTTCAAAGCGTTTTAAAGATTAAAAGTAAAAAAAAGCAAAAAATTCACCGACTTTACAAAATGGAGAATATTATCAATTCGTCGGAATTTTTTTTTATGTACGTTAGCGCGTAACTTTGGACCACGTTACCCGATTTTTATAATTCTTTCTTTAAAGGAAAGGTGTTACCTCTCACATTAATATGGTTTTAATTCGATCATTGAAAATTAAAGTTAATCTTAAATTTTTATATGAGAATGGAAGTCGGTTTTGTTTTTTGCTTAAAAAGTACTTGATTTTTAATACTTTATTGCAATTCTCTGCCTCTTTTGGATTTAAGTAGTACCCTTGGAACATAAAAAAAGGTAACCTCCGAGTGTACTTTTTCGGAATTAAAGCAAAATTGCAGATCTCTTCAAATTGTAGATCACTTCTCTTAGAAATAAGCCTTGAAAGCTTCGAGAAAACTCAAAAATTTGCATATGAAGTCAAGGTTTGTATGAAATGGAAAAACACAAACCAGTTTCTTCGATAACTAAAAAAATCAAGGTTAAAAAAGCCGTCTACAGTTATCTTAAAAGAACCGAGTTAATCACCCTACTAGATACGTTTATGATCCACGAAAAACACAGTACTTAGTAGACCTAAGATGCGTCGAAATCAGGAATCTTCTAAAAGTCCTAAGAAAGTCAAATAGTTTTAGGAGCGATTGGGAGTTTCTCACTCAACATGCGGCATCATAATGGGTCCGGAGCATAAGTATATCTTATAGATGCCCGCGACAACCTAACCTTTTTCGATTGATGACGGTATGCTTTGCTGTTGTACTTTGACAAGTATCGAGGGTCTTTGCCTTCTCAATGCTGGGCACTCGAAAATTATATGCTGTATAGTTTCCTCATGATCTTTAGACTTCCTAAACTTTATGTCCTATGTATATAGAATCTATAAAACTTTATTAAATGCATGCGCTGCTAGCAAACAATGCTCTGTTAGCAATTGTTCTAGAAGTCGCGAGACTGTTCTTTTTGTTGATAATAAGAAATCAGTAAGTTTCTTACCTTATGAACTACACATAACTTTTGCAAGTCTGCGGCCTAGAGTTCTTTTTCAAAGCCTATCCTCCTGGTGGTACATCTGCAGATTTCGTAATTATTTGATCATTTAACGAAAAGCAATTGGTACATCAGGCACTAGTGAGGCGTCTGAGAGGACGTTTCCTTGGCTAGCTCGTCAGCTATCTCTTTACGTTTAACACCCTTCTGCCCAGTCCAATATATGCGTTGTGTCCCTCTTTAACTTCACATTCTTACGCCATCCATCATTATTTTCGAAACTCAAACGCAGGATCACCTAGTCTATTCGCCCGGCTAAGAATGACACTATATTACTGTGCTAGCACGTTTTGAAGCCAAGCTGTCCCGAGCGCATGAAAGTTAAATAAATAGACGATACCTTTTGTAAATTTCAGCACAATTTTAAAAATAAAAAATAACTCAAATAGAAAATATTCTACGTTACATAAATAAACCATTAAAAACCTCAAAATTACCAAAAGGTTTAAAACCAATCAGCCATCAGCATTATATACATTTATTTATGTAAGTATATGTATATGCCTGTTTGAATGTATGCATACATATATGCATGTGCACTTTCAAAAATATTTTCCGATGGTCATTCCACCACACAAAGCACTTAAAATACATGCACGCCAGAAGCAATTGGTAGAGTCATGCACGAAACAATTGGTTTTCAATAAGAGTATGTATGCACATACATAGATATGTATGCCTAATATGCACACATTTTCACATACATAGATACATAAAAGCATAGAAAAAATGATGTTGTTAGACACCTTAAAACATGTTACAACATCATAAATTATCCGCCTTTTAACAAGAGAATGGCTATAAAATATATGAAAAATGTATAGATACTGTCCAAGCTGCTATGTGTGTATATATGTAGGATCATAGATGTGTGTGTGTGTGTGTCGTATGTTTTCCTTGTACTTTGCAAATTTACTATAAAAGCATATCCTGCTGGCTGATTCCTGCCGCGAGCAGCACTGCATAAGGACGCCAGTTGCTGGCAGCTAATACAATGCGTTTCAGTGGCGGTACGTCAGCGCCACTAGTAGCCACTAGCAGCAACAAGAGCAACAGCAAGCACTACATGAATGGCAAAGAACGACAGTTTAAAAACGATGCAAAATATTCTAAATATGTATGTACATGGGAAATTTTTTATGGCTATTTTTTAGTCCATTATTATATCAGTTGTTTTTTTTTTTTGTATACATATATATTTTGGTATTTTGAGCCGAATATGCAATGGCGCATCAGCATAATAAATTACCAAAGCGCATTGTGCCGCTGGCTGGGAAAGTAGAGAACATGCCAGTACTCGTTATTTGTGTGTATGTATGTATACCTTATTCATTTTGAAAAGGGTTTGTAATTTTTTTTTTTTGCTGGTGGGACAGGTTTTCATGTTTTCTTGGCACCCTGGGGCGTGTATTTGTACTAAAATTATATATGTATATCAGTTTTTTTTTTTGTTGCATGTAAGGTATACATAGTGTGCTGCTTCAAAAATGTGTGGCTTAGTTTAGTGAAATTTATTTTTTATGCTCTTGTAGGTATTAATCATCGATTTGTATAGCCGGCTAACTAACCGATGTTAACGACTTTTCATTATTTAATATTCTGTCAATTCGCACTCACTCTAGAGATGCCAGATCGAATTAAAATAAATCGATTTTTGAATCCATTCGAACCGAAATAAAAAATAATCGATGTAGGAAGAAGATCGTGTAAAAATAAATCGGTTCGTATATTTTACTTAATTTTGATAAAGAAACAAAACAGCGATCTGGCCAACACTGAAATTACAAACATTTATTGTAATTAGTATTATCTACCGTTGGTAGTTTTGGTTTTGATATAAAAGTAACAACAAATTGATTTGTCAAGCAGTGTGAAAATTATATTATTTGCTGGTCTCTGATTGTCGAACATATGTACAATTAAAAATTTTGAAACTTAATAGTTTGAATCATTCATACATATGTACATAACGTAGCTATAAATCTTTTCATCGCATACTTTTCATTGCTCGCTGTCAACTGCAATGTGAAAGTAGGTACATGGCCATATCCGGCTCTGCCAAGAGCGTGTAAAGTGTTAATTCACACAAGCGTACACATATCCATACATAAATCTATGCATTTATAATATAGCCCAGCACATGAATTCAATTGTAATGAAACAATAGCTAAGAAGTTTCAAGAAAAATCCCAGCAGGATGTAAAGTGGTAGTAACTCATAACAGCACTCAGAGCAAAGAAGTGTAACTGCGAGAGTAACACTGGGCGTATGTGAAACCTGTCATCTTACATTTTCTTGTCATTCTTCACTGGAATTAATAAGCAAATATAACTTTTATTAACTTACGTTCTATATTTAATTACACCAAGCGTTGCATACTACAAACGTGCTCGCCCGCACATTCAAATGCGCAGCCACAGAAGCACTAAATATGTTAAGCAATAAATATTAAGTCACCTCTAATTGAATGTATCCGCCTTTCAGTTTACCGATTTGGGAAGTAATAAAATTCTATTGTTTCCGTTATTGTGTTGAGCTGAGGTTAGCAAAGCGCAGATATTCGCACACACACACACACACACGCACCTGCACTCATATGAACACAACACACGATTTGCATTCAAACGCCTTCGAGTAAATGCTATTTGAGGTTATCGATGCAAGGAAACCGAAGCGACCACTAATGCTATCAAAATCTACTGACAGTGTGCTAAAACTTCTTATATATGGAAAAAATTTCAAAAATGCATTTTTATTTTGCGTTAAAAAAATACGAGATAAAATATTTTAAAGAAATACACCATATATATTATAATCTTATAAAAGCATTAAATTATTGAAGAACTAGACTAAAGACTTAGACTAACTAAACGTTAGAATTTTATTTTTAATTTTTTAGCCCAACAACGTTTTTCTATTAGCAGTTTTAGTTGAGCTTGAGGACAATTTTCAGTTCAGTTTCTCCGTTATTAAACATTCCGTACAGCTACTCCCTAAATGATGCCCATTAGATTAACGTACCTCCGTCATTAACTAGGTATACGTGGGTTCCCACAGCACTTAACTAAATGTCAATTTATCATCGTGGCCTTCCCTTCTCTTACTTACACTATACGACTTAAATCAGTAAATTTTACTACCATTAGAAAGATTTCTTATAAACATACTTTCTAAATACACTTGCGCATTTTTGCCTGGAACTCCGTAAGAGTTTTAACTGTATTTTTATGACCTAGCTTTAGTGTTTCCAAGAAACTTGAATGTACATTTTTCTCATTCCGAAGCCACTGTTTCTGCAGCAAAGCTTGACACATCAACATTTCGTTGAATTGTGCCCAAGACCCGGCAGAAGAGATAGACGTACTGTCGAAAGCTCTGTTCTATTAGGGAGTTATGCACACCGCGCTGCTGAAATAATTTACCTACCTAGACCTTCAAAGATCTTAGGCATCCTGAGATAGTCGATCTACAACCTCTCGATGACTCAAAGTTTTTTCTAAAAGAAATAGTCCCCCAGTTCTAATGGACAATACGCTTGCCGAAGTTATGAGAACTATAATTGTGTATGGGGAGGGCATACCCACATACAGGGTTGTGAGCCTTTTCCAGCAAAACGGCTAAACTTCTAGGTACCTTCGTGAGACTTGGAAAAGGAAATTTACTTTAGTTAAAGGTCTAGCCAATAACTTTGGCGAATCTTATTTTTTAAATAGGTACACATGCATACTTCCCAAAAGAAACACGAAGCAGGCACTAATTAACTTCGATACAGATGCCAGAAGTTCAGGGCTTTGGTTTTTTTGGAGCCTTAAGTAATGTCATACATCTGAGCATAGATAAACAAACTCATATAACAGATACTCTTCGTTAAAGATCCCACGTTTTATTAAACATCTGGTGAAAAACTCAACCAAGCTTTTCCTAGGAAAAAATGTGTATTTGTGAGTACCTTAATCTAGTAAAGACATTCAGTACTGCATATTTTTTCCTACAAAAAGCTGAGAGATATGGGACTTATAGGTAGTTGTCAGTGGGAAGAATTTAAATTAAAATAAAATCAATTGCCTGGAGTGAAAAAATTACACGATAAAACGCGGAAACACGTAAACTAATTATTGGGTCCCAGATTATGGATCAATATAGCGTTTTTACAGTTTAAGTAATTTCCTTAAGATATTTTATAAATGTTTAAATGAAAATGTCCAAAATAAATGCTACTCATACGCCACATCGTACTCTTACATACTCTACGTGGCGTATGAGTAGCCTTTTCCATGTTAAAGATTGAATTTATGTATTTTCATTCACAATGCAAACTTAAAATGAAAAATCCTTAGAAAATTTAGCTGACAAAATTAAGGGCGTTTTCTTTTCTACAAAATATTTTGCCTTTTCCTTGCCCCCTCCTTAGTATTTGTGGGTAGAGGCAACATTTCTCAGTAGAAAAAAAACGCCATAAGTCTAGGTGTCTCTGCGTTTTTTTAATGTTATTTTAGTGTCCGTACAGTGTAATTGGAAAACTCTTTAGAACCTATTACCATTAAATACACATTGCTTTTATTTATATTTTTCATTACTGGAACATATAAAATGTCCCACTGTACATCCATGCCTGTGTGTAACCAGTTAACCACATTCAACCGAAATTGCCAAAATAATATCGATAAATTGCAAATCATTTACGTTTACGATTATGTATTTGCTCACGGGCATGCCAATTTTACATATGTATAGACATGCATGCAAATTTATATACGTACATACATTTGTATCGCGTGAAGGGCTTACCGCGAATGCATGCACCCCACCATGCCCCACCTAACCACTCTAGCCACAATGGTATTAAGACTGTGGCTAACTTAGTTTTATCTTTGTATGCCAAGTTTGCTTTGTATGCAACGACACAAAAGCATTGCCGAAAGCAACAAAATGTACGATGCAATGTTCATCGTGTAAATATGCTTGCCGAACTTGTAAACACTTAAGAATGTATGTATGTATGTGCGTCATAATTTGTTTAAACACATACACACGCCACATACTTGGGAGTTAAATTACTTGTAGTACCACAGGAATTTAAACTTTGCAGAAATCTTAAGTCAGGTCATTCTTCAAGTTTGGTTAGCACGTGTGCAACATTGTCTGGGGAGTACCTAAGTCACTTAAATTTATTTCGAAGCATCAGCATTTAAAATTGCTGGCATACATACTTTGCTTGTGTCACTGCATAGTTCGATGAGGGAGTCAAAAGGTCGACCTTAATTTCATTTCGAAAATGAAAAACTTCAAGAAGTAAAAAAAGAAAATGTTTCGTGAAACACGCGCGTTGTTTGAAAGACTCGTATGTTGAAGAAATCAGTAGGTTTCTTTTAAGTAAGTGTATGCATATGTGGTAGAAATATAGGCACGCGGTGGCGCTACCTCCAATTTACCCACATCAACCTACACGCGCGTATTGTCATCGATGTCTCAGCGCTTTTTCAGGCATTGTCCAGTACTTTAACTTTAAAACTTATTTGATTTTAGGCAAATTAACTTCTCTGCTTTTTATTATAGTTTAAATTTTATATGAACTGCTTTTAAATATAATAAATATAATTTGTAGCTGTCGTTCACCGAGTATTTTCCCCCGGGTGAAGCGTGTCGTCATCTCTTTTGACCGTAAGCATTTCACATTTCGTTTTTATGATTTCTGTTGTTATTTTAAATAAATATGTAAGTATGTGTGTCGAGGACATGAGCCCCTATCTAATCGAATTTTTGAATATTTAAGTGTGGTATGTATTTTTAATTTTTTTTTTTTGTCGTTTTCAATCTGCATGCGTCTGGCAATATTATTGTAATACTATTATGAATTAATTTGAATTTTTTTGTCACAGTTGTTATTGTAAAATTTCGTAAATTAATTACTTTCCCACCGTCGTCGCAGCTGCAATTCTTACCACAAAGAAAGCTACTCGAACTAAAGTTTATATTGCCGTCCGCAACTACATTGTATTTTGAATTCCTCTAAATTTCATTAAATATATATGAATTCACTGTGTTATTTATTTATTGATTACAAATCAATCATTTTAAACTCCCGCCGGCGTACCCTGCGCTTACTTTACTATGCCAAAAAGGAACAATGTGTTTGTATTTGTACACACATACATACATAATGTATGTACATGCAATTGCTATGGGTGCAAATATTAACGTCAATAATAGTACAATTTTGAAATGTTGATTGCTGTCAGAACCTTTTAAATGTTTTAGATTACATTAAATTATCGCTTAAACATTTGACCCAGGGCATACGAATTGGGATTCAATAAATTGGAAACACGTGTGCGCGGACACTTTTGTTAAATAAAATTTGACATTGCACATAACTATCCTTTTAATAATTTTGAATATTTTTGTAAAATATCGATGTATTTGTTGCACACCATTCTGAAACTCATTTTATTGTGTGTGTGTAACTTTGAATGAGTAGATTAAATCTAAAGCAGAGAGCATAGCAGTTTTTTATTTTATTATAATAAAAGGCAAACATAATTTTTGACTCTTACTGTTTTGAGCAAAATATTCGGATTATTTCGGCTTTTTAACCGATTTTAAAAAAGAGGAGGTTATCAATTCGTCTGAATATTTTTTTTATGTACGTATGTTACCGCATAACTTTGGACCACGCTAACTGATTTCTATAATTTTTTAAGTAAAGGTGGCACCTCAGAGGTGGTCCCATACTAATTTGGTTTAGATCCGATTATTGAATCATGAACAAATTCACGATACTATTACATTTGTATATGAGTATTGAAGTCGATTTTGGTTTTTGCTTAAAAACTAGTTGTTATTTATTTACTTTAAGGCAGAAACTAATCAATAATTTTTGCTTATTATTTTTCAGGCATTAAGAAAAATCAAAGCTACGATTTCAATCGTCCGTCTTTTTCGAAACAGACAGCGATATTGGCGTACTAAAATACTGAGTTTTTACGATACCCATACCTAACAGGCAACATTTCTTTTGGAAAATATTAGCTTCATATAACTTATTCGGTTCAAGGGCCCTGTCCCAGCGATGGGTTGTGCGCTGGCCTTGGGATCGGCCACGTCAAAACCAGTGAAAAAACAAAGTAAAGTCTCGGGTTGGGGTCCCAAACCTCTCTGCGTAATTGCAGAGTGTACATACAAGCAAGCGTACTGGTCTATCTTCTCACTGAGTTATTAAGCGGTTTTTCAAATTTAATGATTTTTGGCCTAAACATGATCTAAATCTGAACGATATGTCTAAAAGAACGGAATGTAATTTTAGGTGGTCTGAAAACCCAAAAGCAAAATTTTCAGCAACTCAGGCAGTACTGCCCGTTGTACTTAAGGCTAAGATACAGGAAAGGGATATATTGGTGGTGGTGGGAATTTATTGCTCCTCTGCAAACTTACCAGACTCCTATATGAATTTTAGCAGTTCGCCAATTCATCAGTCAGTTCGTTTTTTTGGGCACCGTGGTATTCTGGCACCCACATAAGTTCAAGCTCATTTCACCTTGTAACGGAGTTCAGCCCCAACTTACATTCCTGGACTATCCTTGAAAAGGAGCGAGCGGTTTCCAATTCCCTTAGAGTAGCTTGGTTGTTACTGTAGATCCTTATTTTATGTCCGCGCCATCTTTCGCCAATTATCCAGTCTGCCACTTTCAGTATTGCAAGGACTTCCCATAGAAAGACAGTTGCCATTGCATCCAGAGCGGTAAAGCAACTGAAGTTAACGTTAAGATGCCATCCAGCTTCAGTACCGTTTTTAGTCTTTGAGCCGTCGGTATAGAAAGTTTTCACTGGGCTTCCCAAGAGAGCGTATGGATCTCTCCATTGTTCCCTCCAAGTATACATTTTTCATTAGATGCCAAAAAAAAAACTAATATTTCTCTGACAACCTTCTGAACAACTCTTTGTGCCCAGAACTCCGATCGTCGTGTCACAGACCAAAAGAGTGCAGTTGGCACAACGTTTTCATTACCACCTCTTGGATCGCTAAGTTCAGAGGAGGCGATTTCAACAAGCATTAAATTGCGTTTGCATCTTAAATAGAATCATTATTTACATACGTAGGTTGTCATTAAAAATTTCATATAAATATGCTTTCAATTGGCCAAATATATCCGAAGTTCATGCATTTTCTCGAGGTTCTTCCATATAAATATTTATATCTCGTAAGAGAGTGTTATGTAAAATAAATAAAAATACATCTCGTATAGCGGAAGAATTGCTCTTTCAAATGAGCCTGATTTTACTATATACGTATATATTGGATTTCAAATAAATTGTTGCTAAGAGCGTGAAAAGCATTTCTAGCCATATGGCTATAGCGCCAGCCATTATTTTTCAATATAAAAAAAAATAAAATTACGCATTTATAATTTTTTTTTTTAACATTCTTCCACGGCTTGCTTGGATGACTTTTTTACGCTGACTACTTCATATTCTAAAAAGTCTATGTACATATGTACAACAAATAGAAAACCAACAAATGCAAATTTTATGCTAAAGAAAATTGGAGCGACAGCTAGATAAAACCTGTCATTTTCCATTGCTATGCAAATGCCGGACACAACTCGCCACCACCGCCACCACATGTTCTTTGTGTATATGCATTGTATTCTTATATTTATACACTTAGTAGATTGCAAACTTATATGAAACCCGCGTACAGTTTAATATCAACAGTTTTTACGTAATTTTTCTCTTAAAAAAAATATTTATGCAAATCCCTCATCTTTTGTTGCTTAGCATATCTGTGAGTCAACAGTCATCGCGCTGCTGACACTAAGCGATACAAATGCGAATACCATTACGCAAATAGTCACACATACATACATACATACATACATACATATATATTTTTGTGCATATAAAACTGTGTGATTCGCGCCAAGAGCTGTTAAGACCTTAAGTTGTGGCAAACGCGGTGATGGACTAAGCTTGGCATAAAGTGTGTTGGTGTCGCATAAAATTCCAACTGATGCGCGCTTAAATTTGCTGCTGCTGTTTTCCAAATGCTGTCCCAGTGAAGCAGCACGTATGTATGTATGTATGTATCTACGTCTACATATTTACTTAGTGGAAGCAGCATCAGCATGAAAACATTATCAAGAATAACATAATAGTTTTTGCACCGCTGCGAAGTGTGCAAATGACATAACTACACGCATAGCCGGAGGATATTTGACACGGTATTTTCATCACTTCAACCTGTCTCGGAAAACGAATTGCTGGCTGGCTGGAGTGCAGCATGAAGCGTACCCCATCCCATCCCATCCCATGTACGTAGTCATTTCGGCCGGTTAATTTATGCTTCCTGAACTTTATCGTTATGGTTGTTAGTATTGTTGTTGAGCGCACCACTTGTGCACTTCAAAGCTGTTGTTTGTTTCACCGTTGTTATTACTGGTGGTGGTGGTGTTGTTGTCATCTTAAAAGAAGACAAATCGTTCCAACATCTAGCGCATTTTACTCCTGGCACTGATAAATTTGTCGCCTATAAAAATATAGCCTCAAATATATTTTTATGTAAACACTCATACCTACACACAAAACAAAAACTACACTAAAGTCCTGCTGCCCACTTATGCATGTGCCGGTGAATCTCCATTATCTTTGTGCAAATATGCGGTTATATGTAGGTGTGAATGTGTGCGTCCTTCTTTGTTCGCCTTCATTTTCAGCTAAGCGCTTAATTTGCCCACTCAAGGACATCAAACCGACTGGCGCATAGTACGGTAGGCAACATCAATTGCACACACACACACACACACCCAGTTGTTTCTGTACCTCATCTAGGCAGTCTCTGCCGCATACGGGTATGTACTCGCCTTCATGCCTGTCACGCTATGCTCTTAAAATATTTGTCCCTCTGGGAGTCCATTATTTATGAGTGTGTTAACATGAAATTGTTCTTTGCTCGCCTGTCAACGCAGTCACTGCTTTTCTAACTAATTGCAGTTTCAATAGACTTGACGATACGGTGGACACGCGGAAGGTAGAGTCTATTGCTAAATTTTCCGCGATGTTTGAGTGCAAATTTTTAGATAAGGTCGCATGCGGTGGGGAGCGCATGTCGCCAACTCACCTGTTCTCTCGCATGCCAATGTTTGCTACAATTAGAGCGATCTGCATGTTGCCATTGGCTGGGGTGCGAGAAACTCGTTAACGAGTAGCACAATTGTTCTAAATGTTGTTTGAAAATTTAATGAAGAAATTTTCAAATATTTGAGATTTGCACAATAGGGCTATGAGATGCGTTCGAATGTGAGTTGCTATGCTTTGTTTGATAGCAAATATGCAGAAGAAATGAGTCTTTCATTTTGGCTGTATGTACACGTACTTGCTAGTGTAAATAATAAAATTTAATGAAAGGGCAACTATTCACGTAGGCTAGTGAAGGGTTGTGAGTTTTGGTGATTATATTAGACCAGATTAAAGTTTACTCTAATGAAAAGCTTATCAATCACACCAGACTAATTATGGAACCGTATGACAGATAACGCTTTCAGCGCTGGTCGTTTTGCCGTGGCGACATGGAAATTCCCATAGGGAGCTCCCAGATCGTGATGAATTAAGGGAAAAGCTTGTGAAGATAGCCGCACACTGCAACGAATACTGGCACTAAGGAAGTCTGCCTTATAGGAACCCGGGCCTAGCCGTTCGAGAGACAGATGGGCAAACCCTCCTTTCCTCCAGCCAGAAGACAATTAAAAGTGTTCCTGGTAGTACCAACCATAGTACAGCGGAAGCACAAGCAGCACAACAAACCGAACCTTGGCATTCCAAACTAAAAAAGGAACGTAATAAGTCTCTGAACTAAATCAGGAAAAGCCGCTACCAATGAGCTGTCTACATGCTGGACAAAATGTCCAGAAACTCCGCCCCAGGCGGCTCGTATGAGTTAAAGTGGGCTGAATATTACAATCAGGTGATTGAGGAATATGAGAGCTCCTTGAAAAATACGCAATCGGGAAGGCCCAATCCACCTAACCAGACAAATCAGAAGGATGAATATGAAAATACAAATCGTTCCACAAAGGACAAGTATTCAAGATTCATCTGACCCCAGCCCACCGCAAAGAAATTTTAGTAACGTTGTGAAAGACTGTCTGTTGATGGCTATAGTCAAAAAAAGCTCCAAGGCGCCGATATCTAATCAGCACCACTCTGCAGAGGTCCTCGATAATCCGGCGGGTCCCCACCCAGAGTGGGTACAATTTTATCAGATTTGCAGACCAGGCTTATTTGGAGTTCCTAGCTGGTAGCATGTCTAAAATAAGCGAAACAATCGTCGGTCTTAAACCATGGCTGATTCCAGCTAAGGACGTACCTCACAGGCCACGCACGCGTATCTCGTTGCCCACTCTGGAGGAACCAGGCGAGATGCTGCTGAGGTACCTAAAGCTCTAGAACAAACAGATACCGTGTATAGCAGACTGGCAACTTATAAAAGCTGAACAACTAAAAAGATCCCGAAGACCTCTACTCTTGGCAGTTAGCGCAGAATCTATTGAGGCTCTGTCTAAGGCGGGCAAAAAAATTCGCTTTGGCATCGGCATGGCCAAGATGAAAATCTTTCAAAACAACAACATCGCCGACGCAGACCCGACGCAGATGAGGTGTGTACAGTTAATCTGCAGCACTCAATATGTGCAACAAATAATTGGTCAATCCTTCTCGGAAAGGGGTGCAATGACGTCAGCCTAATCCAGGGACAGTGGGTCAGAGATGATCAGATCCACAAACTAATCGCAGCTCACGTAACCTCTTTTATAGTGGTAACACAGGTACGCTGAGAGCGTGCATTCTAATCAAGAAATGGATCAGTGCACAGAGGGGGGCACCAGAACATCTTGCTACTTGGCTCATGATTGTGACGCTACATCCTGCGAACTGGAACAATTCATCGCCTAAAATCAGAGAGAAACACCATCTGGGGTAGTTCCACAATAAACAACAGAGGTGAGTGTCTCTTAAACTTTATATTTAATACTGACCTGTGCACACGCAATAAAAGAGTGAGTCTGACCTTTATGTTCCCAGCTTCGAAAGATTTTCGGGATGTGAAGAGCTACTGGACTGAACCCTAACAACGGATAGTGTTGCCGACGATGGATGGAGACTATCGAGTGAAACATCCATGTCGGATCATTGATGAATACCCTTCAGTATTCTCGCGGAAAACCCACTACCTCTACCCAATTCAGGATGTAAGAATAACTGTATAGCCTAATTTAATCAGGCTGACAGTAAATCAGTAAGAGATTACAACTGCTATAGAACTAAACAGCCCGGTCGATAATCTGGAAAAACTCTAGCCATGGCCTTTAAAAAAAATCACACCAATTAGCGTCGTTAAGAATAAATCCCCTAGATGGACGGGACAGCTTACGGAGTACAGGTCGAATCTCAAAAAAATATTCAATGAGTGGTACAGAATAAAACTGTGGCAGGCATACAAAGACATATTAAAGCAGTACAAAAATTTGGTAATGAGAGCTAAAACTGACTCTTGGCCGTCATTTTGCACATCCATAAAGAAGTTTAGGGATTCCACCAGGAGGGGGTTGTGCATGGAAAAAGACAGCAGAGGAATCACTAGAAACTCTCATCAATACACACTTTTCAGGCTATAATCAGTGGTCAAAAATATGATCTCCAACAAACCGTCAGCAACTTTAAAAAAAGTCACTCGTCTCAATCGTAGACAAGCAAAAAATTAAATGCGCTTTATGTATGTAACTACAACTGCCCATACAAGTCCCCTGTCCCAGACGGTGTTATACCGATAATGCTGCAGAAATTAAAGGAGCTCATGGTATCCTGGCTGGAAAGTTCCTACAAAGCAGCATCAGCTTGACATACAATCGCAAAAGCTATAAAACAGCCAAAGTTATCTTCATTCCCAAACCGGAAAAAACCACAAAAAGCTAAAAACTTCAGACCAATAAGTCTTACATCTTTCCTGCTAAAGGTATTGGAAAGACTGTTAGACTTACACATAAGGGATTTTACGGGAAACTCCAAACTTTCCAAAGCTCAACATGTGTACACATTAGGGGCAGGTCAACTGAAACTGCCCTTTATGAAGCCGTGATCACATGACAACTTGGTCGGGTGCTTTTTAAATAAGAGGTGTGTCGGCAGAGCGGTTTGAGATATTGAGTGAGTACAACCCGATCGTCTGATCGGCGACTTGTATGTTTGCCAATTTGGGCCTATACCAGCTTATTATGGCAAAGGCATATAAGTTCCCCGTATCTTGAGCCTTTACTGGGTTCTTTTTCACCAATTATTTTATTGTCTACCCAAGGGTGCCGAATCGGAAATTATCTCCAACGTAGCATCGTCTACACAAACAGGGCCACTGGAACGTTGTTAGAGGTTTATAGAGACTATTTTTACTCTAATTTTACTCTGCTTTTCAATTGCCTGCTCTTCCCAAAACACCAAAAAATTTCATTTTACACAGTCAAATAACACACAGTCAAAATCCGACTTCGAATCGATTATGACTAAGACTATGATTACGACTATTACTACTACTACCCAATTGTCTACCAATCTAACTACAACGGATGCAGCAACGGAAAACTTAATGAAAAAATTTATTTTAAATGGAAATAAATAAATCATATTCGAGTATCAGTCATAAAATGTCACAGTTCATTTGGAATCAGCAGCAGTTGTCGCCAGCCCACACGCCTTTTCATAAAAACCCAGCGCCAATGGCATACGAACATATGTACGTATACGTGTAGCAGTGATTGTTATGAGTCTGCATATGTATGTATATTAAGGCTGTTCTTGTTTGTATGGCAAAATTTAAAAATGCGGTTTTTAGCGCCGACCGGATAATTTTTTCCTTTTTTTTTTTTAAACTTATAGTCAAAATTGTAAGTCAATCGCTTAGCGTTTGGTAGATGCGAAAACTGTTTCTCATAGTTCCTGAACCCCATTTTGTTTTATAAAAAAACGTTATTTTCGTATTTGATACTTTCGTAGATAAGTATCTATTAACAGCTTGACTATTTTTCACCCGATTTTAAAAATCAAATATGAGAAAAGGATTTATAGGCATTTAAAATATGTATAACAATCTATTGGTAGATTTGTCGATTGTTGGGAGTTTTTGTCGCATAAAATTAAAAAAAAAAAACAAATTTTCTTTATTTTTCCAACTTAAACCATCGCTTCAAACATTATAAGACAACTTACCTGTCAACTTTTGTTACCTTTATATAAACTAAGAGCTCACTGATTGGGAATAAGTTCTAGTCAAAATAGTAAGGTTGTCTGACCCATCGACCTGGGAAATTACTTTCGAATATGAAGATTGGATCCACTGCCGGAATTTACTTGTTGTAGATAATTCTGCCGAACAAGGTGTAAAATTTAACTAAGATTTTAATAAGACATTGACAAACGATGAAGAAGAAAAGCCATTGCTGCTTCAGGTTGTTGATGCCCATCGAAAGAGATGCTTACAATAAATCAGATTTAGTCTAAAAAATCTAACTAATTTGTTTACGTATTCTTGGAGAAGTAAAATAAATACATAGTTTATACTTATAAAAAGCGTTATTCTATCCAACATTATGTATTTAATAAATTTTATGAAATGCTGTAAATACAGTTATATTGCTTCATCGATATCAATAATAAAATAACTTAATTTCCGAAGCAAAACACATATTTCCTTTTTAAGTAATTTTCGCTTCTACCTTTCGGACGTAAAAAAAACAAATATCCGGGCGGCGGCCGTTGAAATTTTGATTTGTAAAAATATGAGCATCCTTAATGTACATATGTAGGTACAGTATCGGACAAAACATTTGCACCGGAATTCAAAACGATATTGTTTGCCACTTATCTTTATTTGTTTATTTTTTACGAATTTTCATCTTAAACATAGTTAGTTTTACATACATATGTGTAACAGAAACCACATAAATAAGAGTTTCAAATATTGCAAAAAGTTACAAAAATTAATCAAACTTTAAAAAATTTTAATAAAAATTTCAAATATTTTATTAGAGTTTTTAGAAAATTTTCGGGTATTCACTTTTGTAGTTCATTCAATTTTAGTATAATAAAGTGCAAGTTTCACTCGAAAAGCATACTCGAAAACTTTTTAAGAATTCCGAATAAAAAGTTTGAAATTTTAGTGAAAACATTTTTGTTTGGTTTGATTAATGTTTATGAACTTTGTGCAATCTTTGAGACGTAAGTGGCAAACAATAACATTTTTAATATTGTAGCTAATGATATGTCCGTTACTGTACATATTTATAAGTAGATAATAAATTAATACGCCTTTTGTTTTATTTACATTTGGAATTTATAGCTAAGCAATAAAGGGGGGCAAGAACAGCAATAAGAATCACATAATGAAAAGTGAACCATATACGAACTAAATAGCGACGGCAAAAAGCGGCAACTTGAAAAAAACAACCAAACCTGCACACAAATAAAGGGCGCTATGATGAGATATATATGTGGATAAATATGAAAAAATAACTTTATAGCTGGGAAACCTAAACATTACGTGCACTAATAGATGTGGGTGCGTTTGTTGGTGTCATCCAGCTAATATTACAGCAATTTTGTGTCATAGCCGACTTGTTGGGCACAGTTCTGTTCGTAGAATTACCATGTCACATACTGTGTTACTTTAATATATTGTATAATACCGTGGAGATTGTATGTGCATGTCAGTGTAAACTTCCATGCATAGTCCACGTACATTTGTATGTATTTGCTCTATTAACTTTAGAAAGGTAATTGCTTGACTGTCTGGTTGCCTGGCTGTCTAGATGACTGAGTAGTTGGCATGTTGTACGATATACAGTACGTATGTATGTATGTATGTATAGCAATTTCTTCTATCTATCTATCTATATTTTGTTTAGGTACATACGAACATACAAACATATGTACCGGCGCTCATTACTGATTCGGGCCGTATCGAATGCTTGCCAACTATGCGCTCGTATAGTCATTTGCTCAGTTCCTTTTGCTCGATTGTCGCGTGTAGCTTTGATATGTGGACATATGGAAAGTCTAGCGGAAAAAATATTAATTGTCTATATGAAAAGTAATAGTAATAGCCGCAAGAGTGTACATTAATCAAAAAATAAATAAATAAAACAAAAAAAAAAACAAATTGCTGGCGTTAGTGTGCTTTTAAATTGTAGAAAATTCAAGTAATTTGCTTCAAGTAATTAACTTCCATAACTCAAACGTAGTGTGCAAATAATTCCAAGAAGGAAGAAAGTGAGTAGTTATTTCGACTTGTTATCATTTGAAGATGTTTTTCTTGCAAAAGTCAACATTTTTTACCCACTATTTGCCATACAAAATTATTTACTTTTACTTTATAAGTTACAAAAACAGTTATGAAAAAATATCTGTGCCATCAATTGCATGTAAAAATGGCTGACCTTGCACACCTTTTTTGTCGCATACCCGTACAAGTCCTAATCAAACAGCCTTATGGACGAAAAAAGTACAAAGGCATTTGCTTAGCGATGACAGCATCAATAGTAACCCGCTTGGGCGTGTTGCCTTAGCAGCAAAGGCCTGTGTGCTGTTGTCAAATAGTGTCCTTTGATTTTGTAAGTAACACAAAAACAAAACAAAACAAAACAAAAAAAAAGAGCCGAAAAAGTATACTGCAACCAAGAGAGGAATGAAAAAATACCACGCTAAATTCGAATAGATAGCTTGTGTGCGTGTGTGTGTGCATGTCCGTGTCTCCGTATGTTTGTGTGTTTATGTTCGTACGCATGCGACATTGCCATTGTTTGTCGCTTGTTGTGTTTCTGCGCTTGGCATGCCGCCTATCATCTCTTTCCTCTCCGCATATACATAAATACATACCAAGTACCCCTCGGGGAGTGTCAACACAAAACATACTTTAATTTCTACTGTTACTCATACGTCCTGTTGTATCGGCATTTTTTCTTCATCAGCGAACTGCTTTCCCTGCAGTTTTTATTTGTTTTGTTTTGTGCGCTACACGCAACTTGCGTATGTTTGTGTGTGTGTGTGTGTGTGTGCTTTATTTCCTTTTCGTTGACTTGGCAATTGTTAGCTTATGCAATCGTGCGCATATCCCTGCATATCCTGTTTTATTGTTTGCTTGCTTGCCATCGTCCTTTTGTGGCTGATGCTTTAGTTGTCTCTCCCTTTACATACCCAGTTCGTTAGTTATGCTGCTGATTTGTGCTTAAGTTGCAATTTATGGCAAATCGATGTTGTCGCCAAAAACGTGACCTATTTGCTTCATTTCTTGACGCTTATGGGAGAGAGTCACTCAGAGGGCTTACACACTTAGATACGTACTTACTTTGTTACAACATCTAACAATACACTTACATACGTACATATGTAAGTATGTGCTTATAAATACCTGCAGCGAAGTTTATTCCTTGGGCTGATCTCTCTGCACTGCTGTCGTCAGCATCATCATTATTGTCACTGCCTCACAGCGCCGTTGACGTGTGAGATTGTTTGCCAGCTGTCTTTATGGCTTTGTTTGGCAGTTTGCATCCATTTGCTTTCATCATAATTTACTTGTTGTTGCATAGCAGTTTACTTTTTGTGTTTTCCTCCACACAAGTATACGTACAACTATATTTGCGTACATTTGTTGCCCTTCAAATTCTTTTATGGCTTACTTTATTTACCATTCTTTCCCAGTTCGTTAACTTTGTCGCATCGTTTTGACGTTTTATTGTTTATCAATAGTTTGCTAGTTTTTTTTGCTTGCGAATTCAACACGTTCGATTTGCACGTATATGTACATATGTATATATGCCTATATTAGGGCGGTTCTTAAAATATTAACATCATTGGGCACCCCTTTATTTTTGAAAGTGAAAAATTTTAACCGTTCGTTGACCTAGGATACGATTTCGTAAGAGACCAATATCTTTCTCTGATTGATCTGCAGCTGTCGAAATCTCGCCCACCAGCTAAACATTCTAAAGTGAAAGTACCACATGATCAAAAACGACATGGAAAAGGCGAAGGTTTTTACAAGAGAAGCATAAATAAAGACAAAAAAACAGAGCTAATACTTTTTTTTTTAATTTTGAAATTTTCGTGAATACATAAATATGTATGCTTTCATTTTGTACGTAAATAGCAGAAAATAAATAAATTCCCCAAGAAAAATTATCTTTTGATATTTTTAAGAGTCACCCTAATGTGCATAGTGTTTCCTTTATGGTTTGTGTGTTCATTTATATATGTATATTTTTCGTAATAGCAAGCTTTTATACGAGGACACCCATCATGCAAAACATGAGAAACAAGCAACAATCGTCAATGGCAACAAATCAGCGACTCACGGATTTATTGCCGTGGTGACAAATCGGCAACATCATTTCTTTCATGTCAATTTTGGAATAAATAAGTTTTCAAAAATTCGCAAACTTATAACTTTCGCCTCAACAGTATTTGTGGTGCAAAGGCCGTCGTGTTAACGTATCTTAAAATAATTAAATAGATTACATGAGAAATATTTATATGAGATGTCCATTTCTATTAAATCTAAAAGTTCAAAATTACTTAGGGGATAGGGAATGAGTTTGTTTGAACTTTGTGGTATCTCCCAAATATCATTCGAAATACAAATGCGTTCTAATATACGTTTACTAAGTTCTCTTCAAAGTACAAACTATACTTATAACTAAGAATCGTAAAATCGTTATGACAGATTTTTTAAATAATAGCTAAAGAAAATACTGCTTATCAAGGCAATTTTTCGCTCTTCTGTGTTAACGATGCATTCATTTAAGCACAAAAACTGTAAATGACTTATGCCAATTTCAAAATAAAATTTACAAGAAGCCCTAATTTTTCTACAACGTCTACTTTAATTAATGTGTTCCTAAAGGACATGGTGATATTTAAGGCGGTAATAGCACCTACATATTTGCGTATAATTTTCTCCCTGGGCACATTTTATCTATTTCATATAATTTGCATGTCAACTCGGACAGACTGTTGTGGCGCAACTAAATATCTACAAAATGAGCAGAAACATGCTATGGCTACGGTGACCATAGATATGATTTGAAAATTCAGAATAATTTTTCAAAAAATATACCTACATAGATTTAAGTAGTATAAAAAAGAAAAATATATACATATACACATTCCTTGTCAATTTTACAGCGCACCCTTTGTTTAAATTTCCAATATACAAAGTATATTGGACAACATTTTTATATGGTACGCCATTTTACAGCCACTTTAAACTTGCGCTTTATTACACTGAAATTGAATGAACTACAGAACTGCATATCCGGAATTTTTCTAAAAATATTATTAACTTATTCACTGAAGGTCATTACGATAGCGCACCCCTTTGTTCATTTTTATTTTTTAATTTGTAAAACATTTAAAAAGATGCTATATTTTTATAAAAAATTAATGAATATTAAATAAACAAATGGAAAACTGTAAATGCTAAGGATTAAAAGGGTGCGCTATTCAAATGACGAGGAGCGTATACACTTGTGGTTAGCTGATTAAGTCGCCGCTTGACTTTACCTAACCAGCGCCACATAAATCCATAATTCAAACATTGTACAAAAAAATTATGAGAATTCAAAAAACTTGAACATTCGCACTCAAAAATTTTTAAATTTTTATTCAGAATTTTTTTTTAAATTTTGGGTATGCAGTTTTGCAGCTCATTAAATTTTAGTAGGTTAAAGTTCAAATTTGAAGACAAACGAAATTGTCGAGCACATTTTATACGGAAGGAAATGCACATGTAGTTATCACATAGTTATCGACATTGCTGATATTTTTATCGGAAAAGATTAATTTTAAATATTAAAGAAAATGCGGGTCAAAAGACACTTGGAAAAAATCAGTACATTTTAAGGTTTTTATGGTTTGAAAACCTATGCAGGACAGACCTTTGAATAACGGTACGGTCCTGCAAAAAATATGACGGATGGTCACTCTAGCTATGGCACTTTATTTGTACTATAAGGCAGCACTAAATCAATAATTTTACGGAAAGTGCGAGTCATACATATATTTATACATAAGACTGGCTCTTGATGCATATAAAAAGGTTTTATGCCGTGAGAATCATTATGATGGATTTCCACTTGGCATTAAATGGCAAAAATTGTAATGACAAAGTGTAGCAGTAAAAAAATAGTCATTAAATTTATTTCCACATGGAATTTTTTAGATGCCTTTAATTTTGTGTCATTTCAATGCCTGGCGGAAACTCGGCATTGGATAAATGATAATCGGTTAAAATATTTTTTTATACTGATCACAAGGCACTCTAATGATTCGGACTTTATCATTTTATTTAGTTATGCTTCTTTGTGAATAAATAGCATTTACAAGTAGCTGGCTTTCAGGCGCTGCCACGAATCCATATAGGCATATATATAACGGGTGATTTTTTAAGAGCTTGATAACTTTTTTTTTAAA
>NW_023458558.1:19723444-19764147 GCF_013731165.1 Rhagoletis pomonella | reverse complement strand
AAAAAAAAGTTATCAAGCTCTTAAAAAATCACCCGTTACATACATACCGTCAGCTTAAGCTTTTGAAATAGAAATCATTTCGTGGCACATACGTAATAGCTTTTTATTTCTTTTATAGCTTACCGTCCTGCACATTGAATTACACGTGGTGAAAAAAATACACAAGCATACATACGTATGTATGTACATATGTTTGTGTTGCCCTTTGTTTGTATGTAATGAAGTATCAGGACTCCTTTATTGCCACGTCAGCCAGTGGCAATAAGCCGTCTTACTCAGGAACAAGTAGAAAAAGAAGTTGCACTTGATTGCACTTGCAGAAAGCTCACCGAATGTACATATATACACATGTGCATAGATTTATACATATCTACGTATATGTATACACACACATATATGCCCTTATACAAGACAGTTAAGTCAAAGGCGTTTAGTTTTAGAACTTTTCTCCTACAGCTTAGCTTTTTAAGGTTGAATGTCGTTTTGTGCACTGAAGTGCAACGGTTCATTTTAAAACCCATCAAAAATTACAACTTTTACCGTGACTATAAATTTGTTTTGTCGGTTAGTTGGCTAGCTTTTATTCTGATTCTCTGGCTGATATTAAAAGTAATCGCTAAACAAACATTGTGTTACTTAGATAGGTTAGTTCGGGTTATGCCGGCTGAACTCAGTAGGTCTTGCATAGACGAGTTTAACGCCCTTAGCCAGATACTAGGTTGTTCGATTATTTTCCCCCTTTTTCGAAAACCGGTTTTCGAGTAGTTTGAAAAAACTGGTTTCATATTTTGAAATTAAAAAGAAACTGAAAACTGGTTTTATTTTACATAGTTTTCATACAGGGAAAATTCTTAAGTTGATATGAAGTCATGATCAAAAATAACAACAAAACTATTAACCTTACAGATAGCTTTTAGTTAGAATAGAGAAAAGAGTTCAAAGTGTTTTAAAGATCAAAAGTAAAAAATAAAAAGAAAAATATCAGCGAAAGATTCACCGACTTTACAAAAAGGCGAAGGTTATGAATTCGTCGGAAAAAATTTTTTTTATGAACATTAGCGCGTAACTTTGGACCACGTCACCTGATTTTTGGATTCAAGTAGTGCCCGTGTCGTCATAGCCGAGCGCTTAGATGTGCCTACTGCTACTCGCGAGGTCCATGGTTCAATTTTTGGTCCCAGGAACATAAAAAAAAGAAACCTCAGAGTGTACTTTTTCGGAATTAAATTAAAATTGTAGATCTCTTCATTTAGGGATTTCCCTTAAACTAGAAATAAGTCTTGAAAGCTTCGAACCATTCGAAAATTTTCATAAGTCAAGATTTGTATGAAATGGAAAAACACAAACCAGTTGTTTCGATATTCAACAAATCAAGGTTAAAAAAAAAACCGTCTACAGATACCTTAAAAGAATGGTTGAAACCGAGTCAATCACCCTACTTGATACGTTTATGACCCATGAAAAACACCGTACTTAGTAGACTTAAGATACGTGGAAATCAGGGATCTTCTAAAAGTCCAACGAAGTTCAAAATTGTTTTAGGAGCAATTGGGAGTTTCTGACTCCACATGCGACATCATAATGGGTCCGGAGCCTAAGTGTATCTTATAGATGACCACGACAACCTAACTTTTTCCCATTGATGAGGGTATGCCTTGCAGTTGTACGTTGACAAGTATCACGGGTCTTTGCCTTCTCAACGCTGGGCACTCGAAAATTATATGCTTTATAGTTTCCTCATGATCTTTAGACTTCCTAAACTGTTTGTCCTATGTATATAGAATCTATAAAACTTTATTAAATGCATGCGCTACTAGCAAACAATGACCTGTTAGCAATTGTTCTAGAAGTCGCGAGACTGTTCTTTTTGTTGATAAGAAGAAATCAGTAAGTTTCTTACCTTATGAACTACACATGACCTTTGCAAGTCTGCGGCCTAGAGTTCTTTTTCCTTGGCTAGCTCGTCAGCTCTCTCTTTACCTTTACCACCCTTCTGTCCGGTCCAATATATGCATGTGTCCCTCTTTAACTTCACATTCTTACGCCAACCATCAATCTTTTCAAAACTCAAACGCCGGATCACCTTTTCTATTCGCCCGGCTAAGAATGACACTATACTACTGTGCTAGCACGTT
Source organism: Rhagoletis pomonella (assembly GCF_013731165.1). Taxonomy (NCBI): domain Eukaryota; kingdom Metazoa; phylum Arthropoda; class Insecta; order Diptera; family Tephritidae; genus Rhagoletis; species Rhagoletis pomonella. The sequence goes on along the minus strand of NW_023458558.1, from coordinate 19,762,012 downwards.
TCGAAGCCAAGCTGTCCCGGGCGCATGAAGGTTAAATAAATAGACGATAGCTTTTTTAAATTTCAGCACAATTTACAAAAAAAAATAACTGGAATAGAAAATATTCTAAGCTACATAAATAAACCATTAAAAACTCAAAATTACCAAAAGGTTTAAAACCAATCAGCATTCAGCATTATATATATTTATTTATGTAAGTATATGTATATGCCTGTTTGAATGTGTGCATACATACAGATATGCATGTATACTTGTGCACTTTCAAAAATATTTTCCGATGGTCATTCCACCACACAAAGCACTTAAAATACATAATGCACGCCCAGAAGCAATTGGTAGAGTCATGCACGAAACAATTGGTTTTCAATAAGTGTATGTATGCATTCATTTTCACATACATAGACACATAAAAGCATTGAAAAAATGATGTTGTTAGACACCTTAAAACATGTTACAACATCATAAATTATCCGCCTTTTAACAAGAGAATGGCTATAAAATATATGAAAAATGTATAGATACTGTCCAAGCTGCTATGTATGTATGTATATATGTAGGATCAAAGATGTGTGTGTGTCGTATGCTTTCCTTGTACTTTGCAAATTTACTATAAAAGCATATCCTGCTGGCTGATTCCTGCCGCGAGCAGCACTGCATAAGGACGCCAGTTGCTGGCAGCTAATACAATGCGTTTCAGTGGCGGTACGTCAGCGCCACTAGCAGCAAGCAACAAGAGCAACAGCAAGCACTACATGAATGGCAAAGAACGACAGTTTAAAAACGATGCAAAATATTCTAAATATGTATGTACATGGGAAATTTTCTATGGCTATTTTTTAGTCCATTATTATATCAGTTGTTTTTTTTTTTTGTATACATATATATTTTGGTATTTTGAGCCGAATATGCAATGGCGCATCAGCATAATAAATTACCAAAGCGCATTGTGCCGCTGGCTGGGAAAGTACAGAACATGCCAGTACTCGTTATTTGTATGTATGTATGTATTCATTTTGAAAAGGGTTTGTAATTTTTTTTTTGCTGGTGGGACAGGTTTTCATGTTTTCTTGGCACCCTGGGGCGTGTATTTGTACTAAAATCGTATATGTATATCTGTTTTTTTTTTGGTTGCATGTAAAGTATACATAGTGTGCTGCTTCAAAAATGTGGTTTAGTTTAGTGAAATTTATTTTTTATGCTCTTGTAGCTATTAATCATCGATTTGTATAGCCGGCTAACTAACCGATGTTAGCGACTTTTCATTATTTAATATGCTGTCAATTCGCACTCACTCTAGAGATGCCAGATCGAATTAAAATAAATCGATTTTTGAATCTATTCGAACCGAAATAAAAAATAATCGATGTAGGAAGAAGATCGTGTAAATATAAATCGATTCCCCATGATCGATTCGTATATTTTACTTAATTTTGATAAAGAAACAAAACAGCGATCTGGCCAACACTGAAATTACAAACATTTATTGTAATTAGTATTATCTACCGTTGGTAGTTTTGGTTTTGATATAAAAGTAACAACAAATTGATTTGTCAAGCAGTGTGAAAATTATATTAATTGCTGGTCTCTGATTGTCGAACATATGTACAATTAAAAATTTTGAAACTTAATAGTTTGAATCATTCATACATATGTACATAACGTAGCTATAAATCTTTTCATCGCATACTTTTCATTGCTCGCTGTCAACTGCAATGTGAAAGTAGGTACATGGCCATATCCGGCTCTGCCAAGAGCGTGTAAAGTGTTAATTCACACAAGCGTACACATATCAATACATAAATCTATGCATTTATAATATAGCCCAGCACATGAATTCAATTGTAATGAAACAATAGCTAAGAAGTTTCAAGAAAAATCCCAGCAGGATGTAAAGTGGTAGTAACTCATAACAGCACTCAGAGCAAAGAAGTGTAACTGCGAGAGTAAAACAGGGCGTATGTGAAACCTGTCATCTTACATTTTCTTGTCATTCTTCACTGGAATTAATAAGCAAATATAACTTTTATTAACTTACTATCTATATTTAATTACACCAAGCGTTGCATACTACAAACGTGCTCGCCCGCACATTCAAATGCGCAGCCACCGAAGCACTAAATATGTTAAGCAATAAATATTAAGTCACCTCTAATTGAATGTATCCGCCTTTCAGTTTACCGATTTGGGAAGTAATAAAATTCTATTGTTTCCGTTATTGTGTTGAGCTGAGGTTAGCAAAGCGCAGATATTCGCACACACACACACACACACGCACCTGCACTCATATGAACACAACACACGATTTGCATTCAAACGCCTTCGAGTAAATGCTATTTGAGGTTATCGATGCAAGGAAACCGAAGCGACCACTAATGCTATCAAAATCTACTGACAGTGTGCTAAAACTTCTTATATATGGAAAAAATTTCAAAAATGCATTTTTATTTTGCGTTAAAAAAATACGAGATAAAATATTTTAAAGAAATACACCATATATATTATAATCTTATAAAAGCATTAAATTATTGAAGAACTAGACTAAAGGCTTAGACTAACTAAACGTTAGAATTTTATTTTTAATTTTTTAGCCCAACAACGTTTTTCTATTAGCAGTTTTAGTTGAGCTTGAGGACAATTTTCAGTTCAGTTTCTCCGTTATTAAACATTCCGTACAGCTACTCCCTAAATGATGCCCATTAGATTAACGTACCTCCGTCATTAACTAGGTATACGTGGTTTCCCACAGCACTTAGCTAAATGTCAATTTATCATCGTGGCCTTCCCTTCTCTTACTTACACTATACGACTTAAATCAGTAAATTTTACTACCATCCTCCAAAGGACCATTAGAAAGATTTCTTATAAACATACTTTCTAAATACACTTGCGCATTTTTGCCTGGAACTCCGTAAGAGTTTTAACTGTATTTTTATGACCTAGCTTTAGTGTTTCCAAGAAACTTGAATGTACATTTTTCTCATTCCGAAGCCACTGTTTCTGCAGCAAAGCTTGACAAATCAACATTTCGTTGAATTGCGCTCAAGACCCGGCAGAAGAGATAGACGTGCTGTCGAAAGCTCTGTTCTATTAGGGAGTTATGCACACCGCGCTGCTGAAATAATTTACCCACCTAGACCTTCAAAGATCTTAGGCATCCTGAGATAGTCGATCTACAACCTCTCGATGACTCAAAGTTTTTTCTAAAAGAAATAGTCCCCCAGTTCTAATGGACAATACGCTTGCCGAAGTTATGAGAACTATAATTGTGTATGGGGAGGGCATACCCACATACAGGGTTGTGAGCCTTTTCCAGCAAAACGGCTAAACTTCTAGGTACCTTCGTGAGACTTGGAGAAGGAAATTTACTTTAGTTAAAGGTCTAGCCAATAACTTTGGCGAATCTTATTTTTTAAATAGGTACACATGCATACTTCCCAAAAGAAACACGAAGCAGGCACTAATTAACTTCGATACAGATGCCAGAAGTTCAGGGCTTTGGTTTTTTTGGAGCCTTAAGTAATGTCATACATCTGAGCATAGATAAACAAACTCATATAACAGATACTCTTCGTTAAAGATCCCACGTTTTATTAAACATCTGGTGAAAAACTCAACCAAGCTTTTCCTAGGAAAAAATGTGTATTTGTGAGTACCTTAATCTAGTAAAGACATTCAGTACTGCATATTTTTTCCTACAAAAAGCTGAGAGATATGGGACTTATAGGTAGTTGTCAGTGGGAACAATTTAAATTAAAATAAAATCAATTGCCTGGAGTGAAAAAATTACACGATAAAACGCGGAAACACGTAAACTAATTATTGGGTCCCAGATTATGGATCAATATAGCGTTTTTACAGTTTAAGTAATTTCCTTAAGATATTTTATAAATGTTTAAATGAAAATGTCCAAAATTTTTTGTATGAAATAGCAGCAGGAAATAATGCTACTCATACGCCACATCGTACTCTTACATACTCTACGTGGCGTATGAGTAGCCTTTTCCATGTTAAAGATTGAATTTATGTATTTTCATTCACAATGCAAACTTAAAATGAAAAATCCTTAGAAAATTTAGCTGACAAAATTAAGGGCGTTTTCTTTTCTACAAAATATTTTGCCTTTTCCTTGCCCCCTCCTTAGTATTTGTGGGTAGAGGCAACATTTCTCAGTAGAAAAAAAACGCCATAAGTCTAGGTGTTTCTGCGTTTTTTTAATGTTATTTTAGTGTCCGTACAGTGTAATTGGAAAACTCTTTAGAACCTATTACCATTAAATACACATTACTTTTATTTATATTTTTTCATTACTAGAACATATAAAATGTCCCACTGTACATCCATGCCGATGTGTAACCAGTTAACCACATTCAACCGAAATTGCCAAAATAATATCGATAAATTGCAAATCATTTACGTTTACGATTATGTATTTGCTCACGGGCATGCCAATTTTACATATGTATAGACATGCATGCAAATTTATATACGTACATACATTTGTATCGCGTGAAGGGCTTACCGCGAATGCATGCACCCCACCATGCCCCACCTAACCACTCTAGCCACAATGGTATTAAGACTGTGGCTAACTTAGTTTTATCTTTGTATGCCAAGTTTGCTTTGTATGCAACGACACAAAAGCATTGCCGAAAGCAACAAAATGTACGATGCAATGTCCATCGTGTATGCTTGCCGCACTTGTAAACACTTAAGAATGTATGTATGTATGTCCGTCATAATTTGTTTCAACACATACACACGCCACATACTTGGGAGTTAAATTACTTGTAGTACCACAAGAATTTAAACTTTGCAGAAATCTTAAGTCAGGTCATTCTTCAAGTTTGGTTAGCACGTGTGCAACATTGTCTGGGGAGTACCTAAGTCACTTAAATTTATTTCGAAGCATCAGCACTTAAAATTGCTGACATATGTACATACTTTGCTTGTGTCACTGCATAGTTCGATGAGGGAGTCAAAAGGTCGACTTTCATTTCATTTCGAAAATGAAAAACTTCAAGAAGTAAAAAATGAAAATGTTTCGTGAAAGACGCGTATTGTCGGAAAGACTCGTATGTTGAAAAAATCAGTGGGTTTCTTTTAAGTAAGTGTAGGTATGCATATGTGGTAGAAATACAGGCACGCAGTAGCGCTACCTCAATTTACCCACATCAACCTGCACGCGCGTATTGTCATCGACGTTTCAACGCTTTTTCACGCATTGTTGTTTGCATTGTCCAGTACTTTAACTTTAAAACTTATTTGATTTTATGCAAATTAACTTCTCTGCTTTTTATTATAGTTTAAATTTTATATGAACTGCTTTTAAATATAATAAATATAATTTGTAGCTGTCCTTCACCGAGTATTTTCCCCCGGGTGAAGCGTGTCGTCATCTCTTTTGATTTTGCTGTTGTTATTTTAAATAAATATGTAAGTATGTGTGTCGAGGACATGAGCCCCTATCTAATCGAATTTTTGAATATTTAAGTGTGGTATGTATTTTTAATTTTATTTTTTTTTTGTCGTTTTCAATCTGCATGCGTCTGGCAATATTATTGTAATACTATTATGAATTAATGTGAATTGTATTGTCACAGTTGTTATTGTAAAATTTCGTAAATTAATTACTTTCCCACCGTCGTCGCAGCTGCAATTTTTACCACAAAAAATGCTACTCGAACTAAAGTTTATATTGCCGTCCGCAACTACATTGTATTTTGAATTCCTCTAAATTTCATTAAATATATATGAATTCACTGTGTTATTTATTTATTGATTACAAATCAATCATTTTAAACTCCCGCCGGCGTACCCTGCGCTTACTTTACTATGCCAAAAAGGAACAACGTGTTTGTATTTGTACACACATATATAATGTATGTACATGCAATTGCTTTGGGTGCAAATATTAGCGTCGATAATAGTACAATTTTGAAATTTTGATTGCTGTCAGAACCTTTTAAATGTTTTAGATTACATTAAATTATCGCTTAAACATGTGACCCAGGGCATACGAATTGGGATTCAATAAATTGGGAACACGTGTGCGCAGACACTTTTGTTAAATAAAATTTGACATTGCACATAACTATCCTTTTAATAATTTTGAATATTTTTGTAAAATATCTATGTATGTATTTGTTGCACACCATTCTGAAACTCATTTTATTGTGTGTGTGCAACTTTGAATGAGTAGATTAAATTTAAAGCAGAGAGCATAGCAGTTTTTTATTTTATTATAATAAAAGGCAACTTAACTTTTGACTCTTACTGTTTTGAGCAAAATATTCGGATTATTTCGGCTTTTTAACCGATTTTAAAAAAAAGGAAGCTATCAATTCGTCGGAATATATTTTTTTTTATGTACGTATGTTACCGCATAACTTTGGACCACGCTAACTGATTTCTATATTTTTTTTTTTAAATAAAGTTGGCGTGGTTCAGATTCGTTAATTGAATCATGAACAAATTCACGATACTATTACATTTTTATATGAGTATTGAGGTCGATTTTGGCTTTTGCTTAAAAACTTCTTGTTATTTTTTAAATTTAAGGCAGAAGCAAATCAATAATTTTTGCTTATTATTTTTCAGGCATAAAGAAAAATCAAAGTTGCTATTTCAATGATCCGTCTTTTTCAAAAAACAGACAGCGATATTGGCGTACTCAAATACTGAGTTTTTACGATACCCGTACCTAACAGGCAACATTTCTTTTGGAAAATATTAGCTTCATATAACTTATTCGGTTCAAGGGCCCTGTCCCAGCGATGGGTTGTGCGCTGGCCTTGGGATCGGCCACGTCAAAACCAGTGAAAAAACAAAGTAAAGTCTCGGGTTGGGGTCCCAAACCTCTCTGCGTAATTGCAGAGTGTACATACAAGCAAGCGTACTGGTCTATCTTCTCACTGAGTTATTAAGCGGTTTTTCAAATTTAATGATTTTTGGCCTAAACATGATCTAAATCTGAACGATATGTCTAAAAGAACGGAATGTAATTTTAGGTGGTCTGAAAACCCAAAAGCAAAATTTTCAGCAACTCAGGCAGTACTTACTGCCCATTGCACTTAAGGCTAAGATACAGGAAAGGGATATATTGGTGGTGGTGGGAATTTATTGCTCCTCTGCAAACTTACCAGACTCCTATATGAATTTTAGCAGTTCGCCAATTCATCAGTCAGTTCGTTTTTTTGGGCACCGTGGTATTCTGGCACCCACATAAGTTCAAGCTCATTTCACCTTGTAACGGAGTTCAGCCCCAACTTACATTCCTGGACTATCCTTGAAAAGGAGCGAGCGGTTTCCAATTCCCTTAGAGTAGCTTGGTTGTTACTGTAGATCCTTATTTTATGTCCGCGCCATCTTTCGCCAATTATCCAGTCTGCCACTTTCAGTATTGCAAGGACTTCCCATCGAAAGACAGTTGCCATTGCATCCAGAGCGGTAAAGCAACTGAAGTTAACGTTAAGATGCCATCCAGCTCCAGTACCATTTTTAGTCTTTGAGCCGTCGGTATAGAAAGTTTTCACTGAGCTTCCCAAGAGAGTGTAAGGATTGTTTCCTTCAGGTATAAATTTTTCATTAGGTGCAAAAAAAAAAATTAATATTTCTCTGTCAACCTTCTGAACAACGCTCTGTGCCCAGAACTCCGATCGTCGTGTCACAGACCAAAAGAGTGCAGTTGGCACAATGTTTTCATTACCTCCTCTTGGATCGCTAAATCCAGAGGCGGCGATTTCAACAAGCATTAAATTTGCGTTTGCATCTTAAATAGAATCATGATTTACATACGTAGGTTGTCATTAAAAAGTTCATATAAATATGCTTTCAATTGGCCAAATATATCCAAAGTTCATGCATTTTCTCAGGTTCTTCCATATAAATATTTATATCTCGTAAGAGAGTGTTATGTATAATAAATAAAAATACATCTCGTATAGCGGAAGAATTGCTCTTTCAAATGAGCCTGATTTTACTATATACGTATATATTGGATTTCAAATAAATTGTTGCTAAGAGCGTGAAAAGAATTTCTAGCCATATGGCTATAGCGCCAGCCATTATTTTTCAATATAAAAAAAAATAAAATTACGCATTTATGTATAATTTTTTTTTTAACATTCTTCCACTGCTTGCTTGGATGACTTTTTTACGCTGACTACTTCATATTCTAAAAAGTCTATGTACGTACAACAAATAGAAAACCAACAAATGCAAATTTTATGCTAAAGAAAATTGGAGCGACAGCTAGATAAAACGTGTCATTTTCCATTGCTATGCAAATGCCGGACACAACTCGCCACCACCGCCGCCACCACATGTTCTTTGTGTATATGCATTGTATTCTTATATTTATATACATACTTAGTAGATTGCATACATATATGAAACCCGCGTACAGTTTAATATCAACAGTTTTTACGTAATTTTTCTCTTAAAAAAAATATTTATGCAAATCCCTCATCTTTTGTTGCTTAGCATATCTGTGAGTCAACAGTCATCGCGCTGCTGACACTAAGCGATACAAATGCGAATACCATTACGCAAATAGTCACACATACATACATACATACATACATACATATATATTTTTGAGCATATAAAAATGTGTGATTCGCGCCAAGAGCTGTTAAGACCTTAAGTTGTGGCAAGCGCGGTGATGGACTAAGCTTGACATAAAGTGTGTTGGTGTCGCATAAAATTCCAACTGATGCGCTCTCTTAAATTTGCTGCTGCTGTTTTCCAAATGCTGTCCCAGTGAAGCAGCACGTATGTATGTATGTAGGTATCTACGTCTACATATTTACTTAGTGGAAGCAGCATCAGCATGAAAACATTATCAAGAATAACATAATAGTTTTTGCACCGCTGCGAAGTGTGCAAATGACATAACTACACGCATAGCCGGAGGATATTTGACACGGTATTTTCATCACTTCAACCTGTCTCGGAAAACGAATTGCTGGCTGGCTGGAGTGCAGTAGGAAGCGTACCCCATCCCATCCCATGTGCGTAGTCATTTCGGCCGGTTAATTTATGCTTCCTGAACTTTATCGTTATGGTTGTTAGTATTGTTGTTGATCGCACCACTTGTGCACTTCAAAGCTGTTGTTTGTTTCACCGTTGTTATTACTGGTGGTGGTGGTGGTGGTGGTGTTGTCATCTTAAAAGAAGACAAATCGTTCCAACATCTAGCGCGTTTTACTCCTGGCACTGATAAATTTGTCGCCTATAAAAATATAGCCTCAAATATATTTTTATGTAAACACTCATACCTACACACAAAACAAAAACTACACTAAAGTCCTGCTGCCCACTTATGCATGTGCCGGTGAATCTCCATTATCTTTGTGCAAATATGCGGTTATATGTAGGTGTGAATGTGTGCGTCCTTCTTTGTTCGCCTTCATTTTCAGCTAAGCGCTTAATTTGCCCACTCAAGGACATCAAACCGACTGGCGCATAGTACGGTAGGCAACATCAATTGCACACACACACACACACACCCAGTTGTTTCTGTACCTCATCTAGGCAGTCTCTGCCGCATACGGGTATGTACTCGCCTTCATGCCTGTCACGCTATGCTCTTAAAATATTTGTCCCGCTGGGAGTCCATTATTTATGAGTGTGTTAACATGAAATTGTTCTTTGCTCGCCTGTCAACGCAGTCACTGCTTTTCTAACTAATTGCAGTTTCAATAGACTTGACGATACGGTGGACACGCGGAAGGTAGAGTCTATTGCTAAATTTTCCGCGATGTTTGAGTGCAAATTTTTAGATAAGGTCGCATGCGGCGGGGAGCGCATGTCGCCAACTCACCTGTTCTCTCGCATGCCAATGTTTGCTACAATTAGAGCGATCTGCATGTTGCCATTGGCTGGGGTGCGAGAAACTCGTTAACGAGTAGCACAATTGTTCTAAATGTTGTTTGAAAATTTAATGAAGAAATTTTCAAATATTTGAGATTTGCACAATAGGGCTATGAGATGCGTTCGAATGTGAGTTGCTATGCTTTGTTTGATAGCAAATATGCAGAAGAAAGGAGTCTTTCATTTTGGTTGTATGTACACGTACTTGCTAGTGTAAATAATAAAATTTAATGAAAGGGCAACTAGTCACATGAGCTAGTGAAGGGTTGTGGGTTTTGGCGATTATATAGACCAGATTAAAGTTTACTCTAATGAAAAGCTAATCAATCACACCAGACTAATTATTAAATCTTATGACAAATAACGCTTTCAGTGCTGGTCGTTTTGCTGTGACGACATGGAAATTCCCATAGGGGGCTACCTGATCGTAATGAATTAAGGGAAAAGCTTGTGGAGGACGCTACAACGAACACTGGCACTAAGGAAGTCTTCCTTATAGGAACCCGGGCCTAGTCGTTACAGAGTCAAATGGGGACACTCTGCTTCCCTCCAGCCAGAAGAGAATTAAAAGTGTTTCCGGTAGTACCAACCAGAGTACACCAAAAGCACAAGCAGCACAGCAAACCGAACCTATTGATTCCAAACTAAAAAAGGAACCTGAAAAGTCTCTGAACTAAATCAGGAAAAGCCGCTACCAAAGAGTGGTCAACATGCAGGACAAAATGTCCAGAAATTTGGCCCCAGGCATCTCGTATGAGTTGAGAAGGGCTGAATATTACAATCAGGTGATTGAGGAATACGAGAGCTCCTTGAAAAATATGCAATCGCAACGAAATTTTTGTGGCGTTGTGAAAGACAGGCTGTTGATGGCCATAGTCGAAAAAAGCTCCAAGACGCCGATATCTAATCAGCACCACTCTGCAGAGGTCTTCGATAATCCGGCGGGTCCCCACCCAGAGTTTGATTCCTCGTGGGTACAAGTTTATCAGATTTGCAGACCAGGCTTATTTGGAGTTCATAGCTGGTAGCATGTATAAAATAAGCGAAACAAACGTCGGTCTTAAACCATGGCTGATTCCAGCTAAGGACGTCCCTCACAGGCCACGCACGCGTATCTCGTTGCCCACTCTGGAGGAACCAGGCGAGATGCTGCTGAGGTACCTAAAGCTCTAGAACAAACAAATACCGCGTATAGCAGACTGGCAACTTATAAAAGCTGAACAACTAAAAAGAACCATAAGACCTCTACTCTTGGCCATTAGCGCAGAATCTATTGAGGCTCAGTCTAAGGCGGGCAAAAAAATTCGCTTTGGCATCGGCATGGCCAAGATGAAAATCTTTCAAAACAACAACATCGCCGACGCAGACCCGACGCAGATGAGGTGTGTACAGTTAATCTGCAGCACTCAATATGTGCAACAAATAATTGGTCAATCCTTCTCGGAAAGGGGTGCAATGACGTCAGCCTAATCCAGGGACAGTGGGTCAGAGATGATCAGATCCACAAACTAATCGCAGCTCACGTAACCTCTATTATAGTGGTAACACAGGTACGCTGAGAGCGTGCATTCTAATCAAGAAATGGATCAGTGCACAGAGGGGGGCACCAGAACATCTTGCTACTTGGCTCATGATTGTGACGCTACATCCTGCGAACTGGAACAATTCATCGCCTAAAATCAGAGAGAAACACCATCTGGGGTAGTTCCACAATAAACAACAGAGGTGAGTGTCTCTTAAACTTTATATTTAATACTGACCTGTGCACACGCAATAAAAGAGTGAGTCTGACCTTTATGTTCCCAGCTTCGAAAGATTTTCGGGATGTGAAGAGCTACTGGACTGAACCCTAACAACGGATAGTGTTGCCGGCGATGGATGGAGACTATCGAGTGAAACATCCATGTCGGATCATTGATGAATACCCTTCAGTATTCTCGCGGAAAACCCACTACCTCTACCCAATTCAGGATGTAAGAATAACTGTATAGCCTAATTTAATCAGGCTGACAGTAAATCAGTAAGAGATTACAACTGCTATAGAACTAAACAGCCCGGTCGATAATCTGGAAAAACTCTAGCCATGGCCTTTAAAAAAAATCACACCAATTAGCGTCGTTAAGAATAAATCCCCTAGATGGACGGGACAGCTTACGGAGTACAGGTCGAATCTCAAAAAAATATTCAATGAGTGGTACAGAATAAAACTGTGGCAGGCATACAAAGACATATTAAAGCAGTACAAAAATTTGGTAATGAGAGCTAAAACTGACTCTTGGCCGTCATTTTGCACATCCATAAAGAAGTTTAGGGATTCCACCAGGAGGGGGTTGTGCATGGAAAAATACAGCAGAGGAATCACTAGAAACTCTCATCAATACACACTTTTCAGGCTATAATCAGTGGTCAAAAATATGATTTCCAACAAACCGTCAGCAACTTTAAAAAAAGTCACTCGTCTCAATCGTAGACAAGCAAAAAATTAAATACGCTTTATGTATGTAACTACAACTCCCCATACAAGTCCCCTGTCCCAGACGGTATTATACCGACAATGCTGCAGAAATTAAAGGAGCTCATGGTATCCTGGCTGGAAAGTTCCTACAAAGCAGCATCAGCTTGACATACAATCGGTAAAGCTATAAAACAGCCAAAGTTGTCTTCATTCCCAAACCGGGAAAAAGAAACCACGAAAAAGCTAAAAACTTCAGACCAATAAGTCTTACATCTTTCCTGCTAAAGGTATTGGAAAGACTGTTAGACTTACAAATAAGGGATTTTCCGGGAAACTCTAAACTTTTCAAAGCTCAACATGCGTATGCATTAGGGGCAGGTCAACTGAAACTGCCCTTTATGAAGCCGCGATCACATGACTACTTGGTCGGGTGCTTTTTAAGTGAAAGGTGTATCGGCAGGGCGGTTTGAGATATTGAGTGAGTATAACCCGATCGTCTGATCGGCGACTTGTATGTTTGCCAATTTGGGCCTATACCAGCTTATTATGTCAAAGGCATATAAGTTCCCCGTATCTTGATCCTTTCACTGGGTTCTTTTTCACCAATGCTTTTATTGTCTACCCAAGGTTGCCGAGCCGGAGATTATCTCCAACGTAGCATCGTCTACACAAGCAGGGCCACTGGAACGTTGTCAGAGGTTTATAGAGACTATTTTTACTCTAATTCTACTCTGCTTTTCAATTGCCTGCTCTTCCCAAAATACCAAAAAAATCCATTTTACACAGTCAAATAACTTCAAAGCCGACTCGCAGCGCAAAATCCGACTCCGAATCGATTATGACTAAGACTATGATTACGACTATGGAAGAATAAATTTAACTGGAAACCGTGAGTGCCCCAATTGTCTACCAATCTAACTACAACGGATGCAGCAACGGAAATCTTAATGAAAATATTTTTTTTAAATGGGAATAAATAAATCATATTCGAGTATCAGTCATAAAATGTCACAGTTCATTTGGAATCAGCAGCAGTTGTCGCCAGCCCACACGCCTTTTCATAAAAACGCAGCGCCAATGGCATACGAACATATGTACGTATACGAGTAGCAGTGATTGTTATGAGTCTGCATATGTATGTACATTAAGGCTGTTCTTGTTTGTATGGGAAAATTTAAAAATGCAGTGTATAGCGCCGACCGGATTTTTTTTCCGCTTTTTTTTAAATTTATAGTAAAAATTGTAAGTCAATCGGTTAGCGTTTGGTAGATGCGAAAATTGTTTAAGGTCGTCAAAACCCATGTATCTCTTTAACTTAATTAAAAAACACAGCACAGAGCCAGATAAGTATCTATTAACAGCTTGACTATTTTTCACCCGATTTTAAAAATCAAATATGAGAAAAGGATTTATAGGCCTTTAAAATATGTATAACAATCTATTGGTAGATTTGTCGATTGTTGGGAGTTTTTGTCGCATAAAATTAAAAAAAAAATAAAAATTTTCTTTATTTTTCCAACTTAAACCATCGCTTCAAACATTATAAGACAACTTACCTGTCAACTTTTGTTACCTTTAAATAAACTAAGAGCTCACTGCTTGTGAAAAAGTTCTAGCCAAAATAGCAAGGTTGTTTGACCCATCGACCTGGGAAATGACTTTCGAATATGAAGGTTGGATCCACTGCCGGAATTTATTTGTTGTAGATAATACTGCTGAACGAGGTGTAAAATTTAACTAAGATTTTAATAAAACATTGACAAACGATGTAGAAGAAAAGCCATTGCTGCTTCAGGTTGTTGATGCCTATCGAAAGAGATGCTTACAATAAATCAGATTTGGTCTAAAAAATCTAACTAATTAGTTTACATATTCTTGGAGCAATAAAATAAATACATAGTTCATATTTATAAAAAGCGTTATTCTATCCAACATATTTATTTAATAAATTTTATGAAATACTGTGAATAAAAATTATATTGCTATATCGATATCAATAATAAAATAACTTAATTTCCGAAGCAAAACACATATTTCCTTTTTATGTCATTTTCGCTTCTATCAAGCGTTTTCTTTCGGACGAAAAGAAACAAACATCCGGGCGGCGGCCGTTGAAATTTTGATTTGTAAAAATATGAGCACCCTTAATGTACATTTGTAGGTACAGTATCGGACATATAATTTGCAACAAAATTCAAACAATATTGTTTGCCACTTATCTTTATTTGTTTATTTTTTACGAATTTTAATCTTAAACATAGTTCGTTGTACATACACATGTGTAACAGAAACCACATAAATAAGAGTTTCAAATATTGCAAAAAGTTACAAAAATTAATCAAACTGCAAAAAATTTCATAAAAATTTCAAATTTTTTATTTAGAGTTTTTAGAAAATTTTCATGTATTCAGTTTTGTGGTTCACTAAATTCTAGTATATTAAAGTTTCACTCGAAAAGCATACCCGAAAACTTTTTAAAAATTCCGAATAAAAAGTTTGAAATTTTAGTGAAAACATTTTCAGGTTTGATTAATGTTTATGAACTTTGTGCAATCTTTGAGACATAAGTGGCAAACAATATCATTTTTAATATTGTAGCTAATGATATGTCCGCTACTGTACATATTTATAAGTAGATAACAAATTAATACGCCTTTTGTTTTATTTACATTTGGAATTTATAGCTAAGCAATAAAGGGGGGCAAGAACAGCAATAAGAATCACATAATGAAAAGTGAACTACATACGAACTAGCGACGGCAAAAAGCGGCAACTTGAAAAAAACAACCAAACCTGCACACAAATAAAGGGCACTGCGATGAGATATACACACATATATGTTTGTAGATAAATATGACAAAAAAAAACTTTATAGCTGGGAAACCTAAACATTACGTGCACTAATAGATGTGGGTGCGTTTGTTGGTGTCATCCAGCTAATATTACAGCAATTTTGTGTCATAGCCGACTTGTTGGGCACAGTTCTGTTCGTAGAATTACCATGTCACATACTGTGTTACTTTAATATGTTGTATAATACCGTGGAGATTGTATGTACATGTCAGTGCAGACTTACATGCATAGTCCACGTACATGTGTATGTGTTTGCTCTATTAACTTTAGAAAGGTAATTGCTTGACTGTCTGGTTGCCTGGCTGTCTAGATGACTGAGTAGTTGGCACGTTGTACGATATACAGTACGTATGTATGTATGTATAGCAATTTCTTCTATCTATCTATATTTTGTTTAGGTACATACAAAGATACAAACATATATACCGCCGCTCATTAGTGATTCGGGCCGAATGCTTGCCAACTATGCGCTCGTATAGTCATTTGCTCAGTTCCTTTTGCTCGATTGTCGCGTGTAGCTTTGATATGTGGACATATGGAAAGTCTAGCGGAAAAAATATTAATTGTCTATATGAAAAGTAATAGCAATAGCCGCAAGAGTGTACATTAATCAAAAAATAAATAAAACAAAAAAAGAAAACAAATTGCTGGCGTTAGTGTGCTTTTAAATTGTAGAAAATTCAAGTAATTTGCTTCAAGTAACTAACTTCCATAACTCAAACGTATTGTGCAATAAATTCCAAGAAGGAAGAAAGTGAGTAGTTATTTCAACATTTTTTACCCACTATTTGCCATAAGAAATTATTTACTTTTACTTTATAAGTTACAAAAACAGTTATGAAAAAATATCTGTGCCATCAATTGCATGTAAAAATGGCTGACCTTGCACACCTTTTTTGTCGCATACCCGTACAAGTCCTAATCAAACAGCCTTATGGACGAAAAAAGTACAAAGGCATTTGCTTAGCGATGACAGCATCAATAGTAACCCGCTTGGGCGTGTTGCCTTAGCAGCAAAGGCCTGTGAGTTGTTGTCAAATAGTGTCCTTTGATTTTGTAAGTAACACAAAAACAAAACGAAAAAAAAGAGCCGAAAAAGTATACTGCAACCAAGAGAGGAATGAAAAAATACCACGCTAAATTCGAATAGATAGCTTGTGTGCGTGTGCATGTCCGTGTCTCCGTGTGTTTGTGTGTTTATGTTCGTACGCATGCGACATTGCCATTGTTTGTCGCTTGTTGTGTCTCTGCGCTTGGCATGCCTATCATCTCTTTCCTCTCCGCATATACATAAATACATACCAAGTACCCCTCGGGGAGTGTCAACACAAATCATACTTTAATTTCTACTGTTACTCATACGTCCTGTTGTATCGGCATTTTTTTTTCATCAGCGAACTGCTTTCTCTGCAGTCTTTATTTGTTTTGTTTTGTTTTGTGCGCTACACGCAACTCGCGTATGTTTGTGTGTGTGTGTGTGCTTTATATCCTTTTCGTTGACTTGGCAATTGTTAGCTTATGCAATCGTGCGCATATCCCTGCATATCCTGTTTTATTGTTTGCTTACTTGCCATCGTCCTTTTGTGGCTGATGCTTTAGTTGTCTCTGCCTTTACATACCCAGTTCGTTAGTTATGCTGCTGATTTGTGCTTAAGTTGCAATTTATGGCAAATCGATGTTGTCGCCAAAAACGTGACCTATTTGCTTCATTTCTTGACGCTTATGGGAGAGAGTCACTCAGAGGGCTTACACACTTAGATACTTACTTTGTTACAACATCTAACAATACACTTACATACGTACATATGTAAGTATGTGCATATAAATACCTGCAGCGAAGTTTATTCCTTGGGCTGATCTCTCTGCACTGCTGTCGTCAGCATCATCATTATTGTCACTGCCTCACAGCGCCGTTGACGTGTGAGATTGTTTGCCAGCTGTCTTTATGGCTTTGTTTGGCAGTTTGCATCCATTTGCTTTCATCATAATTTACTTGTTGTTGCATAGCAGTTTACTTTTTGTGTTTTCCTCCACACAAGTATACGTACAACTATATTTGCGTACATTTGTTGCCCTTCAAATTCTTTTATCGCTTACTTTATTTACCATTCTTTCCCAGTTCGTTAACTTTGTCGCATCGTTTTGACGTTTTATTGTTTATCAATAGTTTGCTAGTTTTTTTTTTGGCTTGCGAATTCAACACGTTCGATTTGCACGTATATGTACATATGTATATATGCTTATATTAGGGCGGTTCTTAAAATATTAACATCATTGGACACCCCTTTATTATTGAAAGTGAAAAATTTTAACCGTTCGTTGACCTTAGGATACGATTTCGTAAGAGACCAATATCTTTCTCTGATTGATCTGTAGCTGTCGAAATCTCGCCCACCAGCTAAACATTCTAAAGTGAAAGTACCACATGATCAAAAACGACATGGAAAAAGCGAAGGTTTTTACAAGAGAAGCATAAATAAAGACAAAAAACAGAGCTAATATTCTTCTAATCCCTTTTTTTAATTTTGAAATTTTCGTGTATACATAAATATGTATGCTTTCATTTTGTACGTAAATAGCAGAAAATAAATCAATTTCCCAAGAAAAATTATCTCTTGATATTGTGTCACCCTAATGTGCATAGTATTTCCTTTATGGTTTGTGTGTTCATTTATTTATGTATATTTTTCGTAATGACAAGCTTTTATACGAGGAAACCCACCATGCAAAACATGAGAAACAGGCAACAAATCAGCGACTCACGGATTTATTGCCGTGGTGACAAGTCGACAACATAATTTTTTTCATGTCAATTTTGGAATAAATAAGTTTTCAAATAAATAAGTTTCCAAACTTATAAATTTCGCCTCAACAGTATTATACGAAAGCGTCTAATTTATACCAAAGACTGTATTGAAAGAAAAATTAATTTCGTTTCTAAGTTCCCTTTTTTGTATACAGAAAATAAATGAAGTATTAAAAAGTATAAAATTATTCCAAATATAGCCTAAGGCGATAAGAAAACGACTCATTCAGATGATAAGAAAACGACTCGCCCAGACGAGTTGCCATCGGCGGACGTTTTAGAGCGACTGGTAATAAGAAATCGATACGATGGCGATATTACCGTCAATAAATTTGTTTCCGAGGGCGACACGTTTTCTTATTGCCGGCAAGAAAAATTGTTTGGTGGGCAGTTTTTTAAGTTAGTGACATTTTGAATTAAACAGAAGTATTTTTTTGGCAGAAAAGCTTTTGATTTCCCTAAATAGTCCCCGTTTAGCTTTGCAAATAATAGTTGGCCCCAACTAGCGATTGCCTATTCACATGACTAAAATCTCTTACCACAGAATTATTCCTTTTGCTTCTGTTATCTATAATGTTACTGTAAAACCATAGACTATATGTATATATGTATATATGTACATATGTATATATTTGGTAATTGCATTGCTGGACGTCGAAAAGGGATGTAAATATATACCTTAATAGCCAAGCGCTGAACTCAAAGTTTGTTGGGAAATGTCCCATTTCTCTTGCGGTGGCACCTGCGTTTTTTAGCATACTTAAATATGTTCAAATATTTGTGCCAAATTACGATGATGTTTGAGGAAGCTGCCTGGTGGATGTGCCCGAAAAAAACAGTTTAGTGTCAGTAGAAATCGTAGTAATTAAATAGCGGGTCCCACTTTACTCCAAGCTAACAAGGAAAACCTCTTTCTAAATCTCGATAAGAATAAAAAATTCGATTCTTTCATTTTGCTTTAAGTAGCTGAGTTTTTCTACTTTCAAAGGCTATATGTAAATATACGATAGTAGACAGGATCAATTCTGAATTTAATGTTCCTATTCGGTGAATTCAAAAAACCACCTACTCATTAAATTGCCCTCGTTTGATGGACATATTTATTTAAATTACAAATACGGGCCCATGTGATGTAGTGGTTAGCAGTGCAGGCTACCACTCCAAAGGGCCTGGGATCAAGCCTGTATCAAAGCAACATTGCAAAAAACTACAGAAAAAATATTTTTTTCTTAACAGCGGTGGCTCCACGGCAGGCAATGGCAAACCTCCGAGTGTATTTCCGCTATAAAAAGCAGCTTCTCCCAAAAATACAATCGCCGTCCAGAGTCGGCGTAAAACTGTAGATCTCTCCCGTGGCACGCCACAAATCGGAGGAGACGCTCGGCCAAACACTTATGTACATATGTATAAGCGCCAATCTATTATCTATTATTATTACTAATACCCGCTTTGCTTTAGCCTTGAGTAGAGTTTCATTTATTTGACAAGTATATATAAATAAATAAAAATTATTTTTCACAAACATAGTGGGTTAAAAACCCTACCCACAAAGGTGCGTTATGCAACGCAAGAAACAATATATCGAGGGCTTATATTCAATATCACGTATCTGCAGTTCACAAAAATGAGATTCTTGTATGCAAATCCACTTTAGACTTAACTGTCATCGACGATGTTTATTCTGACCTTGTATATAATTTTTTAGAAGAACTAGCTATTTAAATTCATAGTTAAAATTGCAATCAGCGATGGCAGTTAAGTCTCATATAGGTTCCAACATCAAAAAGTAGTTTTCGTAAAAACTGTAGATAGGTCATATTGAATATAAGTCCTCGATATACATGTGTACATGTAGTTTTTGTAATTGTGAAAAAAAATCGTTTGGAAATTTAAAGAATATCAAAAACATCGCTGTCGCGAAGAAATTTCCGAACCGTGATAGGTATGTATGTATCTTGAGGTACATCTTCCACTACATAGCAGCGCACGCATTTAAAATGAATGTTATTCTTACCGATTTATAGATAAACTTCAGGATTCCTGCAGTATCAAGAACATACTTAAAGTATATGGGAGAGTAGGACTCTCGGTACCTCCATATAGTGTCGCTAGGGATCAATCGGTCTAAGTGTGGTGCAAAGGCCGTCATACTAACGTATGCCAAAATAATTAAATAGATTACATGAGAAATATTTATATGAGATGTCCATTTCTATTAAATCTAAAAGTTCAAAATTACGTAGGGGATAGGGAGTGAATTTGTTTGAACTTTGTGGCATCTCGCAAATATCATTCCAAATACAAATGCGTTCTAATACACGTTTACTAAGTCCTCTTCAAAGTACAAACTATACATATCGTCGATGTTTTTGCAAAACCGCCCATCGACCAGTAGCAAAACCGCCTAAATCGCCATTGTGAAACAAATGAGATTTGCTAACCCTGAACTCCAGGCATCGAGATTTATGCATAAGTATCATAAAGTCGTTATTAAAACGACAGATTTTTTAAATAATAGCTAGAGAAATTATTGCCTATCAAGGCAATTCCTTCAAAGAAAACCCATTTTTTTCGCTCTTCTGTGTTTACGATGCATTCATTTAAGCACAAAAACTGTAAATGACTTATGCCAATTTTAAAATAAAATTTACAAGAAGCTCTAATTTTTCTACAACGTCTACTTTAATTAATATGTTCCTAAAGGACATGGTGATATTTACATATACATATTTGCGTATAATTTTGTCCCTGGGCACATTTTATCTATTTAATATAATTTGTAAGTCAACTCGGACAGACTGCTGTGGCGTAACTAAATATCTACAAAATGAGCACAAACATGCTATGGCCACGGTGACCATAAATATAATTTGAAAATTCAGGATAATTTTTCAAAAAATATACCTGTTTAGATTTACGTAGTATAAAAATAACAAAAATATATACACAGCGCACCCTTTTTTCAAATTTCCAATATACAAAGTATATTGGACAACATTTTTATATGGTATGCCATTTTACAGCCACTTTAAACTTGCGCTTTATTATACTAAAATTGAATGAACTACAGAACTGCATATCCGGAGTTTTCCTAAAAATATTATTAACTTATTCACTGCAGGTCATTACGATAGCGCACCCCTTTGTTTATTTTTATTTTTTAATTTGTAAAACATTTAAAAAGATGCTATATTTTTATAAAAAATTTATGAATATTAAATAAACCAATGGAAAACTGTAAATTCTAAGGATTAAAAGGGTGCGCTATTCAAATGACGAGGGGCGTATACACTTGCAGTTAGCTGATTAAGTCGCCGCTTGACTTTACCTAACCATCGCCACATAAATCCATAATTCAAACATTGTACAAAAAAATTATGAGAATTCAAAAAACTTGAACATTCGCACTCAAAAATTTTTAATTTTTTATTCAGAATTTTTTTTTTAATTTTGGGTATGCAGTTTTGCAGCTCATTAAATTTTAGTAGGTTAAAGTTCATATTTCAAGACAAACGACATTGTCGAGCACATTTTATACGGAAGGAAATGCACATGTAGTTATCACATAGTTATCGACATTGCTGATATTTTTATCGGAAAAGATTAATTTAAATATCAAAGAAAATGCGGGTCAAAAGACACTTGGAAAAAATCCGTACATTTTGAGGTTTTTATGTTTTGAAAACCTATGCAGGACAGACCTTTGAATAACGGTACGGTCCTGCAAAAAATATGACGGATGGTCACTCTAGCTATGGCAGTTTATTTGTACTATAAGGCAGCACTAAATCAATAATTTCACGGATAGTGCGAGTCATACATATATTTATACATAAGACTGGCTCTTGATGCATATAAAAAGGTTTTATGCCGTGAGAATCATTATGATGGATTTCCACTTGGCATTAAATGGCAAAAATTGTAATGACCAAGTGTAGCAGTAAAAAAATAGTTATTAAATTTATTTCCACATGGAATTTTTTAGATGCATTTAATTTTGTGTCATTTCAATGCCTGGTGGAAACTCGGCATTGGATAAATGATAATCGGTTAAAATATTTTTTTATACTGATCACAAGGCACTCTAATGATTCGGACTTTATCATTTTATTTAGTTATGCTTCTTTGTGAATAAATAGCATTTAAAAGTAGCTGGCTTTCAGGCGCTGCCACGAATCCATATAGGCATATATATATATGCGGTTAACATATAAGACTAATTTGAAATGCATATGTCAACCAGCATTAGTGTATAAGAACTTAAATTAATTAATATATGCATTCACATATGCAATTATATATTCGTTGTTAGATTTTATTGATTTAGTCATATCAACATAAAGAGCGGAAATTTGTGAGCCTTGTACTACATTCACAGCAGAGTAACTACCTACGTTTGTACATATGTATGTATATATTCATATAGATACTTATTACAATGCGGCTGCTAATAAATCGATATTCATATAATTATCGTCTGGCTTAATATAGGTATATATTACTTATGCCATAAAAAAGTGTAATTAATTATTAAAATTGTTTGTGGTTGTCGTCGCTGACTTGGCTTATGCGTGACACTACGAATGTTGGACAAAAACTTTTTGGACACAAACCTTCAAAACTGGCATACATGTGTGTGTGTATATTTTGCTTATAATTACTCATCTAATAATCTTTAACTATTATAGAGCGCAGCTAATTTTTAGTCCTACAAAAACTTTCAACTCTTTGTCAAAATGATTTTATTTTTTATTTTATCATGTTTTTTAGTCTGTACCTGTACATTTTAATATTTACGATAGACACCCTCAGCTCATTTAAGAGTCCGATATGAGTGTGTTTCCCTTCCTACGAATGTCGACTTATATGAGCTTAAATTCATACATCAAATGAGCCTCAATATGAGTCATATTGGACTCTTATTGGCCTCATATACGGCTCATTTTGGACTCTTTTAAAAAAAGTTTTTGAGACCCTTATCGGCCTCATAAATTGCTACATTCGGACTCTTATTTTAGGTTGCTCTTTGAGTCTTATTCAACTCACTATATTTGCAAAGGCATTCCGCAAAAAGTCCTTGCAAATAACATACATACATACTTACATGCATATACACATTCCAACATGCATTCAATAGCAGCAGCTGAAGCTAAATTTTGTTCATTTTTTGTTTTCTAATTATTTTCAATTTCTGTATAAACAAGTTTAGATATAAATTTCAAATCTTTATTGTTTTTATATTGGCACATATTGGTGCTGGCTCATAACTTGGCTCATATATGAATCCTAAAAGATTCATATAAGAGTAAAAAATTTTTTGTTTTTGAAACTCATAATTCTTACCTACCTAGGACACCTTTCGGACTCATATATTCTGAACGCTCAGAATATGTTTGCGGGGCAATAGCTGTGTTTTTTTTTACACGCATATACATACATTTACGCTTAACGTGTAAAAAAAAATCATCGAAAATTTCTATTTCAAAACAAGTAATTTTGATTTCATCGGTAACTATTTATAAGCGCACATAAAGTTTGTCGCTTAGAGCTCCATACAATTTTTAAGCGCAGAAACGTGTGCGTGTAAAAAAAACACGCCTAATATCCATTAAAGTCCTATGGCAAAAAATTATGCAAGACTTGTTGTTATAGTTCTGGCTATTTATCAATTAAAACGAGTTTAGGTGAAAATGTGCCCCAACAAAAAGTCACTCAATGCATGAAACGCAATTCCTGCAGAACAACTATACTCATAAGAAGTTTAGATCAGGTATAAGCGTTGTTCCAACCAACGGTTAAAAAATATATAAAAATAAAAAACATTAACATATCGTACGTTTAATAATATACAGAAGTATTTCAAAATTTCAATTTTGTGGGAAAACGCAATCAAAGTTTGATCAATTCATATAGTTGGTATATAAATGACAGTTGAAAAGACCCATACCTTTGCCATCTTTGGGAAGTTGAGCCATCTGTTAAGCTGAACATGTTATACTTATCCAGCTTATTAATTGTATGAGCAAACCTCTAAAAACGTAAATTTTGAGTTACATCTCTATATTATTAAACGTGCGATATCACAAATAATTGCTGTCAAATAATAATATTTCGGCACATACACTTTTGCCAAGATTTTGGCCGAGCTTTTCCTATTTGCAGCATGCGTCCTAATGTTATAAAATCAATGAATATCGATAAGTTGAAAAAGTAGATTCACTATTAATTAACAATTATCGATAGCTTGAGAAATTTCGATAATACCATCAATTTTTATATTTCGATAACTATCGATAAATTTCTACAGCAAATTTGGGCCATAATTTTCATCTAATTTTTAAACCCTAAACTCTTCTCAACTTCAGGAAAATACCTTTCTAATGGTGTTCTCGAAATCGGGCCAGTGTAATCGTTAAACTAACGACCACAAAATTTATGTTAGGGTATTAATATATGTATGTATGTATAAATAATAGAAAACTACCTTGTAGAATAAACAGAAGTTTAAAGCCTTAGCCAGCTCACATTCGTCACTCTTGATTTTTTTAATATCGTTAGTTTTTTGGTCGAATGCAGCCAAAACATCACAATTTCGCTTACTAATTCCTAGAGTGGAAGCACGCGACACATTATCCAGATATACGAAAAAATTGCATTCCAAAAGTTGGCAACCTTCATCTATAGCAAATACTTCTTACTAGAAAAAACTTGCAAAATCGGGCAGATGAATGTATCTTTTTAATACCAGGGATACGGTATATTCAAAAAGCATGGTCCCACTCCGCCTTCTATTTTGGAACCAACGGTGTACAGATGATGTATCCAGGCAGAGATATCACTTTCCCCATCACAGTCGATTCTCGGCGGGAGAATGACCCCGAAAGATCTGTGAAATTCTACTTCAGGTCGTACGTAAACGGTCGCAATCGATAAATAACACTGCAATGCTTGACCGTTCTTACTTTCCATATGCCCAGTTCTCGATGCTTATAGCGACGGGGTTCTAGGGCAGAGAAAACAGAAATCTTCAGTATGTGCCAATCCATACAAAAAAAGGAAGGCTAAAGACTGAAGGGAGACCTTTTGGAAAAGCTTTTAGTTCTTGAAATTATACCGGGCAGTGTATTATAATTAAACAATCAAGTTAAAAAATTATGTCAGTCTCTTTTACGCCTGCAACAAGTACATGTGTACGTACAAATATAACAGCGTAGATATGTATTTAATAATATTGATGATAAATTCCAGCTGTGGCAGCCATATGGTGACCGGCTTTCTGGTTCACATAAAGTAAAACGAAAACTGAACTTAATGAAGTATCACCTCAGCAGTGTTGCACAGCGTCGGAACTGAACTGCGGGGACAGCGGGTATAAAAGTCATAAATTCATATATACCCAGTGGGAAAAGGTAATGTCTGGGATCGATGTTATACGAAAGTAATTTGCCGCATGCCGCTTTATATAATAATATTACTTAGTATAAAATGCTGAAATAGTTAATTGCCCAAAGTTAGATGATTTTTCAACAAATATTGATTTATTTGCAAAGATATCAAAAGTGTAAGCATTATCTTAAGGAGGCTGCCAAGTGATTATACATCAATTTGAAGTAAGTTGCTGCATAAGCAGTAGGTTGAACTATGCCCTACTGGGTATACCGGTATGTGCACAGATATGTACTAGAAGAAATTCGGTGTTTATTATAGGAGGTAAAAATTATATACATATGTATAAAAGTATTAAATGTTTATGAACATACATATGTATCAGCTGCTTCTTAACCTAAGTATTGTGTGTTTATTTATAATAATGCGTACGTACATGTGTATGTATATACGAATATTTAATAAATAAGCAATTATAGAGTTTGTTCAACTAACATCTTAGCGTTCATAATAGCAAAGAAGTATTGGCGATTGTAAGATAGTAAATTATATACTAAAAGCAATTAAAGTATTTAGTTAATGAAACTTCGAACGAAGAAGTATTCCTTTGTCTGCCAATTACCATTCACAAATTTACATAGTTATTGTGAGCTTCACACAAGCAATAATTTTTCTGTGCCTGCCAGAAAAGTAGTCAATATTTGGCGTTTGCTTTGTGCACATCTCGTGGTGTACGGTTTTGTTTTGCTAGTGGAAAAATAAATATTTAAAATATATTACGAAAAATGGCAGATGAAACAGAAGTGAGTTATATTCGAAAGGCACTTACTACATTAAATAAAAAAGTAAATTAAATATGAATCTCACACTTTTTCGAGTTCAACAAAGCACGCCAGTCGTTTCTTTTCTATTCCAACTGGCGCCAATTGGAAACGCCAAGTGAAGCCAAGTCCTTCTCCACCTGGTCTTTCTCTTTCTCTTCTCTTTCTCTTTCTCTGCTACCACCAGCGAGTTGAATACTTTCAGAGTTGGAGCGTCTGTGTCCATTCGAACGACATGACCAAGCCAGGGGAGCCGCTGTATTTTAATTCGCTGCACTATGTTCATGTCGTTATAGAGCCCATACAGCTCATCGTTTCATTATCTGCGGTACTCGCCATCGACAACGCGTAAAGGCCCGTAAATCTCCCTCAAAAACTTTCCCTCGAATACTCCAAGAGCTGCCTCATCGGATGTTGTCATAGTACATGCATGCTTCTGCGCCATATATTTACCAGCACGGGCATGATGAATGAAAAAAATATAATATAATACATTATATATAATATTTCATGTGACACCTCATTTTTGGAAATCGAGCGAACGGTACAGATTTTTGGGCTGGATGTTAAATATTTAACGCAACCATCTCCGAACTCGTGTAAGAAGTTTCACTTAAAAAAAAAAAAAAATTATTCATTGCGACAAACTTTTTGAAAGTCTTTTATTTGCTGAAGAAAGAAGTCTCATAGCATAGGATAGCCGCATGTATGGATGCATGGATGTGGACTAACTTGCAAACTATTTTTTCGGAGAACTCTTAATTATAGAGAAATTTTAAAGAATCCGTAAAGATCTAAATTGCGCACACTACGATTATA
This sequence comes from Rhagoletis pomonella, assembly GCF_013731165.1. Taxonomy (NCBI): domain Eukaryota; kingdom Metazoa; phylum Arthropoda; class Insecta; order Diptera; family Tephritidae; genus Rhagoletis; species Rhagoletis pomonella. Next base: position 19,734,999 of record NW_023458558.1, on the reverse strand, counting down.
TTACAATATTTAAAAACGAAAATCAGTAAAGATATAAAAATAATGCTGCTACGTAAAAGATTTCTTCCAGAATTTTTTCACAATTTTCATTACTTTTCGTTCAGATATTGCTTTGCGAATTCGTGTCAACTACTTCATATAATTTTCGTTGAACGTTCGCAAAAAAAATCGTTACAGAAATAAGATACTTCTAAAGATTTTGTTTAGATTTCAGGATCTTTGGCTTGCAGGGAAAATAAATTCATTCTCTCAATTTGTCGGCCATGATTTTTTTATGACGTTTTCAAGCATTTTAATATCATATTAAAGTGAAAATAAAAAAAATGAAATTGTGCACAATTGTTGTTGCTTATTTTTATTCATACGATATTTTTTGTTGTAGTATTAACTATTCATATTTTTATGAAAAATAAACGAAACAAAATTAGAACAAAAAGCTTTGCATACATTGCGAAAGGATCTCTGAGCCTCCACTTTTGTCCGGCGTTGAATCCCCGTAAGCCAAAGAAGAACATTGTTGCGGAAATGTGGTTGTCTTTGAAAAAGAATAGCTGCTGTAACTTCTACGAATGTAAATTATTTCTGCTTTTTTAAATTTTTAATTTTTTTTCCAACTCAAAATGCATCCACTTTTTCTTTCAATGAGAACATAAAATCATAATTCAAAAAATTATTACTTTCAAAGCAAAATAAATATTTTTTTGAGTTTTCAAAATTGAAAGCGATTAAAAAATTTCTTCCGTGAAACGGCAAAAAGCTGTGCTATAGAAAAAACCAACGTACAAGAACAACGGTTTAAGTCCAATAATTCAATTGAAGGACAAAAGAACGAGCAAAAAATGTAAGTGCACGAAAGGTCAACGCAAAGTGCAGAAAAAATAGTAAAGCTTATTGCGCAAAGTATTGAATTGCCACAACCGTAACGGCAGCGTACATTGCGGTGCAACAACAATTGTAGCCCACTAATATTAATAACAATAGAAATAATATAAAATATTTCGTATAAAAGCAGATGCAGTTGGTAAACGAATCTAAACTAAGCTCTTTTATCGCATTACTTCCAGATGAGTGGCCGTGACGACTTCTTCTCCAAAGAGGCCTCACTCATCAACCGCTCAAAGCGGGAGCTAGCAGACGGACGCGACAAGGATCCAATCTACAAATTACGATTGCTGTGCTTCAGTCGTGGCGCAACCGGCATACTCGGATTAGCCAGGTAATTGGGGTGGGACGTAATGAAAAAAAATTGCAAATGCTGCTATGTGTGCGCATTTCTGTTGAAATGAGCGCAATAAGAGACACGACGGACCCAAGATACGAGAAGTATTGACAAGCCAGCCGATGACAGACAGTTATATGCACAGAATTGGGGAACGTTCATTCGAAAAAAGTCTGCAAACTAGACATTACAAAGGATACCACTGAAATTTCACACAAAAAAAAAAAAAGACAGACGAAATAAAATGTTGTATGCCGCTGTCCTTAAATTCGTGTGCCCGAGTGGGAGCACTGCGGCGAGGCCAGCGGTAAGCAATGCAGATGATGGCACAAATGAAACTGCAATTCAATGCAAATACAATGCAATAAAATAAAATATTCAACATTTCGTTTTAACGATACTACGAGATTTTAACACACAAACAGATGGCACCAACAACAACAACAGCCAACATCGAAAACACTTCGACCAGCAACGACCCCACTAACCATCATCAACAGTGATTGTCTGTCTGTGGCGCCATTGCGCTGCACTCCTTAACTGTTCGACTGTTCGACTGCTGGGCTGTTCAACCAGCCAGCTGTCCGTCCAATCATTCATCAGTCGTCAGCATGCCGCATAAACTATTCAAGAGTGCTGCTGCTTGCTGTTCGTGCAACATGTAACTTAATGCATGTTGCCATGCCACAGAGTTCTGTTGACTAGCTGACAGCTGGTTAGTTGCTTATTGGGTGTTTGCTGTATAGTTGTTGTAATGGCCGGTAAAGTTGGAAGAGTTTTGTTGGTTGCACTTTGAAAAAAGTTCGCATTTTTTCTCGCTCGCAACTTGTATGTATGGGCGTATGTACTATGTATGTATGTATATATGTATTTATCATTGGATTTTGTGCAGAGTAGGTCCTTGCACGCCAAAGCATTAAAATAATCAAATTACAAAAAAAAAAATACAAAAAATGTAAGAATCACGGTAAACTGGTATGCCAGTGGTGGCTCTTACAGGGAATAATCCAAATGAATGTTGTTCGTATGAAAGTTGCAGACTGACTAGGTATGCTGAATTTTTTTTGCTTTTTGTTGGCTAGCGGTGAGGGAAACAAAAAATAATTTTACTTTTTAAGCAGACCCAATTAGTTGACATATGTATGCTGTATCATGGACAGCAAATCTTTGATTGATCCAATGGAACAGCATTTTGTTACAGCGTTGTTAAAAAGGAAGTAATTTCCAGAGGTAAATACCCAGCTTCTTAGCAATATATTAAGAAGTAAGTTTTAAGCGAAAAACAAAGCCGATTTCAATTCCCTTTCCTTTAAAAAAATTTATAGAAATCGCTTAACGTGGTCCTAAGTTATGCGGTAACATACATACATAAAAAAAATATTCCGACGAATTAATAACCTCCTCCTTTTCCTTATCAAAATAATCCACAGAGCATGTAAAGTCACATCATCGGCTAACTACCGTTGGAAACCCCGGTTTTAACCAAAGGGCTGTCATTCAAAAATCAAAGAAATTGGGTTGTCATCTATGCCGATCAATGCAAGGTGTTTTTGCAACGAGAATTGGCCTGTCAAAAGTCTAGCAAGTTATCTGCAGTCTGAGACTGGAAGTAGTTAAGATCCAGAGAACACAACTTGGTAACGGAACCGTAGTTTTTTAAAGAATACCGCCAGTACTTTGGAGGTCTAATGTTCAATGTGAAACTTTCATATTAGAAAAACCTATTTCTTATAGACCTTTACGTATTATTTAACGCTTCAGTATCTGCTGTAATGCCGTCTAAGATACATAAGTCACAGCACCGAGTATATCTATAAAAATTGAACTCCACATGCCATTCGCGGGCCTTCTCCATTGTTGGTATGGATGAAGTCAGTCAGGCTTTTAAAGCATAGTAGATGTCGTAAACTTGTGTCCAGTTTCTCAAACAGCCAGGCAGGCTTTCATCGATCTGACGTTCTTTAAAACAAAATTGTTAATGAGTAAGGAGTGCAGAAATTAAACAATAATAAAGTCAGTAGTAATTTTTGATCTCTGTTAATTGCAACATTTCCGAAAATGATGTTGCTTATGTTGTTAGCCAAGGTCTTCTAGCGACATCCCTTGAATTTTCTTAAATATTTTCATGGCGGACGCATCGTGTCAGGCTATCGTCTAGTCAAATTTATGCAGCGCATATAATAATACATCGTCCATTTACTAAAGGAATTATAATTCAAAAAAGTAAATTTTGTAGCAGAACTGATCACTATATTGTGTAAAAACTCCAAATGAGTCTCCTGAAAAACACTTTTTTTTTAGTTATCAATAGTAATCTAGTACTATATATGAATGAACATCCCCAAAGAGCATGCAGGATCTTAAAAAAAAAAATAATAAACCCAGGTTTGGCATAGCAGGGATATCAGTTGTTCTCACTTGGTATTAGCGATTAGCACATGCGCCAAAAGGCTGGCCCTCGCCTACAGAAATAGCAGATGCTGAACGAACAAAAACGAACAGCAAAAGATTAAATTGTAGAGGAAATTCCCTTAAATCGAGAACTTGCCGATCCTTGCGTAAGTAGTAAATGTACGTTCGGAAATATAAAAATTCTTCGATACCCTAAGAGAGGTACACTACACCAGTGAGAGTTGATTTTTCTGTAGACTGCTAATACAGTCACCTACTGACTACAGATATATGCACATATGTATATTTGGCATAACTTTCACCTTTCAACATTGCGCTTTTTCCTTTTAGGACTTTCCGCAATATGGATGATGATGACAGCAAAGCTTTGAATTACGAGGAGTTCAGTAAGGGCATAAAAGAAACTGGTCTGGAGTGCACGGAAAACGAGATTAAGGATATGTTTGCCAAGTAAGTAAAAATAAAGCATATGCATACTAATGTTTATCTTTGCTTTTAATAAAAGATACATTATATGATAGTTTGTATAATAACAATTAATATTTTGTAAGTTAGGCTACTCTTATCACCACTGTGAAAGCTACACGGGTCGCGGGTCAGATGTCCTTAGAAAATGTAAGAAAAAAGAACAAATTAATTGATTTCCAAGATATTCTTCAAATTTACCTAATTAATTGAATATAAACGCAAAATAAATAAATATAGCAAATAACTTTATCATTTTCGAAACGACGCATTTCTAATTTCTCTTGCTTCAAAATATGAGTTTTCATAAAAAGTGGACTTAGCAACATTTCCTCTCTGTCTTAGAGCGATATGTCACATGTTGATGTTCTCTGGCATACAAACCGATATTGGACGACATTCTCGACGTTCATCGGGGAGCAAATACATGGCATTAGTTTTACGAGTTCTAAGGACTTGCTTAGTGACCCTCGTAAAGAAAAATATTCAAAAGCCATTTTATTTGTTGATACATAGTGTAAAATGTGTGCAAAATATGCAGACTGATGCACAAAAAGCTGCGAGTAAAGAATTCATCAAACGCTTGCCTGATTTTGATTGCTAAAATTTTTATTTCTCACTTATTTCTAAACGAGTCTCCCTTTCTATTATACGCTTTATCTTTTTGCAGATTCGATGAAGATAACAGCGGTTCAATAAATATGACCGAATTTTTGCTGAAATTGCGGGTAAGCATAATAAAATTGGATTTTCTTTTGAAACGCTAACATAGCGAAAGCGAATTTTCGCAAAAAAAAAAATATACGAAAAACGATTTTAGATTTTTGTTTTCATTTAAATTCGTAGTTATCGAACTAACAAATGTTCTATGTGCACACTGGCTCTGGCCAATCAGCTTATTGTAAATTTATTGCCTTACTTTCATTTATTTTTGTACATTACATTCCTACACGGCTAGCCATCCATGTCCCAGTCCCGTTTGGATATCATCGATAAGGCATTTAAAAAAATCGACCGCACTGGTGATGGCGAAATCACAATTGAAGACTTGAAGACAGTATATTCTGTGAAGGATCATCCCAAGTATCTTAGTGGCGAAATGACGGAGAATGAGATACTTACGCAATTTCTTAATAATTTCGAGGGTGGACGCGGCAATCGGGATGGCAAGGTGACGAAAGAAGAATTTGTTAATTACTATGCCACAATCAGCGCTTCAATTGATAATGATGCCTACTTCGATTTGGTGATGCGGCGTGCTTACAAACTTTAAATGCAACAAAAAGCTTACAAGGAGATCGTGAAGATAGTAGCTGCCATACATAAATGTAAAAAAAAACACAAAATGCTGCACGAAATTCACCGCGGTGTAGCCAGTACAATTTTTTGTTTTTTTTTTTTGCTTACAAGCAATTAATCTTAAATAATAATGAAATGAAAAAAATTATAAATAAAAACAACAAAGCAGTGATTTATGCTGACAAAATTTAAATTTTCTAGCAACTTTCTAAACCAAATTACAAAACTTTAGCTAGGCAAATACGAATATTCAAATTGTAAAACACTTTAATTTACTTACTTTTAACAATTAGATGCAAATATGAATACATCTTTGTATTTTGCATTGTATTTATTTGCGTTAAAAAAAAAAAATTTAGAAGATCTTAACAAATTATAATGCACAATACTACTTTCGAAAATTTACAATGAAATAAAGAAATTAAAATTTTAAAATAATTCAATTATTTTACTTAACAGATGTGTTTGCTGCTTGTTTAGAAACGCTGGTCTTCAGAGCCGCCAACTAAAAATTATAATCCAATGAAAAGGTAATAGGGGCGTGGCACCTCCCATACAAATTTTCATACAAATTTTACAACAATAACATAAATGTTACGAATAATTTATTGTTTCACTCTTAGTGTTACTGCGCATTAATGGCGTTAACTTCGAATTTCCATAAGTATTTCTGATTTACTACTGTTTTTTTAAGAATAATTTTAATTTTAGTTTGTTAAAATTTTGGCTTTTCATGAAAATTTTTAACAATTCTAAAATATGCATACTATACCATGCGACAAAAACAAAAAAAAAATTGAAACACATGAAGCAATCAATATACTCACGAAACTATGAGCAAATTATAATAAAACTAACTGTGTTTTTAGTTTTTCTCTCTGACGGTTAATATTTTTTTTAGAAGGACTTTGTAGTACTTTCAAAGATATAATTATTAAAAAGAAAAAATAGGTATGAAAAAAGTCCTTTAATTAGATTTATTTTTTTAAGCGAATAAAGTTGGAACGGGGAAATTCGAGGATGTGGTCGAGTGATTATTAGTCCTTAACATATAATTTTTTCCAAAATAATTATTGTAAAATTTCAAGCATATTCCATGATAAAAGGTTAAAAGGACTTTTCAATACCTAATCGTTCGTATGCACCAAAAATTTAGTCGGCCTTAATTCTCTTTAATTTGATAGTCATACTGTTTTTCTACATTGCACTATTTTTTTTTTTTATTTTTTTGTTTGAAGTAGGTAATTATATTTTTAAAATTTCAAAGTCCTTTAAAAAACCCTCACGTCAGAGAAAAGCAAGTAATTTTTAAGCAAAAAACAAAACCGACTTCAATCGGAAAATCGGGGCTATATTTCAAATTAACATACCTAGATATTAATAAAAAAAAAAAAAAACTATTATTGGAAGAAGTTAAGTTCGCAGACCAGATTAACGAAAGAGGAAATATTCTATTCAGTGTTTTCTTCTTGAAAATTTCCGATATGAGTGTTTGGTATGATATTTTGCTATTCGAAGAGGGAGTAATCTTTAAAGGCTCTTCACATAATTTTTTTTTTTTGGATTTGGATATTAATGATAAATTTGCTCAAATTCATAAAGGAATTACAAAGCATTATCAAACTCTCCAAGTAAATTATGTATTTTAGATTTTAATACAAAAATTGATTTGTAAGTGTCTTTCAATAGAAATCTCGCTGCAGCGCCATATTTTTATGCATTTTTAACAGTGACCGAAAATAATAGTTAATTTTTTTTTTGAGTCAACTTGGCCAAATATCTTTTACATTTGAAATAAAAGTCATTTCCTGATAACAGATTTGTTATCAAATCGACTTATATAGTTTTAAAGATGAACTGTATAACCGAGGAAAGCCAGCTATTGGAAAATATTTCAATAAAAAATCTTACTTAATTACCACAAAACAAACCTTGGCTCAGGTATATGAATTTCTTTTCTATTAAGCTATAAAAATATATAAATAGAGGTGGTAACCTTTGTTCCTTATTTTTGTTTAAAAGCTATTTCCGTCCTCTTTCGTTTGATACCAAATTCGGATAAGCAGTTTGTTTATTTTTAGGAAATGACTTTTATTTCAAATTTAAAATATTTCGCCAAGTTGACTTGAAAAAAAAATTTATTTCACTGGTTTACAGCAAAAATGTTCTATGGATGCCACTATCCAATTCGTATGTAGAATTGCTCGGTGATTCCAAAAATCGAGTTAGATTTTTTCTATGGATACGTTTTCGAGATATGTATTTTCAATTAACCGTTATTCAGCTTAAAACAAAAAGTGGTTCCACCTAATCACGTATATCTTACGAACCAATTTAATAATCTTAAAAGGAGGTACGTCAAATCAAAGCCAATAAAATTGTTCATATACCATATATACATCACTTTCCCATAGAACTGACAGTTTAATTAATTAATCGTTCCAGTTTTTTTTTATTTTTTAACAGAAGAAAAATTAAAAGAATTACAGCATCTGTGCCAAATTTTTGCACTTGTGCTAAAGCCTGTTCTGTTACAAAAAAAAAATCAAATTACCAATTAAGAAAATCGATAGATAAAGAATGCATGAAAAATGAGCAGAAAAGAAAGTTACTCATACGCCACGTAACCCTCAGTTACACTCTTTACTGCTCATATTTGATACAAAAAATCTTTGCGCATTTTCATTTGACCACTTATTATTTCTATTTATCCATCGATTTTCTTCATCAGTAACTTGATTTTTTTTCTTCTTCGTGTTAGTCTATTCGTCATGGTGTTCTTCTTTCTATTCGACCGCGTATTCCTCTTCTTGTTCGCTCTCGTATTCTCGTCTTCGTTTTCGTGTTCGACTTCGTTTTCATATTCGTATTCGTCTTCGTAATCATCTTACTGGTCTTACTTGTTTGTGTTCGTGTTTGTTTTTCCCTTGGTCTTTGTATTCGCATTCGTCTTCGGATTTATCATAGTTTTCATCATCGTCTTTGTATTCGTCTCTGTATTCGTTTTCATGTCCGCATTCGTGTTTGTGTTCGTTTTCGCCTTCGCATTCGTCGTCTTACTCGTGCTCGCACTCGACTTGGTATTCACCTTCGTATCTGTATCCGTATTCCTCTCTCTCCCTCTCTCTCTCTACCTCTGCTTAGCTTATTTCTATAACTCAATATTATTGAAGGCGGAAATAGAGAAAGGGAAAATGGAAGCACTTCCGTTGCGTCGCAAGTGTCACATAATTTATGTTGCCATATTTTCATTCACTCCCCCCACTAAAGAAATTTCACTTCAACAATTTCAATTTACTTACGTGCATACATACATACATACATTTACCTTATGCATGTACATTCATCATTTTCACAAAGCACGCACTCGCAAGCACACAAACACATACATATGTATGTACATGTCGTTTGGATCCTTATCAGGATATCTTTCATCAAGCGTATCCGTAGCCTAATTAATGAAATCGGTACCACACGCAAACCATAGAACATTAATTAATTACAACTTTGGGTAATGACTAAGTTACCTTTTCTTTTTTTATTGTCGTATTCGGATATCGCTCGACATCAGCTCACCGCTGCCATGGGTAACTGCCTACGTGCATATGTAAATATTCACATCCATATGTGTAAGTAGATGCCCTCCAGGTAAACCTAAACTAAAAAAAAATCCAAGAGAAATGCAATGAAAACTAATTAGCATATTACTCCATTTATGAGTTACGATGTTTTTTTTTCAGAAAATAAAATTCCTTTAATCAAGGTTTTAAATCAATAGTCAGTAAAATGAAAAATACAAAAGATGTGGTTTGTACAAAGATGGGCATGTTCTGCGTTACGAACGTTGCGATCAGAGACAGCTTCTGTCTTCAACTTCTGCAAGAAAGTCTTATTGTAAAGCTTTTTTCAACTTAAGATCTTAATAAAATTAGATCAACTATAAATATATTGTTTTTTATTGTGAAAATACCCATTTGCGCTCTTTTCCAAACCAGAGCTGGTACAGAACTTCCAATCACAGATTTTAAATCATCTTTAAAAATTAGTCTAGTATCATATAACAAAACCTAATCATCAGAAATACTGTTATGCAGTTTTATATAAGGAAAAAACAGTTTTTCGTAGAAATGGTATGGAATTCTTGAAAATCAATATTTGGCGATCGAAAAACTCTGCTTCTCTTTAGAAGACTTTCGACAACGATACCAAATTTTTTATTTAACCATTATTTAATATTAAATACTTTTTATAGGTCCCCCAAAAACCCTAAAAAAATTCATATATTTCTAGCTTTGACTTTGGTATTGGTAAACAACGCAGGGCATAAAACCATCAAATTTTCTTTTTCATTTTTGCTTTATGTTAAATAGATTGTGTGCAAAGATATCTTAAAACATCAAGTGATTATTAATATACATATGTATACTATACATACATACATAGTATATATGTGTACATATATGTACATACTTATGTATGTAAATGCATAAGTGGTAACCAACCATACTAGCCTAACTAGGCAAGCAAGAAATTTGGTGTTGAACCTTTTTTAGTTTTTGATTAATGAATGGGGAGAGTTCTTCGTAACTAGCAGTGAGTGTGTACGTGTTACTGCAGCATGCACACTCATGCTCCTACATTCACAAACATGACAGCTGCATAGCTACACTTACAAGCTAAGCTAAACTGACAGTTAGGCTGGCAACGCTGCTGGCATTTCAATAGTCTGCATTATTGTTCTCATCGTTGTCGTTTTTAGTCATTTTCATCGCTGCGAACGTGATCACAATATTATCTCTTCATCAGAATATCAAGTTGAGTGGGAGCGGCAGGAGGAGCAGGATATATACATACTTAGGTACGCCTTGCAATACTACCCCACTGCTGCTGCAAGCAGCAAAATGATTTCTTGCCTATTTGCAGTAATCTGAACCCGCTAACTGTTGTTCGCTCGCTCGTTTGTTCGTTAGACGCGACCGGAAGTGGTGGCTATGTGTGATTGAATATGCTTGAATTTATAACCTTGTGCATATGCATACATATGTATGTATGTATTCGAGTGCTTAAATAACACCGTGCAACAAAAACTCAAAAAATTTCGAAACACTTAAAGAGCCATGCGTACGCTCTTCATGGAAAAAAATTTTAAAAATACATTTTTTTAATAAAATGTTAGTTTGAGGCTTTTTTTATTTCCATTTACATACAGGGTATCCTAGACCACTCGACCATCCCCTCTAAAATGGAGGGAAATGTTTTTTATTGAAAACGCAAATCCGGCACGCTCATTCTTTTGTTGGTAGTATCGACTAACTAACCGCAAGTCCATCTTTTTTAAATTATACACAATTGTTTTACTACATATTCGGATAAATGACTTTCGGTTTAGGTGGGAGGTGGGTTAAATAGACCGGAAGTTCATTGTTTTAACGTGAAGTCCATTCCAGAGAAAAGTTTAAAACAAATTATAAACATTTTTATGCCCAGGATCCAAATCTGTAGGAAAGGCACGTATGTATATCTTAACTAAAAAATGGACTTTTGGTCAGTTTAAACTACTTCTGCTCGAAACCGGAATTCGGTAATAAAATATAGTAAATACTAATGGTTTTATGTTAATAATGACATTAAATAAAATTCAATTAAAGGAAACTAAAAGAAATTGCATTGCTTCTTCGGAAGAAGGAAGCGAGACGAGAGAGAGGCCGAAATACGTGTGTGCGAAGAGCTTGAGATGCTGGCCGATAGGAATAACATCCGAAAATTTTACCAGTGGGTTAGGCGACTTACGGGAGGTTTCAAGACCAGGGCGAACTCCTGTAAGAACAACAATGGCGACCTAGTGACCGATGTCCAGAATATAATACTGTAAAAAATATGAAAGTTAAAAAAAAATAAACTCTAAAATTCAGCGTTCTCAAACTCATGAAAAAATAAAAATTTTTATTTAAATCCGTCCATAATTCTATTTTAGCCCACACTTTATATGGACATCGTGTGATGTTGGGATTTTTCAAAACGTCTTTGAAATTAATTCATAACATAATTTCAAAAATTCAGTTTAAACTTAAATAACGATTTGGGTACCACGTGAAAGAGAAACTTTTATTTAATTGTTGTTTTTTATTTACAGGGTAATGAAAATTACCTTTTATTAACT
>NW_023458558.1:19718000-19723344 GCF_013731165.1 Rhagoletis pomonella | reverse complement strand
GCCGCAGTGCTCCCACTCGGGCACACGAATTTAAGGACAGCGGCATACAACATTTTATTTCGTCTGTCTTTTTTTTTTGTTGTGTATGAAATTTCAGTGGTATCCTTTGTAATGTCTAGTTCGCAGACTTTTTTCGAATGAACGTTCCCCAATTCTCTGCATATAACTGTCTGTCATCGGCTTGCTTGTCAATACTTCTCGTCTCTTGTGTCCGTCGTGTCTCTTAATGCGCTCATTTCATCAGAAATGCGCACACATAGCAGCATTTGCAATTTTTTTTCATTACGCATCTATCTACCTTACCGTCCCACCCCACAATTACCTGGCTAATCCGAGTATGCCGGTTGCGCCACGACTGAAGCACAGCAATCGTAATTTGTAGATTGGATCCTTGTCGCGTCCGTCTGCTAGCTCCCGCTTTGAGCGGTTGATGAGTGAGGCCTCTTTGGAGAAGAAGTCGTCACGGCCACTCATCTGTAAGTAATGCGATAAAAGAGCTTAGTTTAGATTCGTTTACCAACTGCATCTGCTTTTATACTAAATATTTTATATTATTTCTATTGTTATTAATATTAGTGTGCTACTATTGTTGTTGCACCGCAATGTACGCTGCCGTTACGGTTGTGGCAATTCAATACTTTGCGCAATAAGCTTTGCTATTTTTTCTGCACTTTGCGTTGACCTTTCGTGCACTTACATTTTTTTGCTCGTTCTTTTGTCCTTCAATTGAATTATTGGACTTAAACCGTTGTTCAGGTACGTTTATTTTATCTATAGCACAGCTTTTTGCCGTTTCACGGAAGAAATTTTTTAATCGCTTTCAATTTTGAAAACTCAAAAAATTATTTATTTTGCTTTGAAAGTAATAATTTTTTGAATCATGATTTTATGTTCTCATTGAAAGAAAAAGTGGATGCATTTTGAGTTGGAAAAAAATTAAAAATTTAAAAAAGCAGAAATAATTTACATTCGTAGAAGTTACAGAAGCTATTCTATTTCAAATACAACCACATTTCCGCAACAATATTCTTCTTTGGCTTACGGGGATTCAACGCTGGACAAAAGTGGTGGATCAGATATCTTTTCACAATGTATGCAAAGTTTTTTGTTCTAATTTCTTTTCGCTTATTTTTTTTTTAAATTTAAATAGTTAATACTACAACAAAAAACAAAAAAAAACGTATGAATAAATATAAGCAACAACAATTGTGAAGAATTTCATTTTTTTATTTTCATTTTAATATGATATTAAAATGCTTGCAAACGTCATAAAAAAATCATGACCGACAAATTGAGAGAATGAATTTATTTTCCTTGCAAGCCAAAGTTCCTGAAATCTAAACAAAATCTTTAGAAGTATCTCATTTCTGTAACGATTTTTTTGTGAACATTCAACGAAAATTATATAAAGTAGTTGACAAGAATTCGCAAAGCAATTTCTGAACGAAAAATAATGAAAATTCTGAGAAAATTCTGGAATAAGTCTATCATGTAGCAGCATTATTTTTATATCTCTTTATTGATTTTCGTTTTTAAATATTGTAATATAATCGTAGTGTGCGCAATTTAGATCTTTACGAATTCTTTAAAATTTCTCTATAATTAAGAGTTCTCTGAAAAAATAGTTTGCAAGGTAGTCCACATCCATGCATCCATACATGCGGCTATCCTATGCTATGAGACTTCTTTCTTCAGCAAATAAAAGACTTTCAAAAAGTTTGTCTTACACGAGTTCGGAGATGGTTGCGTTAAATATTTAACATCCAGTCATAAAATCTGTACCGTTCGCTCGATTTCCAAAAATGAGGTGTCACATGAAATATTATATATAATGTATTATATTATATTTTTTTCACTCATCATGCCCGTGCTGGTAAATATATGGCGCAGAAGCATGCATGTACTATGACAACATCCGATGAGGCAGCTGTTGGAGTATTCGAGAGAAAGACATTTCGGGAGATTTACGGGCCTTTACGCATTGGTCATGGCGAGTACCGCAGACGATGAGCTGTATGAGCTCTACAACGATATGGACATAGTGGCGTGCTTTGTTGAACTCGAAAAAGTCTGAGCTTCAAATATATACATATTTATTTTACTTTTTTATTTAATGTAGTAACTGCCTTTCGAATTATAACTCACTTCTGTTTCATCTGCCATTTTTCGTAATATATTTTAAATATTTATTTTTCCACTCGCAAAACTAAACCGTACACCACAAGATGTGCACAAAGCAAAAGCCAAATATTGACTACTTTTCTGGCAGGCACAGAAAAATTATTGCTTGTGTGAAGTTCACAATAACTATGTAAATTTGTGAATGGGAATTGGCAGACAAAGGAATACTTCTTCGTTCGAAGTTTCATTAACTAAATACTTTAATTGCTTTTAGTATATAATTTACTGTCTTACAATCGCCAATATTTCTTTGTTATTATAAACGCTAAGATGTTAGTTGAACAAACTCTACAATTGCTTATTTATTAAGTACTCGTATATATGTACATACATATGTACGTACGCATTATTATAAATAAACATACAATACTTAGGTTAAGAAGCAGGTGATACATATGTTCATAAGCATTTAATACTTTTATACATATGTACATATGTATTTATTTATTATTTATTTTACTACTACTATAATAAACACTGAATTTCTTCTAGTACATATCTATGTACATACGTACCGGTATACCCAGTAGGGCATAGTTCAACCAATCTCATCAGAAAGAGTAATTTATTTCTGCATATGTAGCAACTTAATTCAAATTGATGTATAATCACTTGGCAGCCTCCTTAAGATAATGCTTACACTTTTGATATCTTTGAAAAAAAATCAATATTTGTTGAAAAATCATCTAACTTTGGGCAATTAACTATTTCAGCATTTAATACTAAGTAATTTTAAATTTACTAAAAAGACATCTGTGCAAATATATGTAGCATACATTTTTACATTTTTATTTATACAAAGTGCACACAATTCAAACTGAACATTTGAAAGCACATTTACATATCGGGGTTCGAATCCCAACAGAGACAAACTGTGAAAATTATAATACATTTTTTTTGTGTCTTGGAAATATGAAAAAGCATATGTGAAGTGCAGAACGAAAACGTATTAAAACGCAAAATTCTGATCTTAAAGTGCTTTAAGCCAAATGCATTTGAAAGTAGTTGAAGTCAAATGTAGAGTCGGATAATTGACTGCTTCTTAGGACATCGCCATGTTAAAGTGAATAGTTTGTTCCAACGAAGAAAATCAGACCTACAATTTGTTATTTTGGGCAAAAAACTGGTTGAACACCAATATTTCAGCTACCCAGTGGGAAAATGCGAATGCATTACTTTTTCTACCAAGAAAAGATTAACAACTACGGTTGAACGAAAAGATACATCGCAAGGTAAGCGAGCTGATGATGTGCAGTTTTGTAGCCACAAACAAAACAAAAGTGTGTTTGTTTTCACGTTATCTACA
This sequence comes from Rhagoletis pomonella, assembly GCF_013731165.1. NCBI lineage: Eukaryota > Metazoa > Arthropoda > Insecta > Diptera > Tephritidae > Rhagoletis > Rhagoletis pomonella. The sequence goes on along the minus strand of NW_023458558.1, from coordinate 19,719,857 downwards.
CAGCCGCTGTAGAATAATGGATGCGTTTTCGACCGCCCGGTGTTTAGTCTAGGGTTCAAAACCTGTGGCTTGTACCATTTTATTTAATTTTTTAATTATATTTATAGATCCTATTTATAACTTCGTAAAGCGGCATGCGACAAATTACTTTCGTATGACATCGCTGTGCAGAAATTCTTGCATCTTTTCGTGCGTAAGTTATAGGGGCTATCCATTATTTATTTCATTCCCAGACATTACCTTTTCCCACTGGGTTTATATGAATTTATGTGTGCAATTTGTCTTCTTCTAACCCTTATCACCGCTGTGCCCGCAGTTCAGTTCCGACGCTGCGCAACACTGCTGAGGTGATTCTCCATTAAGTTCAGTTTTCATTTTATTTTATGTGAACTAGAAAGCCGGTCACCATATGGCTGCCACAGCTGGAATTTATCAGCAATATTATTAAATACATATTTACGCTGTTATATTTGTACGTACACATGTGCTTGTTGCAGGCGTAAAAGAGACTGACATAATTTTTTAACTTGATTGTTTAATTATAATACACTGCCCGGTATAATTTCAAGAACTAAAAGCTTTTCCAAAAGGTCTCCCTTCATTCCTTTAGCCTTCCTTTTTTGTATGGATTGACACATACTGAAGATTTCTGTTTTCTCTTCCCTAGAACCCCGTCGCTATAAGCATCGAGAACTGGGCATATGGAAAGTAAGAACGGTCAAGCATAGCAGTGTTATTTATCGATTGCGACCATTTACGTACGACCTGAAGTAGAATTTCACAGATCTTTCGGGGTCATTCTCCCGCCGAGAACCGACTGGGATGGGGAAAGTGATATCTCTGCCTGGATACATCATCTGTACACCGTTGGTTCCAAAATAGAAGGCGGAGTGAGACCATGCTTTTTGAATATACCGTATCCCTGGTATTAAAAAGATACATTCATCTGCCCGAGTTTGCAAGTTTTTTCTAGTAAGAAGTATTTGTTATAGATGAAGGTTGCCAACTTTTGGAATGCAATTTTCTCGTATACCTGGATAATGTGTTGTGTGCTTCCACTCTAGGAATTAGTAAGCGAAATTGTGATGTTTTGGCTGCATTCGATTAACGATTACACTGGCCCGATTTCGAGAACACCATTAGAAAGGTATTTTCCTGAAGTTGAGAAGAGTTTATGGTTTAAAAATTAGTTGAAAATTATGGCCCAAATCGCCATTTAAAAGTTTCTGCATTTTGGTGTAATGGTTGCTGCAAGCAGTTCGCTTTGAATTGTTTTAACATTTTAACATTTTGATTTTGATGTGAAGAACAAAAAGGAAATGATAAAAAAAGATGAAGATAAAAAAGTTAAGGTAAAATTGAAGATAAAGGCGAAAATCAAAACAATGAGAAAAGCACATACGTGCATTATTGAAATTCGATAAGAATCGAAATACATATATCCAGTCAAGAAAAATTTAGCTACGAAAGTTATTAAGCTATCGAAATTTATCATGGCATCTAAGTTCATAGTTATCGAAATTTATAGGGTTGTCCATGTTTGCTTAGTTATCGGTATATATCGCAATAATCGAATTGGTCAATGTTTATTGAGCTTTCGAAATTTGTAGAGAGACGGGAAATTTGCTGTTGAAATTTATCGATAGTTATCGAAATATAAAAATTGATGGTATTATCGAAATTTCTCATGCTATCGATAATTGTTAAATTATAAATATTTGTCCAGTTACCGTAGTGAATGGACTTTTTCAACGTATCGATATTTATTGATTTTATAACATTAGGACGCATGCTACAAATAGGAAAATATTATTATTTGACAGCAATTATTTGTGATATCGCACGTTTAATAATATA
>NW_023458558.1:19716288-19717900 GCF_013731165.1 Rhagoletis pomonella | reverse complement strand
AAAAAATAATTTTACTTTTTAAGCAGACCCAATTAGTTGACATATGTTGTATCGTGGATAGCAAAAATCTTTGATTGATCAACAAAATTGCGTCAGCATGCAAAGTCCAATGGAACAGCATTTTGTTACAGCGTTGTTAAAAAGGAAGTAATTTCCAGAGGTAAATACCCAGCTTCTTTGCAATATATTAAGAAGTAATTTTTAAGCGAAAAACAAAGCCGATTTCAATTCCCTTTCCTTTAAAAAAATTTAAAGAAATCGCTTAACGTGGTCGTAAGTTATGCGGCAACATACCAAAAAACAAAAAATATTCCGACGAATTAATAACCTCCTCCTTTTCCTTGAACTCGGTTAAAAAGTTAATAGAATACTATATTTAGGTATAATTTTATGTGGTAGCTCGTACCTAAACCAAAAAATTGTATCAAAATAATCCACAGAGCATGTAAAGTCACATCATCGGCTAACTACCGATGAAAACCCCGGTTTTAACTAAAGGGCTGTCATTTAAAAATCAAAGAAATTGGGTTGTCATCTATGCCGATCAATGCAAGGTGTTTTTGAAACGAGCATTGGCCTGTCAAAAGTCTATCAAGTTATCTGCAGTCTGAGACTGGAAGTAGTTAAGATCCAGAGAACACAACTTGGTAACGGAACCGTATTTTATTAAAGAATACCGCCAGTGCTTTGGAGGTCTAATGTTCAATGTGAAACTTCCATATTAGAAAAACCTATTTCTTATAGACCTTTACGTATTATTTAACGCTTCTGTATCTGCAGTAATGCCGTCTAAGATACATAAATCACAGCACCGAGTATATCTATAAAGATTGAACTCCACATGCCATTCGCGGGCCTTCTCCATTGTTGGTATGGATGAAGTCAGTCAGGCTTTTAAAGCATAGTAGATGTGGTAAACTTGTGTCCAGTTTCTCAGACAGCCAGGCAGGCTTTCATCGATCTGACGTTCTTTAAAACAAAATTGTTAATGAGTAAGGAGTGCAGAAATTAAACAATAATAAAGTCAATAGTAATTTTTGATCTCTGCTAACTGCAACATTTCCGAAAATGATGTTGCTTATGAGTTAGCCAAGGTCTTCTAGCGACATCACTTGAATTTTCATAAATATTTTCCTGGCGGACGCATCGTGTCAGGCTATCGTCTAGTCAAATTTATGCAGCGCATATAATAATATATTGTTCAATTACTAAAGGACTTATAATTCAAAAAAGTAAATTTTGTAGCAAAAGATGCAGAACTGATCGCTATATTGTGTAAAAACTCCAAATGAGTCTCCTGAAAAACATTTTTTTAGTTATCAATAGCCATCTAGTAAATGCGCGGTATGTATGTATGTATATATGAATGAACATCCCCAAAGAGCATGCAGGATCTTAAAAACAAAAAAATAAACCCAGGTTTGGCATAGCGGGGATATCAGTTGTTCTCACTTCGTATTAGCGATTAGCACATGCGCCAAAAGGCTGGCCCTCGCCTACAGAAATAGCAGATGCTGAACGAACAAAAACGAACAGCAAAAGAACAAATTGTAGAGCAAATTCCCTTAAATCGAGAACTTGCCCGGTCCTTGCGTACACTGAGCGAAAAAAA
>NW_023458558.1:19702486-19716188 GCF_013731165.1 Rhagoletis pomonella | reverse complement strand
AAAAAATAATTTTACTTTTTAAGCAGACCCAATTAGTTGACATATGTATGCTGTATCATGGACAGCAAATCTTTGATTGATCCAATGGAACAGCATTTTGTTACAGCGTTGTTAAAAAGGAAGTAATTTCCAGAGGTAAATACCCAGCTTCTTAGCAATATATTAAGAAGTAAGTTTTAAGCGAAAAACAAAGCCGATTTCAATTCCCTTTCCTTTAAAAAAATTTATAGAAATCGCTTAACGTGGTCCTAAGTTATGCGGTAACATACATACATAAAAAAAATATTCCGACGAATTAATAACCTCCTCCTTTTCCTTATCAAAATAATCCACAGAGCATGTAAAGTCACATCATCGGCTAACTACCGTTGGAAACCCCGGTTTTAACCAAAGGGCTGTCATTCAAAAATCAAAGAAATTGGGTTGTCATCTATGCCGATCAATGCAAGGTGTTTTTGCAACGAGAATTGGCCTGTCAAAAGTCTAGCAAGTTATCTGCAGTCTGAGACTGGAAGTAGTTAAGATCCAGAGAACACAACTTGGTAACGGAACCGTAGTTTTTTAAAGAATACCGCCAGTACTTTGGAGGTCTAATGTTCAATGTGAAACTTTCATATTAGAAAAACCTATTTCTTATAGACCTTTACGTATTATTTAACGCTTCAGTATCTGCTGTAATGCCGTCTAAGATACATAAGTCACAGCACCGAGTATATCTATAAAAATTGAACTCCACATGCCATTCGCGGGCCTTCTCCATTGTTGGTATGGATGAAGTCAGTCAGGCTTTTAAAGCATAGTAGATGTCGTAAACTTGTGTCCAGTTTCTCAAACAGCCAGGCAGGCTTTCATCGATCTGACGTTCTTTAAAACAAAATTGTTAATGAGTAAGGAGTGCAGAAATTAAACAATAATAAAGTCAGTAGTAATTTTTGATCTCTGTTAATTGCAACATTTCCGAAAATGATGTTGCTTATGTTGTTAGCCAAGGTCTTCTAGCGACATCCCTTGAATTTTCTTAAATATTTTCATGGCGGACGCATCGTGTCAGGCTATCGTCTAGTCAAATTTATGCAGCGCATATAATAATACATCGTCCATTTACTAAAGGAATTATAATTCAAAAAAGTAAATTTTGTAGCAGAACTGATCACTATATTGTGTAAAAACTCCAAATGAGTCTCCTGAAAAACACTTTTTTTTTAGTTATCAATAGTAATCTAGTACTATATATGAATGAACATCCCCAAAGAGCATGCAGGATCTTAAAAAAAAAAATAATAAACCCAGGTTTGGCATAGCAGGGATATCAGTTGTTCTCACTTGGTATTAGCGATTAGCACATGCGCCAAAAGGCTGGCCCTCGCCTACAGAAATAGCAGATGCTGAACGAACAAAAACGAACAGCAAAAGATTAAATTGTAGAGGAAATTCCCTTAAATCGAGAACTTGCCGATCCTTGCGTAAGTAGTAAATGTACGTTCGGAAATATAAAAATTCTTCGATACCCTAAGAGAGGTACACTACACCAGTGAGAGTTGATTTTTCTGTAGACTGCTAATACAGTCACCTACTGACTACAGATATATGCACATATGTATATTTGGCATAACTTTCACCTTTCAACATTGCGCTTTTTCCTTTTAGGACTTTCCGCAATATGGATGATGATGACAGCAAAGCTTTGAATTACGAGGAGTTCAGTAAGGGCATAAAAGAAACTGGTCTGGAGTGCACGGAAAACGAGATTAAGGATATGTTTGCCAAGTAAGTAAAAATAAAGCATATGCATACTAATGTTTATCTTTGCTTTTAATAAAAGATACATTATATGATAGTTTGTATAATAACAATTAATATTTTGTAAGTTAGGCTACTCTTATCACCACTGTGAAAGCTACACGGGTCGCGGGTCAGATGTCCTTAGAAAATGTAAGAAAAAAGAACAAATTAATTGATTTCCAAGATATTCTTCAAATTTACCTAATTAATTGAATATAAACGCAAAATAAATAAATATAGCAAATAACTTTATCATTTTCGAAACGACGCATTTCTAATTTCTCTTGCTTCAAAATATGAGTTTTCATAAAAAGTGGACTTAGCAACATTTCCTCTCTGTCTTAGAGCGATATGTCACATGTTGATGTTCTCTGGCATACAAACCGATATTGGACGACATTCTCGACGTTCATCGGGGAGCAAATACATGGCATTAGTTTTACGAGTTCTAAGGACTTGCTTAGTGACCCTCGTAAAGAAAAATATTCAAAAGCCATTTTATTTGTTGATACATAGTGTAAAATGTGTGCAAAATATGCAGACTGATGCACAAAAAGCTGCGAGTAAAGAATTCATCAAACGCTTGCCTGATTTTGATTGCTAAAATTTTTATTTCTCACTTATTTCTAAACGAGTCTCCCTTTCTATTATACGCTTTATCTTTTTGCAGATTCGATGAAGATAACAGCGGTTCAATAAATATGACCGAATTTTTGCTGAAATTGCGGGTAAGCATAATAAAATTGGATTTTCTTTTGAAACGCTAACATAGCGAAAGCGAATTTTCGCAAAAAAAAAATATACGAAAAACGATTTTAGATTTTTGTTTTCATTTAAATTTGTAGTTATAGCACTAACGACGAGTATATATACATTAACAAATGTTCTATGTGCATATTGGCTCTGGCCAATCCTTGCCTTGCCTTACTTTCATTTATTTTTGTACATTACATTCCTACACGGCTAGCCATCCATATCCCAGTCCCGTTTGGATATCATCGATAAGGCATTTAAGAAAATCGACCGCACTGGTGATGGCGAAATCACAATTGAAGACTTGAAGACAGTATATTCTGTGAAGGATCATCCCAAGTATCTTAGTGGTGAAATGACGGAGAATGAGATACTTACACAGTTCCTTAATAATTTCGAGGGTGGAAGCGGCAATCGCGATGGCAAGGTGACGAAAGAAGAATTTGTTAATTACTATGCCACAATCAGCGCTTCAATTGATAATGATGCCTACTTCGATTTGGTGATGCGGCGTGCTTACAAACTTTAAATGCAACAAAACGCTAACAAGGAGATCGTGAAGAATAGTAGCTGCCATAAATAAATGTAAAAAAAAACACAAAATGCTGCACGATATTCACCGCTGTGTAGCCAGTACAATTTTTGTTTTATTTTTTTGCTTACAAGCAATTAATCTTAAATAATAATGAAATGAAAAAAATTATAAATACAAAAAAACAAAGCAGTGATTTATGCTGACAAAATTTAAATTTTCTAGCAACTTTCTAAACCAAATTACAAAACTTTAGCTAGGCAAATACGAATATTTAAATTGTAAAACACTTTAATTTACTTACTTTTAACAATTAGATGCAAATATGAATACATCTTTGTATCTAGCATTGTATTTATTTGCGTTAAAAAAAAGATTTAGAAGATCTTAACAAATTATAATGCACAATACTACTTTCGAAAATTTACAATGAAATAAAGAAATTAAAATTTTAAAATAATTCTATTATTTTACTTAACAGATGTGTTTGCTGCTTGTTTAAAACCGCTGGTCTTGGGAGCCGCCAACTAAAAATTATAATACAATGAAAAGATAATAGGGGCGTGGCACCTCCCATACAAATTTTCATACAAATTTTACAACAATAACATAAATGTTACGAATAATTTATTGTTTCACTCTTAATGTTACTGCGTACTAATGGCGTTAACTTCGAGTTTCCATAAGTATTTCTGATTTACTACTGTTTTTTTAAGAATAATTTTAATTTAAGTTTGTTAAAATGCATACTATACCATGCGACAAAAACAAAAAAAAAATTTAAACACATGAAGCAATCAATATACTCACGAAACTATGAGCAAATTATAATAAAACTAACTGCGTTTTTAGTGTTTCTCTCAGACGGTCAGAATTTTTTTAGAAGGACTTTGTAGTACTGTCAAAGATATAATTATTAACACAAATTATTAAAAAAAACTATTACAATGTAGAAAAACAGTAAAACCCATTAAAAGTGTTTGGTTCACAAGAAAAAATAGGTATTAAAAAAGTCCTTTAATTAGTTTTATTTTTTTTTAAGCGAATAAAGTTAGAAGGACGAAATTCGAGGATGTAGTCGAGTGCATATTAGTCCTTAACATAATTTTTTCGAAAATAGTTATTGTAAATTTTCAAGGTCATTCCATGATAAAATGTTAAAAGGACTTTTCAATATCTAATGGTTCGTATGCACCAACAAATTTTATCGGCCTTAATTCTATACAATTTTCTCTTTAATTTGATAAGCTTACTGTTATTCTACATTGCACTATTTTTTATGATTTTTAAAGTAATTATATTTTTAAAATTTTAAAGTCCTTTAAAAAAATCCTGACGTCAGAGAGAAAAAACTAAAACAAAATGTTACTATATTTGGCCCATGGTTTCGCGAATATATAAAAATGTGTGAAAAAATTTAGTGTCGCACGGTGTTATCAATGAAAATAAATCTCGTTGTGCTAGAAAATACGAAGCAGTATTTTAATCAGAAGATACTAAAAAAATAACATAATTTTTGGAAGAAGTTAAGTTTCGCATACCTGATTAACGAAAGAGGAAATATTCTATTCAATGTTTTTTATTCTTGAAAATTTCCGTGTTGAGTGTTTTGTATGATATTTTGCTATTCGAAGAGGGAGTAATCTTTAAAGGCTCTTCACATAGGTTTTTTTTTTGATTTGGATATCAATGATAAATTTGCCCAATTCATAAAGGAATTACAAAACATTATCAAACTCTCTAAGTAAATTACGCATTCAGGATTTTAATACAAAAATTGGTTTTGTAAGTGTCTTTCAATAGAAATCTCGCTGCAGCGCCATATTTTTTATGTACTTTTAACAGTGACCGAAAATAATAGTTATTTTTTTTTTTAAGTCAACTTGGCCAAATATTTTTTAAATTTGAAATAATGGTCATTTCCTGATAACAGATTTGTTATCAAATGAAAGACGACTAATATAGTTTTAAAGCTGAACTGTCTAACCGAGGAAAGCCACCTATTGGAAAATATTTCAATAAAAAATCTTACTTAATTACCATAAAACAAACCTTGGGTCAGGTATATGCATTTCTTTTGTATTAATCTATAAGAATATATAAATAGAGGTGGTAAACTTTGTTCCTTATTTTTGTTTAAAAGCTATTTCCGTCCTCTTTCATTGGATACCAAATTCGGATAAGCGGTTTGTTTATTTTTAGGAAATGACTTTTATTTACAACTTAAAATATTTCGCCAAGTTGACTTAAAAAAAATTTATTTCACTGGTTTACAGCAAACATTTTCTATGAATGCCACTATCCAATTCGTTTGTAGAATTGGTCGTTGATTCCCAAAATCGAATTAATTTTTATTTCTATGAATACGTTTTCGAGATATTTTCAATTAACCGTTATTCAGCTTAAAACAAAATGTGGTTCCACTTAATTACCTATATCTTACGAACCAATTTAATAATCTTAAAAGGAGGTACGTCAAATCAAAGCCAATAAAATTGTTCATATTCCATATATACATCACTTTCCCATAGAACTGAGAGTTTCTGACAAGTTAATTAATCGTTCCAGATTTTTTATTTTTTAACAGAGGAAACATTAAAAAAATAAGAGGTTCTGTGCCAAATTTTTGCACTTGTGCTAAAGCCTGTTCTGTTACAAAAAAAAAAATAAATCAAATTACCAATTAAGAAAATCGATGGATAAATAATGTATGAAAAGTGAGCAGGAAAGAATGTTACTCATACGCCACGTAAACCTCTGTTACACTCTTTGCTGCTCATATTTCATACAAAAGATCTTAGTGCATTTTTATTTGACCACTTATTATTTCTATTTATCCATCGATTTTCTTCATAAGTAACTTGATTTTTTTTTTCATTTCTTTCTATCCGACCGCGTATACCTCTCTTGTTCGCTCTCGTATTCTAGTCTTCGTTTTCGTGTTCGACTTCGTTTTAGTTTTCATATTCGTATTCGTCTTCATAATCATTTTACTGGTCTTACTTGTGTTCGTGTTGGTTTTTCCCTTGGTCTTTGTATTCGTATTCGTCTTCGGATTTGTCATAGTTTTCATCATCGTCTTTGTATTCGTGTCTGTATTCTCTGTATGTTCGCATTCGTGTTTGTGTTCGTTTTCGCCTTCGCATTCGTCGTCTTACTCGTGCTCGCACTCGACTTGGTATTCACCTTCGTATCTGTATCCGTATTCCTCTCTCTCCCTCTCTCTCTCTACCTCTGCTTAGCATATTTCTATAACTCAATATTATTGAAGGCAGAAATAGAGAAAGGGAAAATGGAAGCACTTCCGTTGCGTCGCAAGTGTCACATAATTTATGTTGCCATATTTTCATTCACTCCCCCCACTAAAGAAATTTCACTTCAACAATTTCAATTTACTTACTTGCATACATACATACATACATTTACCTTATGCATGTACATTCATCATTTTCACAAAGCACGCACTCGCAAGCACACAAACACATACATATGTATGTACATGTCGTTTGGATCCTTATCAGGATATCTTTCATCAAGCGTATCCGTAGCCTAATTAATGAAATCGGTACCACACGCAAACCATAGAACATTAATTAATTACAACTTTGGGTAATGACTAAGTTACCTTTTCTTTTTTTATTGTCGTATTCGGATATCGCTCGACATCAGCTCAACGCTGCCATGGGTAACTGCCTACGTGCATATGTAAATATTCACATCCATTTGTGTAAGTAGATGCCCTCCAGGTAGACCTAAACTAAAAAAAACTTCAAGAGAAATGCAATGAAAACTAATTAGCATATTACTCCATTTATGAGTTACGATGTTTTTTTTTTTTCAGAAAAAAAAAATCCTTTAATCAAGTTTTTAAATCAATAGTCAGTATGTGGTAAGATGTGGTTTGTACAAAGATGGGCATGTTCTGCGTTACGAACGTTGCCATCAGAGACAGCTTCTGTCTTCAACTTCTGCAAGAAAGTCTTATTGTAAAGCTTTTTTCAACTTAAGATCTTAATAAAATGAGATCAACTATAAATATATTGTTTTTTATTGTGAAAATACCCATTTGCGCTCTTTTCCAAACCAGAGCTGGTACAGAACTTCCAATCACAGATTTTAAATCATCTTTAAAAATTAGTCTAGTATCATATAACAAAACCTAATCATCAGAAATACTGTTATGCAGTTTTATATAAGGAAAAAACAGTTTTTCGTAGAAATGGTATGGAATTCTTGAAAATCAATATTTGGCGATCGAAAAACTCTGCTTCTCTTTAGAAGACTTTCGACAACGATACCAAATTTTTTATTTAACCATTATTTAATATTAAATACTTTTTATAGGTCCCCCAAAAACCCTAAAAAAATTCATATATTTCTAGCTTTGACTTTGGTATTGGTAAACAACGCAGGGCATAAAACCATCAAATTTTCTTTTTCATTTTTGCTTTATGTTAAATAGATTGTGTGCAAAGATATCTTAAAACATCAAGTGATTGTTAATATACATATGCATACTATACATACATACATACATTACACTATGTATATTTGTACATATATGTACATACTTATGTAAATGCATAAGTGGTAACCAACCATACCATGCCTAACCGGGCAAGCAGAAATTTGGTGTTGAACCATTTTTTAGTTTTTGATTAATGAATGGGGAGAGTTCTTCGTAACTAGCAGTGAGCGTGTACGTGTTACTCCAGCATGCACACTCATGCTCCTACATTCACAAACATGACAGCTGCATAGCTACACTTCCCAGCTAAGCTAAACTGACAGTTAGGCTGGCAACGCTGCTGGCATTTCAATAGTCTGCATTATTGTTCTCATCGTTGTCGTTTTTAGTCATTTTCATCGCTGCGAACGTGATCACAATATTATCTCTTCATCAGAATATCAAGTTGAGTGGGAGCGGCAGGAGGAGCAGGATATATACATACTTAGGTGCGCCTTGCAATACTACCCCACTGCTGCTGCAAGCAAAATGATTTCTTGCCTATTTTCAGTAATCTGAGCCCGCTAACTGTTGTTCGCTCGCTCGTTTGTTCGTTAGACGCGACCGGAAGTGGGTGCTATGTGTGATTGAATATGCTTGAATTTATAACCTTGTGCATATGCATACATATGTATGTATGTATGCGAGTTCTTAAATAACACCGTGCAACAAAAATTTTAGTTTGAGGCTTTTTATTTCCATATACATATGTACATACATATACAGGGTGTCCTAGACCACCCGACCATCCACTCTAAAATGGAGGGAAATGTTTTTCATTGAAAACCCAAATCCGGCACGCTCCATCTTTTGTTGGTAATATCGACTACCCATTTCGACCGGAAGTAGGTTAAACTAACCGCAAGTCCATTTTTTTTTTAATTATACACAATTTTTTACTACATATTCGGATAAATGACTTTCAGTTTAACCAGGCTATTCTGATGTCGGTACAACAGTCACCACGGTTACAATTGACCACTTTGGTTACAAATTCAAAATATCGGTATTCTGAATTCTTGATACCGTGACAAAAGTTACAAAAATTGTTACCTGCCAATTAGGAGGTAACAAGCTCGTTACAGCTGTTTTCATGTGTACATATTTCGAGTTGTGCGAATCAAAGATAATTAAAATTATAAAATTAATAAAGTTTGCTTATTGAAGTCGCCAATTAAACTTTTAAGCAAAGAATGGAAGAAGCACTTTTAGTTCTTTGTGCTATGCAAATGGAGCAGGAAGAAGTGTTGGAAAGGAAACGGCTGCTCAGAAGCCTGCGGGACAGCAGTGACCCATTCTCCATGTCTGAAACAGTTTTCGTACAATATTTTCGCCTGTCTAAAGCGGTGTGTAATGAGCTTATTGAAGAGCTCATGCCATTTGATGATCAGAAGACATCGCTTCCATTTGGCCTACGCTTTTTTGCTTCCCTTTATTTCTTCGCCAATGGATCATACCAAAAATGCGTTGGAAACAATTTTGTGGCTTCAATGAGCCAGCCGTCAGTGTCGCGATCACTTCAGCACATATCAGCTATTATTGTTAACAGAAAACTAAACGAAGTAAATTTTCCCAAAACAAATGAAGAACAATTGACCATCAAAACGGGGTATACAGTTCAATGGAAAAGTATTTAGTTGTAATTTAATACACGCCTCTATTTATAATATTTTTACAGCTTTTACGTGTCTTTCGGCGTAAAAAGTACAATAGGCGCGATCGATTGCACCCACATTGCAATTATTGCTCCTTCGTCGATTGATCCTTCAAAGCCAAGCAGCCTCTACATGAATAGAAAAGGATTTTATAGCATAAATGTGGAAGCCGTTTGTGATCATAGCCTAAAATTTTTAGCAGTGAACGCTAGATTTCCGGGCTCATGCCATGATTCCGGAATTTGGACAACATCGGCAGTACGCTTGTTCATGATGAGACAAAGTGGTAGCTGGCTTTTGGGAGACCAAGGATATCCCCTGGAGCCTTGGCTTCTAACTCCAATTCCAGAGCCATCCAGTACACAAGAGGAAAGGTACAATAAGTTACATGCCAAAGCTCGCAATGTAGTTGAGAGAGCTTTCGGGGTGCTAAAATCGCGATTTAGGTGCCTTTCGAAGCATCGAGCTTTGCACTACAGTCATGAAAGAGCAGTCAACATTATAAATGCGTGCGTAATTTTGCATAATATTGCATTAAAGAAATGTCCGCTTACTTTTATCGAGACTAATGAGGCAGAATTCGATACTCCATCCACACCAGCAAACGTTATTCGAAGTCAGTATTATCGTGAAGGTCAGATAATACGTTCTCGATACATTCAAACGCTTTAAAACGAAATTATCTACCACGGGGCATTGTTGCTTTATTAGTGAACTAGCTTACGGTACCGGACAAAAGTATTTGTACAGACAATTTTTCGCAATGGTTATTATTCTAATTTCTTTCCACTAATTTTTTATAAAAATATAGTTAATACTACAACAAAAAACATAAAGATATAATCTCTAAACTTTCTGCAAAACTTAGGAAAATCCAAAATATCGCATAACCATTTCCAACTTCCTATCAGATTTTCTGGAAAAAATCTAAGTATGCAGTTTTATAGCCCATTAGATTTTAGTATAACAAAATGCAAGTTTAAAGTTGCTAATGAATCGCGTTGATTTTCTAAAAAATTTTTTGTTAACGATGTCAGTAATTTTTTCCATACGAAGTGCATACATACATATGTATGTAAATACATATCGCTCATTTATTTCAATAGCGTCATAATCCAAAAATTGCAAATATTGAGTTAAGTACCTAGAAATTGCAGCTACTTCTTCCATGTTGTGTAAAAATTTCATAGTTACATATCGTCGTTTAAAGTACAAAACAGCGTCATTCTGCAAAACCGCGTAACTGACATTGGCTGCCAAAAATTGGATTTGCTCACACAAGCTCTTGGCTCAATCCTTATCCATTTGTCCTGAAATATACTAGCCAGAAGTGCGATTTCTTTATAAAAAAGAGAACCATTTTGAAATATGGGCGTTTTTACACTCTAGAAAATGATTTCTAAAACTTCACATACGCGGTTCTGCATATGATGGATTTCATCGAATTACAACTCCCACATCATTTAATGAAAAAAATAAAATAATTTATTCACGACTTTTTCCATTTCAGTTATGAAAGCATAATTCAAATAAAACAGCATTTGCTTTACTTCAAAGCTATATTAGCATGACCATGTAACAAAATAATCTCCTGCAAATTCATTCAAATATGTGCATATGTGTATATCATAGATGGGCACACCAATACAGTCTCATTTTGTCATGGTATTCGTGAATCGCGCTGAGTAACAGTTGCCACTTTTCTATATTGTACAAAAGTGCGTCGTTTTTTGCGCGTGTTAGAAAACGCTCTTACAAATTTATATTTAATTTGTATTATGAACATGAAACGAAAATAATAAAATATAATAAAAAAATAATGAAGAAATAATTTCAAATAATGAATTATGAAATTAATTTTTATAAGTACATATGTACGTGCATGAAAAGTTTTTTAATTTAATTTCATTAAACTAATGTTTTAAAAAATGATAGTTTATTCAACAACAAAATTCACGAATTTAAAATTTCTAAACTTTGTAAAAAACTCAGTATTCAATAAAGTATACTAAATATATTAAATTGCCGTATCGTACATACATATATACATAAAACCCATTACAAAAAACTTTAAATTGGTATACACAGTTCGGCAGTTTGACTTTTTTACCATGACAAATAATGTCGCCTTATATTAAAAGAACGATTCCAAGTAGTCGTATTACCACATAACAAGCATTGGGCATTATTGGCTTTTCTTAAAACCGAAAATTGTAATTGGCACTCATACGCAGCCATTTTGGGCATTGTTACATATATAGGTGGCAACAACGCGCTGAAATTACGAATAAAAATATTCAACAGCGAAGCGTGCTGTCACTCTCATGAAAACTGAAAGCAGACTGAATTGAAATTCGCTGCGTCGTTTCTGTATACGTATAAGCGCTGCGACGCAGACGCTACTCGCGAGTAGCGTTTTGCCCATCATTGGTGTATATGTTAGTGTACATATGTGCATACACACATCGATAGATATGTACATTATATAAGCATGTAGCAAATTAAATATACTTAAACAATAAAAGAAATAATAAACTCAGTCTTTTTATAAGTTAAAAAACGCCAGTACAGCAAAAAAAATTAGTGTGCTTAAAGCCGGCTGAGCGAAATCAGCAATACAATACAATAAATGATTATATTAAGGCTTTTTCATAGCTTCAGCAAGAGCTAAAAATCCTTCTCCTAGTTTAGCTAGAGCATCATTAGTTCTTGTTTGCTGCTCAAGCATACGGCCATCGTACTCTTCTCGCTTTCTAATATGTTTTAACACAACATCTACGAGTTCCTGTGATCCTCCTCTTTTGTTGTTTGTTCTGGATGGTGTTGCCTCAATGGGTGAGTTGGAAGAAGAAATATCGCTGCGAGAAAAAATATTGGTTCTGCAGAGTGGACTATTGCTGACGGGTGGACTGCAGGGTTCTTCTACCGTAACTTGCAAAGCTGAGACTTCCTCATGTTCAGTGGAGCATACAGTATCCTATAATATTAAAAAAAACATTAATACTCGTATGAACGGGTGGACTGCAGGGTTCATCTACCGTAACTCGCAAAGTTGAGACTACGTCATGTGCAGTGGAGCATACAGTATCCTATAATAGATATATAAAAAAAAAATTATATTAATACTCTTATGAACGTTTTCATTAAAAATAGGATCTATTCTTGCCTGGAATCCCAGCTCCTGAGCAGGAATCCCATCCACTGCCATCATTCCCATGGCCTCAAGTGCTTGGCTGTCAAAATCACCCAAATCAGCAGGCTTTGGCCCGCCTCCTGTGCCCATTTGGTCCGCTTTGAGCCTTCTCGCCCGACTACGCAATTGTTTTTTCCAGTTTGCCAGTGACTGCAAAAAGAAATACAAAGTAAAGCTTTTTTGCTAAATAAATGCATGTTGCTACTTACCTCCTTCCACTTAATTGGGGTACGTGTGGGCCCGTTCAGCGCATTCAAATTGTTGGCTAGTTCCTCCCACAGATCTTGCACCTGTCGTGGCTGCGCAGGCGTATTTTTTCCAGTCACCAGCTCTGGATTCTTTTTTATATATGCAATATAGCATTGCAGTTGTTCCTGCGTTGTCCGCTGAAATTTTCTGCAAGAAACACATTTAATAAATTTAGTTATTTGCATAAATGGCTAAATAAGTTAAAATACACTTACTTTTCTCGCTGTTGCGTTTCCATTTTTCATCTGTCAATTTCATTATTTTAGTAATCAGCTGTGAACAGTGCTGCCAATAATTTCGCTTTCACCACAAGGTGAACTTTTCCTTGTTACGAAGTTGCTAGAATACCCGGTACAAGTATTGGTTACAAAATTGTAACAAATTTAAGGTGACAAGTTATTGTAACCAAATTGTTAGAATAGACCTGTAGGTGGGAAGTGGGTTAAATGCAAAAAAAAAAAAACATATAGTAAATACTAATGGTTTTATGTTAAAAATTACATTAAATAAAATTCAATTAAAGGAAACTAAAAGAAGTTGCATTGCTTCTTCGGAAGAAGGAAGCGAGACGAGAGAGAGGCCGAAATACGTGTGTGCGAAGAGCTTGAGATGCTGGCCGATAGGAAAAACATCTGAAAATTTTACCAGTGGGTTAGGCGACTTACGGGAGGTTTCAAGACTAGGGGAACTCCTGTAAGAACAACAATGGCGACCTAGTGACCGATGTCCAGAATATAATACTGTAAAAAATATGAAAGTTAAAAAAAATTAACTCTAGAATTCAGCGTTCTCAAATTCATGAACAAATAAATTTTTATTTAAATCGGTCCATAATTCTATTTTAGCCCACATTTTATAGGGACATCGTGTGATGTTGGGATTTTTCAAAACGTCTTTGAAATTAATTCATAACATAATTTCAAAAATTCAGTTTAAACTTAAATAACGATTTGGGTACCACGTGAAAGAGAAACTTTTATTTAGTTGTTGTTTTTTATTTACAGGGTAATGAAAATTACCTTTTATTAACT
>NW_023458558.1:19691612-19702386 GCF_013731165.1 Rhagoletis pomonella | reverse complement strand
TTGTTGTTTTTTATTTACAGGGTAATGAAAATTACCTTTTATTAACTTATTTTTTTCTCATCTGTTTTCATATGGAATAGTAGCTTGTGTCGAACGGCCGGCTTTAGTAAAATGCGGCATTCCCTTTATTTTTAAACGACAAGGAATCTTTTGATGAGACTTAATAAGAATATTGATTTGCTGGTATCGGAACTATTTCTTGCACATACAAAACCAAATATTGAAAATCTTCAAGGATATTCAAGGATACAATTTAAAAGGACATTTTCAAAATCTATTTCTTCTTTCGCACCAAACAATTTGATCTCTTTCAGTTCTACAAAATTTTCTCTTTTAACCGATAGCCATTTGTTATTTCTCATAGCACTAAATTTTTCAAATAAATTTTTGAGATAATCATTTCTTTGAAATTTCAAAGTTCTTTTAAAAAATCTGATGCCAAAAAGAGAGCGAGAGTTACGCGAGTAAATAAATTTTTTTTTTGGTGTAACATTTACTGTCGCACGGTGTTAACGTTCTATGTGCGACGCTCATTGGACTTGTCTTCTCTTTCATTTAAATGAACTCACGTAATCACATACTTATTTATCTATGCAACTTTACAAATACACACATTTAAAACCGTATGAATGTTTCTTTGTGAGTATATTCAACTTTGCTTCATCATGTTAGCTAACGAGTTACATACATATGTACATACAAACAAATGTACGTGGCTAATTAAAACGGTTTTTCATTTATTTTATCACTTCCAACTCAACTAAACTTAACTAAAGGCAAAACAAAAGTAGTGAATTCTCTCTCTCTCTTCGCTTTTTCGAATCCGAACAACGATTTTTGGTAAAAACCACTAGTAAATATTTACCAGAGAAATTTCACTTTTATTTTCTCTATTCAGGTGTCACAGAAACCAAGCATACAATACTTAAAAAAAAAAAAAATGAATGTAGAGCTCAGCATAGGGTGATTGACTTTCTATGAAAAACACAGTGAAGTGAAATATTCTATAGACATATTTATTTAGTATATTCAACTTTTAAGGGCTCGAAGGCACTCAGTCCTACTATGATTTTCAAAATATTTCTCCAGAAGATTTCGAGCTGAAAAGGGCTTACTTTTTTATAGTATTTGGGGTTAAACTTGCTTTTAAAGTATTAAGAAAAGTTTGTTATAATATAGTTATAATGTAAAGTGTTAAAAGGTACTTTTTTAACCCAGTGGGCAATAATTCATGCATAATAAATTGAATAACTACCAGAAAATGCGTGTCTTCAAAACTGACCTAGTAAAATTTTGCTACTAAAATTTTTAAATCAGCTTTGCTAAGTAGCAGTGACATGCTAAAGCAGTACGTTCGAGATGGAATGGAATGGCATGAGTTGACATGACATAGCAATGCATGAAATTTTTTAAAATGACATTTTTACAGAAAATGTTGAATTTTTCAGTACTTTAACAAATACACAAAGATATATTTGTCATTTTTAAGGGATTCATGCAGATCTCTGATGGATGCTGTTAGGGTAAATATGTGTTTAAATGTTCGTTGGACCCGCCAAATATATGCAAATAAAAATTTAGTTCCATCTTACACCATTATTGGACTATTCCTTAATGCAATGCCGATGCACCGTAGAATGGCGGTAGGGGCAGGAAGGGGTTTCGTGTCCTTTTTAATATTAATAAATAAACGCTAATCCATATTTATGAAAAGACAGTACATGATTCGCATCCTGTTCTTTCGCTTTCTTTAAGAGTATTAAGATTCTATAATTTCCTAACCAACGGAAATTTATATCGCTGCAGAGAGGGACAGTTTCAACTTTCGGTGTGCAGTTGCGTTCTGTTGAGAAGTACCTGCATAAATGCACAAATTCTCACTTCTCGTACAATATGAAAATAGCTCAGCGGGAAGGCCTCCGACTCCAACAATAGGCCTGTTTTATTCAACCATCACAAGCAAATAGCTAAATCTTGGTCAAATAAAACGAAATTAGCTTATTTCCTATAATAGCCTAATTTTGACAGTATTTTGACTGCAAATAGTGTCAAAGTAAGTTTTTGCCTCTTTCTGATTGGCTGAAGGAGAAAATTTCTGATTCTGAATGGCAATGCCTCTTGTTCCATATACAAGCCAAGATAGCTTGTCATAAGCCAATATAAATATGTTGGGTAAGTCCTCCATACAAAATAAGCTAATAGCTCAAATTTCTAGACAAATCGGGTCGAAGCAGTTGGGATTTTCATATTTAATAAGTTTAATTTTTGAGTACCACTTAAAAATTGCAGAAAAAATTATCAAATTTAATATAAATAAAATTACAAAAAATTAACAAAAATTAAAAAAAAATGCAATCTGTACAGAAAAAACGAAAAAATATCAAAAAATCGTATAATCATTTTCTTTCCTAAAAAACTAATTGGTGCAAATCTCTCCGAAATGAAACCAGCTCAGAGAAGAAAAAATATCCAATATTCGAGTTTAAAAATTGTTTCTCATAAAAAAATCGATTGTCCCAGAACTGTCGAAAATGGAACCAGTTCAGAGCTAGTTCGAAAGTTCTGCAGAGGGGGGCAATTTACACTTCGTAGGACATCGCCATTTAAAAAGAGATAGTTGAAAGCATTGCGTTGGGACAGATCGAGAACCAGTACCGCCTCTTAAAGATCTAGTTCTGCGCTAGTTCTGAACAAGCGCGATTTACTGCAGGGGCATTGCTTGTCTGGCTGTTACTTGTTAGCTTCCAGAAGGTCCGGGTTCGAATCCCAACAGAGACAACGTTTTAAAATGATAATAAACTTTTTTTTTTTTTTATATGAAAAAGCATCTGTGTATGGTTTTAAAAACTATGTTATAACAAGACCTAATTTTTAAATAAAGATTTTTAAGCCGAAATCAGGAATTTTATAAAAAAAAATGGCGATTTTTTTCAGAAATGGCTCTTTTTAAACAATCTGCAGTAGCTAGTGATTTATTGCAGCTATATATATGGGAGATGGACAGTTTTTTGCTTTTAAATAGAGAAATTTGAAATCTTCTTTTATCCCTCCATTTAAAAATCGCGAGTCCCCCACTGTCATCTGTCACACACTCACTAAGCCATTCACTATCTTCCGCACATACGCTTTTAATTTTCTACCCAGCCACCAAAATGTTCTGCAAACATTTGCATCTAATGAAAGCCTAATGAGTGTTAGCTTTTTTCTTGTTTGTTTGGCTTTTCGTAGATATTCTGATTAGTGATATAGTTTTTGTAATTTTACGGCTAAGCACTAATTGGCATCAAAGTTTGTGGTAGCTACGTAAAACAGCAAATATATTTGCACATACATATGTACCATACTCGTATATACATACAAACGAACATAAAAAACCATACGCACTTCGTACATAAATATTTGCAATGAATCTGAATTTTTAGTGTCGGTAAACAACTTTTTGCGAACTAGTTTCCTGCTACTTTTTCGCTTGTTAGTAAGTGACCAAAGTTTTGCTAACAAATTTGCTAATTTATATTAAATATATGTAAGCATTAGGGTGGCCTAAAAACCGTAAAGTCGGACTTGTAATACTCTCACCCCTAGGATTGTTCTATATCGAAAATAGTGTACCATATTTTTTTATTTTGAAATCAAATAAATATTTAGAGGTCGCTCATCAATTTTTATATGAAAAAAAAAAAACTTTTGGTAGAAATGGTATAGAATTCTTGAAAGTAAATCATTTTCGATAGAAAAACTTTAGTTAATTTCAGGAGACTTTTAGTGGCAACACCTAATTTTTTACTTAACAATTTTTTAATACTAACGATTTTTTATTGGTCCCCCCATTGCATTTTTCGGGGTTTTTGTGGGTTCATAGCGGACCCATAAATTATAATTGCGATAAAAAAACTGGTTAAATAAACAATGGGGTCTTATTATTAAGGATTTCTTGCAGATAAATAGAGTTTTTATTCCATTTCTACGAAAAGTTGTGTGTTTCCCCATATAAAATACATGGAAAAGTTTGGGCGCTTTGAGCGACCGCTAAATTTTTTTTGATTTCAAAATAAACAATATGGGTATATTTTTTTCGGTATAGAACAATTCTAGGGGGAATTACTTTTTCACATGCATTTTTTTGACCACCCTAGTAAGCATACATGTTCGCTGGCTTAAATAAATGCTCGTTTTTTCCAGTTATATGTACATATGTCAGTCTCGGTGATATTCAGCGTAGTGTACGTAATACGCATTTTTAGTTTACCTATGTATGGAGTCACGCTTGCAATATACTTTTGGCAAAAAGAGTATTAATTAATGCAGTTTGCAATGGTAGACAATGTTTTATTGTAAAATGGCGAATTGTAGTCATGGTCACCATAAATATGCACGGTATTAGATACCAGTATGAACGTACATACATATATATGTGTCAGCGGATTTCATTTCGTCAAACTACTCACTGCTTGGGAGGCAAAAAAAGACATAGTTTAATTTTAGTGGAGTTGTAAGCTTTTGTAAAATACGATTTAATGATGTAATTGCACCAAACTAAAATCATAGTTAAAAAAAATATTTCGGAATTATTCACATTTGGCAAAATCCCTTAGTGAACCTCCCGAGGGATTGGCGCTTGAATCATGGTTGGTAGACATCCACATATGCCTTCTAGCAATATAAACTAGAGAAGCACGTGTACGAGGATCCTCAGGTATGATCAATGATGGCAGCAATAAAGCAATATGTACATACGTAGTTCTATTTTTGTAGAGGCTGATGCGAGACATCAACACCACATTGCTGGGAGTGGTGACGGAACTGGACTTAGTTACCCTCTGCGTATCCAGCGGTAACATCTCTGCAGGCAAAGAGGATGTTGGCACTTAGGGCAGCCAATGTTTAAGTACACTTAGGTGGGCAACACTTGTCACAGCAATACTGGTGGGATTTTCATGCTTCAAATAGTAGCCAGCGTAGGAAGTTTCAGCGGCAAAATTCCAAAAATTCGACAGCTGATTGCAAGGAAAACCTGTCACCGATGGAGTGAAAGCCTGACCCTCCAATTCATATCATCTTATCCCAGCTCAATTCACTCCAAATCACCTCAACTCAACTTAGCTAACCTCAGCATACTCGACTGTAACTTAAAGATGTCAGCATACTTCAATTCACATTCAGCCTTATCATCAGTTTCACTTTTCCCGAACCGGTTTACTTTTCACGTTTGGTTTCCATGGCGGAATACAAATTTTCTCTCTGCCCATCGATGGTACAAAGGTTCGCAGGTCCTGGGCTAAACAATTCACATATGTATAAAAGTTTTTAATGTGCGTGTCGGAAAGAAAACGATAAATGTCGTATTCATATCACAAATTGCTGCTATGAAAAGTATCAAACCGATTGCAAACCACCCAGAAATTTTGATTTTGATACCTTTATTGAACTTAGTTCATTGTGATTATTCATGTTATCATAATAAACAAACTGAATTTATTTCAGCTGATAAGTTAAGCC
Organism: Rhagoletis pomonella; assembly: GCF_013731165.1. Taxonomy (NCBI): domain Eukaryota; kingdom Metazoa; phylum Arthropoda; class Insecta; order Diptera; family Tephritidae; genus Rhagoletis; species Rhagoletis pomonella. Next base: position 19,696,887 of record NW_023458558.1, on the reverse strand, counting down.
AACATTTTTTTATTCTGAGGCGATACGAGTTGCACCGGGTCAGCTAATTATTTAATAAATACATGCAGCAAAATATTACATACAGTATTTATGTAAGAAGTACAGCTTAGAAGCAGCAGAATCTGACAAGATGTTTACACAGATGTAAGTGAAAGTAAGAAGCAGTTACTTATTTCAATGCTTAAAGATAACAGTAATGCAAATGAATACTTGCACAGTAAAACAAAAACAAAAAAAACTGCAAACACGATCGTGATGCAATAGTAAATGTATTCTAAATATATGACTGAAATGTAGTAAATCCGCAAGGGCACCTCTAGTTATTCAAAGCAATAATGCAGCTGAGAAGTACAGCAAAAATGATTGTTGGTAAACCATAATCATACAAAAATATGCTCTACAGCTGATGCTGTTGCCACAAACGCATATTGATTGCATATTGCTCTAGTAATGAAATTCAATTCAACTGAACTTGTAAATGGTAATACGATAACGCTAAATTGCTGCAGATATTTCAAGTTTGCTTGCAGCAAAAGGCAACATTAGGAAATTCGAAAACACGAAAACATAAAAACAAGTACAAAATGTACATACTATCTACTTTTGCGGATTACTTAGTTATAATTTGAATTTTTAGCATATCAAAGCAGCTCTTCTAAGCAATTCAAGTTCTTCTTAGCAGTATACGATGAGAAGCCAAAACATTGAAGTCTTAGATACTTACTTAATGCATTCATATATACGAAGGAAAAATATGCTGAGAAAATATATGAAAAGAATAAATCTCACTAATACTCTGACATTCGCTGTGCATCAGTGCATTGTTAGTGAGTTGAGGCATGCAACGTTGCCACTCGCTTGCTTCATAAAATCTCTAGCCCAAGACTGGTTTATGATAATATTAGTACCTACTCTTTTCAATGTAAGCAACAAAAGAATTTAACAAAGCGATGTCCCAGCCGGAAACTCGTTCGCTCTGCCTTGCTTTTTTGACAGTTGTGAATAACTACAACTCTTTAATACCTTTTCAACAATTTCAAACCAGTAAACATTCCGCAAAGTCAATGCAACATAAAAGTGTAGAAACATGTAGATTTAAACTTGGTAATTGAAAAGGATTCTTCAATTTGGTTCAAGAATCAGTTACTCAGTTGCAAGGTTTATAATTTATACGTACTTTACTTCTTGGAATTTTCCACACATCAACTCCAGCCGTACTCCACCTGCGCCACCAGATGCGTAAGCTGCAGTCGAAGGGCAACTACAGCCGACCTATACCAAGAGGTCCATTATTTTCCATTGATTTAAGGCATTTACTTCGAGTGGTTTAAAATATTTGAAGATCTCCGAGTTCGCAACCAGAAATTTAGTTGACCAGTTGACGACTTCTCTGAGGGGATTGTACTTATTGCTTTACATTTATTTACTTACATGGAAAGCTTTATGTACAACTACGTAGCTGCATCTTTAATATTTTTTTCTACATTTTCTGCCTACTTTCGAGCGCCTCTTACGAAGCGGACCGCAGTCAATTTTCCAAATGGATTTTCACTGGAATTCAAATAAGCTGAAAGTCATAAACTGCGGCGCCCCAGCGCTGTGGTGTGGTGAAAGCATTGCGGCAAACAAACGAAGAAAAGAAGAAAAAAAAACGCTAGTAACAACAACTACGAATATAGGTAAACAAAAATTGTATAATGGGAAAATGTATGATGAAAAAAATAAATAAAATATCACCGCTCGCACTTTTCAGCCCCAGCCCACAAGGCCAAGTCAAAGTCTGTTCGCAGAATAAATGCAAGCAAACAAAACTGGCAAACAGGTATGAGCTGCGACTGCGTTGGCACTCTGGGTACATGAAGGGTTAAACGAACTTGTGTCGCTCATTTGTTAGCTCGCTATTTTTCCTTTGGTCTCCTAGTTGGGGTTTTCCTTACATTGCACAAAAAGGCTAAAAGCGCAGTTACCCACGGGCGTAAAAACGGAGAACGCGTCCGCTGACACGATCTTTCTTATAGGATCTGCGTGTTAACATAGCTCACCACCGCACCACATTCAGGGGTACCCACATAATAATCACAGGAAAATAAGTTGGGTGAAAATTCTTAAAGTCTTAAAAAGCATTGGCATCAAAAATTTTGGTAGCGTCATACATATTCTTTGATTTTCCTGGTGTTGCACAAAAGGCTATGGAAAACATTACAAAAAGCTGTTCATCTTTGACGTCTTTAAAAGCTTATATTTGACTTGCTCATCGCGCGGGTATTTCCAGTCGATTTTAACTAATTTCCCGGCAAGTCAAATAATCACGCCGATCCAATGCTAGCACGTGCAACTCTGGCTCACAATTTAGCTTGTACAGACCAAGCAAAAAAACACCGTTAAAGAGAGTTGTCAGTGCCATAAAATTTCTAGAGGAACTAGGTTTGGCTTCCGCAATAATTGGTTCATCCAGTAATGGCAATTTTCTCGGATCGCTGGCTCCCTGACTATATGCAAAATTCATAACTTGCTCGTCGGCTGTATGCGAAAAAAGAACTTGCAGAGATTATTGCAGGGATGCTAAAAGTCATATGAGTCCAGCAATATTTACACTTTTTTCAATTGTGGCCACACTGGAAAATAAACGACGACATTGCTATACAGTATTGCTGTGGTCAGCCATACGACGGCAAGCGGCGACCAAAGTATGCCCCAGAGGGGTCGAATTTCTGCAGTCTCAAAAATTTGTGTGATACCCCCCAAAGGGTATGGGACCAGTTCGATATGACGATGAACAGCAATCAAGCTCGAGATCTTGCAAGGAAAATGTGCTCTCTCCAAATAGCTTTTCTACATTTATCTCGGCTGACCAACATGCGTACAATAAAGGATCAGTTATCTCTGGAATATCCCAAAAAGGTTTACTTCACAAAATTTAAATCGCCCTTCTCAAAAAGAAGGGAAATAAGCTCTGAACTGTGTAACTCTTTCATTTGGAAATTTGCATTAAGAGGAACAGCTCTACTATGGAAAATTACTGGCTTAAGTTTGCTTAAAGAGAAAGGAAACCAGGGCAGAAGAGGGTAACCTCGATTAGATTGACATAGATACTTGACACCGACAAAGATCTTACAATAATTTTTCACGCTGTCTTAGTGTTCGAGGTTTGACAGTGAGTCCCTGTAAGTGGGAGTTTAATCACCCCGATAAGCGGCTACTTTAACCATTGAAACATTGGAAATGGCCGATTTCGGATGAAAGTGTGGAAAAAGTAACAATACTAGGGTGGTCAAAGAAAAAAAGATAGTTTAAAATGTTAAGCTCTCATTTCTCTTCCGAAGATTTCCAAAAATACTGCCCAATTGTTTATTTTATAGTTTTTTAATACTAACGATTTCTTCGGGCTTCTCTTACAATTTGTGATGTGTGTATTTAAATTATTAGATAATTTAGTGCCTTTTTGAGTACTTTAGATGCTGATGCAATTTCCGAAATGCAGATAATTTTTTAGACTTTTAAAGAAAAGGAATCTCACTGACTTAAGACCCTATACTGGCAACGTGAACGAATTTAAGGAGATTAACACAGAACAATAAGCTCATTTCTTTCACCTTTGAAGTGCCTGTGACATAGTTACGTACATACATACATATTTACATCGTACTTCTTTCTCTATCTGTTTAATCAGTGCTTTCGTGTATGCGTAACGAATTGGCATACCATCAACATCAACTTAAATAGAAAACTAGGATCGATGAAGAGCAAGAAAAGACAAGGTCATAAAAATATAAAAGCAATTAGTGTCTATTCAGACTTAAAACTCATTTCATATGACAGCTTTATGAACGAAAAAAAAAGAACATCAAAGTAAATTATGCGCTAGTATCGCAAAAGCTGTTCGGCCTTAACTGTGGCAAAGCGGAAGGAAGCACAACTTGAGTTTATTCCTGGCGCCAAAGCTACAAAGCATACAAACCTAATAAAACTCACACAAAAGAATGGAAAAGGATATCCAATCAATGACATGGCAAAGTGGTACTGAAGCGGCAACCTGCTGACACATGACAAACAAAAATGAACTAAAACATGCCAGGAGAATGGTACGAAAACGAAACGAGAGCTGTTAGTTAGTGAAAGTTTCTATAGATGCGTTAATACGTTTTCAAAGCTTGCCGAACGGATAGAGAAGAGAAACGAAATTATAAACGCAAAGCTATTGCTAAGCGTAAATTGAGTCCATTTTTTAAAGCGTGGCGTATGTGTTAGTGTGCGTGTGCGTATGGGTGTGTGTAATAAACGTTTCTTTGTGTTTTAACTCCTTTGGCAAGAAGAAATTCTTTGAAGCCGTGTGACCGAGGAGATTGTAAATCTGCTATGCAGGCAAGTGGACAGCCTAACCAAAGATTGTATTACCACCTAGAAATGTTACATATATGTACGTTAGGAAAACGAAGAACAATGGCAGGAAATACCAAAAGAAAATAAACGCTATAGATGACTTTGCAAATTGCCTCGATTTGTAAATGTACACAGAACATAAAAAAGAGGTAAACAGAACAGGAGGTGAAAGTAAATGAAAGCAATGCCAGAAACTATATTCCAATGCATATCTTGTCAGGCAAACAAAGTGAAAGTCAAATATTGAATTCGAGATCAATTACTGACGCTATTTGAAGTTCAAACAAAAAAAAAAAAACGAGCTAACTTAACTGGTGTGAAGCGGATAAAACAAAGAGCGATAGGAATGAATAGTAGGCATATTATGTGAGCTATTGTATTACTAAAACCCTGCGTTCAAAACTAAACCTCCCTTTTCGACTTTTGTATTGGAGCACATTTTGGCTATGGGTTTTATTACTGAGAATATTATTATTTAATAGTTCTAAATTTTTATATGCTTATACAAACTCGAAATAAAATCTGGTGGAACTTATTAAGTTCAAAGCTTGGTGGCGATAAAAGCGGATCTTAAATAGGCCAAGTTTTTGCTGCGTTAAACCAACCATTTTCGCTTCGTTCACATTTTATTCAGAAAATACTGCTTTGGGCCCACTAATGACAACTATGTACAACTATGTCAGTGTCACCTGCATACACCAAGAGCATTGTGCTTCTTCTCTATTGGGTAAACCAGCGATACCAATGGCCAGCTTGTATTAAGTTTTCTATCATTAAATTGAAAGAGTCTTAGCGAACAGAGCTTTGCGTGGATACCAAATTTAGACGTAGTGTCGTAGAGGCAGCCTTTTTGACGTAGAATACGTCTTACCTTAAGGTATGGGGGCTATGTTCA
>NW_023458558.1:19670882-19691512 GCF_013731165.1 Rhagoletis pomonella | reverse complement strand
TCAAGAGTTGATGAGTTAATGTGGTATACAATATATGTATGTATGTATGTACGCATGTATGTATGTGTGGATATTTGCGTTCGAGCAAATGTCAGATTAACACATACGCAGTGACGCATACGTCAAATGCAAACAGTTGCAAAGTAATATGAATACGCCTACCTCAATGCGTACAGCTATGCACACACACACACATCTGTGCTTAAACAAACATATGCATGTATGTATGTACCTATAAGCAACTCATGCTTACTGCGGCGGGTGTAGGCAGCAAGACGCATAATGAGCACGAACATATTAGCATGTGTAGATGTGTGAAAATCAACTTGCAATATAGTCGAGTAATGCCTTTGACATTGATGTACTTAGAGTAAAATTCAGTAAAAAATACCACATATGAACAAACATGAATTTATAATGCACATACATATGTACATATCGTCGTTTAAAGTACAAAACCGCGTATCAACAAAATGCAAAACCGCGTATGTGAGGTTGAACAAATTAATTTCTATAGAGTAAAAACACTCATGTTGCAAAATGGTTTTCTTTCTTTTGTAAAGCAATCGCATTTCTTTCTAGTATATATTAGGACGAATGGATACGGATTGAGCTAAGAGCTTGTGTGAACAAATCAAATTTTTGGCAGCAAATGTCAGTTACGCGGTTTTGCACTTTAAACGACGATATGTAAAATTTATCTATGTATGTATTAGGGCATTCCAGCATCCCGGACACTTTTCAATGTCCCGAAATTCCGGAGTTTCAGCTCCAGCATCCCGAAATTTTTACTGATTCATTTACAGAAACGAAAACGACTCTTTTACTAAGGCACATTATGCTCTCCTAAGACCAAATGTCCGAACCTACTGTACAACGCGAAAAGTTGCGATGGAGTCAAAATCCTGAAAAATCCTGGGATGCCTGGATTAGAATTTTTGCATCCCGAACGCCCGGGATTGCTAAAATGCATCGGGATTGAATGCCCTAGTATGCATAAAATTTTAACTGGCATATTTGCAGTGCCTGGTTTAAAAGTTACTCATACGCACTGTTGATCAGAGTAGCAGTGTACCAACAGCTGAAGAGGCCAAACAACGCATGAAGCGAAATACATAATGAAAAGCTCAATGAAAAGAATATCAAACATCATGAGTCATGAGTCAATGTTCTTTTTATGTTGCTGTCATCCTTTTTAGTTGCTGGTAACGATGACACTACGAGACAGTGAGTAGACGTACAGATATAAAATTCACATGGATACATGCAAATGAGCGCTGGGCGTACATATACGTTTGCGAAGAAAGATTTGCTCGAAAAAAGCCTTTCAATTGAAATTAATGAATATTTTGCAATCACAAACACCCACATAATTTTATGTACATATATACATATGTATAGATATGAGAGGTCTGCATGAGAAGGGTTTTTGCTGCGGCAGAAGTATTTTCGCTGCCAAGCAGGTAAGCAAGTTGCACTTTTACTAAGAACCTAAAAAAATAAAGAGGCTTAGATGTGTCCAATAGCAAATAGATGAATAAAATATGCAGAAAAATAGACACGTTCCAGTAAGCAACTCACTGTAAAATTTTCGTAAGTATGAGGTTCATTAAAATTTCCAAGTATTTGAGCTACATATGAATAAAATTTTACATTTTCGAAATAGAAGAAATGATTTTAATATTAGATGTGTGTGCCCTAACATACCTCTCATGAATGTAGAAGAATTGTTAAGTCTGCAGTGTTACAACAATGGTTTATATTGTAAACGTCCATATACTTTATTAGAAAATTTTTAGGACTTTGCGCATCCCTATTTTAGTTGCCTTCTCTAACTTTTGTTGTGATGCTTCCTCAAGGCAGTTCTGCTCTTTAAATTTCTGTGAAACTTCAACGTATTGCTTTCACAATTTCCTTCTCATTTTGCCTTTTCTACGGCTAGTTGAAACTTATAACCAAACCTGTTTTGAATGCCTTGCAATTTTGAAATTATTTATTTTTTTTTATATCATCGGATTCAATAACCCGAATGGCTGACACGGGATTTTAAGCATGTACCCCGTATTTCTCTCCAATTAATGTTGAAAACGTATTGAATGGTGAGTAGCATTGAGCAGCATTTCAGATTTCAGGGAAATTGGCTCAGCAACCAGATCAGCTGGCAGCGTAGGTCTCAATCACGGTTTTAAATGAAAGCAATCACATGCGATTAAAATCAGTTGAAGTCTCAATCAATGACTTCAATTTTTGAATGCAGTCATTGACTTACGTTTTAACTAAAGACTAAAAAAATTAAGTCTGAAATTTTTTTCTAAATTGGACTAATTAGACATTTGGTGAAGTCACTTAATGACTTCATATTTCAATGCAGCCACAAAAATATTTGTTATAATTTGTAAACAAAGGACGAGTAATAATAAACAGGATATTTATTTCGAAAACACCTGAATTATTATCAAATTACAAACAAATAAGAACTTATAGGGCATTATTTATTCAAAGCTATAATATGATAGACGTCCTCGACATGGTGTATTAAATATTGAGGAAATAAAAAGAGAGCCGCATAGTTATCGCCGAAAACTTATCAACCATATAGGCGATAAATTCGTCTTTAATAGAAAAATTTCTAATACCTGTAAAAGAAAAGTAAAAGAATTTACTATCGGTTTCCGCTCATTTGTCATCTCGTTCCATGTCATTTGAATTGATTTCGTTTACCCCGACAATTTTGATCAAGTCGTTGATCTTGGCTCCTTTTTCATTTGAAAATGATGGATTAAGAGATCGAATCCGTTTTATTTAACTTTAGGACATAGCATTGAAGCAAAAATAGCATCATTTACTTTTTCTTATAAAAAAATATATTTCTGTAATATTTTTCCCAAAGCTTATTCCAAAAGACCCACTGCTGCTTGTAGATACCTCATTGCATGGGCTCCCCGCATTTTGCGGTATTTTGTTTTAATTGTTGCCAGCGAAGGTAGAAACAGTATAGCACCTTTTATTGGCTGCAGCTTTCAACTCCTTATTTCCGCAATAGCACCTATAAATTCTATCACTTGGACTTTTTTTTAGTGTTTCCAACGATAAAAACATCACAAGATGAAATCTTTCTCTCAACTCGTCGGCCATATTTTTTCCTGATATTTGCAAGCATTTGTATATCAATCAATTGAATATAAAAAAATAAAGTTCTACACAATTGTTGTTATTTAAAAGATAGAAAATGAGAATGTGTGTGTGAGTTTGAGTCTTGAATTTAAAATTTAGATTTATTGCAAACATCAGCTAAAACTGGTTTTTGGGCTAAAACTACTTGAAATTTCACATTCTACACATTCCAATCGGTGTCTGCACCAGTTTTTTCGATATATTTGTCAAAGTGGAAGTCATATTTTATTGCCTTTTAATATGCCACTTCGTATTTATTGTTAATTGGCCAGCCAAATTAAAATACGAATAAAATGAGAAAGGTTGTTAATGAAAATTTTTGCCATGTTTTTTTGTTAGCAAAATATAATCAAAGGATTTAAGAAATGTCAACGAAAACATTAAGGGCCGGTGCGCAGAGCCTTGAGCCCACAATCCACAAAACTCGTTTTCAAAGTGTTTCGTAGTCGGTTCAAACACGGTATAAAGCCGTGTCTCTCGAGTTTTTGGTTTTTTGAGTTATGAGAGTATTGCAGTACATGAGCGATATGTACATATTTTTTAAGCAACACTGAAAGTTAGAAAAAAATTCAAAAACTACCTTTTTATAGAAAAAGCTTAAAAATTGTGAAAATTAACGAAAATATTCCAAAAAATGCCGAAATGTAAAAAAATATTTGGACAGGGCTGGGAGACGGATGCAGATAGGTCATAGGTAGCCTGCAGATATGCTTTACTTAGCGTTTAAAAATTAGCTTACGCAGTTCTCTAATAAATATATGTATACTTTGTAATGTACAAACCGTCAAACATATGTGTGTGAATATACATATGCAACATAATGACAGCAAATGACATGCGGTCAGGCAACGAGTTGAGAGCAGCTACTGACAGTCAAAGGATTCATGCAAATGCCTAAGTGAATTTGCTGCCATACACAATTTTTGTTGCAGCTGCTGGTATATTATGTTGTTGTTGGTAGATGTTTTTTGTTTTTTTTTTTTCTTTTGTATGCAAAATGTTTTTTTTTATTCTTATTCTGGCTAATGCTAATATTATTGTTACAGTTTTGCTTCTTCTGTTGTCGCTGCCTGTGTTGATTGTTGGCAGATTTTGAATTTCATGCCACATTGAATGACCGGCCATGGCCAGCACGTGGCTGGTTGGCTGGCACGCCTGAACCGCAACCGAAAAGACCTCAACCTCAAACCGAACTCAAACAAATAATATTGTTGATGATGACAAGAATAATGATGTGCTGCAACCAGAATTGTTATTTGTTGTTGTTATTTTTATCATTGTTGGCATGGTTAGTTTTCGAAGCGTAGTCGTCGAAAATGCTATACTAGTACTATATAGAGTGTGTATGTCTACAAGTCGGTATGTATGTATGTATATGCCTTCACGTTGATGTTGTTACAAGCGACGACAGTTGGCAGCTGTTGACCGACCTGAAGATGCTTTTATTGTATATGACTGACAAACTGTAGCTGAGAATTCGACCCAAGCACTATCTCGGTTGTAGATATGCTATTTACATATTTAAATACATACATACATAGTTGATGTGCAGCATCTCCACATTCAGGGGAGTTAAAGTTAGAGTTCTTCTCCCATCTACCAGTGAGTGATTCGCCCATATTTATTAATTCTGTGACATCATTTGACTCGTACGCTCCGGCCGCTTGTGTGTTTTGCAATTTGTTTGGCTGATTACTTTGCATATTTGCAAATCAATTTGTAAATTGAAATTTTCATTTTTCACTTCTTTGGGCGTATTTGCATTTCGAAATGTTGCGGTTGTACATACTATATATGTATGTATGTATGTATGTATGTGTATTTTTTTGCTTTTGCATGGCCAGTTTTCGTTAACCAATAATTACAGGAAAGGGTTTTGTTTGCATTATAAGAATTTTGGGGAAAATTTTATAAATTCTGCTTCCTCGTAAATCGGAGCTCAAGAAAAAGGAGTATATAAAGTGAAAAAGTCAGATGCTTTTAAATGTTGAGGAAATAAGTTTTTAAGGAATTTCATACATGCAAATTGTTTAATTAACACAAAAGCATTCGTTAAAGGGTCCTACGAGGATTCTGGGTGGAGAAGTCAAAATGTTTTTCATCGCCACTCATCAGGGAGTGACCGTACCACCTTACAAACAAACAAAAAAGTTCGCCGTACACCCCTGAGTCTTAGATATATTTGGAAGGCAATTTCGAAAGAAAACTTTTGTTTTTGGTCGAACCCATAGTATTACTGTATACTGTGGGTTCGACCAAAAACGTACGGAGCAACTGGCGCTCCAATCGCGAAATATTCGCCCGATTTTAATTTAATTAAGCACTACTGCTTTGCCGTACGATTTCGCCTTAAAATGCTTACACGTTTCATTGAATTTTCAAGTTTTGTTATTTTGTCACATTTTTCAAATCGCACTTCACTCATCGCAAACGTCTCATATGAAAATGATGATATGAAAAAAATATCCGTTTTCTACCAAGTAAAACGATGCTTTGCCTACGATGTCAAATTTTAATTCAAGTAATCGCATCGTTTCTATTCGTACTCGGCGATTACTAACTTATTATAATTTTAATTACTCGTGCAGGTCTCTATATACATATGTTTATTAGTTGCTTCGAATTTGCATTCACTTGAAGGAGGTGTTTCTCAAATGAGTTGGTGATTCTTGGCTAATATAATATTTCTAAACACGATTTCAGGGACTGCCCTACTAAATAGAATTGCGGCGGCGGCCAGTCAACAAAAATGTATGCGAATATCCGCTTTACAAGCACACTTAGTCAGTCGGACTTGGTTATTTTTAAAATTTACTCATTGCATCGTTTCAACGAATGTATGTAGTTTTAATAGGCATACAAACAATGCGGAAGCGCTTATGGCCTGAGCATCGCTGATACATTTATTGAATGACGTTTTACAGTGCGGAGCTTAAAACGCAAGGTTTTTCATTAATGATTTTCGAGTGGAAATTTTCCATGTAAGCTTAAATCAATCGAAGTTTTTATACAAAACCCATTTAAGTATTATTGCCTTCCTTTTTTTACTCGCTACCACAGGAAAGCTGCCGCTAAAGCTTAGAGTTTTATAAAAGCGCTGACAAAAGTTGTCAACAACTAAGTTTGTTACGAGTAAATGCCAAGTCAATGACAATGAGGAATGCGTTACCAGATAAGTTTGAAACTACATACAATAGAAGAGAAGCGGAAGAAAAGCGGACTTGTCATAACTACTTTAGCAATCCAAGTGCACTATATAGATTCATACATATGTATGTATGTACGAGTAAGTAGGTATGTACGAAGTACTTACGCAGCAACTGTTGAATACGCAGTGGAGTGTATGAGTATACATTAGGGTGGTCCAAAAAGAGTAAAGTCGGAATTTTAATGCACTCGCCCCCTAGGTTTGTACTGTGTCGAAAAAAATTATACCCTTATTTTTTTATTTTGCTATTAAAATATGTTTAGAGGTTGCTCAAAGCGCTCAAATGTTCCATTTATTTTATATGGGAAAAAACAACTTTTCGTTGAAATGGCATAAAATTGTTAAAATCAATATTTTTCGATCGGAAAGCCGATGTAATACTCAAGTGTTTTGACGTAGAATACGTCTTACCTTAAGGTATGGGGGCTATGTTCAAATGTTGTAGTTGTAATTTTTAGAGCTTCACAAAACGCTTATTGCACGAGAACTAATAAAGCGATTTCAAAGAAAAGTGTGGTGTTTCAAAGATAAAATTCCAAACCTGTCGACAGATTCATTTTTGTAAATAACCAATTCGGTTTCTGTCGTAAAAACAACGGTAAACATTGCCTTATTTTGGGGTCAATTTTGAGCCTTTAAAGTGCTCTAGCAACTTATTGTTGGCATATATAACTTTCATTTTCGGGATATAGGTTCTTTGGAGCAGTAGAAATATTATCGGGTACAAATTTTATATAAATTTAACAAATATTGAGCATTTTAAGGCAAAAAATTGTTGAAAAAATTTGCAAATTTTTTTCATTACCAAAATGCTCGAAAACCGCTCGAATGATTTTGTTTTTGTTTTCTTTAGTCAAAAATTCAAGAGTTTTCCTTTCGTTTGGTATATGGGAAGTATTGGTTGATATCTTCTATATATGTTTATTTTATTCAATTAAATGGGCATAAATGATTTTCCATACAAAATCACCTCGTCATCATTTTGCAAACACGTGCATATGTTGGAAGTGTGGGAAGGAGACAAAAAGTATGTATGCATATGTAATGCGGCTTTTGATCGCAGCGTATGTACATATGTAAATGCATATATACGTACATATGAAAGTTTCAGTTAATGTGGATCTGTTTGGTTTTGTTATCGATATTTTTATCGATTTTGTTATCGATTTTGCTATCGATTTTGTTATCGATATTTTTATAGATTTTGTTGCCGATATTTTAATCGATTTTGCCATCGATATTTTTATCGGTTTTGTTACCGATATTTTCACCGATTTTGTTATCGAAATTTGTATCGATGTTGTTATTGATTTTGCTATCGATATTTTCGGTACTTATCGATATAATGATCGATATTTTTATCGATTTTGTTATCGATTTTGTAATCGATTCTGTTATTGATTTTATTATTGATTATTTATCGGTTTTGTTATCGATATTTTTCTTGATTGTTTTAACAATTTTGCTATCGATATTGTTATCGCTTTTGTTATCGATATTTTTGTCGCTTTTGTCATCAATATTTTTATCGATTTTTCTATACATATTGTTATCGCTTTTGTTGTCGGTATTTTTATCGGTTTTTTTACCGATTTTGCTATCGATATTGCCATCGCTTTTGTTATCGATAGTTTTATCGATTTTTTTATCGAATTTATTACCGATTTTGTAATGGATTTTTTGATTGATTTTGTTATCAATTTTGTTATTGACTTTGGAATCGATTTTGTTATCGATTTTGTAATCGATTTTTCGATAGATTTTGTAATCGATTTTTCGATAGCTTTTGTAATCGATTTTTTATCGATTTTGTAATCGATTTAGTTAACGATTTTGTTATCGATATTTTTATCGATTTTGTTATCGATTTTATTATCGCTTTTGTTATCGATATTTTTTTCTTAGTTTGTGCTTTCGTTTTTGACTTGGATATGCTCTTAACCATACCACGTATTCTACGTTTAAATTTAACGGGTGTATCTCCGATACAGCCTGCAGACCAAGACGAAGGCGCTGGACTGTTCCTTTTTCATGAGGCCGAAAGTGGCTGTAAAATCGACAAAAAGTGAATTTCCAGCGTTTAACGCACTTCGAATATCAACGAGGCCATGCTTCATCAAACCAAATTGAACTTAAAAAAATCTGGTTCAAGCGCTCCACTAACTCTTTATATGTATAACGTTGCCTCTTGAGCCGTTTTATTCCTAACTCACGTTATTTCTGTTCCCCTCTTGTTTTGATCGAGTGGAAGAATGTGAGCGCCATCCCATTACTATACATTGGTCTGACTTCTTCTTCATCAACTGCGAAGTGTTGTTAATGAAAAGCGTTAATCTGTTACTCATACGCCATGTACGATTATGTACACGGTCGGCCATGGACGTTATGGCGTATGAGTAACCTTATCTTCTGCTTCAAAATGATTATACATTTTTATTTAACCCATCAAAAGTAGTTTATTTATGCATAAATTTTGCATCGAACGGTAGCTTAATTTTTTGGCAAAAGAACAGGCATTAACACAAATAAGAAGAAAAAAAAATACAAAAAGGTGCTATTCTTTTAATTTTTTCTTTGTTAAAGCTTGAATTGTTTTTTTTTTTTAGAAAGTATTTTGGGAAAATTACCTGTTCTGAAAAACGGTATACAGATCCATAATCTATAACCCAAAATCAAGTTTACGTATCTCAGCGTTTTTTGAGTCATTTCAAATCTTGAGCCTTTCTCTACAGTGTAATTTGGAAACGAAAATCTGTTACGAATTTATCGACTTATTTATATTTTCGTAGAATTTAAACAATTTCTAACGATAGCTGAAATATAGTTTAGCTTACGAATGACGCTGTATTTATCCGAAATATTTTAGTTAAAGTAATAAAATTTATAAAATTTTTACATTCACTTGGTTAAAAAGAATACAGCACTTATGTATGTACATATGTACACATGTATACTTATGCCAATATATGACACGAGCAGCTAGTGAATTTAAAGTTTATCTCCACTTTATTCACTATTTGGACTTTATTAAATTCCTCACAATAATATTTCAACTCACAATACAAGGATAAATTCATTCATCAGAAGCTCATTTCATATTTCTTACAATTTCGATTTTCAGCTTAATAAAGTACGAAAGCTATAAAATATAAATTAATCTTGGCAAAAGATCAAAAGTCCGCTTTGCCGTCACAAATAAAAACACGCAACATTTTATGTACAAGAACGCAATGGTTTAATAAAAATATATATATATATATATGTTTAACAAACACACGCGTACATACACATAGAATAAACAAACAAACAAACAAGTTAATTTGCTGGAAAAAGGGCCAACACCAAAAATTGGCAATCAATTTCTACACATGTCCCTAAAAGATATCATTAATCAAAATTACTAGGAAAAGTATGAAAGAAATTACGAAAGCATATTGATAGAGCGAGAACAAGAGAAAGAGAGAGGCTAAATAATGCGAACAGTGGGATAAGGAGCATGCTGTTTGAAGTCAGCGTTCGCGTGTATGTGAACGTACCTATTTTACGAGGGCAGATAACTAATAAAAAGGAAAAGTTAATAACTAAACAAAATAACGTGAATATACGCAATAAAAATGTTGCCAATTTCGCCTGGCAAATAAATGGCAAAGTATTCATAAAAAGGACACAAAAAAAGTTCAGTGTAGATTATAGTGTCCATAGCTCCTTAAGGGAATTCATTTATGCAATGAAGAAATTATTTGACCAGAAATCGATGGAGGAACCTGAAGAGCACAAGTTAGGTTTGTAATTTGAGGGACTAATAAGGCTTAAATATGGAATGATTAATTAACTTCTCTGAGACTATAATTTCTATCGAAAAATTGTGTTTATATATAGTTCATACAGAATTTTGTTAAATAGCTATCTCATATTAAAGTTTTTAAATTGGTTCGTAAGATATACATATATGATTAAGTGGAACTTCCTTTTTAAATTTACTTGAAGGAATTAGATAGTGGCATCCGGTAAACAATTAAAAAAAAAAAAAACAAAATTTATGCTCCAATGTAATTAGCATAATTCACATTGAAATAAATTGCTCTGGTAACACTACCTTGTATGAATTCACCTTGACTGATAAAATTTCGAGATCATAAAAATTTTTTTATTTTGTTTTAAATTTCTATTTTATGCGAAAAAAGCATCGCTTACTGAGACCTTCAGATATGTACCAACTCTCGTGACAAATCCCCATTTAGTCCTACAATCAACCGAAAATTTAGAAAAGCTTTCGTTGGTTGGGGGTGTAGGTTTCTCTCCTCTTCTCGATACTGCCTCACACTCAGGGAAAAGGTGAATGGTGTCTTCTTAGCCGAGTCACAAAAGTGACTTGTATTACTTGACGAGACTCATAACTTTTTAGAAACCTTCTTAGCATGCAATATCCCATGAGGATGTTCGTGATAATCGTCAGCGAAAATAACCTTTAGCACCCAAACTTATTCAGTCCGTTTCGGTTATGGTCTTCCAGTGCATCTGGTAGACCTTGAAAAGGCAATGAAGGGGTTTTACTATCCGGAACTACTCCGAATTGATCACCATGTTGAGTCACGTGACTCGAATATCTGAGTATGAAGTTTGGATTTATGTGGTTTTTATTAGATAATACTACTACCTAAAATAATTTATCAATAAACATTAAACAAACAAACTAAAATTAGTCAACAATTGCCAAAAAAGCACGACCGTATTAATTGTACGACACTTGCCAACAGAGTGGAGTCTACTAGAAAGTTTCATCGATAATGAGTTCAGCTGAATAAAGAAATTTCCAAACAACATAACCGTGTGATCGATCAAACAAACTTAACGTTGTACTTTTGAAGGATATCCACTAGGTATTAAATGGAAAAATGATAAATAACAAAGTTGGACATTAAAAAATAACCGTGTCTTACATTAAAAATAATAGTCCTTATGTTCATTTCCACATGGCATTTTTTTAAATGGCACACATTTTCTATCGTTTCAATGCCTAGTGGAAATTCGGCATTTTACTATTCGAAGATATTAAAAGTCAACATAGAAAAACCAAAGTTGACTCTGTTTGAAAAAATCATTAAAATCCTTCTCTCCCAGATGGAGTATTTTTTTATATTTTGTGCTTCTAGCTAAATAACTAAAAGTAAACAAACGTTAGAAAGGGGTCCATTGTTTGCTCATTTTCTTTCCCCCAAAAGTGAATTTCTATTCTGATAACAATAAAATTACCGTTAAATCGATTGCCAACTAACAGCATGCGGAAGTAGTTTAATAGCACGTGCAGGTTTGCAATAGAGCGACTAAGAAAAACAAATTGTAAGCAAACTGCAAGAATATTTTTACTACAACAAAATCTTTGTAATGCACACCGATTACGACGTCCTTAGCGGTTGCTGCACGTTTCAGTCTACGCGAGTAATTAAGCTTAATTGTAACCATTAAAATAAATTGGTAGACACCTTCGTGCTAGTGTTTCTATGCATGTATGTACTCACACACATACTTACACACACATATATGCATGGTGCCAATGCACGCTTAACCGCACTTCAATTGAGCAAAAGTACAGTAAGTCATTAATATGGTGTAGATCTCACATAATGCATGGCTGCTCGTTTTAAGAGTAATGGAGTAGCCAGCTGAGTGATGTATATACATACATACATATGTATTTCACCAGTGATGCTTCATTTTAGCATAGTTACTTAAAAATTTGTAGTCCTCAACAATCGTTCCCCCACCAAAAAAATAAAAAAAATTATATAAAAATGTCAGTGGAATTAGGATTTAATGCTGGCTACCGCTTATCAGTGCCGTTCGTTTACAACTGCGTTGATTTCATTGCGCGCACTTTGCCAACTATATACATACATATATACGCAAGGACCAAACCAGCTGCTGGCAAAATGCAATATATTGAAAATTATCTAAAAAATTTCCGCAACACCGCTTCACTTGCAATGATGTTCTGCCTCGATTTCAGCCCAGTTAATACATTGCCATGCGTCGACGTCTTGGCACGAAATTTTTGCAATGCCAACAATAGTACACTCACTCAGCGTACATATATACGCGAGCGTAATGCGGTCTCGCTTTTGCACAAATACACACAATACATACATATATGTATGTATATCTACATAAATTTTGTGAACAGTGAACTGACTTCATAATAGTTTGGCTGGCAACCAAAAACAAAGCCATTGCTTTCGATGACACCAAAAGATAGGCAGGGACACATCTTTTGAATCAGTTATTTGTTGGCGCTCGTAAACTCACTCACTCACATTTTTCTACGGCGCCTAATGGCCCAGGCCCAATGCCACTTACGTGTGTACGAGTATTTGGCTCTGGCTATGATTTCGTTATTTGGATGTTTCGAGAGGGGAAAAGAGTTTTACTGGGCGAAAATTGCTGAAAACACGATTTGTACATTTGCATTGCATGAAAATTCACCAAAGGTGATTTGAGTTTAGCAAAAAATATTGGCTTAGAAATAGCCAATCGGAATGATTTGGCATTGATCTTAAAGAAAGCTAAAGAAAGGGGCGGGTAAGTGCGCTATTTTGACGAAAGGCTTGGACCAAACGGAGAGAGGTGTTGGCTGAATGGTGTTGAGTGGCGAAAACCTTTACAAACCGAATATATGTACATATGTTCGGTGAGTCGAGGTTAAGTCGGGATAAATACGAGCTCAGTCGAGCCAGAATAATGCAGGTCTGTCACAGCCACCGAAACTCTTCATTTGCTATTGGAGGAGATGAGAGAAAAGTCTCTGAAGGTGGTTGTTTAGATGCGACTGCTAACACCAGGCCCCTAAATTTATTTATTTATTTATTTATTTATTTAAGAAATGAGGTTGTACCTGTAAGACTCAGTCTTTTGTAGTACATCAACAGCTTTCAATTACAAAATTAATTAAATGCATTTCCTTCACTAACTTAATGAAATTTTTGCACATGCACTTCCCAACTGCCATGTAATAAAATTGTCTTAAGTTATAATTTGACGGTAGTTCACAGTATGCTCTGCCTAGTCGGATGCATCCTCCAGACACTGCTTCCGGAGCATTTTACGGACTTTACATGGATTTCAACCATGCAGAGGTGGTAAACGAACTTTACCATTGGCCACAGGGCCTACCCACCTTTTTGATCTAATAAATATTTTTTATTTTTATAAATACATACATGCAAATATACTGGCCTCCCCTTTCACTGAGTTATTGCTTTTCGGTTCGTTAAATAATATTTTTCAGATATTTATAGTAAAATTAAGCAGGTAAGTTTTTTCTTAGGAAAATTTAACTTTGACAACTTGCGGACAATACTCCTGAATAGATGGACTCAAAGTCAGCTCGCTAACCGCTAGTAAAAAAGTCAAAAATTGAAAAGTCTTTCTGACCGGCGATCGACCATGCGCATTCAAAGCGGCTTCTAAAGCTAGTTAAGCATTAACTCTCGATTCTAACTGACCGGGCACTGTCCTTTGTGATGTGATAATAGGTTTGTTCGTCGAAAATCCAGCAAGAATTATCCAACACTCAAAATATCAGAGAGTAATCAAAAATTCTCTCAAATTTTCTCTCATGTTGGGAAACTTGCTAATTTCTGCACGAACGCAAATTTGCAGGAATTTGCAAGTTTCGCTGCCAGCTGGCGTCCACGGTTGCATTTCAAACATAAAAATTTTTTATAGAATTTTTAAAATTCTTTCGAATGGCCAAAAACAGGATATACATGTATATTTATTGTTGTTCTGACTTTCTTTGACATACATTTCAATTTCTTCATCGTACTAGCTGTCGGGTTTCTTAAATCGACTCTGGTTGCAATTGCATTCCGATTGCGAATACCATTTTTTTCAGCCGAATTAAGTTCAAATCATTGGAATTAACTAAATTAATTATATCAACAATTATTTACTTCCTTTTTTCATAAAAAAATCGCTCGTGTTTATAAATTTTTAAATTTAACGAACTAATTTATTCAAATTATTGTAGACAAAAATGCAACCATGCGCCACAACCACATGTTTTTCGTGTTTGCAAATTCTTGCTGGCAAAATTTTTTCCAGCAAGAATTTGCAACTTCTCTCCAAGAGAACTGTCACTTTGCTCTCACAATTTTTGAGTGTTGGATAATTTTTTGGTCTGCACGAACGCGATTTTGGCAAAAATCGTGATAATTCGTACAAATTCGTACAAATTTTTTGCTCGACGAACAAACCTAATATCATACCGAAACAATACTAGCGCTGCTTTTGCAGCGCTTTCCAAACTCCACAACTTTGCCTGTGATTATCGTTACTTTCAATGCATAAACGAGCCCCTTGCAGTTACCACTTTACATAACCTAACCTAAAAACATACATGAACTTTTTTCAAGAAAGATCAAAACGACCAATTATGATTAGAATTAAAGGTTTAAAATGTTCTGGAATCTCCAAAATTCTATTACATTGTAATCTGCAGCATTTGTTACTGATTAAGAACTTTTACTTGTAAAACAATAAAAAGTAAAAAATAAAAGAAAATTAAATAAAAAAAATTAAAATAAAGCAAAATTAAATAAATATTTTTTTAAAGAAATAAATAAATTAAGAAATACAAGAAAGAATACAAGCTCCCAAAACTTTAATGATATTAAAAAAGATATTCTTGTTTTTAGTACAATAACATCTGAATATTAAACGGAAATTGAATTAAGAAGGAAAAATAAATTTAAAAAATATAAAAAATAAGTTTCTAAAAATTAAATGAAATTAAAAATATATTCAAATTAGATACAAAACATGTGGACTAAAAAAATGGGCGACGCGAGGTAAATGCTATACAAAATAGTTTTTCACCACGGGTATAATGAGAGATCTGTTTTTCTAAATTTTTTTTTGTGCTGAAATAACAAATGTCTTTCGAACTATCTTGTCATCTGCCTTCATTTGTCTTACGAAAGACTTTTACTGGTAATTAAAAAAAAAACAACGTAAGTGCATTTAATTCCCTACTGGGCACTTAAGTTGCAAAATATTCACCACAATCTATGATTATATGCAACCACAATGCCTTTTATGCATCGACAAAACAAAGAGTAAAAAAAAATCGGTTTATTTCTATGAGTTTATAATTTTTAGGCAACACATTTTCTGCTGATGTTGTGTAAGAAAATTCCGTTGTTTTAATAGACTACGATGGCCGTCAGCTGCATTTTCGAGGAGTAGCAGGATAATCAGTTTTTCATGAAGTCTTTGCGTTATTGTCTCTTCCATTAACTAACAATCTCACGCTCTCATTCGTACTTTTCAAAAACCAAAAACAACAAAAGAAAAAATAAATTAGAAAACATCATTTGACTGCTGGCAGAGTTAAATAACCAATATTGTTGTTTTATTGTTTGGCAGCCAAATTATTGTTGCTCTTGTCTGGTACTCATGGACTGGTTTGGTAGTTAACTGCTTGTGCACTCTTTATCACGCTTAGGAATAAATACAATGGCCAAAACATAAATAGGGAAACGCTATTTGAACACGTTGTGGCTATATTTTTATTTATTTTTTTTTTTGATTTTTTAATTTTTATTATTTTTCATGAAAGTGTAGTTCGTTACCTAGCAAAAACCAAAGAAGTTCGAATATCAAATTTTGCACAAAAATTAGGAAAATTTTACAAACTTTTATCAAAATTTCGAATTTAATTAGAATTCTTAGAAAAATTGAGATTGCGGTGTTTGAGCCCATTCAATTTTAGTATAATAAAGTGCAACAATGAAAGTGGCAAGCGCTTACGGTTGATCTTAAATAACGAGCAATATTCCAATAAAAAAAAATTTTAAACTTTAAATTGCCAACCAAAAAATATTTACAAACTTGTTAAAATATTGCGTCCCTAAGAATGTTTTCGTCACTGTAAGCACTGCTGCGAGTATTAATTTTTGAGATAATTAAAATTTTTTTCTAGTTTCTGTTATTTGTTCGTACTGATATTCTTCTATTTTGCTTTATTACTCTTTTGTTCCATTTTACGCGAGAACAGAGTTGCTTCGAAAGCTTAGTACTAAAAACCTTTGTTGCTTTTGTTTCATACTTATTTAAGCCATTTTTCAAAGCAATTATTTACTTTGCCGCACGAGAGCATCCGAACTTGTTTGGCCTTCTTTTGTTTAAATAACTTCCATAATTTAAGGGTTTGGGTCTCACAAATTTCATAGTTCATATTTTTTGCTTGCTTGCTTGCGTTATTAATACAACACCATTATTTCTTTCTCTTGAACTTGCCGCTTTTAACTATCAAATCGTTGGCATATTTTGTCATTTGTCTCCATTTCGAACAGACAACATGGAGCTGACCAAAAATATTCGTATTTGTCTAATTTGGAGACTCTTTCATAAACACACATTTTTGTGGGCGTAGCAAGTGCCACTTTCACAATTCATTTGTCTATTTATGCGGAAAATAACTCTGATAAATTTAGTTTTGTTGGAATGAAACTGACGTAGACGTAATTTTAGCGTTGAACGGCAATTTTGGCCTTGGTCTGCTCAAATGTTTGTGTAGATATTTTTAAGATTAACTTTTGTATTGTCTTAGCCACCACTTAATAGGCAGCCGCTATGTAACCACAATACAAGTTATTGTGGATTTGCCTTCCTGATGTCGCCTGTCGATAAAAGCAAAGAAATTAATTGGTCTAGTTAAGATAAAGTTTCAAATAGTTCTCATAACTTCAACCAAGGCATTTAAAATTACTCGTGTAATTACTCGAAGCACGACACTGGCTACGGGGACCACGCCTCCTTCATTATAGGGGCTGGCCTTTATTTTACTCCTCTGTCTTTCATAAAAATAAAGGCGCATATTTTTTCTTTATTTCGAACACTCTCCTTTAAATTACATCTGGATTTTTTCAAAGGTTAATTTTGAAGAACATTCCTTAAAAAAATCCCCCCAAATTCAAAAGCCTTTCGTAATCTTTGGACAACCTGCGAGTATATGTAAGTGAGAAACGATTCTTCGTAGATTTACAGGAAAATTTATAGCAAGAACAAAGTATTTTTTCAAGCAACAGAAGTAATGAAAAATGGTTCTTCCGATTTGTCTTGAGAACTGCAGACGCACAGTGCCGCCTTAGTGGGTAAAAATCTAAAAATTCGTTGTCTTATATGGGAACGTGTTTGATATTTTTGCAAAGGTAATTTATCCACTAAAAAGAATTAAACATACATTTCCCTTCTGCCAGGAAGCCACTAAAGTCGAAAAATTTTATACTATGAATTTGCATAAGAGCACAGCGATGCGTAAGCTCTTTACGAAAACAAATGTCCAAAAAACATTCTTTGAATTAATATGTTGGTTTGATGTTTTTTATTTCCATATAGATAGTAGTGAACAACAGGAATACAAATTTTAAAATAATATTAAACACAGTGTGGCTCTGCGGTATTCCAGAAAAACATATTTTTTATCGAAATTTTTTTGAAGTAATGCGTTTTTTGCTAATGCATAAAATCATTTCGAAATTTTTTGTCAGTGCCATCAGATCTGCGCGATTCGTTCTATTTTCAAAAATGAAGTGTCAGATTAAAAAGCTTGACTTGTGGACAATAGAAAATAATTATTTTTATAAGAGTTGCCACCTTTTAAAAATTTTATTCAAATTTTTTATAAGTTAAATGAATTATTAAGAAATAAGAATCAATCGAAATGGGTATGAAAAGATTTTGTTTCTTAGCTCTACATGTAGAGGGTTGCCGCCTATTTAAAAAATCAAATTCCATTTGAACTAAAGGAATTAGATAATTGAAATAGATTGGTATGGAAGTCAGACAAAAGAGGTTTAAAAATGTTTTAGTCGGCAAATATTACGAAGAGGGTTGCCACCTGTTTGTGAAGTCAAGTTTAGTTAAACTAAAATAATAATTGTGTCAAGCCAAAAGTTTACGACATCGTATTTGTTATTTTATTAAAAATACATACATTGTCAATCAATGATTTGTTCTGATTATATTCCATTTAAATTACTGGCCCCTTAAATTAACTCAGGTATGTTTTTACTCTTCACTTATTTCTTGCTAATAATGTCAATTTTTCTCTTTTGTCTGGTACCCATATTGATACACATATTTCAGTTAACCTATTCCCTTAATTAAAGTGAATTTGAGTTTTTAAACATGTGGCAACCCTTATACGTGTCGTTTGGAAGTTAAGAATTTTCAAAACCATTTCAATTTATACCATTTTTTAATATCTAATTCAGTTTTTTTTATAGAATTTGTAAGAGGTGGCATCCCGTGTCAAAAAAATAAAACTTTATTTTGAAAATAGAACGAACTATATGCGCATACCTATGTAAATGCCACAAGAACCTAAATTTTCAACTTCAAACTGCATTAACAGTGAAAGTATGAAGTTTATTCAATTCGGAATTTTGCTTGATTAGATAAGCGGTATACAGATCCGTAATTTACTGCTCAACATTAAGTTCATGTGTCTCAGAGTTTTTTTGTTTTGCCTAATTTCAGCGTCTGTACACTTTATTTCTGTTGCCTGAAAAGGTACTTTGACGTTGCAGTAAATTTTCCTGAAGAAATAAATGTACGAGCATTTTTGCTTCAGAGTCGCTTTCTTTTTCATTTCTTGAGAGCGATTTTGTATGCATTTTCTGTTACTTTTGAGAGCCAGATGCTTCACGCCCGTTTTCGCCAACAATTTAAGTGAAAAATAGTAATTTCTCGTGTGTCGTTTTTCAGATAAAATTAAAAAATAATAATAAATTGTACTGAAACTGGCATATACTAGGGTAAAGATGTATTTATTAAACAATAATATAATTCCGTCTCTGCAGTCAGCTTCAGTACAAAATTAGGCTTTGTGCAATATTTGCGCCAGAGCGAAGGCCATCACACAGACGCTTGTTATGTTTAATTTTTAAAGTCCATTTAAATAAATATTTTCAAAAATTTGCGGAAGCGCATATGCGGTGCCACAGATAAGCTGATTCCGTTGTTGTCATATACAAAAATTTGTATTTAGGGTGATTCAAAGGTAATGAAGATATCTAACAGCAATTATTTTTGATATGTCTATATGTTTCTATTTCATTTTTTTTTCTGACAATTCGTACTACAGGCCTTAGGCAAACTTAGTTTGAAAAGGATATAGACAGAGACTCAATCTGGGGACTATTTCGGGATTTTAGAGATTTCCGGAATTCTCGGGACTTATCGATATAATAATAGTATTTTTTCGGTTTTGTTATCGATATTTTTTACCGATTTTGTTATCGAAATTTTTATCGATATTGTTATTGATTTTGCTATCGATATTTTCTAAACTAATCGATATAATAAACGATATTTTTTATCGATTTTGTTATCGATATTTTTATCGATATTTTTACTGATTTTGTTATCGATATTTTTATCGATTTTGCTGTCGGTATTTTTATCAATTTTTTATTGATTTTGTTATCGATGCTTTTATTGATTTTATTATCGATTTTGCTATCGATATAATTATCGCTTTTGTTATCGATATTTTTTCTTAGTGGGTGCTTTCCTTTTTAAATTTATCGGCTCCGATACAGCCTGCAGACCAAGACGAGGCGCGGGACTTTTCGTTTTTATTTATTTTTAAAGAAATCTGCGGTCTTATTGAATCACCCTATATGTGTCTGTGCACATGTACTTTTAAAGCGTCAATGCTGGTGCAGTCTGCAAATGTGGTCAACGGAAGTGAGTGGGATAAGCATAAACTAAAATAAAAATATATGCAACATGGCAAAAACCCCAAAGTAAGTAGATATGCACATGTAAACCCTGCAAGGAAAGCTGCTAGTTGTGAACTACAATGCTACCAGTTTGCATTTAAGCCCAACTAGTTCTTGTTTCTATTCTTTTTCAATGTTAGCAACTGGTATTTTTAACATGCATCAGCACCTACCAGTAAAGATAATGGTAGCATTGTACCAATTGACGGGGTGGTATTCTGCTTCATTCGCTGCGAAAGCAATAAGTATGTAATTTTGATCGCAGCGCTTCAAAAGTCGCAATGGTCCGAGAGAGCAAGGCTCAGTCAGACGATATTTTATTTTAATTTTTTATTGTATTTTTTATGTCTTTTGTTGAAATTTTTAAATGTTAGAAGGAAAAAAAATCATTTCATTCAATTTTTGTTGTGTTTGAGTATGCAGATTTTTTGCAAATAAAATTAAATTTACAATTTTTAATT
>NW_023458558.1:19644465-19665882 GCF_013731165.1 Rhagoletis pomonella | reverse complement strand
AACTGCGTGCATCTATAATAGTTGGCATGAAATTATCGTCCCTTAACATGTGAATGAGTTCAATAATTTTGTAAATGATGTCATTCCACTTAAGTGGCATTATTAATATAAAGAATCATATAGATGCTTCAAAAGAAGACATGAATCATATGTATTTGCTAGCTTTTGCCTGCAGCCTCGCCCGCGTGATGTTATTCTCGTGACGTTATTCTTTTAAATGTATCAAAGAGAGAAACAAATCATTTCACTACATAAATAGATATAACAAATTTTATTAAAAAAAGTTAAGCAGTAAGTAAAGTTGTTGCCTCGGGCATGCATATAGATTTCGGGCTCTGGACATGAACATGGAGTGCCCAGATATATTCTTACAACGTTAAGTATTTGTCCTTGGCTTTTATTAATCTTTATCGCGGCAACCTTTTTTAAAAATATTTAGAAATAAATTTGACGAAAGCTGCAAATCTTTAAACTGAAATGGCATATTTGTTGGGAATTCGTGGTATCAATACTGATTGTCCTTTGGTGGCGTTTCAGCTCCGTTATTCATAGTCTGGTGCCATTGTGCAATCGAGGTGCGTCCAAGTTAGGCATCAATATGACTGGCGCCCCAACCTTTAATTTCAGTTTGTGGGACGGCAGCCCTGACAATTCTGAAATAAAGGCCCCTTCGCCGCTCCCCACGCGCTTTAAAATTAAATGGGAAATTTTTCTTTGCTTGCGAAATAGTTTAGGTTCTGTTTCGTTGACTTAAGCCGCCAAGGTTGTGGTGTTATTAATAAACCCCCTGTATAACTCATTGGACAGTTATCGCGTTCGTTGAGGAGTAGGCAAGCCGAAATCCCACATCCGTTTTCCCACTGCTGAGAAAAGTTTATCCTCAATTAGCCTCAGAGCTTTGTCGTCATTTGCTGTTTCTTGAAACTTCTGGGCGATGTCTTCAAACAAAGCGGTTTTATACTTTACATACAGTTGCAGAGGTTATAGAGTCCGCAAAGCTCACTAAAACCTCTCCCGATTGACACCTATATTTAAATTTTTCATTTAACTTATCGATTAATATGATTTTCAATTTCTAAACAGGTGGCAACTTTTTTCAAATGTGTTTTCGAAAGAAACCTTTCTTAACCCTCTGTCGTTTGATACCCAAACTAAAAGATTTAGTTGAACTTTTTAAGTAAATTGATTACGAATTTCTTAACAAGTGGCAACACTCTTCAAAAACATTTATAAATAAATTTTATTCAATGAGTGAATTAAATTGATTTTATGTTTATGAAAAGGTGGCAACCTTCTGTTTCACACCCACATTGCCGTAAAATTTCATTGAATTTAATTTTTGAAAAAGTGGCAACCCTCTTCATTAAAATATCCTCTATCATAAGTTAAGGAAATTTTTGCACATGCATCAAAGCACTTAGTGTTCTGTTCGGAAGCAGACCGCACGAGATCAGGGGAACTCCCAGAACTTTTCTATATGGAAGTACTTCTTCAAGGGCTAACAGTGAAGTAATCCGATGCGGTTGATAAGGCATTCAGACACTCTTTCACCGTTTTCAAATGCACCGTCAAGGAGCTAAGAGTACTGATAGCTGCTTGGAAGACACTGGAATGATCCGATAAACTAAATTTCAGGCCGATGGAGAGTTCTTCACAGACGACGCCTCCACCTGCCTTCCCATTCAGCTTCGATACATCTGTAAATAAGTTTACAGGACCACGACTCCAGATACTGCACCCCTCCCAGTCCTCCCCCGTTGGATGTTGAAAGATCCATTCGGACCCAGAAATGGCGTGCGGTGGTCTGTCCGATTTTATGGGAGCCCGAAGCCTTTTAGAATACTGGAATGTCCATAGCTCTTGGCGAACTTAAAGTCCACCACACTTAGCCTTACTGCGAAACGCGCAGCGCTTGCAACAATACAAGGCTACTGTAGCCTACACGATTCAAAGCCATTTTATTAGCATTAATTTCAGATTATATACAATTAACGAAAACTTTTGTAAAGGAATTATGTGCAGCTAATTTATTATATTCATCTGATTAAAAGCAACAATGAGATAGCAATATGTCCTGTCAAGTTGCTTTCATAGCCACATTCAATCAAAATGGTAAGAAGAAAATTGGCATAAATCCCTTGGCATCCGATTTTGTATGTAATTGCTCTGTACATAAAAATATGTACTTATTATGTATAACTTCTGACTATCTGCAAATAAATTTATAAGACTTTGACCCCGACTGATAAGAGTAATTAAAAATTAAAATATCAAGACAAGGAAATAGCCAGTATTCCACATAGTATGTATGTACATATCT
Organism: Rhagoletis pomonella; assembly: GCF_013731165.1. Classification (NCBI taxonomy): domain Eukaryota; kingdom Metazoa; phylum Arthropoda; class Insecta; order Diptera; family Tephritidae; genus Rhagoletis; species Rhagoletis pomonella. The sequence goes on along the minus strand of NW_023458558.1, from coordinate 19,663,562 downwards.
AATCTCCCCTTTCTTCCCAATTGCCGCTGATGAAGGTAAATTATTCGAGTTATTTAGTACCAGAAAGGTCATAAAAGTTGACAAAACTTTGCAAATTACATAAAAATGAGTTTTGGAGAGATTTCTAAAATGGTACATACTACAACGAATCAGCCGTAATGTGGCCTAGCTAACAACCAGTAGCGTACACAGAATTTAGGTTGCGGAGGGGCGATTGGGGTAAAATTTTTAAACAAATTTAAACTAACAAAACGTCGAATACGTTTCTCCGATGAGTGACCTCTCAAACAGCCAACCGATAATATAAAAGTTATATAATCTTGTACATTAATACATTCTAGGAGTGCCAGTTACTGTCGAAATTCGACCGTTTTTTTTAAGTTTTTTATGAGACTTGTAGAGGTTCTCCAACGTAGCACGTGGTTTAGCTTATAAGGTAGAAAATTATTTATCGAAAAATCTACTGATTTGGAATTTAAATGTGACTGCATTTCTTTATATCTTTGAAGAACTTTGAAAGACTTTGTCAAGACTTGGAATTGGTCCGATACATTCCAGTTTGCCGATAACAATCGATAATTTGCTACATATCAAAAATTCAATAATTTTTGAAAACACTGAAATCCGACAACTCAACCAAATTCGATAACTCCACTAAATTCGATAACTGTCGATAACTGTGCATTTCCAGGGCTCGATTAATTTGGATAAGTCAAAAATGTATATCGACATAAATCAATAACTCAATAAGCCTTGGATACCTCTATAAATGATAACTCAGTTAATTTTGATAGCTACATATTTCTCGGGAGCTACTGACAAATTTTTATAACTCTTTACACTCTAGTAACACGATAAAATTCGATAAGCAGTCATAACTCGATAAACTTATAAATAAAACCTTGAAATTTAGATAGCTCGATATATTTTGAAAGTTCCAAAAACTCCGATTCCATAAGCCGACAAATTTCAGTAAATCAATAAATATCGATAAATATCGATAACTTGCTAAGTTTAAAGAACTCATTGCATTACGATAACTCAATTAATATCGATTGATAAATTTCATTAACTTGGCAGATTTCGAAAATTTTTATTGTTCGATACCTATTCGTAAATTTCGACAACTAAGTTTCTGTGTCTGTAGACTTCGGCGACTCAGTAAACATTGATCGATTTGAATAACTCGTTATGTTGCGATAACTGAAGAAAGATGGATAACTCGGTAAATTTCGATAACAAAAGAAATATGATTTCAAATTAAAATCATAAAATTATTTAGCAAAATAATTTTAAAATTTCCCCTTTTCAGGCCAGGAACAAATTTCCGGAAGATTGCACAACGCCGAAACCGGTTTTTCACCAAACTAGAGAAGGGATGACGGAAATCCGCTTCAAAATAAATTATCTTACCAACCAATCGGAAAAATTAACCGAAATTTTACTGTTTCCAGCCTTGTGGGGCCGCTCGCCGCGCCTCTGTATCCGCCGCTGTCACCCGCTGGAGAGCCGGCAGTGATTTTCCCATGAAGTTTTGCAGTTAAATCATTAGCGTATCAGTCACGATTTTGCTTTATTGAAAGTATTTTAATTTAATGATTACAGCTACGCGCATCTACTTAATGGTAAGTTGAGCAAAGAGCGACAGAAAGGGCATAAAATACATAGATAAGTAGGTTTGCTTGTGTGGATGTGTGCGTATTGGTATTACAATAGCAACGATATTATCGACAGCATCGCAAATGAACAATAGCTGCTTTGTATGTATGTATGTATGTATGTATGTACATATGTATGTATGTAGCGGTAATCATAACAAAACGGCAAATCTGAATAGCAAACAGTGTAAAAGCAATCAGCTTAGCTTGAATACAAATTAATCTCTGATACTAAGTAAAATCTGTAATGCATACATAAATTAGCAACGCCTACATTACGTATACGACATGGCGTACCCTACATATACGATATGACGGCTGAGCGTAGATGTATGCATACATACTTACATACATCCATATTTTTGTATGAAACGACCACCCATACACACATGCATTTGTATTGTAAATATACACAATACACATACAGCTATCGGCTAATTTGCTATGCAAGTAGTAATTTTCTTGTAGCAGTAAGTAAATATAAATGTGTGAGTGAATATCGCAGTGCTTGTGGCTGTATAGGTACAGAGATGCGCCTCTCTCTATGTGCATAGGTACATACATATGTATGTTGGTTAAGTGAAAGAATATTCTCATAAAATAAAGATAAGCAACGCAAAAATTTGCACAACACACACACACACAAACAAATTGCATGCATAGTGTTCTCGTTTTTGTTTTTGCAGCTTTTTCGACAGCTTGCAAAAATTCGTTTGAGTCTAGAATGAAATATTTGAAATAGAAAAGAGATTGAAAAATAGGAATATTTATGGTTAAATGCCTACGGCAAGCAAGAAAATGTAAACTATTTCAAACTTTTAAACTATTTCTCACCAAATAGTAAACTTCCATTTGGGTGCGATGCGGACGCATAAGTACGTATGTACGTAAACTATGTAAGTACTAAGCAAATGTGGTATATATGTATGTATGTGCTTGTAAGTACAAAGATGCATAGAAAGAGTATAGAATAACTTTCACTATTACATATACATTGTTGTTGTTGTATGCTGCATACTGCTTCATTCATGGCACTTCCGTTTGTGCTTTAAGTAACTATGAAATTCTAAAATTACCAAAAAAAAAAATAAAGTGCAAGCATTTCTAAACTTTCAAATATTTGACTTTGTGCCAGTGTGGGTGTTTGTATTGTGTGGACACTAGTTAAATTGAATAAATAAAATTGTTTTGTAGAAACAACTGCACACCCTATTTTTCTACTTATTTTTTGAACGCTCGCAAGTGTGAAAATATCAAAATATATTTCGACAAGATGAAGTTGCAAATATTTAGCGAAATTTTGAAACTTTCTAAGCTGTATTTTTATTTATTCATACATTGATTTTACACCAAGCTTATTCACACACACACATACTTTAAAATACTTAATTGAAAATGCAGTTTTCACACTTTTTCTTTGTATATGCAATTGTTAGTGCGTATGTGCTTAAGGGTTTGCCAGAATGAATTGGATTTTATTTATTCATGTAATGGCAGTTTGTGCATACTAAAAACCTTTTTGATCTGCTTATGTATGTAGATCTTATGCAGTCAGTAAATAAAGTAGTCTCTTTTAAAGTTTATCATTTTAATAGAGTGCATACAATTTATTTCACACGAATTTTAATGGATATGTTTATTTTCTAATACAAATACATGAATGTAGAATAATATTAAAATTTTGTGCACTTAATAATTTATTTGCTTATCTATAAATATGAAAAGTGTAGTAAAAAACTAGCAATTTCTAAGCTGGTACAACATGGCATTTCACAAGGTGAAATACAATAATACGTAGAGCATGATGACAAATATTCATACTGATTCGAGTCCCACCGAGGGTAGATTTTTCGTAGATTTCGTGGAAAATTTTACAACACCCGAGTCTGGTCGACACCTTCGGATAAATTCACAATCTGGGAAGAGATTGAAAAGGCACAATGTATGTGTTAAATGCTCACCACGACAGAGATTTAACCCTTTAAAAATCTTGTTAAATCTCCTGTTGCATTTCAGCTTCTAAAATCAATTTACTTCATTTTAAAGTAAATCATCGGCTTCGTCTTAATAACAATAAATAACGGAAATACCTTCTTAACAAAGAACTGTAGATATATCTAATTAATTTTGTTCTATTTTATTACGTGCTGTTTTCTCTGAGAAGCGATAGAGAAAGAGGTAGAGAAAAGATAAAACTGATGAATGAGATGATATGTTAGATAAATTGTGTTATGTTATGTTATGTTACACATGTTGTTATGTTATATTACCTCGTTTCATGTTATGTTATGCTATTTTATGTTATGATGTGTTAAGTTATCCTATGTCATGTTATGCTATGTTAAGTTATGTTATGTTTTGTTATGTTATGTTCAACGCATCTCACCTTAAGTCATCTTTTCCCAACTCACCTATTTTAATCTCAACTCACGTCCACTTACCTCAACTCAACTCACCCCAACTAATGGTAATGGCGAACACTATTTAGTTTTTATAAAAAAATAAATACAAATACATACAAAAAGTAAATTGTTAATACGTGTCAATATGTGTTGCGCTGTTGATTACAAAGTTTTGAAAAGCGAAAAAACTTTAAAATTTTTCGCATGTCCAGACGCCATATTGGATCCGCCATTTTAAGTTTATCAATGCTGGTAGCGAATCATATCTTTAATGCTTCGAATTTTAGCCGCACTTTTGTATTTCAACCGCACTGTGAATCGTGCTGCTTCCGAAATATTTGTGAAAACGCATTTTTAAATATTTCACTAACTAAGTACTCCTACTGCTACTACTATATTACCATGCATATGTGTACATAAATAATATGCAATATAAGTTATAACTTGCTGAATTGCAATTTGCTTAAACAATTAGCTTCAACGTTCTTTACACACTTTTTTTAGCAGTGCCTTAGTGCGCTCCTTGCAATTTCCTTTTGTTTGTATTCGGTACTTTCATTTCACTTCAATCAGCAACAAATAATTCCTGTTCCTCTTTCTATGAAAATAGACTGCGTACACTCAGAAAAAGGTTTAGTTATAATAACCAAGATTTGGTTATAGTGACCAAGTGGCATAGTTGGATATGGCGAAATAAATATCTAGTTCACGAAAATCTGCAATTTACTTGAGCCTTCTAGTTGGGACAAATGTATATTTGTTAATAATTACAAAACGACTACCTTGAGTGGACAATATTGTTAGTTGAATAAAATCATTGTTGAGCAAATATAAACAATGCTTTGGTTGATACAAGTTTTCAATTAATTTTATGAACTTGCTGTAGACGTGAATCAGCTAACCGTTTATTATTGGAAAAAAAGTTTCAGTTTGACACAAATAAAAATTTACTCGATGGTTGTTGTGTTTACTTCTTTTATTTGCATATATTAAGCATAAAAAATACAAACATATTTACATAAATAGTTACTAGTGTAAATAATACATATGTATATGGTGGTAAGAATTTCCTAAAAAGAAACGATTAAACAGGAATAGTCGTGCGAAAACCCAGGTCAATATCTGCTGGAAGTGCTGGTTTAAGTATACTGCTTTGCTTTTTCCTTGGCTAAATAGATACTTTCTAATTATAATTCACATGAATTATATATCCACTGAGAAACGCCGGTTGGCATCAAACTTTATATTTTTAAATAACCATACCCGCACCGAAACAACTCGCGGCGATGGCAAAACTGAAACTGAGACAAACAAGCCTGGGCATGTCATAGCACACACTTTTCTTTCTCTACCCAGCGCAGTGATCGACATGCCATAGCTTACTGAGCGCTCTATAACCACACGCGTGTTTCACCCGTATACGAACAGCGGTAGCGGAGCAATGATTTCCACGCACACAGTCTCATTCATTGAATCGTTTTTATGCAATGGTCGGCATACTAGCGCATTCAAACGATTCAATAAGTGGGACTGTGTGCATTGCTTAGCTGGCGCTCTTCGTATGTGAAACACACGTGAGCTCAGAGAGCGCTGATCATTATTTAGGGGGTGCTCATAAGCATGAATATATTCCGCTCTCAAACCAAATCGATCAACTAAGATTTGGTAACTATGACTAATCCATGTGTTGAAAGAAAGCTTATCTGTATTAGCAGAGCTTAATGGCATCCTTTTATGAACCATACTTTAAGTTGAATGGAATTTGTAGAAATATGCTTCAAAAAAATATTTATTAGTATTTACCAAACCCTTCAACTAAATTATCGATTTGGTACAACCTAGATGAATATTAGAAGCTTTAATATATTTAGTTATAATTACCAACCCATGGTAATAACGGGTGATTTTTTTGAGGTTAGGATTTTCATGCATTAGTATTTGACAGATCACGTGGGATTTCAGACATGGTGTCAAAGAGAAAGATGCTCAGTATGCTTTGACATTTCATCATGAATAGACTTACTAACGAGCAACGCTTGCAAATCATTGAATTTTATTACCAAAATCAGTGTTCGGTTCGAAATGTGTTGAATGTGTGAAAAGTTGGCAGAAAATTCGCTTTTTTATCGACAAATTTTGTTCAGCGATGAGGCTCATTTCTGGTTGAATGGCTTCGTAAATAAGCAAAATCATGCGATTTGACGCCTTTAGACTATTTTTTGTGGGGCTACGTCAAGTCTAAAGTCTACAGAAATAAGCCAGCAACTATTCCAGCTTTGGAAGACAACATTTCCGAAGAAATTCGGGCTATTCCGGCCGAAATGCTCGAAAAAGTTGCCCAAAATTGGACTTTCCGAATGGACCACCTAAGACGCAGCCGCGTTCAACATTTAAATGAAATTATCTTCAAAAAGTAAATGTCATGGACCAATCTAACGTTTCAAATAAAGAACCGATGAGATTTTGCAAATTTTATGCGTTTTTTTTAAAAAAAAAGGTATCAAGCTCTTAAAAAATCACCCGTTAGTTCCCAATCCTTGGTCACAGTTCCCAAATATTGTCAAAATTCGGAAACTAAATATCTTTAGTTGTCGAAACTAATCCTTTTTCTCAGTGTACATACATACCCTTTTCACAGTCACGCTACCTCATATCTTTTCCATTGGCAGGAAATTTTGCCAATTTCCGAGGTGACATAATCAGAAATTTACAGCGCCGTCAATCTTTATCAGTTCCAACAATGATTTTCTTTATTTTTTTTTTTGGCAAAGAGATGCAGAGAACTTTACACGAAAGCCAAGGCAGCGATGCGAATTCTCAAACGAAATCAAAAAAAAAAAACAAAAATAAACGTTTGTTAAGCAACGAGTGTGTTTGATTTTTTGACTTTAGCCTTAACTTGGCGCTGCGGCGCTTAGTTAGCGATAAGAAAGTGAAAATTAGTTGCCAAGAATTTCGCACATTTGCCACTGCATTGCCGTTAAGCTGCAAATCGTTAATTTTTTTTTTTTTTTTGTTGCTGTGATGTTCAACTCTTACATTTACCGTTGGCTAATCTTTGATATTTTCTATCGCTTATTTCACTTTTTGCTGTAAAGGCTCATTTCAGTTGCAGTTCAGTACGATAAATTCAAAAAAAAAAAAAAAAAGAACTACCAATTCTATTGACTGCCAATTTTTGGCTGCCAGCAGCAGCAGTAGAAGCACAAAAAAGAGATAAGGCGAGGCAAAATGTTGGAAGTTAGCAATTGGCATTTCACTTTCCTGCGCAAATCCTTTAGCCAAACTTTATGCTACAACGCCTACTGGTGCCGTTCGCTAGCAGATACAGAGCGACCGCCGCTGCTAATTGTCAAATTTATGAGAACTTCGTACAGCACTGCCTATGATGAACTCTTCGCCGCTTTTGAAGTTACAGTTCAGCAGTTCGTGTCATACATTTTAGTTGCTCATTCTTCCCATGCAGCTGATCTCTTATTTTATTCATTATATACAAATTCACTTACTTATTTGCATGTATGTATGTATACATACGTACTCGCTTTAGTACTACATACATTGTCTGAAACTTGGCAGTCAATTGAACTGTTTTAAATTGTAAAAGTGAAATGCATTGTGCGCCGCCAAGGAAGAACAATTGAAACATTTTGTCGTACTGCAAGCGTAGTAAATCATTTGATAGATTTACGACTTTTTAATTGCTTCCTTTCAATGCTTCAATAAATATCACTGATCTAAGGGAATAACTTCTTCTATTCTACTTTGATCAAATACAAAATAACAAATTTTATTTGTTGACTTTGTTTTTGTTTTCAAGAGTTTTCGTGCTTTTCCCAATCCAGTTTTATTACCATTTTAGATAGATTGTAATAAAATTTGTAAGAGTGCACTTTAGTGTAAGAATGTATGACTGAAAACTTGCGTAGTATGTATTGGTCGTCAGTATAATAAGTATGTAATAATAGTGCCGCAAAAAATGTAAACTACTGATTGATGTTGAAGATTTTTTTTCATCAGACACAAATAAAAAATGGCTATTTTGCAGATAGTATATGTGATAGTTTCGTATTACTTATTTACTTTATCGTCCCATAAGTTATATTAAGACATTCTTGAAGCCTACAACATGTGTTGGGTCCTATGAATAAAAACTCGATTTATTCAAATAAATTTAAGTAAAAGATCTGAAATGTTAAGAAAAATAAATTTTTTAGTTTTTATTAATAAGGCCTATTGTGTTTTACTATAAATTTCAGACTGTTTGGTTAAAATTTTCATTTTCCCAATTACAAAGGTGTGAGAAAAACCAGCCTTGATCGCACAGTGACAACCAGTAAATGAGCAGGCAGACCAGCTCGCAAGAAGGGGTACTTCCATTCAACTTTCACCAGCCTTAAAGAGCATAAATATGCCCATCGCTTCCTGCAAGCTTTTACAAAGGGAACATTCATTTAACGAGCCGTATATAAGATGCAAACGCACTGATTTCTGCAATATAATGAAACGTGTATGGCCTGCATGGGGCATAAGGAGATCAACACATGTTCTCACACTCAATAGAGGCCATATTTTATTGATCATTGGTTTGCTCACAGGACTCACTTGATAAGAAGACATGGAGAACGCCTTGGAGTCAGCCACAATGATTACTGCAGGAGCTGGTATGACGAGCGGAACTGTTGGGAACACGGCAATTTTTAAGGTTCGTAAACTCCTCGAACTGGTTTAAAAAGTAAGGAATTGTGTACATGTGGTATCACAAAGTGTATTGGCTTCTTAAGTCCAGCGGCCACTTGAACCTAACTCTAAACTACTTGTAACCTAAGCTTGTGTTGTGACACAATAACCATGAACCTCGTGAATTTATGTATTTTTTTTTTCTGAATAAATATATAAAAGTGGTATTCACCAAAGTGAGCAAGTTGACAACAGTCGTTGCTTGAGCTGATCTGCTCTTTTGTCAGACTGCCAGGCCTTTTGCTCAATTTGGTGAATACCACTAAAGTTGTGTTTACCCAAAACAGTTTCTTTAATATATTTTCTTATTGGTTTGTTGCTTCGAAAATATAGCTGACCTTATTCATTTGGAACGGACTAAAGTAAATAATACCAGTAAATTCAACTATTTAAGCGCTTCCTCTAAAAAAATAAATTTTTCAACTAAGCTTTTACTAAACCAATCTTTAATGACTTAAAGCCAGTCAAGAAATAATTCAAGGATCCAACTTGTATGTATTTATGTAAATACCCACTAATTTAGAAATACTAAGCTATGCATATATACGTACCAATACTTCTTGACCTCAAGCGAAGCAGAATGATGCAGATTTGCTTCCTATGAATGCAATAATTCTAAAAGTATCAACAGCACCAACCCAAGCCAACAACACCAGCAAGGAGAAAAAGTAAAGTTATTTCGATATAAATTCATATAAATAGTGTAAAGTAGAGCAAAGTACTCCGCCCGAGTGCGAATAGGATATTGTAATTGTAATCGAATCAGCTACGCTGATGGCAATAGCTCATTGCGAGCTTCGAATTGTTACCCAGAATAAGCTGTGCCGTTGCTGGCGCTGGTTGTTACTGCTGCTTACAATTGTTGAAGTTGCAGTAATGCAGTTATCGGTGTGTTAAGTTCGCTGATTCGCTAAATATTTTCTATTCGAATTTTGCACTATGTGTAGAAATAGCAGCTGTATGAATATGTTTGTTAGAGCAAAAATTTATGCGGAAGTTTATTCTGTAGTTATAGATATTTACCATATATATATACATATATGTATGCAAGTACATACATATATACTTATTCATATGTATGTTCTTATTCTGTATGTAAAGTAGGGTGGTCCAAAAATGCATGTGAAAAAGTAAAGTCGAAATTTGTATGCTCTTAAGCCCTAGGATTTTTCTATGCCTACAAAAAGGTATACCCCTTTTTTATACCCGAGCGCACTTGTGCACAAGGGTATATTAATTTTGTTCACATAACGGTTGTTTGTAACAGCCAAAACGAATCGAGATAGATATAGACAAATGTATACATAAATGATCAGGTTGAAAAAAGAAATCGATTAAGCCATGTCTGTCTGTCCGTCCGTCTGTCCGTCTGTCCGTGTACACGATAACTCGAGCAAAAATTGAGATATCTCAACGAAATTTGGTATGTAGGTTGCCCTTAATCCAAGGTAGGTTGGTATTGAAAATGGGCGAAATCGGACTGTAACCACGCCCACTTCCAATATAACGGTAGTTCCCAGAAATACGAAAACTGCGATATTTTAGTAACTACTGAAGATAATTCACTCAAAATTGATATTTACAATAACTTTTAGACGAAAAATAAGAATATTCTAAATTTTTGGAAAATGGGCGTAGCCACGCCCACTTATGGTTACATGTGTATATCTCGGTAACCGCTGCACTAATTTCTTCCAAACTTTGCACAGTTGTTGGCCTCGGTACAGCATAAAAAATCGCCGAAAATTTTTAAAATCGGACGATAACCACGCCCAAATCCCATATAACGGTAATTAAGAGAAATACAAAATCTTCGATAAATCAACAAATATTGAAGCTAATTTATTCAAAATTGATGCTTGCAACAATTCTTTACCAATAAGTACGCTAATGGTAAAATTTTGGAAAAAGAGCGTGGCACCGCCCACTTATGATCACATATATGTATATCGGTAACCGTTCTACCAATTTGTACCAAACTCGGTGTAGTTATTGTGCTTGCCACATATAAGCAAAAGGTTGAAAATTATTGAACTCGGACTAAAATTACGGCCGCTTTTCATATAACGGTAAATTTCAGAAATGCTTAAAACTTCAATATTAAGGACACTAATTTACTCAAAATTGATACACCCCGACTTACCATCTAGCGGTAGGTTTCGGAAAGGTGAAAAAACATATATTTAATACTTGCGCCGGGTATTTAATGTTCGGCTCCGCCCGAACTTAGACTTTTTTACTTGTTTTATTTTGAAATCAAGAAATATTTGGAGGTCGCTCAAAGCGCCCAAATTTTTTGTATGGGAAATTTTTCATATATGGGAAAAAACAACTTTTCATAGAAATGTTATAGAATTCTTAAAAACCTATATTTTTGATCGGGGAACACTGTGTCTGTGCCAACTGACCCATTTATTTTTTAATCATTTTTTCGTATTAACTATAATTTAGAGGTCTGCCTACAACCGCCAAAAAATCCGAAAAAACGCAATGGGGGCCCAATCAACAATCTTTAGTATTAACAAATGGTTAAATAAATACTTGGGTATTAGTTTTGCAAGTCTCCTAAATAGAACCTGGGTTTTCCCATCGAAAAATATTTTTTTTTAACAATTTTATGCCATTTCAACGAAAAGTTGTTTTTCCCATATAAAATAAATGGAACATTTGAGCGCTTTGAGCAACCTCTAAACATATTTTAATAGCAAAGTAAAAAAATAAGGGTATAATTTTTTCGATAAAGTACAAACCTAGGGGGCGAGTGCATTAAAATTCCGACTTTACCCTTTTTGGACCACCCTAATGTACATTCATACACTTCACTGCGTATTCAACAGTTGCTGCGTAAGTACTTCGCAAATACCTACTTACTCGTACATACATACATATGTATGAGTCTATATAGTGCACTTGGATTGCTAAAGTAGTTATGACAAGTCCGCTTTTCTTCCGCTTCTCTTCTATTGTATGTAGTTTCAAACTTATCTGGTAACGCATTCCTCATTGTCATTGACTTGGCATTTACTCGTAACAAACTTAGTTGTTGACAACTTTTGTCAGTGCATTTATAAAACTCTAAGCTTTAGCGGCAGCTTTCCTGTGGTAGCGAGTACAAAAAGGAAGGCAATAATACATAAATGTGTCTTGTATAAAAACTTCTATTGATTTAAGCCTACATGGAAAATTTCCACTCGAAAATCATTCACGAAAAACCTTGCGCTTTAAGCTCCGTACTGTAAAACGTCATTCAATGAATGTGTCAGCGATGCTCAGGCCATAAGCGCTTCCGCATTGTTTGTATGCCTAATAAAACTACATACATTCGTTGAAACGATCCAATGAGTCAATTTTAAAAATAACCAATTCCGACTGACTAAGTGTGCGTGTAAAGCGAATACTCGCATACATTTTGTTGACTGGCCGCCGCCGCAATCCTATTTAGTAGGGCAGTCCCCGAAATCGTGTTTAGAAATATTATATTGGCCAAGAATCACCAACTCATTTGAGAAACACCTCCTTCAAGTGAATGCAAATTCGAAGCAACTAATAAACATATGTATATAGAGACCTACACGAGTAAGTAAAATTATAATAAGTTAGTAATCGCCGAGTATGAATAGAAACGATGCGATTACTTAAATTAAAATTTGACATCGTAGGCAAAGCATCGTTTTACTTGGTAGAAAACGGATATTTTTTTCATATCATCATTTTCATATGAGACGTTTACGATGAGCGAAGTGCGATTTGAAAAATGTGACAAAATAACAAAACTTAAAAATTCAATGAAATGTGCAAGCATTTTAAGGCGAAATCGTACGGCAAAGCAGAAGTGCTTAATTAAATTATAATCCGGCGAATATTTCGGGATTGGAGCGCCAGCTGCTCCGTACGTTTTTGGTCGAACACACAGTATACAGTAATACTATGAGTTCGACCAAAAACAAAAGTTTTCTTTCGAAATTGCCTTCCAAAAATATCTAAGACTCAGGGGTGTACGGCGAACTTTTTTGTTTGTTTTTAAGGAGTGGCGATGAAAAACATTTTGACTTCTCCACCCAGAATCATCCTCCTACATCCTCGTAGGACTCTTTAACAAATGCTTCTGTGTTAATTAAATAATTTGCATGTATGAAATTCCTTAAAAACTTATTTCCTTAACAATTGAAAGCATCTTACTTTTTCACTTTATATACCCTTGAGCTCCGATTTACGAGGCAGCAGATTTTTTCAAATTTTCCCCAAAATACGTATAATGCAAACAAAAACCTTTCCTGTAATTATTGGTTAACGAAAAGTTGCTATGCAAATGCAAAAAATACACATACGTACATACATATGTATATAGTATGTACAACCACAAAATTTCGAAAAGCAAATACGTCCAAAGAAGTGAAAAATGAAAATTTCAATTTACAAATTGATTTGCAAATATGCAAAGTAATCAGCCAAACAAATTGCAAAACACACAAGCGGCCGGAGCGTACGAGTCAAATGATGTCACAGAATTAATAAATATGGGCGAATCACTCACTGTTGGATGGGAGAAGAACTCTAATATGCGCTTTGCCATTTCTAACTCCCCTGAATGTGGAGATGCTGCACATCAACTATGTATGTATGTATTTAAATATGTAAATAGCATATCTACAACCGAGATAGTGCTTGGGTCGAATTCTCAGCTACAGTTTGTCAGTCATATAACAATAAAAGCATCTTCAGGTCGGTCAACAGCTGCCAACTGTCGTCGCTTGTAACAACATCAACGTCAAGGCATATACATACATACATACCGACTTGTAGACATACACACTCTATCTAGTACTAGCATAGCATTTTAGACGACTACGCTTCGAAAACTAACAAAGCCAACAATGATAAAAATAACAACAACAAATAACAATTCTGGTTGCAGCACATCATTATTCTTGTCATCATCAACAATATTATTTGTTTGAGTTCGGTTTGAGGTTGAGGTCTTTTCGGTTGCGGTTCAGGCGTGCCAGCCAACCAGCCACGTGCTGGCCATGGCCGGTCATTCAATGTGGCATGAAATTCAAAATCTGCCAACAATCAACACAGCCAGCGACAACAGAAAAAGCAAAACTGTAACAATAATATTAGCATTAGCCAGAATAAGAATAATAAAAAAAAAACATTTTGCATACAAAAGAAAAAAAAAACAAAAAAACATCTACAAACAACAACATAATATACCAGCCAGCCGCAACAAAAATTGTGTATGGCAGCAAATTCACTTAGGCATTTGCATGAATCCTTTGACTGTCAGTAGCTGCTCTCAACTCGTTGCCTGACCGCATGTCATTTGCTGTCATTATGTTGCATATATTCACACACATATGTGTGTGACGGTTTGCTCGTCACAAAGTATACATATTTTTATTAGAGAACTGCATAAGCTAATTTTTATTTAAACGCTAAGTAAAGCATATCTGTAGGCTGTTTAGTCACCTATCTGCATCCGTCTCCCAGCCCTATATAGAAAGTCCTTTTTAGCGCAGTCGAAACTGGTAATTTTTGCTTTACAACTGTCCAAATATTTTTAATCTTTTTTACATTTCGGCATTTTTTGGAATATTTTCGTTAATTTTCACAATTTTTAAGCTTTTTCTATAAAAAGGTAGTTTTTGAATTTTTTTCTAACTTTCAGTGTTGCTTAAAAAATATGTACATATCGCTCATTTACTTCAACACTGTCATAACTCAAAACACCAAAAACTCGAGAGAAACGGCTTTATACCAGGGACCGAACATAACAGTTATTGATGAAAACTGTCATGGAAAAATTCGCTATGAAGGAAATGTTCTACAACTAAGTGAAACATACCAATCGATTTCGTTTTGCACCGAGACTCAAATTTGAAAATAAATTTTTATTTGGAATTTTTATGCAAAATATAAAAAAATAACAATTATATTTGATTTTTATATTAGAAATCCAAAATAACAATTATTTTTGATTTGTATATTATATGGCTTAGATAACAGTTATTGAAGAGTTTTATTTATAAAAGTCATCAATAAAAATCAGTCAGTGACTTTTACTTTTAAAAGTCATTAATATAAATCAGTGACCGACTTTTATTTTTAAAATCAATCGTATAAAAGTCATTAACATTTTTCGCAGTTAAGAAGGTGTTGGAAAACAAAAGTTTACTACGACTTATTCAAATTACTTTTATAAGTATGATTGAAAAAATAAAGATCAGTGACTGATTTTTATTTATGACTTTTATAAATAAAAGTCTTCGATAACTGTTATTTAAGACATATAATTTAAAAATCAAAAATAACTGTTATTTGCAGATTATTTAAATAAAAATCAAAATTAATTGTTATTTTCGATTTATAAAATAAAAGTCAGAAATAACGGTTATTTAAAGAGTAATTAAATAAAAATCAAAAAATAATTGTTAAAGAGTGATTTTTTTAATAAAAGTTGTAACTGTTACGGTCCCTGCTTTATACCATGTTTGGGCCGACTACGAAACACTTTGAAAATAAGTTTTGTGGATTGTGTGCACCGGCCCTTAGTGTTGTCGGTGACATTTCTTAAATCCTTTGATTTTATTTTGCTAACAAAAAAAACATAACAAAAATTTTCGTTAACAACCTTTCTCATTTTATTCGTATTTTAATTTGGCTGGCCAATTAGCAATAAATACGAAGTGGCATATTAAAGACCATAAAATATGACTTCCACTTTGACAAATATATCGAAAAAACTGGTGCAGACACGGATTGGAATGAATGGAATGTAAGTTTTCAAGTAGTTTTAGCCCAAAAACCAGTTTTAGCTGATGTTTGCAATAAATCTAAATTTTAAATTCAAGACTCAAACTCACACACACATTCCCATTTTCTATCTTTTAAATAACAACAATTGTGTAGAACTTAATTTTTTATATTCAATTGATTGATATACAAATGCTTGAAAATATCAGGAAAAAAATATGGCCGACGAGTTGAGAGAAAGATTTCATCTTGTGATGTTTTTATCGTTGGAAACACTAAAAAAAAGTCCAAGTGATAGAATTTATAGGTGCTATTGCGGAAATAAGGAGTTGAAAGCTGCAGCCAATAAAAGGTGCTATACTGTTTCTACAAAGAGATAACGGTAAGGTGTATGGTTTGCTTCTACCTTCGCTGGCAACAATTAAAACAAAATACCGCAAAATGCGGGGAGCCCATACAATGAGTTATCTACAAGCAGCAGTGGGTCTTTTGAAATAAGCTTTGGGAAAGATATTACAGAAATATATTTTTTTTTTATAAGAAAAAGTAAATGATGCTATTTTTGCTTCAATGCGATGTCCTGAAGTTAAATAAAACGGATTCGATCTCTTAATCCATCATTTTCAAATGAAAAAGCGGCCAAGATCAACGACTTGATCAAAAGTATTGGGGTAAATGAAATCAATTCAAATGACATGGAACGAGATGATAAATGAGCGGAAAGCGATAGTAAATTTTTTTTACTTTTCTTTTATAGGTATTATAAATCTTTTAGTGCATTGACGTTGTTGATATATCGCGCTCTTCCATTAAAGACAAATTTATCGCCTATATGGTTGATAAGTTTTCCGCGATAACTATGCGGCTCTCTTTTCATTTCCTCAATATTTAATACACCATGTCGAGGACGTCTATCATATTATAGTTTTGAATAAATAATGCCCTATAAGTCCCTATTTGTTTGTAATTTCCTAAATAATTCAGGTGCTTTTCAAATAAATATCCTGTTATTAATTATTACTTGTCGGTTGTATTCAAATTATAAGAAATATTTTTGTGACTGCACTGAAAAATTAAGTCATTAAGTGACTTCACCAAATGTCTAATGAGTCGAATTTAGAAAAAGATTTTAGACTTCATTTTTTAGTCTTTAGTTAAAACGTGAGTCAATGACTGCATTCAAAAATTTAAGTCATTGCTTGTGACTTCAACTGATATTAATCGCATATGATTTCATTCATTTAAAACCGTGATTGAGACCTACGCTGCCAGCTGATCTGGTTGCTGAGACAATTTCCCTGAAATCTGCAATGCTGCTCAATGCTACTCACCATTCATTAAGTTTTCAACATTAACTGGAGAGAAATACGGGGTGCATGCTTAAAATTCCGTGTCAGCCATTCGGGTTATTGAATCCGATGATATAAAAAAAATAATAATTGCAAGGCTTTCAAAACAGGTTTGGTTATAAGTTTAAACTAGCCGTAGAAAAGGCAAAATGAGAAGGAAATTGTGAAAGCAATACGTTGTAGTTTCACAAAAATTTCAAGAGCAGAACTGCCTTGAGGAAGCATCACAACAAAAGCTAGAGAAGGCAACTAAAATAGGGATGCGCAAAGTCCTAAAAATTTTCTAATAAAGTATATGGACGTTTACAATATAAACCATTGTTGTAACACTGCAGACTTAACAAGTCTTCTACATTCATGAGAGGTATGTTAGGGCACACACATCTAATATTAAAATCATTTCTTCTATTTCGAAAATGTAAAATTTTATTCATATGTAGCTCAAATACTTGGAAATTTTAATGAACCTCATACTTACGAAAATTTTACAGTGAGTTGCTTACTGGAACGTGTCTATTTTTTTCTGCATACTTTATTCATCTATTTGCTATTCAGCACATCTATGCCTCTTTATTTTTTCAGGTTCTTAGTAAAAGTGCAACATGCTTACCTGCTTGGCAGCGAAAATACTTCTGCCTCAGCAAAAACCCTTCGCATGCAGACCTCTCATATCTATACATATGTATATATGTATATGCAATTATGTGGGTGTTTGTGATTGCAAAATATTCATTAATTTCAATTGAAAGGCTTTTTTTGAGCAAATCTTTCTTCACAAACGTATATGTACGCCCAGCGCTCATTTGCATGTATCCATGTGAATTTTATATCTGTACGTCTACTCACTGTCTCGTAGTGTCATCGTTACCAGCAACTAAAAAGGATGACAGCAACATAAAAAGAACATTGACTCACATGACTCATGATGTTTGATATTCTTTTCATTGAGCTTTTCATTATGTATTTCGCTTCATGCGTTGTTTGGCCTCTTCAGCTGTTGGTACACTGCTACTCTGATCAACAGTGCGTATGAGTAACTTTTAAACCAGGCACTGCAAATATGCCAGTTAAAATTTTATACATACTAGGGCATTCAATCCCGATTCATTTTAGCAATCCCGGGCGTTCGGGATGCAAAAAATTCTAATCACGAGATCCGCAGATTTTTCGTGGTTTCGACTCCATCGCAACTTTTCGCATTATACAGTAGGTTCGCCTTTTTCAACCCACACAAATTCAGTGTCGCGACATTTGGTCTTAGGAGAGCATAATGTCCCTTAGTAAAAGAGTCCGTAATTTGATGTTTACATATTTTCATTGTATTATAAATGTCTAGTATATTACGTGTCAAAAACATTAACTCATATTTGCAGAAATCGTTTTCAACATCGCTTTCATTCTGTATATAAATCAGTAAAAATCTCGGGTTGGCGGAGCTGAAACCCCGGAATTTCGGGACATGTAAAAGTGTCCGGGATGCTGGAATGCCCTCATACATACATACATAGATAAATTTTACATATCGTCGATTAAAGTGCAAAACCGCGTAACTGACATTTGCTGCCAAAAATTTAGCCTGAAATATACTAGATACAAATGCGATTGCTTTATAAAAAAGAAAACCATTTTGAAATATGGGTCTTTTTACTATCTAGAAATTAATTTGTGCAACCTCACATATGCGGTTTTGCATTATCTCTATACGCGGTTTTGCATTTTGTTGATACGCGGTTTTGTACTTTAAACGACGATATGTACATGTGTATGTATGTGCATTATAAATTCATGTTTGTTCATATGTGGTATTTTTTACTGAATTTTACTCTAAGTACATCAATGTCAAAAGCATTACTCGACTATATTGCAAGTAGATTTTCACACATCTACACATGCTAATATGTTCGTGCTCATTATGCGTCTTGCTGCCTACATCCGTCGCAGTAAGCATGAGTTGCTTATAGGTACATACGTACACATATGTTTGTTTAAGCACAGATGTGTGTGTGTGTGTGTGTGTACATAGCTGTACGCATTGAGGTAGGCGTATTCATATTACTTTGCAACTGTTTGCATTTGACGTATGCGTCACTGCGTATGTGTTAATCTGACATTTGCTCGAACGCAAATATCCACACATACTTACATACTTACATACATACATATATTGTATACCACATTAACTCATCAACTCTTGA